>NW_024386764.1:781401-1531401 GCF_900408965.1 Simochromis diagramma | reverse complement strand
GTGTTGGATATTCTGAACACGTTTTCTGAGAGGTTTCCTGCACAACCAGACACAGACAGAGCTTTAGAAAAAAACAAATATATACAGAAACAGCAGCCAATCTCCTCCCTGCTCCTCAGCGCAGACGTGTCACAGTTCATTGTTTCTCTCATGTAGTTCTTCTGAATTTTTCAGTGGTCTACTCTGTTACAGTCAGTGTTGCTTAGTAGCAGGACTCCCTCCTCAGTCCCTTATGGTCACCGTCTGTTTGTTTTGAAGGGGAAACACCTCTGAGCGGGGTAACATTACAGAAGACCTGAGAACAGCTCTCAGAGGCAACTTCAGGGGACTAAAGGGGCCTCTGTGGGGGAGTCGCTCTGCTGTCAGACTGAAGTGCTTCATTGAGTGCTGAAACAGTGAGCGACTGTTGGTGACAGCAATATAACAGAGGAGTCATGTGATCTGAAAACATACACATGCATGTTAACCCCTCACTGTGTGAACACAGAGCCACTGTGTGTTACAGTAATGAGGTTAATGGGTGCTGAGTCTCATGGCCTCATGAGTCTGACACACTCTGATGACTTTGATTTTCAGTCAGAAATAGCCGACAGCTTTGAGCTCGAAACAATGAGAACAAAGAACAAAAACAGACTTTTATGATGTCCACATTCAGAAATAACAGCGGCTTTTTGTTTAAATTGATACAATATCCACAAAATGTTACAAGTCATAAACTATTTTAAATAATGCAAGCTAGAAAATGAAATGTTAAAAATATATTTTGGTAATAAAAAGCACATGAAATATGTTTCAAATGACAAAAACATTTTGGTATAAAATAAATACAGCGGTCCCTCGTTTATCGCGGGAGTTACTAAAAATAACCCGCGATAAGGCGGGTTATTTTTAGAACCAACTTATAGATGTTTTAGGCTGTTAAACCCTCACTACACACTTTATACACTTTTCTCAGACAGGCATGAACATTTTCACACTTTTCTTTCTTGTTTAAACTCTCAAAGTTCAAACCTTCGTAGAAAATTAAGTCCAGTATTATAGAATGAAAAAGATCAAACCCTGTTTTCAGGTTCAGAACCTGGGAATAGAGCAGCTGTGAGAATTCAACATTAATGAATCATTAATGAATCAGTGGTACAGACGTGGAGGACGCAAGCAGAATGAGTTGAGGAAAGAAGTCCAACTTTTTCTGCGATGGTTAGCATCTTCCTCGGCCTTTTGGGTGCTACCGTTTCGTCGACATTGTTGTGTTTGTTGGGGAGAAAACTTACAAACATACAGTACAGCACTTCAGAGTCACACTGCTAGTGATCGAAGATTTATGTAAAAGCTGAACGCATTCTGTACTGCACAGGAGACACGGCACGGAGGAGACTGATTGACAATGGTCTACAGGATGGAGAACACAATGCGCAAAAAAAAATAAATAAATAAAAAGCATGCAAAATTGCACAAAAAAAATCTGCGAAACAGCGAGGCCGCGAAAGGTGAACCGCGTTATAGCGAGGGACACTGGACATCAAAATGAATCACATGATCTCATGAGTCCAACATACTGAAAGGACTTGGCTTCCCTGTCGACCTGCAGCAGGCCGAAAGGTCACAAAACATCAGTTACTCACTGACCCTGAGTGAACAGAGATGCTGTTTGCAGCTGTCATGTTTTTCTCATCTTATCTTAGATTTGCTCATATTTAACATTTATAGTATCCAGTTAATCTTCACTCTGAATATTTTAGTTTGCATGTTGTTGATTGGCCCTGCATTAAGAATAATAGTGTCATCACAGCTCGCAGAAACCCATTGTAGACGAATCACATTCACATATGTTGCAGCTCACGAACTGAAAGATGATCATTTAATAACAGTGTTTCTATTTAGAGGAAATTAAAGTCTTTAAAGTCTTGTTGCTAAACTTTGAGACAAATAGAGGGTCACACTGCAAGTCAGAGACCAGCAGCTGGACCTTCAAAATAAGACAAGAAACTGTCATTATGTTATGCATGTGACTATGTTAGTCACGGTGTCACATGCAGTCTGATCAGTGCTGGTCATTGTGAGAGTATCTAAACAGACAAATGGCTGTCAGAGTCAATCAGCTGTTAGTTTGTCCCCTGCAGCTGTTTTTCAGCAGTTAAAGATTCTGAATTTATTTAGGGTTAAAAATAGAAACAGGCTGGACACAAACAGTTAACAGGCACACAAACTAACCCACAGACTGCTGTAAACATGCTGGATAGCAGGCAATGCATCATGGGAGAAATACAGAAACACAATGAAGCTCAGAACTGTTATCGGACTCTGAGTTTAACTCGACTGTTGGTAAACAGATCGATATTTTATGTGTTGTGATTTGCAGATTAAAGATTATATTTCTAATTTGTTTTGCTGACTCCTCATACTGGGTACAGTTTAATAACTGAGTGTAATTTGAAGGTGGAGCACTGTCACCTCGTGATGTGTTAAACAGAAAGTTTGTCTCTCTACATGGTTTCTGACAAGCATTTAATGAAATAATACTCATTATGTGCATGAATGAATTCACTGAGCGTCCCTGCGTGTGCGTCTGTGTTGGTGTTAATCCCCTCAGACAGCTGGCGAGTGTGTCTGCTCTGACACCACTGTGTTCAGACTGTTTGGCTTCTTCCTCAGTTTGGTTTTCAGAGGATTAAACATTAAGTCATGAAGTCTCTCAGCTGTTCCCTTCACATCCCAAATGGATTTTTATTGTTTAAAAACTGCTTTCTATTTCAAACCCATTGATGCTAACTGGAGCTTTTCCTGATTTGCTCTTCTGTCAATTCATCCATCCATTTTCTGGGGGGGTGGAGCCTATCCCAACTGCCACAGGGTGAGAGAAAGGGTACACACTAGACAGGTTGCCAGAGCAAACACAGACAACTAGGGATGGGTATCGTTTAGGTTTTATCCGATACCAGTACCAAACCGGTACTTTTAAAACGGTGCCGGTGCTTAAACGGTGCTCGAACCGGTGCTTAAAGAACGGAGAACACAAACTTTGTCCAAAAACCTCTCATGTTCAGCTGGTTTTTTGTAAAAAGATAACAATGTTAGCCTTTTCTGCAGCTATGGGGCATATATGGCATCACTCTTGGCTGGAAGCAGTGCTTAAACAATGGAAAAAACAAACTTTGTCCTAAAACCTCTCATGTTTAACTGTTTCCCACTTTTTCTTTGGTCATTTTGGCCTTTTTGGCCAGGGTGAAGGGAGTATCTGCCATCAAACAAGAAGACAGCCGCATGTAGCTACGACGCTGTTTGCTAGTTCACCTTACATGCATTAATGTAATAACGTGTTTAGCCTAATCAATGTAAATTACACACGAACAACAATAAGCTACTCACGCAGAGAAGAACGGCTGCTGCTGCATCATCATCCTCATCATTTCTGCTACACTGGCAGGGCTAGGGGCCAGGACTCTCCTCTTCGGGTTTTTGGGGATGTTGCAAACTCCAGGTTGATAACAGGCACCACACCCGCAGTAGATGTGCTCGGTGTGAGGTCTCGCAGCAAGCTATCAAATACAGCGCATTTCTCGGCTTTAAAAAAAACGCTATGCGTCGCCAGGTGTTTCATCGGATTTGAGGTGTTACCTCCTTTGACAGCATCACAGTATCACCTTAAAGCACTTGCTGCAGGCTGCTGAGTTTGCATCTTTTGCTGTGAAGTACAGCCAGACTTTTGACCGCTTCGCCTTGGGTGTTTTTAATCTGTAGCTCTGCTCTAAAAGAACGTACTTACCTGGCCCCGCCTACTACGCTTGCAAAGGTAAAATGAATGGCTGGAATCCAAAGTGTATCTCAGGGGAAAAAAGCACCGAAATGTGCGCTGCTTTTCGGTCTGGTGCCATCATGGCACCGGATACCCATCCCTACAGACAACCATTCACATTCAGTATGGGCAATTTAGAATCACCAATCAACCATCGTCCATTAACTGAGCTTAGGTTTTTGGACTGTGGGAGGAAGCCAAAGTGCTCGGAGAGATGTGAACACTGCTCTACGCATATTCCTCACTGAAAATATCACTGAAACCAGCAAACTCATATTGGCCACTGCCATAGTAATCCTAAAAGCAGCTGGACATAAGACTGAGGCTGCAGACCGAGGAAGCCCCCAGTGGAGAGGAAGAGGAAGGCTGGCAACCAAAATCAGTGAAGCTCAGAAGAATGTTAGTTGGTTAACTGAGGAGCAAAAGGGCGTCACAAGAGACCGGTCCTGGATAAAGAGAGGTGCAACAAGAAAACCATAATTGAGACTCTGGAAACTGGCAGCAGGAATAATAGCAGATCTGTCTATTTATCTACTGTGTGTGCGTGAGGAAGAGAGACAGAGAGAGACGGCACTCTCTCTCCAGCCATTAATACCTTTTTTCTGGCGTCCCAGTCGAACAGGGATTCCCAAACAACGCTCTGCTGCTATGGGAGACGCACCAGTGCTGTTGCTGTGGTGACTTGAGTCACTCATAGCCTCTCACACATGCAGCCCTGTGCATTGTGTTTCTCCTCTAGTCCGAGCTAGAGGCCGCTCATAAGATAATGCACACAGCTTATTACTGCAACTGACCACTAAGACCTGCCCCCAAGTTACTGTTGCTAGCCCTGTGAAACTTGTCTCAGTAAAGGTTAAAATAATAGGAGGATCGTTTCCACTGAACTGAGTGTTTACTATTAATTTTAGAGAAACTTTGTGGAATGAGTCACCTTATCAGCTTCTTTTGTTTTTGTTTTAAAAGTTATCAAAGTAGAAACAAAGCAATAACAAATTTACAGTGTAACTGACTGTAACTAAGGGGGATTTTCCAGTTTTTCACAGTTTTGTGTGTGTGTGTGTGTGTGTGTGTGTGTGTGTGTGTGTGTGTGTGTGTGTGTGTGTGTGTGTGTGTGTGTGTTATATCAATTCCTATTCATACTCAGAGGGACCATATAAGGAAACAGGCTGCTGGTCAGACTATGTTCCTCTTCTGGAAATACAACGTTTTACTGGAAAGATTCATGCAGAGAAACAAAGGAAGTTGTGAACAAAGTTAAACTTTTTAGGAATGTGAGGAATGATGAGCGAGATTCCCTGGAATCAGGACTCCCCCTTGCTCTTTCCTTTAGTTTCTATTTCAGTTTGACCTTGCTCTCTTCTTCCTGAGTCATAATACACACTAATAAATCTACACAGAATCTTTAAATGCAGAGTATCACTGCAAATCACATTATACCGCATGAATATGTAAATAGGTAAATGCTGTAAGTGCACACACATAGAGGGTTATTCTGGTGTTTGTAAGGACATCATATTGACTAGCATCCATTTTCCACATTTCATACTAAAATCTAATGATTTACCCGATTAGACTGTGTGTTGTTATCCCCAAAAGAGCAATCTGTCCATGCAAACAGATTAGTCTCTGCAACACGAGCAAAGTGAGTGCATGTGCATGTGCACACACCCACACATGCATGAACAATGTGAGTGCATGTGCACGTGCACGAGCATGTACCAGCAATAACGCTGCAGACAGGGACAGGACGTTACCTGGATTCAGATCAAACAAAAACAAAAACATGCTAGTGAAAAAAACTCTCCCTCCCTCCTTCCCTCCCTTCATGAACTTTCCTCTAGTCCACCCCTCCTCCCTCTCTTTCGCTCAGCTCTCGCCCTCTGCCTCTCTGTGTTCTAACGAAACACAAACCTGAGGACTGTTTGTCCCGGGAAATAGTCACATGTCATCATGCAGGAATCTTGCACACTTAACTGATCTGAAAGCAGCCAGCAAGTCTCTAAAGTGCAATTACAGAGTTCTGCAGGAAGAGCCCAGAACGCACAGGACTTCACCACACCCTCCACTTCTACCTCTCTATCTATCTGCAGACTTACGGCCTCAGCACAGTCTAATTATTTTAGACTGAGCAGTCTGGCAGTACCTCAAAGCTAGCTGCAAGATGAATCAAACACTGATGCATCAATAAATATAATCTGATCATTCTTTTTTCCATGTTTTAATTGACATAATTTAATGGCTTACAGCACTGCCCCTTTCATTTAAAACATCCATGCTTTACACTTTTAAAAACTCCCACTTTTTGCAGACGTGCTAAAAAGCCCACTTCATATTTGGTGCTTTGTTACTCGTTGAGCACTCAAAGCTCTTTATAACACCAACATAATGGTCGTTATAAAACCCGTAATGTGTTTTTTTGTTTTTGTTTTTTGCAAACTACTTCCCATTTCACCCTACACGAGCTTGACTGAAGCTTGCAGACTGTTCCTGTGGTTTTTGCGATCTTCTTTTCTTCTGTGCCGGTTTAGAAAAAGCTGGAGGTGTCTTATGGCTCGTTATCTTTCTGTAAAATGAGTGGCCGCCCAAGCTGACACCAGACAGAAATCATGTTATGTCATGGCCATAGATTGTGTTGGTCTAGTCCTCAATGCTGCATCTGGGAAAAGATGCACTAAAATCCTGCTTGGTGCAGTCACATTTTCAACATCAGTTCTTCTGTGGAGCAGTGCTGGTGCTTTCCTGGTAGCAGTAGTTGTTTGGCACAAATGTGGCTCATATTTGCAGTTTTACTTGAGTCATACTGACTACTGATTCTGGACACTTTAACTTCAGTATAGGTTCACCTAATCTCGGCCAAATGTCAGGTGTATTGTGACACTTCGCCCAAATCAAGCTCGTGATTTTTGGGCCTGCACAACATTTGTCAGTACCACACTGAGTCCAAAGTGCCATTTATCTGCTATCTGGGGCAGCTGATGCATCAACCACTGTGAAGCTTTCCATTGTAGGAAAATTTCTGACCACTTAACCTTTTTTGTGGGTTTTTCCTTCTGAAGTATCACAGTGTCAAGGGCAATGGTCTGTCTCCCTTTACAGCTACCTGCAGTGCAATATTGTCCAAATAATGCTTCAGCGGGTGAAGTAAGACAGTCTGTTCCAGTCTGCTTTGACCCAAACAGAGATCCTGCTATGCTACCATTAGGAAGAACCCTTATTACGCCAGATTTGTTTGTTTACTGAATCACGCATACATGATAATACCTTATTTTCGATAGCGTGATGTGAAGGATAAACAGAGGAATAACACCAGCATGAGAGATGTCTATTTGACTTCGTGACTTGCTCTTCTAGAACAACAGCACTTCCCCATTCTTTGTATTTATGTGATAAACCAAAGCCTATAATAAAATCCTCTCTGCTTTTTTCTCAACGGAAGCAGGACGATGCTAACTTCCTGGTTGGCCTGCAAAAAAAATATTTCCCTGTAGCATCTAAAGACATGAGGGATTTTAAGTAATCGACAAAAAACGAGACATCTTTGTTGTGCATTTGAATCCAGTTTTAAAGGCTCCGTTTATTATACTTTGTTCTTTATCTCTAAAACTCAGGCTTTTCTTGCTCCTTCGTACCTTTGTAGCATCAGCAATACTAAATCTCCTGTTTCCTTTTTATCAGTAAACGCTTGTCTTAAAGTTTGAACAAGCTCACGTGTTTGGGTTCATTTACAGCAACAGCAAACAGGATTGTTGAATGTAAGGAGTGGAAGTCACATCACTTTGTTCTGCTTGTTTTCTTTTTCAGCCTTCATCATTTAAATGTAAAGATGTGTTACTGTACATGAACTGAGGGAAGTTTGTTTGTGCACACATATTGCTTTTTAGTTGCAACACTTTTTCAGGCGTGTTAACATAACTGGAAAAAGTTTTTTGTACAGCTCAGTCAGGCTTTCAGCTTGCATGAAGTAACACAGTATTCCACTGCAACGCAGCAGTGATGGATGCTGAAAATGATCCTCTGTAGATATTAATAAATATTCATTCCTACTTTAAACGTTTCTTATCGATTTGGTACTTATTCCAGCTTAACAATGACAGCAAATGGGTTGTGAATGCAGGAAGAGCTGCAGGACACACGCTGGCTGTGACATGGGTGTCATGTCAGAGGTCAGGACGGCTCCCACCTGCTCTGATGATGCAATGGAAAATTGTTCCAAAAGGGACAAAATAGGTCTGAACTCTGTTAGTTTCAGAGCTGCTGGAGGTGCAGAAGGGGCAGCAGTTGTAGTCTGTTTACAGCAGATAGCAGAGAGAGGTGGGACGAAAGAGAGAAAAAGGGGCGAGTGCTTCTCGCTAATGGTTGGAAATATAGAGAAGAGGGGAGGAGCAGGGGGAGGAAGTGAACAGAGGGAGCGATGGAAAAGTTTCAGGCTATTGCACCAAAACATTCCTACACTGATGCAACAACCTGCTAAGCTGCAGGTGACTCCACAGATTAGTGACTTTGAATAAATGTTGTACGACTGCACAATGCAAAGTATTGTAATGAGTTAAAAACTGTTATCATTAAATTAAAACCTTGAAAAAAGTGTGTGGAGACAAAATATGGATTCTCCTTTTTCATTCTGAACTCTGATGAAGCGGGAACCTCAGTCAGTCAGCTCTGGGAGCAACGTTTGACCCTGGGAACATTAAAGATGAACACAGCCCCCTTTAGGCCCCTTAGCCCAAATCTAACAGAGCAGCTGCTTTCAGGAGAGCTGTCCTGGAAGCCTTTAAAGCCACATGTAAATATGTGATGTTTAATTGTACTTCTGCTCTTTTATATATTTTACACACACACACACACACACGCCCTTTTTCTTTGACATTTTCTTTTCCAATAAATTGACAAATCTTTGAGCGACCTGTGGCCCATTAGTCAGAAACATATTTCTTCTTATAGGTTTGGATTCACTGCTTCACCCTATCTGTTTTGTTTTGTTCGTTTTCCTTCTGCGCTGTTGCTAGGTTTGCATAATGTGACATGGTGCTGTAATTTATGATGCTGCAGTGGTTCAACATTTTGTTTCTCGGCTAATATATTCATTTGTCCAGTCATATTATTCTATTTATTTTTGTTTAGGAAGTTTTCCTTTTTACAGCCTCTGATCATAAACATCTTGCCATGGTCAGGTTTTACAGATTGAGCAGAGGAAGTGATATGAAAATGCAAATTACAGCTTTCATGCTGTTTATTTTCTAAACGAGGCTCTAAAATGAACCTGACATGATGCATTAAGATGCATGCATGCATTTATCAGTAACCACCTGTTAGGAAGTTTCACTCTAAAACATCTCGATAAGACGATAAGAAGCGGAGAACCTTCACAGACATCTCGATAAGACGTTAGCATTCGTCTGCTCCTCACATATTTTCCCAGCCTCTGTCCTTTTTTCTCTTGCTCTGTTGTTCCATAATTTAATTATTCAATTTTGCAGGACTTGTCCTGGCACGTCGGGTATTTTAGTGAAGGCACTGGCTGTTCTGAGCAGATAAACCGTTGTTGAGTTGCATCTGATTTAGATGTGAACTTTGATCACACGCAGGAACACTGTGTCTCTGCACAAAGCTAATAAAATTGGCTTAACATTTTTAAAAAGCAAAAGGCGAGCTCAGTAAAAAGCGAACATAAAGAGGCAAAAAACAAAAGGTGCGTACGTCAGCTTACCTCAGAGGTAAGATGATTCAAATCATTCTGGCTGTTAAATTAATGTTGACTAATTGTTTTTATTGTTTGTTTTTCACTTTTTGCAGAACACTCATGTGTTTGAGCTTTTAACTAGACTATAAAATCAAATGTCCTGAAAGCATTAGATATCCTTAAAACATGGTTTAGTTCATTTAGCTCACATCAACATGTTAAATTATTAAACAAGCTAATGCTAAACAACTGAAGTGTTTTAACTGTCATCTAAATGGTTTAAAGTTGGACAAACCTGGTTAACCAAATTTTGTTTTGACATTAATTAACCAACTAAACCTAATTCTTGATCTTAAACTAAAGTCATCAGTGTTTTAGTGACTTGAGGGGAATATTTGCTAAGCTGACCCCACAACTGCTTTGCTAACTGAACGATTAGCTTATGCTACAGTCACACTGGGTGGGGAACACAGTGGTGCATGACCAAAATTACTGGGACCGTGTGAACATGTGCTAATTTGTTGCCTGTGAGATGGTAAGTCACTGTCATTAGTGAGCTGCACCCCTGACCTCTGGATGACCACTCAGCTGCTTGACTAATATTTTTTAACCCTCGGCAATATACTTCACGTAACAATTATTGTAGTTTAATATTAATGATATACGAGCTACGCTATTTTTATATTGTAGCCAACGTATTGAAAAACAATTGCAAACAAGGCCATAAGAATGTGTGCTGGATTTTTTAAGTTACATCTTAATTTAAAAGTTTTTTAAAAACTACTTTACACAGGCTATGAATCTCTGGAGTGTTGATGTTGATAAATTGATTTATGTTGATAAATGGGATAAATAGTCAGTGATGATAGTGTGATAGTATTAATGCTTGGTTTTGTTCTCTTGGGAAGCGTCACTGCTGTTTGCGCTTGGTCTGTCTGCAGGCTCTGGGAGTCTCAGACAGGCAGCAGCTGGTTCAGCGAAGCGCAGTCGCCAAGGAGAGGCGGGAGTAAGGGTGGCTGAAGACGCTCAATTAGCAACCAATCATCTGTTTTTAATGAACCAGCCTGCAACAGTGTGCGGGGTCAGCTTGCAGAGCTGCAAGTGGAGCTGTATATTGTCTATGCTCACATTAAGACTGCATTTCTCAGCATCCCTGCACATGGCTGCCCCCCCCTCCATGCAACAAAAATTCAGCGTTTCTCTCTTTCTACCATCTGCTGCCAGCACAGGATCCAAATAAACTTCAGTCCAAGTCAAGTCAATATTACTCAATGAGCACAAAGTGTTAAAACAATTAGATATGAAAATGTTTTCAACTACTTGCAGCGGCTGGGTGGGACTCCTCCTCCTCCTCCTCCTCCTTGCATGTCGTGACATCCAGTGTTTTGATGTTTTGGCTGCTGACAGCTTCCTGTTCTCTCCTGCTGAGTAAACAGACACAGATCAGGTTCCACAGGAAGAGACATCAGACAGTCCTGATCAAGCCAGACTTGTGACTTTAAACTCAGAATGACGAGCCTGACTGATCTTCTTCCTCGGTGCCACAGAGCCTCACTGTGCTGCTCTGTAAAAATAAACCGTTTCTTTGCTTGTGTTCACATTTCATGTGACTAATCGCTAATTATGTAGACAAACAACCATTTCAAGTGCATTTATCACTTAAAAGATACAAAGAGAGTCTTTGCTGTTGTCAGTAGAATTGTAAAAGCATATAATAAAAATGTACACACAGTATGGATTTTATGGCTTATCAGTTTGATAAATGTGATTCTGCTTTCGTTTTTGCCAAACCGAAGTTAAAGCTGCTGTTTCCAGCAGACATTTAAAGCATGAGCTCTTGTCTGTCGTTACTGTTATTACAAGATGTGCAAGTGTCGCGGTGACTAATGTTCATGTCACAGTTTGGGACTTTCTGACGTCAGAGTGAAATCCAGGTGTGTCTTGGAAGCTGGTGAGAGACAAAACTCTCCCAGCAGCGTCTCAAGTCTTAATGCCTTCCTGTCTTTGTCTTGGTGAGAACTGACTCTGACTCTGATCTCTCCTCTCTCTGTTCATGCCTTTATTGTTGCCTTCATGAATACTGACTGGCTCTTGTCACAGCCTTTCTCAGGTCCACTCCGCTGATACAATAGTGTTTTGTCCGGAGAACAGTGGACATTTCCTCTCCTCCTCCACGTCTTTATCATCCAGACACTGCAGCACAAATGAGCCCAAGGAAAAATTGTACAGGACAAAGTGGGACAAAAGTCAAAAGTCAGGACGCAGACAATGATCTGGAGCTTGAAATATGGCATTATTTAATCGTCTTATCACTTTTAATTTTTCTTTAGAAGAATGAATAGAGGCTGGCGGAGATCATGTACACATTACACATTCACAGCATTGTTTCACTCTGTTCTCACACATTTTGGATTATTTGATTGCGTTCCACCCATACGGTCACAGAAAAATCTGAATTATCTCACAAAAATAACATTTAATTGACTAAAACTGTCACGGCTGCGCTGGCAGACTGTGGGGTTGTGGGGACCCGAATGCAGACAGTGCATTTATCTACAGTCTTTCTTCTTCCCAGTGCCCGTGCTCCTCTCCCTACCTTCTGGCTTTACACGTGTGTACAAGGCAGGGCAGAGAGGTCTCAGAAGGGAGCTATACTACCAAATATAAATTACTGCAGATGGAATAACTGTCTAATTTTGACTGCAGTGGTCCTGGCAGAACTGTATTTCCTGGTAAAGGCAAAGGGGTCCCGCAGACTTCTGATCTCTTCTGTTTGTGCAGGTTCCAAACAGGTTTCATAATGTCTGCTTCTGTTAATGTTTGGACTTTCTTTCATATTTCAAATCGTGCATGCACACGCACACAGACAGAGAGACAGACACACTGACCATGTATGGCCGTTCCCTTTCATGTGGACGCTCTGTTCTATCTGCAGCCGCTCTGTTTTGCAAACTTCTGGGAAATGAACGCTGCTGGCATGCAGCAGGCTCCCAGGATCCTGATCTGAATCAGTTTCTGTTTACAACTGGCTGACTTCCGTCAGTGCCACACGGCGTCTCTGTACAAGCATAAAGCTGCTGCAGGGTACTTGAGGTTGACTTATGACATTTAATAGGATCAAGACCTAAAAGTTACACAGGTCTTTACATGCACAAACAAACTTGATCGTCACCTGCCTCTGGGCAACATTTTACAGATGTCACACCTCCATCCCTGTTGATGTCATGAGACATGAGGGCGTGTTTACATTGAGACAGGCTGCAGGTGAGGCACAGCATGACATGAAAGGGTTTTTATCTTGAATAGAGTTTAAAAAGCACAGGGACTACTTGTATATATGCTAGCGCCAAACTTACCATCTATAGGCCAGAAAGGAGGGTGCAGCAGCTAACACTGTATGGATGCATCACAAAGACACCAAAGATGCCTTCTTATTAGTGCCAAGGAACAGATAAATAACTTACTATAATTTCACTCAACAAAAGTGCAATGTTGACTTATTGGATGGTCTTTTAGTACAATTAACCTGCACAGTTTATCTTATTTATCAGATAATTGCAATGAATGCTTTGCAACCAGCAACACAAACACAGTCAAGAGGTTCAGTTCAGGGTCAAGCAGAAAGCTACACCTGCTGTGAATGTGTGAGCACAGGTAAAAGAGGCCACACGCCCAGAAATGCTAACTTAAAGCTTCAATGCAACCCAAGGTGGGTTATAAAAAATACATTGATCATGAACAAAACAAGGTTAATAATATGTGACTTTGGGAGCTTGCCTTAAACAGCCACTAGAGAGTTTTTGGCACTTCAGTGTTACTTGATACTCACAGGACAGTGGCAGGGTGAAGGTGCATTAAGGTGAACTTCCAGGGGAGTGAGGACAGTTCAGTAAAAATACATTTGAACTGCACTATTCATGCAGTTCAAATCGCTTCACTGTTGACTGACAACTCACAAATAAGGTAAAGCTGTTTAAAGCACTGAGGTGGATGTTCTTCTCCACCGAGTTGAACTATAAGCAGAGCGTGAGCCTGAGACCCCAAAGTACCTGAACCTCATGGAAATTGTCTTTTTTATTTTCATGGTTTAAATATCGTGCTGTTATTATGTACTCAGTACTCAGTTCAGTGAGTACATAAATCCTTGTACTTTGAACAGCTGCTGCAGAAAATAACAGGCTTCAGGCCAGCTGACAAGTTAAAAATAGACACACACGCATGTTCTGTTTGTCAGCTAAAAATACATCTGCAAATATTTACCAATCGTGAGAGTAAGCAGCGCTGACCTAACATGTTAATGAGGGAGTGAATTTGAAGCCAAATAGAAATTATAAATGTTTTCACACAGTCCCAGTCGGTGGACCCCCACCCCCCACCCCCAACACTTCCAACAAAATGAATGTCTGTAAATTCCTTATTACAAAGAAAGAGGAGGAAATCGTCATAGGTGTGCAGCCTGATCACACATTCTGACATTCTCTAACTTAACTACCCAACTAACCCCTTCACCTCCTCCTTACTAGCACCATTATTTGACGTCAGCTCCTTCCTGTTGTGTAGGGGTCGGCAGGAAGTCCAGACAGGTCAAAGGTCAGAAAGAGAAACACCTTTCTTTGCAGGCTCTTCACGCTTCACTGATGACATTTCAGTCTGTGTGTGTGTGTGTGTGTGTGTGTGTGTGTGTGTGTGTGTGTGTGTGTGTGTGTGTGTGTGTGTGTGTGTGTGTACCTGTATTAATCATGCTGTGAGTAAACTGCTCTGTTTGTTCCTACTGTTATAATAAGTAGGGACCACCAATGTAACTCATTAAATTACTTGCATCCTTACATCACATCAACCATCCATTCTCTTCTGCTTTTCCTTATCAGGGCTGCAGGGGAGCTGGTGCCAATCCCAGCTACCATTGAGCAAGAGGCAGAACCCTGGACCCTGGACCGGTCACCAGTCTGTCACAGAGAGACAGACAATCATTTTTCACCAGTTTAGATTCACAAATTAGCCTAACCCCGCTAATGTCTTTGGACTATGGGAGGAAGCCAGAGTACCTGCAGGGAAGCCAGACAAACATGAAAACGTCACACAGAAAGGCCCTGTCCACATGCTGGAGCTGAACTCAGAATCAGAATCAGAATCAGAATCAGAAAGGGGTTTATTGCCAAATGTTGAGCAGGTTTACAACATTAGGAAATTGCTGCGGTGCTTCAGTGCAAACATAGTGTCATAAATAGCACTTAAATAGACATGAAAAAAATAAAAGTAGGAATAAGAATTAAAAGTGCTACGTAGAAAGATATGTGCATGAGATATACATGAGATATATACATGAGAATAAGAATTAAGAGTGCTACGTAGAAAGATATATACATGAGTGCAGGTGGTGATCAGTGCCAAACATGGAATGATGCAGTGAACACAGCGTAGGGTCATGTGATAGTGGCGGGGACAGTCATATGGTTATTGTTCATGTGTCCAACAGCAGAGGGGAAGAAACTGTTCTTATGGCGAGAGGTTCTGGTGCGAATGGACCGGAGCCTCCTGCCTGAGGGGAGCAGGTCAAACAGACTGTGTCCAGGGTGAGAAGGGTCAGCTGAGATCCGAGCTGCACGCCGCAATGTCCTGGAGGTGTACAGGTCCTGCAGAGATGGGAGTCTGCAGCCAATCACCTTCTCAGCAGAGCGCACAACACGCTGCAGTCTCTGTTTGTCCCTGATAGTGGCTCCAGCGTACCACACGGTGATGGAGGAGGTGAGGATGGACTCGATGATTGCAGTGTAGAATTGCATCATCGTCCGTGTTGGCAGGTTGAATTTCTTCAGCTGCCTCAGGAAGTACATCCTCTGCTGGGCTTTCTTGATGACGGAGGTGATGGTGGGCTCCCACTTCAGGTCCTGGGTGATGGTGGTACCCAGGAAGCGGAATGAGTCCACAGAGGTGATGGGGGTGTCAGTCAGGATGATGGAGGGGAGTGGGGCTGTGTGCTTCCTGAAGTCCACAATAATCTCCACTGTCTTCTGGGCATTCAGCACCAGGTTGTTGTGGCTGCACCAGGACACCAGACGAGCCAAGAACTGGGTTCTTGGCTCAGGACCTTCTTGTCTCTGGAGTCCACGGTTTAGGAGCTACGATGAGTTGAAATGTTAAAAAGCTTAACCATTTAAAAAGTATAAAGGTTTTGAGCACCAACAGATATAGCTGGCATTAGCAGAAATAGCAGATCAGTTTAAAATTTGAATGGTGAAAATCGCACAAAAACTGTGGGAGTAGTTAAGCAGCAAAGAATAAAGAAACAGGAACAGGTTGAATGTCACCCCATCACTCTGGGTTCTTGGCTAGGTTAGCGTTAGCATGCTGTCTGTGCAGAGGTTTGCAAAGAGCTGAAGTTGTGTTAGCAGTGTACTGCTGCTGTTTCCACTGTTGTCCTCTTGTCCAGTTGTGCAATGAAAGAAAAGCAATGTCCATATCTCTGCTGATGAAAAGCTGCACCACTGTTTTATTTTCCCACTCTGAACTGAAATCAGCTGATTTTAACCCAACTGCACAGGAAGAGGGAAGAAAACCAAAACACATGTGATGGTGGGTTTTTTTATATCTGCATAGCGTGTGAATAACTGAAGAGGTTTTGTAATGCTACAAATGCTAATGCTAATGCTAATACAAAACTGTAACGTGTTACATTCCTGCACTACTGAAAAATGTAATGTGATTACAGTAACATTTTACTGTGTAATGCGTTATTCCCCGAAATATCTCGAATATCTGTTTATTGCACTTAGTTACAGGTAGAAGATGCAGATGCTGCTTGATTCTGGGCTCAGGCGCTCCAGGCACTGACCTGCTCCTACATCAAACAGCAGATCTCTGGTTGACAAAAGGCCCCCATGCCCATCCTCCACTGCACCACATACTCATCTCCTCTGTTTCTATTCTTTTGCTTGGTTGGATTTTAGTTTAGAAATAGACTAAAATGGTATCCTGACTACCACCACCGCCACCACAGGAGTTTACACCCATCCCAGCACACCCTCCACCTTCCTGACCCCCACAAAAAACCAAAAAAGCTCTCTGAACTGCATCCCGAAAGCCCTCCAACCCCCGAAAAGAACAAACCATGCTTACCGCAGACCCTTCCCTGCACACTGCTCCCTTTTCAGAGGGAGGGGCTCCAACCACGACCCATCACAGCGGCAGACCCCCTACCCCAACAGGGAGACCACAGATCCTGCTTCCACAGAATGAAACCCCAGTTCCTGAAATAGATTTCCTACCAGATTATTTCTCTCTTTTTTATCTTGAAAGAAGTACAAACATTGGCTCCTCAACATCTTCTCTCCTTATTTATCCATTTTAATCTCAGTTCAATTTTTCCTTTGGCTGTGCCCCACCACTCCCTCGCTTTCAGAAGATTCAGTTATGTAGCTTTTACGTTACTTGAAAGGCAAAATAAGAAAACATACGCCCACCTAAAACATACCTCAGCTCTTACCTGTGTGGGATTCACTGTCATCTGGTGAGTAAGAGGACAGATTTATTCTTGGATCTGTATGACATCACAGAGAGGAGATGTCACTAATATGTTCATTTCAAACTCTTTAACATGCTAAAGAGCTGCAGAGTCAGCTTCATGTCTCAGTACTCATAACAGACACATATGCATAATATCACACACACAGACAGCATGTTGTGAGAGCATGATGAGGCGTGTCTCGACAGTGGGAAGAGGGAAATGTGCACATAGTGTGCAACACAGAGCAGCTCATCCACAGTTATGTTCCACAACAAACAAGAGCTGCAGGAATCTGAGCCCACACCTTTTAACACACACACACACATGTGTACTTCTATCTTTGTGAGAGCCCTGTATGCCCTGTAGGTCCATTAAAGCTAAACATGAATCTAACATGAACTCTAAAGCCTCAATCAATCCTTCAAAGCTCAAACCTTACTTTCCAAAAATCTCTATCTTAGGTTAACAACTTATATCAGTCCTCACAAAGATAGATGTGCAAAATACGCACAGACAGCGTTGGTGTGACTCATAGTGGCTTCATCAATCTGCAGAGTGAAGACACACTCAAGCACTCACACACATACTCTACTGTAAAGTCAGAAAACTCCCACAGCAGACTTCAGGCTTCGCCCTGCTGCCCGACAGACGCAAACAAACACGCAAACACACACATGCAGCAAATACGTCGACACTGAGCCCTGACTCAGACCAGAGTCGGCCCGCTTTAAATAGCCTGGATCCAAATGTCAGACCGGTCTGACGCCAGACGCAGAGGAGAGGCACCGTCAGACCAACCAAGCCCTAGCGGAGGATGCTGCTGCAGCTGCTGTGCGCCTTCATGGCTGCAGGCATGAAAACTGTAAACGTGTAGTTTGTTATAGCCGAGATGGCAGGCCAAGCTTTCAGCGGAGATTGTACAAAGAAGACAATTTTACATCATCTTTAGTGCGTTTTGTCTTTTTCCTCCAGTTTGTGTTTTTGACTTGCTTTCTCCGACACCATCAAAGCATCAAATTTAAATTAGATAAACTTCCTGTCAACTGAAAGTCACACCCTTTTTTTCTCCTAATTACTGTCCTACACAAAATCTTTGTTTCCACCCGAGACTATACAGTAGCCATACCTCCAAGGTCTAAAAAGTAAAGCCAAGTTTGAAGTGCCTTCTGCAGTTCTGGGAATAGCAAAGATGCTGTGCAGGCACCCTCAAGCAGGCCTCTGGTAGAGGACCTAAGCTAAGCCTGAGAATAAAGACCACCCAGAGCGGCGAAAGGGGAATATACTGCTGTATCTTTGTTGTTTCTAGGACTGCTGCGTTCTTCTGGACAGAGATCTCAGATGTTCTTCCAGGATCTGCTGGAGCCACTCGCCTGGCTTGTTGGTCACTGCATCGAGTGCTAGGATTACCACTGGGACTACTGTGGCCTTCGCCCTCCACATCTTCTCAAGCTCTGCTCTCAGCCCTTGGTATTTCTTGAGCTTCTTGTGTTCCTCCTCCCTAATGTTGCTACCACCCAGTATCCTCGATGTCTGCAATGGTGCCTTCTGATACTGCAATTCCCTTCAGTTCTGATTACCTTCCTGCTCTTTGTTACCATCCGATTAGTGTTACCAAACTTCTCCAGTCCAAATGATATTCTGATGTCATTGCTTTAGATCCTAGTGATGTGGATCATTGAATCAATGTCTTGTTTACTCCTGGCATACAGCTTGAACTCATCCATGTAGAGGAGGTGGCTGACAATTGCTCCATTCTGTTGTCGGTATCCGTAGTCGAATCTTGAGCCATGTGCCTGTTCGTCTATGATACCTGAGAGGAGTTTCCATGTGGCACTAGGGTAGGTTATTGGTCGGTCTTTGGATGGGACCCTTCTGAGGATCCATGGGGATCAGGACTGTTCGGCCTTTCCGGTTGTCTCTCATGGATTAGCGGCTGGTTCAGTCGTACTGCCAGATGCTCATGGAGAGCAGTCAGCTTCTTCAGCCAGTAGATGTCAATCATGCCATGGCCTGGTGCTGTCCAACTCTTTATACTGAAGGACATCCTTTCTTGGACATCTGTCACTATGATTGTTACTGGACTCTGTCCAGGGAGGTTGCTGTGGTGAGACTGCTGTTCTCATATTGCTGGAAGTACGGCGTGGATGGTTCAGTGGAAAACATCTGGTTTATTCTCCTGCCCCTCTCCATCTGTCTGGTATACTTCTTCAATCTGGGCACTGTTTGGCAGTTTCCGATATGGGCAGCTTACTCAGCTAGATCAGCCTGCTACACACACACACACACACATATATATGTATATATATATGTGTGTGTATGTATATTTTACCACACACTGTTTGTGTGTGGTATCTTAATATTGGGGTTTAGGTAAATGTGGAGCAGTGGGAGGAGCTCAGCGAGCTCAGCTGTAGCTAATTACTGTCATCTTCATAAACAAAAATTATAAATCCTGGTTGGAGTTTGGCACTAAGTCAGAGCTTTGTTTCCCACACAGGCCCACCCAAAATGTCTGAACTGCCAGGAGGGTTGATTTCCAGACACTTGTGCATCTGCTAGACACCCCTCAGAGGCCCCCAGAGGCCCAGGTTTACTCCAAAACAGTCATTTGGTTCAGTGTAGTTTGATTAAATGCAAATAAGCCAAGCTAAACAGTATCAACAACATTAGATTCACCTCCTTATGTCCCAAAACTTAGCAAATTGTTTGTATTTTTATCTGTGTCAGATAATTAGAAAAACGAGCAGGCAGAATTTTTCTGTCATGGAGAACTTCTGGCAGTGGAGTCTGTTTAATTTATTTTACTGAATTAATGTATTAATGCTGTTCTATTTTTTATTTTGAATTATTGATTTTACTTTGTCCATATTTTTATTTAACTGTGTCCATCAAACAACTTTTCAAAAAACAATTCTTTGTTTTTATTATTAATTCATTTCGTTTTATTTTATTCTACTCATATTGGTTTTATTCATTCTGTTGTGTAGCATTATTTATGCTGCTGTTATTGTGTTTTGCTAATGAAAATGTATCTATATAAAGATAAAATCCTTTTTTCTAGTTAAGCACATTACAGCCTGTTTGCAGTTTCCCGTCACGCTTCACTAATTAAGCAGCTGATGCGTGTGCATGTGTGTGCGTGTGCATGTGTGTGTGTGTGTGTGTGTGTGTGTGTGTGTGGCTGGTGTGTTAAACGGTGACAGGTGACTGAAGTCTACTCAGCTTGCTAGGGCTTCTGAAGGTCGTGACCTCTTTGGTGAGCATTTCACACCTCCTCAGGTAAACAACCACAGGTGCACTTCGGACCACTTAGAGGTCACAGCTCAAAGATGGACAGGCTGACCTGCTCAGCATCCTCTGGGAAAATGTTTGCTGTGGGACCCCACTGACCCCCGACATACCCATCCAGTCCTGCGCCCTGACCTTCTTAAAGTTTGTGGTAATTTGTTTAAATTGAACTGATAAAGGACCCCTCAGGTCACACGGGAGCTAAGCCACTCTGTTTAGTGGTGGAAGTAACTGAACACATCTGTGATGTAAAACTAAAAGAAAAACAACTTAGATGGATGAATCTGCTGGTTTCACTGGATCCAGTGAAACAAACGTATATGACACATTTAAAGTGTACTGAGAAGAACTATCATAAAAAGTTATTCATATCTAGCAAATTCCTCAAAATATTAAGCTTTAACAATCAACCTCTTAACTCATATTACAGAATAATTTATTTAATAAAATGTTATTTTAAATGTAAAATGTAATTTATTTAAAACAGACTTCTGCACAATGACACATAAACTCTAAATAAACCCTAAAAGCAGTAAAGGAAGGACATTCGAAGCTCTTCTTTGGATGTTGGAGGCCTTTTGTTCCCTTCTTTAAGATGATCCTACAAGACTGTAATAGTGTTGAGGTCCAGGATCTGGAAAGGCAAATCCAGAACTGATAGTGCTCCACTGTGTTTTCTGCCCATGTATGCTTACTGCTGTGTTTGGGATCCCTGTAACGCTAAGAAACGACAACATTGCAAATCAGACTTTTTCCAGATGGTATTGCGTTGGGGAACAAAATATGACAGAACTTTAATGCATTCATAATTCTAAGAATATTCTCAACACCAGTGGCTGAAATGCAGCTCAATACTGTGACTGCACCTCTACTGTAGGTGTCTGTAAATAGTTGAACCTCTTTCTTGGTTACAAACTGATGATGATTTAAACCAAAAGTGTCAAATTCTAATTTTTAAAACCTCTAAATCAGCCTTTTGTTGCCGTTTCCCTTCCTTTAGAAAGGCTTCTTGTCTCTTTCACTGATAACATTCAGTTGAATCAACGTTGTGTTATTGTGACAGGTTTCTAGCGCCAAAAGTGCCTAAAGATACAATTAAATATTGATTATTTGCTAATTTATCCTGTGGTTTAACACGCTTTGTCATACTTGAATGATTCATAGGTCAGAGTTAACTTGTTTAACAAAATAATGATTCCTCTGAAAATGAGCAGGTACAAAGACTGAACTGAAAATGAGTGAAAAAGCAGCCAATGTCCAAAGAACGGCTGAAAGAACTGAAATCAGGGAACAGTTGGCGTAAAGTAAGGGAGGTCTTAAAGTGGGATAAGCTAAAATGAATCATTTCAGACAGAGGATGAACCAACCCACGTGCAATATAAGACAAACAGGGATTATTCAGAACTGGGAATCACGCAAATATACTTGGAATTAATCTAGGAATTAAAATTTGGAAATGGAAATAAGCGCTATATGTCCATGTTAACCACATTAATGAGTGCGCATGAAAATAAATACACTTAAGGGATCTTGGGATGGTGCAGTGGTTAGCACTGTTGTGTCACACCAAGCAGTTTGCCTGGTTTATGTTTCCAGCCTTTCTCTGTGGATATTCTCTCTGTACCTGTGTGGGTTTCCTCCAGCTACCCTCCACAGCCCAAAGACGTGTTTGTTGGGTTAACTGGTAATTCCAAATTGGCCATGGATGTGAGGTAGATAAAGTACTTGAAGTGTAAAGAGTAGAGTGCTATAAGTGTGACTTATAGCCTGAAACACTTTAATTTGTCAGCAAGACATGATGTTACAGTGAAGTAGAGAAGAGACTGGAAGGAATCACAATAAAGATTTAAACATGGCAGAGAAGAGCATTGCATCAGTGGCTTTCATAGCAGGTGACAGTGTTTTTTAATCGGATGTTTTTGGGTTTTTTGGCGACCTGCATTTGCAAAATGTTATGTTTTGCAAATGCAAATGTTTGTACTTGTGTAGTATTACCTTTTAGACAATATATAACATATATAACATGAAATAAGTTTAAACATTTACAAAGTGCTTAAAAGGCAGGAAAAAATCTGTCCACCAACAAATAGCAAAATACATATGAGGTGTTTTACAAATCTGTATAAATACAACAAAGAAAAAGAAGAGTCATCATCGTTTGATTTCTGGGCCGTCGGAGACGTGAAGCGTGTTTCCAAGTCGACACCTTCATGCTTGCAGCTTCTCTGAAGCTCTGAAGGACTCAAGGTGTGAATTTTCACCCCAGTCACTGACCCCACAGGATCGGGGTCAGAAAGGGGTCGAGACATGAGTGCACACAAACAAATTAAAATACAAAACAGGCCTGCAATGCAGAGTGAAAACGTCTGCAGCTGCACACACATGGAAAAGAAATAGTAAAAACTTATATGATTTACTCATGAAAGTGGCCACTTTCTCATTACTTTCATACATTGTTTTAGTAAGTATCCAAAACATGCAAGTTTCATTATATAATTTTTCAAGGGATCTTATATCTGTTTTCACTCTTGTATGCTTTTCATACAAGTTTCACACAGACAGATACAAACTTCATAAGATTTATATACATCTTTTCCAGGCTGGCTTCTGGGGGAATAAAGGCATCAGACGTCAGCGTGTCATGGGAACAAATTGAGTGAAAGCCTCCATAATTACAGCAACCCTCTGGATGCCTCTGTGTGGACATAAGACTAAACATAATAAAGTCGGTCTGAATCTGCAGACTGTGGCACAAACACGACAAAGATAGAAAACCTGCAGCAGCTCGCAGACAGTGAGGGGGTTTAACAGCTGCTGCTCAGACTTTCTGTGGGGAGGAGGAGGTTCGGAAAGTGGGACAGCTCAACACATCTTCCCAACGGGGACACCCTGCTGCCTGTCACGCCTCCAAAAAACTGTTTAGTCATGTTCAGGTGCATCTGTGCTTCTGAGGCTCAGGGTCTCCATGAAGGCCAGTCAGTGATCAATCATTCATTATCTACGACCAGCAGGGGCGCTCTCCTCACAGTTTCAGCCAGAGTCTACATTCTGCAGTGTCTTCTGCTTTTACACGGACGCACACGCACACACACACACATGCACGCACGCGCACACACACCAACTGTGGCTAAAAGCTCCTTCTATTTCTGCTCCATTGTTCACCACATTTCCCGCCTGTAGAGGTGTGTTCCTGGAGAATAACTCAACTTTTTTATGCAGTGCTGCTTCACAATAACACTCAGCTCCTGGCACTTCAAGGCCCTTCAATGTCAGAGAAAGAGCACTTTGTCAAATACTGCCTGGTCACTTTTTTTCTTTTTTGGGGGGTGAACTGATACGCCCACTGTGGCAGTGACAGCCACTAAAAGATGTATCGTGTCTGCATTACGTGAGTAGCCGTGTTTAACAGCTGGGAGACCGTGGCATTGTGTACCTTTGTGGTTTATTTTCCCATTTGCTGGTTGGGTTTAATCACATGGTTGGTTTTGGAGATTATGATTTAAGTTAAAATACGGTCATTAAAAAAAATAACCGTGCATTGATTGAGTTCCACAAAAACAGCGATGTCGCCACAGTCCGTACCGTTTATGTACTGATACATCATTAAAATGACTGTGAAAACTGGCAGCAGCAGCATGAGGTTACAAACACTATGGGGTGCATTTCCGGTTGAACTGAGTTCCAACTTCCTGTTCTCCTCATTAGCTCAGTGAAGCTGGGCATGGCGATGGTTAAAAAAAAAATCCAAACTACTCAGTTGATTTTATTGTCTGCTCCTCTCTGATGTGTTTATTTTACAACTTTTAAATGACTCTTATTAACATCGTTTGATGACAGCCACTGATGTGCTTCTGTGACCCCTGAACTACAACTTGTGACTCACAGATTGTCACCCTTGCTGCACAGACAGAGAGGTGTGCCAGTATCTGCCCACCGTGAGTCTGGTGATATTATCTGTGCGGATGCAGACGCTCCTGAACTGTCAAGTGCTGTCACATGCCTCCTGCATTTCTCACATTCCTCTCAGGCTGCTCAGGATTCAGGAATGCAGCGCAGTGGCAACACCCAGAAAACCGTCCAACTGCAGCGGCTCTGACTCTGGAGCAGAGAATCCATTTATGGAAAAGGTTTGATGTTTGATGAGGCCTGCAGCTTGTAATGTGGACACTCTGTCTGACAGCAGCAGCCTGAGAGGAAACACACAATTTAATAGCCTCGTAGGGAGACAGAGAAACAGACAGACAGAAAGCTGAGTCTGGATCCGTGCAGACATAATTCCACACATCCTGAACAGTCTGTGCAGGAGGGAAAACTCTGCACTGTCTGAACCTGAAAATACTGCAAAAGCAACAGATTTCTGGGCGAAGCGTGGTGGAAACACCTCTCAGACGCCTGAATCACTGTCTGTAAATCCTGAGTAGGAGTCAGACTGTATGAATCCGGTCTGCAGTCTTGTGTGGTCCCCCTCTGTTTTCTGAAGAGACGGATTAAAGTCTGCACTTCGGGTTTACCACATGTCTGGAGCCAGAGGAGCCTCATTTAGGCAGAGACGGGCGGAGTCAGCGTGGAGCTG
The DNA here is from genome assembly GCF_900408965.1 of Simochromis diagramma. Taxonomy (NCBI): domain Eukaryota; kingdom Metazoa; phylum Chordata; class Actinopteri; order Cichliformes; family Cichlidae; genus Simochromis; species Simochromis diagramma. The sequence goes on along the minus strand of NW_024386764.1, from coordinate 1,506,563 downwards.
AATGACCACAACTCAGTGAGATAGATTCAGACTTTAACAAACACGATTATTTTAGACTTTCAGGCTTTTGACCCCCTTCAATTCTGGTTGATTTAAGATTTTAGGGCTTTGCACCTTTGAACCTCTGCAGGGCAAGAAAGTTTTAATGCTTTGCAAGAAGAGTGTTTGAAATGTCAATAGCCAGTAAATTTTCAAGTCGTGCAAATACACAAACTCTGCAATTGGAGACAGTCCCTCTCTGCACCCTGATAATCTGTTTTAAGATGTCTCACCACTCTGCTGTTAACAAACTCATTTGCATAGAGTTTGCATCTCAGTTGCATAAAGACTTTCTGTCTCCTTCCTTTAACTGTTTAAAACAGAGAACCTCCATCTGTGCTGCGTCACATTTACATGTAAGCACACTCTCTTTCCTCCAGCTGCCTTACAAGGCCATTACCTGGATCCTTTCCAAATGTCTTCAGTTCTCACACATATTGCTATTTTGTGCTCCACGGCAGTCGGCCTGCTGAAGAAGTAATGATGGACCCATTAAGTTTCAACCAGATAGCACAGAATGTCTCTTTAAAGTGTCGCCTAAATGTCCAACACTACCACCACCAAAAAATTCTCACAACTGACTCATGTACTATGTGTGTAGAAGGATTGTGAAGGCCCACTTTGATGCTTCAACCTAAGAATTTTGGCCCTGCCACGTTGGTTTTTTTGGAACCAAAAGTGACCACGTTTGGATAAGACGGTCACTTATCAGCTAACAACCGTATACGAGCATCACACAAACACATACAAATAAATTAGCAGAATTTCAGCGTGGCACAGACGTCTTGGATACTTCGTGACATGAACTGCATAGAAAGCCGTGTTGCTTGACAAAAAATTACACTCCCACTCGCCTCAAGTGGTGAGTGAGAGAATTTCTCTTTAGCTTTTTGTTGTTTTTTCACTTTTCAGTCTCAGGAGTTGCTGTTTGACTCATCAGGCTGGACTCATCTCTTTTGGTCTGATGTCCTTTCCTTGCATTTCAGGTTTCCAACAGTTCTCTTCTTCTTCTTTTTGGTTTCCTTGCAGCACTGATTCACGGTTTGTGTGCCCTGCTGAGTGAATATATCACAGAATACAATAAAAATAGAATATTTCCAGCAGTTAGAACTGATTTGATTTGGGTAAAATTTCCCTGTACTTTTTTCCAGTTATGTTGTGGTGTATCGAACCATGAGTAACATTGATGTTACCAAAGGAGGAAACTGCATGCAAATGGCTTCATTAGCTATGGATATCATGACTGTTGCACAAACAGCAACTAAGATTAGTAGAGGTTTGAAGGCATGCAGGCGTGTGCATGTAGCCACACTCATCTTTACGATTTTAAAATAAATTTGGTTTTCCATTAAAATATCTGAAAACAAGAATAACATTCAGTTAGAAAGTTCATCAATGACTCAGTTTTATGCTAAAGCTTCACAGGAGAGTTGTGTTTGAGTCACAACAGGGGAAACCCAGATTGGACAGACACAACAGAGACCCAGACAGGAACTTGACTAATCACACACACTGGCTTCCTTTACTGTCTGAGCAACACCAATGTAACTCTCTCTCTCTCTCTCTCTCACACACACACACACACACACACACACACACACACACACACACACACACACACACACACACACACACACACGTCTGATCCTCCTTAGTCCATCTAAACAACTGATATCTAACATCTGGACAGACAGCAGATGTTTTCAGTCAGACTGTTTCATAACAGTCCAAACCTTCATCAGACAACATCACTGATTCTGGATGAAGCAGCTCTGTGCACTTTCCTGCTGACAGCCCCCAAAAAGAAGGAGATAAACATGCATAAATGATACTGTGAGGACATGCTGTAAGTCAGAGATTGTGAGGACTGGACATACTTGTGGGCTGTTAACTGAGCAGCAATGCTGAAAGAGCCAAAGTTTCTTTACAAGAATGCAAAGAAAGCAGATCAAACTCACCTTTTATAATCTTATTATTTGGATTTTCATCATTAAGTGCATGCGTCTTTGACTGAGTTGGCTGCTCCCACAACATGCTGTGTCTACAAGCTGCTGGCTTTACTCCAGTTTGGAGTCACTTAAGCACTTGGTTTTTCTGCGGTGCAAAGTCTGGTTTCATGGTGAATCTGGTGGGATATACACTCCTGGGAAGACTGTGGAATTGTGTTAACATACACCTGAATATACACAAGGTTGTTAGGCATGCTAGTGTAAAGTCCTCCGGAGCAAAAGCATTGTAATGCAAAAGACACTGGGGAAGTGGAAAAAAGGAAATGTGTGTCATGTTTTCAGTTACAAGCAGCAGGAACCACGGAGGGGAAAAGAACAGTAGCAAGGAGTCCTGTGCATAGACACAGCTATTTATAGCAGCCATGATTACAATCACTAAAGCTCGACGTTATTAGGGTTGTAACATTGTAACGTTAAAAGACACCAGAATATTAGTCAATGCCAAATAATATGCAGTGATGAATTTTGCCTGTTAATACAGGATTGTGTCAGAATCTGAGAAAAGAAAAGGTCCTGTGATAATATGAGACTCACTGGCTTTGATTTATGTTACATCAACCATTTCACACATGTATACACCGACTGACTGAATTATGCAGCAACAACACAAATGATTCTTTTTAGAAGAAGGTGCATGTTCTTTATGCATGCACAGTGCTTATGATGGGTTTGCTGCGTTTTAATCATCCAACCTTTGAAGTACAAGAGCATTTAGCTTTAACTACAAGAGTGACACATCCAAAAAACAGAAAGTGCACAGATGTGTCATCAGCTTGACTCTTTCTGAGCCAAAACATTTATCAGAAATGAGAATTTACTGCTCTTAAACTGTCAGTTCACTTCCCAGAATCCTCCTGGAGCCGAGCATAACAACACAAAGGCATGCACCACAGAAATGACTCAAACCCCAGCGAGGGATTTGAATCAGAACATTTCGTAGTGACAGTGCAATCCCAGGATGCTTTTATGTGTGTTTAATAACTGGAGTGAGACTGAGCATGTCAGAGGAGAAAGCAGAGAGGTGTAAATCTATCTCAGTCGGCGCGCTTAGTCATCATCGGTGAGAAAGTGATATAATCTGTCTGCTCAGCTCCAGCTCGCCTACATGACTCACTGTAAACTGCATATATCGTGTGTCTACTGCGTAAACTACAGCAGGAGGTTGACAGTGAGCTTGTGTAGGTGGTGGAATTGAACATGTGACTTTTAATAATAGAGATAAACGGTGGTGGCAGGAACAGGAGAGATCTACTTTAATGTAACGTTTCTATTTTGCTCAACCTCTGACACATAAAGATATTCTTGTGGAAACGCTTTACATTTACTGTTCTGCAGGTTTCTAATGAATAACATCAACTTCACAATGAAAACAAATAAGACTGCAGAATTTGAATGAATTTCTAGAATCCTTTAATCTCTATAAACAGATGTATAAGCATATGAATGTGCAATCTTTCCAGTTTGTCTGCAGGCTTTGGTTGCAGGCAGGTTTGTGGAGACTCAAAAGAAGGAATTAACCTGCTGAAATTTTAACCAAAGGCAGAGAATTTCTAATATAATCGAGACATCTTTAGACATCAGTTTCACATCACAACAAGATAGTGTCGTACCTTATGAATCAAATCATGTTACAAAACATAACAAAAGAGCTCTAATAGATAAATGTCCTGGTATATTACACAAAATTAAGCACAAGTTTCTCTGTAGAGGATGTGAAGATAGTAAGTGTGTGCAGCATGTCAGGAATCATTTCCTCTGTCGTTTAGTGGTGCATTTGGGTAATCTTAGTCTCCAGTGACTGTCCAGCACGTCATTCACAGGAGCACACTGAGTTCAAATGAACTCATCTATGAATTAAGTAAAGTCTTCTTAACAGAGCTGCAGAATCAATTAATAATAATAAAAAACATCTCCTGATGAGAGTTTTCTGCAGGATATTTGTAATTTATTAGCTATTCTCAGTTTGACCTCATAATCAAATTGAGTAAATGATCTATCTATCCCAGCTGGACATTTGTCAAAGCTGGGAAGGCGCCTAAAGAAAGCTCCAGCCGATCCAGGAGAGAAGGACAGGCTGCCAAAGTGAAAACCCGCAGTGATCCCGTACGTGTCAGGAGCATCACAACAGTTGAGACGCGTTTCTTCTAAACTGCGCCAAAAACTGGTCCACCCCAAGGATCGGGTCCCCCGACACAAACAGAGTAACATAGTGTACGCTGCTAAGTGTCAGGATTTATACATCGGGGAAACCAAACAACCTCTGAAGAAGCGAATGGCACAACACAGAAGAGCCACCTCGTCAGGCCAGGACTCTGCAGTCTGTTCACACCTACAGGCCAGTGGACACTCTTTCAATACCGCTCGTTTGAGGGCGGAGTCAAGGAGGCCATTTACGTGAAAAGGGAAAGACCATCTCTGAATCGAGGAGGGGGCCTAAGGGTACATCTGTCACCATCTTACAATGCTGTGATTGCAGCCATTCCCCAACTCTCTGTGAATGGTACTCATGGTTGTTGATCAGTGGTCATTAGAATTTGCATAATTAAGATTAAGGAACTGACCTCCCAGCCCGTTGTTGCTTCAGTGGGCTGGTTTCAGTTATTGTGTAAATGTCCTGATTATAAGGTTGAAACCTGCAGTCAGCTGAGACTGAAGAAGCCACTCGGATGACTGAAAACGCTACGTCCAGATGAACAGAATCAACCTTTTGGGACCTCATAATCACTTCACTGCCTCGTCTTTGACAGTAATCCTTCTTAACATTAGTTCAAACAGTTCACCAAGAATCAGAATCAGATGTAAAAACTGAGAAACTGAAAATGTGCAGGCAGCAGTTGACATTTATGTATGAGTGTACACGTGAATTAAGGGTAAAACTCTGAGTGTTCTTGGTTGATAAATGAGGCCCCAGGTGTAGAGTTTGGACTGAAATAAAACCCCCTGATGAGGTTTTACTCAGCAGCCACTGGACCCCTACAGCTCCTTTGTGGGGCTCCAGATTTACTTTGTGCTAATTTCCATCCAAACCACAAACTTTGTTGTGTGTTCAAACAGTTTTTCAGATCACAGGAAACTGAAGCATTTTCCTTATCAGCCTCTTTATGCATCAGCCTCTCATTTCTTCCCAGCAGCCCCTCCCCTGTCCTGCAGCTGGCTGAGGAAGGGTCGGCATGAGTGAAGTCACACAGGACTTTAACAGGAGGATGCAAGACGGCGGGGAGTCGGGCGAGTGCTGGATGAGTCATCTGCAGCGGTGAAGTGATGAAAGGCTCAATAAGAGTCCGTTACAGAGCTTAGAGTCTCATCAAGGACTGGAGTCAGGGAGGATGCTTTTATTGTGGCGAGGTTAACCGCAGTGAGTGATTCCTGCCACGTGCTTCTCAAGTAAAGGCTGAGACACTCACACATAGCTGCACCTATCACTTACACAGACTAACAAAGCAATCAGAGCTGAATATAAGGACTTAGGGCCCTTTAATGCTGTGGTGACAGAAATGCTCTGATCCTTTACTTCAGCCAAAGTATGAATATCAGTTAGATACAGAGTTAAAGAACAACAGAACATAGTTTATAGATCCACCGTTTCTCATCACTCCATCCTCATCTATATACCAGCAATGAAAGTTCTCCTGTTTAGAATTTAGTTGTTTCATCTAAACTATGCACCAGTCTCAGGAGCTGGGCTCTTTATTCTGGGACCGTCCGTGTTACTGGTTTACCTTCCTAAGTTACTAACCATCATCATGTGACACCTGTTAGGTTTTAAAGTCATATAACAAAGACATATTCTGGGAACTTGCTTTGTTGCAGAACCCAAAACTGTGAAAAAGAGCTCATGTATGCTTCAAATATGAATGCTTTTAAACTGGATAGACCGAGCCCAGCTTGACCTCAGGACCTCCGTTTAATACTGTAACTGACAGATCTCATATATGATGACATATGTTGTCATTGATGCCTGCTATGGGAGTCTTGCTGCTTGTCTCGCTGCCTTTAGGCTTTCCTGAGTCGGAGGTCTCAGAAGAGAGCTTTACCACCAACTATAAATTCATGCAGATGAAAATAACAATCCTATATTCACCACTTAATACTTACTCATTCTGGACTGCTCTCATCAATCAGACTTTAAATCCTGCTCAAATCTTTTTTTGCGTTATGTATTTCTACTCTGTGATTAAATTTTGCTGTTGTCTCACACCTGTGAGCCTCACTGCGCAGCAGCAGCATCTTAGAGAGTTTTTCTCTCTCGATGAAAACAAAATGCAGGTTAATATTTACAGACTCTTGAAAAGTAGATTGTTTTGTTCAGGTCAGAGGCTGAAGTGAGAAAAAGAAAGTGAACCTCGCTGAGGGGAAAACACTAACACCAGCAAACATGAGTTATTAATTCGACTGTCAGTGTGATATAAACACACACACGCACAGCTAAGAAACACACGCTACACTTCAAAGAAAGAGGAAGCAGAAAAAACACGTGTTACAGCTTCTACATCTGGCTTCACTTTTCTTACAACCGAGTTTATTTCTTCTAAACCCTTTACACACACACACTCACACACTCACACACTCACACACACACACGCACACACACGCACTCACACACACTCACACACACACACTCACACACACACGCACACACACACACACACACACACACACACACATTTACACTTTCACAAGTGAGCGTTAGAAAGGAGGAACAGGAGAAAAGGATTAGCAGGAAGAGATTAGAGGGGAGGTTTCCACATCGCTCTCATTCCTCTGCTTGTACAGAGATTCCTTTTAAAAAGTGCTTCAAATTTCATCTTCATTTGAGACAAATCAATACTGGCTAATAGGTCCGAAATTTGTTGCTTTCTTCACCTCACATGTGACTGTCTTTCTTCTTTCTAGCTTTCTTCTTTTCCTTCTGTTTGATTTTTTCCTTCCTGTCGTCTAACTTAAAAGCTCACTGCTCTTCCTGTTTTTAGATCAGGCAGCAGGTAACACAACCATTACATTGTACACACACAGAGGGAGGTGGGGCTGCAGAGACATTAGCCTCACTGCAGGTACCTCAGGTTGCATTAGCATTAACAGCAGTGGCCCACAGTCAGCTGACATTTGCACTTCAGTTCTGTTTGTTTCCTGTTCCCATGTTTTTTCATTCATATTCGTATCTGCTGCTTATTGATCACCCATCTGATCAACATATAGCCTCAAAAGATTTAAAGTAAATATTTTTCTTTTAATTCAATTACACTCCAACATATTTTATTGAAATTGTTCTAAATGCTGAATGAAGTTGTCTTTCATTTTTTTTATTCTTTTTAAAAATTATTTTATGGTTTTCTGAATTGTTCTTTTTCTTTTGGCTGTTCTCTTTAGGGGTCGCCGTAGCAGATCATCTGCCACCGTCTCATCCTAACCCTACTCTCGTCTGTCACACCATTCACTACAGCCATGAATCTCAATAGCTCTCAATCAACACTCTCAGCAACAACTGCATCTGCAGTGCTCTTTCTCAGTATGAAGCCGTACTCTCATCACTGCCTCCTTTGCACTTTCTGCTTCACTAACTTTTCTCCTTCTCTCCAGGGGATACTAAAATGTAGAAGAGAACATTCATCACATGGCTAAATAAAACCTCACCTGAGCTCACCTGACTCCACCTGACTCCTGCCACTGTGATTTGTCACATGGAAGCATCACACATCACCATTTTCACAAGCATGCGAAAGGTGAAAAGGGTGAGAGCAAAAGACTGGATCACCTGAACTCAGCAGGTGACGCTGATGAATAAAAGGTTTATCACAGACACACAGAACAGATCTCTATCTTTAGTGGTCGCAGGTCCGTAAAAGGAGGAGAAAATGATTATTAGGAGAAAAACATTCCTGCAGTGTTCTTGCTGTAAATACATTTGCCTCACTGCAGGTGGCTGAGGTTGTATTAGCACTAGCATCAGTGTCCCACTGCTATCTGGCTAAATGACAATTGCACTGTAGTTCTGTTTGCTTGTGTTCCCAGTTTCTTCTCCCCCTCACTGACCAGTCTTTCCAGTAACATTTAGTGTAATAACTCGTGTGACCTCTGGGATGAATCAGAGATCATATTTTACTGCTTTAAAGGTCGTAAAGCATGTTTTTATTGTAAGTAGAGATATATATGGTATTTCTTTAACTCTTTGAATCTGTTTTTATTGAATTATTTTGCCTGCTGCTGTGTTGATATTTAAATTCTTTTCAGAATTTAAAAATAAAATTAACCTCTGGGTGGAGGAGAGTACACATTAATGTAAACAACAGCAGTATACAGTCCTATTAGTGATGGGCTCTAATTAGAGAGAAAGTCAACATGAAAAAAAGATTCATTCTTGCAAAATAATTAATTCTGTCTCAATTAATAATTATCACCAGACACCGCCCCCTCACTCACATGGGTTCTCTGCTGTGATTTCTCACTTGGAAGGAGGAAACAACTCACAGCATTGTTACGATGGTCAGAGAGAAGCAGGGAACACCGAGGATCACCTGAACTTTGACCCTCCTTCATTCACAGTGGAGCAGCAGGGGTCCAGCTCAGACTCCACATGAATCCAGTTAAATTAGAAAGAGTCCAATAATCATCTCACCCTTTGATCAAAACACTAAAGAGTTCAACCGGCTGACCATACAAACTGAATCTGAAATGACCACAGAACTTTAATAAAGTAACAACACGGTCTTTTGATTAGCAACTTGTGTGATTACTGACTTTAGTACAGTTGCAGAAAGTTAGGTAATTACAGTAATGGATTACTTTATACTATTACAGCAGTACTGAATGCACAAACAACTTTTGCATTTGCTAATAACTAAATTTTGCAGGCTTTGTGCTGCGGTGCTTATTCTGGTATTTGAGTCTTCTGATGCACTTGTGTCATTTGCTGACGGCTCAGGGCTGTAATGCATGTGTAAAAATGTCTTTATATTTTTGTCTACAGTGTCTCTGATCCACGCAGACTAATTTTGTTCATTTTGGCCTTATGATTATAGAGATGTGACTGACTCAAATTGTCTGTTTGCTCATGGAAAGAGTGGACTGTTGTGCAAAACCAGATATAAATAAAAGCCTGACATGCTGTTTAAGAAACCTTATCCAGTGAATACAGTTATTTTTATTGCAACACATAAATATTAACTGTCTTTATTTAGACAGTTGTCCTTTTAATTACAGTGACAGCAACTTAGATAAAGCACTGGGTGTATTTGCAGTAGTTGCCTGCATGTCTGCTTTTTAGCTAATTTTTCTACGAGAGTCAGGCAGAAACTAGTGAGTCACACTTTCTTCACAGAGATGATGTAGTCTGATTCTAACATAGATTTAAAAAATTCACAAACTAGCATTCCTGATAAAAATGCTCTTTAAAAGTGTCGCCTGGTTTTGGTGCTGCTGAAGGAGCAGTTTGTCTGCGCTGTGATAACAAAGTCTGTTCTCAGTGGGCGCTTGGCTGTTGATTGCATGAATCAGTCTCATTTGCATATTGTTCACAAAGAGCTGGAGGCTTCAGGCTGGACGTGGAGGGAAACTGTTTCTGCTCTCAGGGGTTTGTCCCTTCAGCTGAGTTTTGTATAATGAAACAGAAACTGATACTACGAATATTTATGCTGCTGGTATAAACTGACGTGAGCTCTTGACGGACTCAGAGTCTGCTATGGGAAAAAGTCGTTCATGCACACATTTACAGTCATTACAGACTGCTGCCCATTTCAAAGGAGTTTAGAAATTAGACTGTTTCATTGCATCTGAAACCTTCTGCAGAAAGCACCTGTCCTGCCTTTTTGATAATGGTCATCTTTTTTTTATAAATTATAAAAGTCATAACTGCAACTCCAGCTAATGAAACTACAGAAACACCTGCAACTAAAGAGAAACTTCTGCAAACTCAATATTCAGCAATTTGCAGTTAAACACAGCAACTAGAGCAACTAAACCAGTTGCTCCAATTACAGCAGCTGGACCAACAAGTAAATTAACAACTTGCAACTAAATGCTGCAACTACACCAAACGCTTTACCTACAACAGCGTGGAACGACACACCACAACTATTGCCACTAAGGCAACAACTAAAGCAACTTTGTTCACTGAAAGTTCTCTGAGACAAATGCAAACAAGTGTTCTTGGTTTTTATTTTATTTTATTTTACTTGCTGGTGTGTAATATCCCTTCAGACTCAGAGGTGCATGTTCATTGCATGCACCAGCTTCTTTAGACTTTTCCAGACCCTGGTCTGGACCTGTGTGGTTCCAGTCATTCAGAGGGTTAGTGCAGGTCTCCACTCGGAATCCCTCCGCTTTGTGGTCTGGAGGAGAAACGCGTTGCCACATGAGGGAGGGAACATTTGGTTTGAGATCAAAGTGTGGTTTGGGTGGGTGGGGTTAGAGTGGCGGTGGGCAAATGGAAGTTACCTCAGCACATGGCCTGTAATTGTGGGCTGGTGGATTCAGAGAAATGAGGCTGCGTGATGGTGTTTGGATGAAGCCACTGATGAGCTCTGGTTGAAGAAAGAGAAAAAACTTTGAGCTGCCCTTTAATTGGAAGTTTCTTTTTGTTAAACGCGAAAACTTTATTTAAAAGAATAAGAACTTTTCAGAGCATTGTGAAGAAACACAGTAAATGCAAGGAGAGGACAGTACGAAAGATTTAACTCAAGCAAGTTGAGCTAAACTCTCCATGTAAAGTCTGTTTTTTGAATGTGATTTGTATGTTATACAGATGAGGGTTGTAGATGGAACAGTTAGGTGATACTAAATAGAAACATAAATGCGTTGATCAAAACAAGCTGTGGCCTTTTGCGTTATTCTCTTTTGCAGATGTTTGTTTTCATCTGTGTGGAAAGTGTGGTTGGCTCCTTTGAGGGAGGGTTTTCCTCTCTGCAGCTCAAAATATCTCAACTATAAATAGATTCTCTGGACACCGCCAGTTATTTTTATCCCAACTGAGGCTAAATTTACCGAGCCAGGCGTCGCCCCACCCGTCCCGCCACAGAATAACCCCCAACCCCTCCCTTTTCCTTTCCTTCTCAATTCTCCACTGTGGTCAAACCAGAGAGCTGAGGTCACAGTCTGAGTGAGGCTGAAAGGGAGCTCTGAAAAAGAAATGGGTCAAACAGAAGCGCACATCTAAAAGTGTCTAAACTCAAATCCAAGAAGGCAAAAATGAAGTATTAATAAAAGTAAATGAGCTTGCTGAATGTGTTTTCCCTTCTTCCCCCTATTAAATGCATAAAATGCATTTTACTCTTTGAGTCTGATCAAAGTTCACTTTATTTGAAGTTGCTTATTGTAAATATGCAGTGTTATCTCACATCCTGTGGCATCTTGTTAGTTTTTGGAGCCCAAAGAGATTGAATTTGGACCACAGGATGAAATGCTGAGGACAGTTTGGTTAGGAAGCTGCATTCATAAACTGCATGGGTGCATCACATAGACACATACACCTTCTAACTTGCTACTAGAATTTCACAGTACAAAGCAAGCTATATTATCTGTCACAAAATTGCAAGAAATGTTCAAAAAGGCAATGACATCACACGCTCAGTCAAGAGATGCAGTTCAGTGAGCTGAATCACCCGAGGTGAAGCCTAACAGACAGCTCTGGGTACAGCTGGCACGCTTCTAATGATGCAAAATTCAGTTTGAGCAGGTTAGAGGTAACATTTTGTTTGTTTGTTTTAATTTGATTTGTTTTTTAGAGTTATCCAGGCTGTTATAATATATGAAATTATCCACAGAGACTAATATTGTATTTGTGCAGACTGTAAACATGTTTATGTCTGCTGTAAGGTTAGGCAACTTGCAGCCTGCCTCAAGTGGCTACTAGAGGACCTGCAGCTTGTGTCTTAGGTTAATTTTGTTGCTACTCAGTCCTAATGCAGCATCCTGTCTTTATTACTTACAACTGAGCTGACATACCTGCAGCTCTGCAAGTCTGAGTATCACTATAAAAAGTAACAAAGTCCAGCAAAGGTTACTTTCTGATTAGCTCCTTCTGTCACTTCAGTTTCAAGCAACGCTGAAACATTAGTAGCTGTGTAAAGCTGCAGATATATATTCTCTCAGTTCATCCACGGTTGAAATGAATATCTGATCTACATTAATATATTCAGTGGTTTCTGAAAGATCAATATGACCCTGACTTTAAATACCACAAATTCCAAATATTTCACTGGAAGTCATCTGTTTTTCAGCTGCATTCATCTGTGTCATGAGTGGGTTGAATGGAATTAAGAGCCAAAAGATAAAGTTGCAACTTACAACTGGAAACTGATAAAAAGTTACAAACAGGAAAGATTTCAGTAAGGGATGATAAAGAAAGTCAACTTCTGGTTTTGCTGCCAGTAAATCCCCCCACAGACACACACGCCCCCTGAACACATGCATGTACGTCTGTTCTTGTGAGAACCCTCCTTTGCATAATGCAAATTCTCATAACTGTTATCCTGATTCTAACCTGAACCTTAAAGATGAATCTTACCTCTTAAACAGCTATATAAAGCTCCTATGGCGACGAGCTACAAGGTCTAAAACACACACCGGTCCTCGTACAGATAGCTGTTAACACACACACACATGCAGGAAGTGGTGTCATTTCTGGTTTGTGTTGTTCAGAACACAGAGTGATGAACTCAGTAGATCACAAACATCCATATAATCATTAACTCACACAATCAGCCCTGAACTTTATTTACAACTACCCAGGAAACAAAATGACACAAGAGTCTGTAACCTGCAGGGGGGGCAGGGGGGGTCAACATCTTCTGCCACTTTTTTAAAACCAACACGTCCAACAGCAACAGAGCTGAAAAACAGAAGGCAATGATCTGCAAATCTTAGAAGCCCAGCAGTCATAACAAATGTTCAAATTGAGATGTTTCAGTATTCCACAGGGAAGCTTGTGCACTAGATGTTCTTGAATTTTAGCAACACGGGTTTCCAGCCTTTTGTTGCTCCCATCCACTTTTAAAAAATAAGTGTCAATAAAAAGAAACAGACTGAAGATCTTTCAACTAATCAAGTTAATTTGCAGCAGGTCAATAATATGACAGAAGACCATCTTAGAGAGGTAGTGTTTCTCAGACATAGAGGTGGACCGAGGTTCAGCTGCAAATTGAGGAAAAATTTCAGAATAATGTTCATCTGCGTAAAAATTGTGAAGACGAGGGAAAGCGGGTTGTTAAAAAACCTCTTTTTGATTGCTTTGGTCATTAGCCTATTGCCATGCTCGTAGTTTGGATACAGGTGACAGACTTGTCTCCAAACTGTAATCGAACTATGAAAAATGTGACGCAAACTGGAAACGGAGAGCCTCAAAGTAAAAGTTGCACCTTTTGAACAGTGATAGTGCTGAGGCACAGCTTTTGCTCTGAAGGAGAACCTTCTCCATTTACAGTTTGCAGTCATACTTTTTCAGTATGTACCATCCTCAGCCAGTAGTTATCAAGTATTTGCAGACAAACATGAAGCATAAAGGCAATCGTGACAACGTGCTAGCAAACAAAGATATTGTTAGGAGAGATTTAGTACAGCACCTTCCTTGCAAGCACTTTGACTCAGTAAGAACCAGGAACCTTCAGGCACTACTGCATGTTGGGAAATATACATTTTTCCCCAGCAGATGATGATTGTATCATATTCAATATGGAAGGAAACTCTTATGTGTTTTTATTTTAGTTGAATATGTTTAATTTTAACATTAAAGTCTGTGGGAATTGGTTAATTTTTAAGCTAGCCTCAAGTGGCCATAAGAGGAACTGCAAGTAACAGCACATAAGTGTTGGCTTCATTTGTCATGTCTGAAGGCTGACTTACACCCAGTGGTCAGGTGGGGCCTTTCTGTATAGTCTGCCTAACATAAATCTTAGTTCTGTTTAATGTGAAGCACACTGACTTCACATGTAAATACAAATTCAACATAAACATCATTTCCAATTTATAAACAAAGCCCAAATCCCCTTTGAGTCAAATTCACTGAGTTCAGATTCTGCTTGTGTGTTTGGACGCAGCGTCACAGCACCTCGAGTTCAGGACCTGCAGCACTGCTGAGGTCAGAGGTCTCTCTCTGCTAATCAGCATCTGCAGCGTCCTGCCACATCAGACTACACGTGCGGCGTGATGACATCACATGGGGGGGGGGGGGTCAGGGGGTGAAAAGTGAAGGTTAGCTGAGAGACAAATACGTTGTTTTTAACAACCTGGTTTCATACAGCACATACGAGCAGTGCCATTGGTTCCTGGTTTGTTTTAGGTGTAACTCATGAAACAATTAAAACAATAAAATAAGACAAATGTAATAAAGTAAATTTAGATTTTAATGCAAACAGAAAGCATACATCGATAGAGCAGGAATAGAAAAAGATAAAAGTCAAGATCAAACGAAAACATGTGAAGCTACATTCCTGAAATTCCTCAGCGGTTTGAGTGCTGCGAATTCCTGTCTGTGAAATGACAAAATAAAGCCGAAATACCTCAGGGACAACAGATTCAATGATTTGCTTCTCTCTTCATGACAGGCGGCTTCTGACATGCACAAAGGTTGTGACACAGAAACAAAAATCTGTGTTCAGGATCCAAAAGACAACAAACACGCTGACCCATTTCCAAACCACAAAGCGATAAAGACTTTTCTTTGTGCCGTCATCCTGAGGTGTTTTTCATGTGGAGGAAAACAAAGATGAGGAGCAAATGGGTGAAATCACTGATTCACCACTCAAACGCAGGCAGAGCTCTCTGTCACAGTACAGCGTGCTTCATCGGCCAAACAGCTGCTGATGAGAGCTGAGTGGAACAATCAACCACAGATGCCTCCTCCCAATGCAGGTCTCACTGGGGATGTTGTGGCTGCTGATCCTAGTGTATTTGAGCTGGTGTAAGGCCCACAAATATGTTCCAAAAGAAGAAAGAGTGACTTTAAGAGCTGAAGCAAGCAAATTCAGTGGACGGGGGGAAGTAGGTGCAACAAAATGAAAAGGTTGCAGAATAAATCCTCACTGATTAGCCAATAACGGTGTAACAGATAAGAAACGTTCTCATCCCAGGTCATCAGTCACTGCTGTTCTGTCAGATAACTGCTGGTTATCATATTATGTTATACTGGACTACATAATAAATCGTCAGCCGGCTGATTGCAGTTTATGTCATACTTGGTAACATTTTTTACACTTACTAAAACAACTTGGTTAGTTTTAGAAAAGAGTTTAAACCTTGTCCATTATTGACCGATGCCACATGACATCTTGTGCATCTGACAGTGTTGACAAAAAGAACAGGCTGCAACATATTATTGAAAAGGCCTGCAGAACATACACTCAAAAAAATGAAATTGGGTGGTTGTTACATTTACAAAATTCAAACTTGTAATGTGAACAAAATAATTTCATGTTTCTGTGGTGAACGTAATTAAATCATGTAGGATCTGCATGAAATCCAGCAACTTAATTTATTCTTGTTGAGATGACATGATACAATCTAGTAAGAGTGGTTAGTTGCCTGTATTCACAAAATTCACAAGATCAGACAAGAGTTCAAACCACAGGAAAATCACTAGGGTTAGAAGAGACAGACAACCATACACACACTATTAGCTATTTATTGTGGTTTAACCTGTAAAGGACAAAAACGTACAGAAAATTCTATATAAAGCCTTGTGATCATAGTTTCCCTATTTTTTTAACTCTAGATTGACATCTCGGTGGCACAGTGGTTAGCACTGTTGCCTCGCAGCAAGAAGGTCTTGGGTTCAAATCTGCAATCTGGCCAAGTTTGCAGTGGGTTCTCTCTGGGCGCTCTGGTTTCCTGCCACAGTTAAAGTCATGCATAAATTAGGGTTAGGTTAATTGGTGTTTCTAAAATATCTGTGAACATGAGTGCAAATGGTTGTCTGTCTTTTTGTGATAGACTGGTGACCTGTCCAGTACTCTGACTCCCACCCTATCACATCTGGGATAGGCCCCAGCATCACTGTAACGCTGGTAAAGATAAGAGGAGTGCAAGTTATTATAAATCCATTAACATTTTATGTTAACAAGACTCTAGACTTTGTTACACTTTGTTGAACACTCCAAAAATAAATAACTCTATAAATGAATGTAAAATAATCATGGAAAGGATTTCCACATTAATAAATGGCTTTCTATCACAATTAAGCATTTTTGTTGCACTAACGTAATTTGCATTGGTTGGATCAACTCAATTAAATTAAGTTGGACTCAACTGTAGTAAAACAGTTGATTCATCATTAATTAATCAAGTTAGTCCAACTCAAGTACATTAAGTTGGATTAACAGAATTGCTTAATGCTAAAATAAAGCAATTTAATTACGTGGAAATTCTTTCCATGATTTTTTTATGTTCATTCAAAGAGTTATTTTTTTGAGTGTAGAGCTGGTGTCTTTATACTAAATAATGAATTTCAAGGCAGAGATCAAGAAGTCAGTTTGATAACAGACTGTCTGTGCATGCTGGATGGCTATGACAGACATCCAAACCTGGACTTCAGTCAAATTTGCATCCTTTACTATAGTAAAAGGTTAAATTAATAATGTTAAGATGTATTTTTAGTGTTTAATTCAATGTCAGTGAGCCAGTAATTGCAGCTTTTTTGCTGCCTTTCTCTCAGTACTTAGATGCTTGTGTGTTTTGTGATGCTGGAGCGATCTCTATCTCTCATACACTCATCACCCCTCTCCTCCTCTCTCTGACTCATCGCTCTGATGCTCTCCTCTGCTCCTGAACCAACCTTACATGGTCAATGACGTGGTGGCAGGATCTCCCTACGTAACACACCAACGTGCCATTCAGCACAGCTTCGGCACCTTATCTAATATAGAGACCGCCGCCTGCCCAGCCGTCCAATCAGTGCACTCCATCTGTTTCCAGGGTGACGTGATGTAGAGAGTAGGGAGCTTCCTCACCGTTTGTGAACAGAAATAGCTGCTAGAGTGACACACTGAGCTTCTTTTTAAGTCTTCTAAAAATAACGCCGCTATTCTTGAGCTTTGGTGATCTGATTAGCAGGTCAACGCCACCAACGCCATCAGGAGCGCACATATCAAACGTTGCATAAGGGGGACGTGGGAATGCTGAACATAAATGGCACAAATAGTACATCAAGCTTTCATAAGAAGCAACAGAATTTTCTAGATTCAAGGTAAAAACAAAAAAATGGGACAACTTCAGTTTTGTGTTTACATTCTTTTGCTTATGATGGCACACTTGCATGAATGAATGGAGAGCATTATATAATCTAGTGTATGTCTGAGACAAGAAGGCAAAGTTTTATCTATAATTGTTTAAGCTGTGATCGTCATAACAGGCTGACAGAAATATTGTGTAATGGAAAACAAAACAAACATTTCCTGTTTTATTCTTGTTTCACTTCATTCTGTTCTGCTTGCTGACGTTGGCCCGTTTCCATCGTGTCCTCTTTGACCTGATGTTGTGATGTGTGAGTGAGATGTGGAGTCACACTTGGAGTTGTAAGAGAGTCAAGTATTATATTTACAAAAACCTCACATATGTTACAACACTGGTACAAAAAGAAAATATGCAACACTTTTCAAAACTGTGGACATTTTTAAAGCCATTTCAATGTGTTTATTACTGTAAAATGTCCTGAAATAATCACATATCAATTATTTCAGGACATTTTGCTTGTTTTTAGGGTTTTGCCTTTATGCCTGGTGTTCTGCCAGTCTGACTGCCTCCATGCATATATGCACAGCCTTGGACTGAAAGATTTGGATTCGATATAGTGTCATCAGATAAGCACAGTCGTGGAGGAGTCGGAAGTCTCGACATGTTGATACTGCAGTCAAACTGGATTACTGCACTGAAGGTATTTCATTGTGTCCTTGCTGTGAGGTATTTACACTCCCAGTTTCTTTTACTTAATGCACACACGCACAGGGATATCGTTGTGGGTGTGTAAAATGATTAATGCAGGCGGATACATTTCTTATTCACATCAGGGACACAGTGACCTCTGTGCTGCCACCACTGACGCCTCTGGATCAGATCAGTTTGCCTGCTTCAGGGCGTGAGCTCCTCATGTGTAACCCACTGCAACTGCACTTGCTTAATGTTAATGTTTACACAGTGCTGCTTTCATAACCGAGGATGACATGGCAGGCACCTGTAAAAATAATTGTGAAAAAAACAAATTATAACATCTTCATACAAACATCTTAACTTTCAGCATGAATAAGCTCAAGTCTTGCTCCAAATTGTGCTCAATTAAGCTGCACTTGCAGAAAATTATTCTAGCTGCTGAAAATAAAATTCACTGATTAAACTTCTTGGATATTCTTCTTGGTGTTTGGATCACCACAACACAGTGGAGTTGTTAAGATCAGTGACTCAGCAGACAGGTAGGTGCTTTAACTGCATCTATCAGCCTCACCTGAATGAAATCACTCCTGTACCACGGTTTTATGAAGGGGGAAACTATCCATGTTTATTTCTGATGTTGATTTGAAGATTTTAACTTGGTAGTCTATGAGGATTGACTCATTTTGACTCTCTCAAATTATATGATTAGAGGGTTGAAATTTATTGGAAGCATAGTTTCAGTTAAAGGTCTGCAAACGAATGTGAGTGAAAGCTGGACAGCACAGAGCAGATGCTTAACGTCAAGAGAAACTAAAACTTGATACTTTACATTGCACGGCTCAGATTGAAACAAGGATCAGAAATGACACCATCAGAGACGAGGTGTGAAAAAGCTTCGTCACAGCCACTCCATGACAGTGTGAGCAAAACACTGTGTAAATCTGAAAGCACTTATATGCCTCGTGTGTTTTGCCCAATGCAACTTGGCTTCCAGTCAGACAAGCTGACTGTAAACTAGCAGGACAGAGGCAATAACTAAGCTAGCATAGCACAGACGAAACAAAGCCTTTTTAGAAGCACGTTTTCCCTTTTTGCAACCGCATTCACATGCCTCTCTTGTCTTGGCAGTTATTTTGATACAGCATGTTTAACTATAATTAGTAGTGTTCAGTTCATGATTCTTAGAATGCCATACATAATGTCTCTAAAGACAACTGCAAGCAGAGAGGCTAACTGCACTATAACTGTACATGCTGTATTATTACACTGTGTGCGTCAGTACATTTCATACAATTCATTTCGTACAGTGCTATGTACTGCCTTTAGCAACCAGCTGATCATGTCAGGACTAAATTCTTGCAGCACACTGGCTGAGCTGAGCTGCCAATCACCTGAAGAATTTGGGAGTGTTGGCTGTGTCTGGCCTTCAGGCCCCAGCAGGGACGGGTCGCTGCCAAAACAATCAAACCTGTGGCGTCAGCAAAGTGGTGGAGTCCCCATCAAATCCATAAGCGGGAGGAGTAACAGCAGGATGTGACATCAGGATGTGACATCATGGGCAGAACTGGCTGCAGGCCCAGCTTTAGTTTACTGCTCCGGTTTCACACAGGCACACAACTGGAAGAACTCGGTGTTCTTTTTCATACACACAATGTCTCGTCGAAAAAGGTTCAGTATGCATAAAGAAGCCAAGAAAACTCCAGGGAAGCAGTAACAGGCTGTTCACATCTATTTTAAATAATGTTTGATGTCCTGAAATATAAATAATGTCAGAAATAAACCACAAATGTTATCAAAGAAGTATCATGTTAGCCCATGAGCTAGAGCCTTGAGTCCAGCGTGTAGTGCATTCAAACATTAATAAAACCCTGCTCCAGACCTCTGATATTTGATAGAGTAACATGGTCTAGGCTTAAAACACAGAGGGTCAGTACTTTCACTGTTTTAGACCCATGCTGTGGAAACGGTTCTTCTTACTATTAGATCAACTCAATAAGTTCTCCATTCAAAAAAAACCTTCAAAACCCACTCGTATAGACTGGCCTTTGTATAACATTTTATAACGTCTTGTCGGTGCTTTATACTGGTGACTTCTTTATTTTTTATTGTTTTTGTTTTTCATTGTTCCCCTGGTCAGACTTTATGTAAGTTATTGCTGCAATTTTAGGGAATTCTGTAAAGAACAGCATTAATAAAGCTTAAAAAACAAACAAAAAGCCTTATTATTGTCTATATCTTATCTTCTTCTTTTTCAAGCAAGGCAGCCACAAACCCACAGGACAGGAATAACCTACACACCGTCCAAGCATCACCATGGAAACCGAGATGGTGTGAAGATGTCCACCGACATACTCCTCCGTGTTTTCATCCATTTTTATCCTGCAGAGTCACAGACAAGATAAACCATTTATATGCATCATGCAAACAACTTAAAACCTAAGTTGGATTAACTACAGAACGGCACCACATTTCCACATCAAAGGCATTTTTTTGTCTGAAAAGTGGATGCAACAGTTTTCTAAGAGAATTTTCAAGGAAGCTTTTTCCCATTGAGCTGCATCAGCTAAATGTAAAATCCAGATTATTTGTAAATGATTGCACTGTTTGCACTGGAACACTGTCAGCATTTTACAGATGTGCTGAGTTTCATTTAACCTCCTAAGACCCGAACTCTTCCACGGCATGCATTTTTGATTTCTCTTTGATATTTGGGCATATTTGGACCCAATGAATGTAAAAGAATGACCAGATTTTTTTCCCCTGATTTTTGTTTCTAAGAAAAATGAGAGCCACATATGAGGATATTTGTTTAAAATTTCGATAGAACAATAGTAGTATATTGTCCTCGTAAGTGGATATCAGGCCCTTGTAGAGCAAAATTGAGTATTTTGGTCTAAATAACCCAAAATGTGATGTTCACATATGTGGACGCAGGTCCTAGGAGGTTAATATAGTTGAATCAGTTCTCTGATGACAAGATTGTGATACCAAAGATGTCCTCTGCATGTTTTTTAGACCAGTAGGACACGCTCAGAATAGAGAACTGAACCTTGTGCGAAATTAGTGGAATGTCCTTTAAAGAGTCCCCTTCATGGGGCCAGGAATAGATCATAATTTGAGGTCCATGAAGTCCAACTACAAAAATTATAAGAATCAAACTGGACCCAGAACCATTTGTCTTTCTACAAATGTAGGACCTTAAGCAGAACTTGGTAAGTTTCCTGTGGAACTTATGGGGCCAGAATTTGTTGATGGACCCTACACTGCATGCTAGTTTTTCTAGACACTAATTCTAGATTCTGTGACAGAACTGTCCTCCTATGCTTCAGAAATGACACAAGACCCCTTTAAGGTAGTAAAACAAACCCACACTCATACATACACACTTCTTTTAGATGAACCACACAAAAATCGATTATATTTCCATCAGAACTTTATTGACCAAACAGAATAAGTCACAATGTGGCTTCACTTCTCACTTGTGGCAAATCCATCACATCAAGCAGACTCATATTTAATGTATTTAGATACATCAGTGTGTAAAATCACATCATGACAAAAGTTCATGTGCAGCACACAGGTAAGCAGAACACCTGCCACACCTGCAGCGCAGGTAGTCGAGAGCTTTACATGCAGCTCTTCAGTTCGTTCATGTGACCTCCATTTGCGTCACTCAAGTCCTGGTATTTCATCTTCACTTCCCCCTCTGCAGCTCCATGACTGAGACTTCCTGCTCAGTCTGGTCCAGCTTCCACAGCCACTACCAGTACCGACGTTTCACGTGCTCCACGAGGACAAAAAGACCTCCCCCATCGGGCTCGGATTTGGCTCGGTCCGGCACAGCACAACTCATACCGCGTTACTTCTGCGCAGGTTTGATTGTTTTCACTCTTTTCTCACCGCTCCCCGGCGGTCTGATTCGGTTTGGCTTGGCCCGGTTCCAGTCAACGATCCTGCAGCTCCAGGCAGGGCACCCACTGATTGCTGCATCGGCTCTCCTCACAGAAACTGCCGACGTCTTGCAGGGCTTGGCACTGCAGAGGCTGCACTTGAGGGTTCTGCAAAACACGGTGGGGACGGACGGTTAGATTCTCGGAAACACTTTTTTTAAACTTACAACAGTATAATATCATGAACTTGTATCATTTCTCGAGTAGCTCAAAGCAAGTTTACACTTACAGTGACCAGAATGCAGTGCAGATCCCGGGGTTCATTGCTGTTGCTGTCCTCGGTGTCCTCCTTCAGCAGCTGAGCCAGCCGCCTCATGCCTGACACCCGCAGGATGTTGATGTCGTTGTCGCAGCAGAAAGCCTGCAACAGCGTGAAATGGATCTGCAGCGCTATGTCGTCTTCATCCTCCTCATCAGTTGCGAGGATGCACAGTACAACGCTGTCTGGGTCTCTGCATGCGGGACAGAAGGTGAAAGACCCGGTTAATGTCAGCGTCATTACATCTTTCTCATATCAAAAGCTTTGGCGTGGTTAATTAAGCTGAGGAAAATCAAACTTATACTTACACATTCATGAGTTTGGCGGACTCGTAGACTCCAACCGTGAGACAATCCTGCTGCTGAGCAGCGACCAGTAGCTCCTCCAGAGCTTGACTCACCGTCTCCATCCTGCAGAGAAGCGGAGGCGGTTAGAAATGTGCGAACGACACGACTAAACTGTGGCAAACAACTCTAAAGTCTACATATAAGCATGCAGATGCAACCTTTAAAGTACAAGCCGGGATTATAAACTCAACTAGAACGCGATCTGTAATGTCAGATCAAATGTGCCAATGCGTAATTGCGCATCACACACAGCCGAAACTTACTTTTTTTCGGTGCTGTTTGATCCAACGACCTCTTCCAAAGTCATGTTGAAGTCAGTAAAATAATCCACAAGATCCAGGATAAGAAGAAATATCCACAGCGCGGAGATACGGCTGTACTATGAAATTCCTGATACAACGTCCAAACACAGTGGTATTCCAGATCGTGTAAAGGTCCTTTCAGAGTCCGTTAACTGAGTAACAAGTCCGATTACTGCGAGACCGTGAGCAGCAAGAAACTGTGCCTCTCTCAGCCGAAACTCTCTGTTATATTACTGCTTCGCGACCGTAGGCGTGGCCACGCCCAGCCTCTCGTTCGTTCATTGGTTTGCCGCTATGAATACATCCCCCGTTCTCTGCGCCTATTTGCTGAGAGCCAGAAGACGCTGGTGATCCCACGTTGGTGGTTTCGGAGAATCCCCCGCTCTCTCCCTCCTTTTATTCCTACGCTTCTTTCGCCGCTCTGTCCCTCTCTCTCGGTTTGTTTACCGGCAGCTTTTCTTTATGAGTGGAGGAATTTCCAGATCTCTGTCCCCCCCCCCGCTCCCTCGTCCCCACTGGCCGAATAAAAGAAAGCTTCACCGTGGCAATGCTCTCGCATCGTGTTCGTGCACAAACCCCCCAAATACACCTGCACACCCGCCGGCGACGCACATGAAATTCAAATATATTTCAAATTATGTTGTAAAAGGGAAGCTGGAGCAGCTGACCAGCCCCGTGTGCGAGCACGCGCTGAGCGGACATTGTGTAACGGCGTTGTGCAAGAGCAAGGTTATAAGAAATGGGAAAAGGCGCTGTCTGATAAGCACGAGGCGAAATTCACGAGAATCTCAGATGACACTGATGTTTCTCTTTTATATCACACATATTTTTATCTTTTTTTTTTCTTGCAAACCATTTGAGGCGCTATTGCAGCTGCAGAGCACGTGTTGTTCTGAAGCTTCAGCTCAGCACCACTACCTCCAACAGGATAAAAAATAATCCTTAGATATAGGATCAGAGCTGTTTATCTGCTGAAGCCTGCAACAGCAGCGTGCAGAACGGAAGTGTGTTACAACAACATTCAAAACTGTTATTATAACCTTCATATTTCACATTCATGAAAGCAGGTTCCATTTTTCTGTCACATGCATTTTTAACATCACACGCAGAGCTGTCACACGTCTGATCGGTGGCCCTGTGTGTGATCAGGTCCACCTCACCGAGCCTGATATGAACTCTCTGCCCATTAAAACCAGGTCTCAGACTCCCTCCAGCGGCTCCATAATGCATCTGCTGTCAGCGGCGAAACCCCCAGAGAAGGCATGTTGGAACAGCACCCTGCAACAACCGTTTGGGTCACGTGCAGAGCAAGAGCGAGTCCCGGTCTTTGGAAAATATTGGGAATTCCTAAAGGGGAGGTTTAGTGAAAAACATTTTTAGGGGGTTTGATGTTTTGTTTTGTTTTTCGGGGACTTCCTGGGTCTGAATTTCCACGAAAATAAAATTGAAAACGAAACTATTTGCAGGCTTCACTTTACTATGTGCAGCAATTTATTTGAAATTTATCAAAATCCGCCTGTAATCTGTGCAAACGCTGTGTGCATAGGTAACAGGGCAGCCGCGGCTAAACAGCTTCAAATCCATTCATTAGGAACATCCACAAATATGTAGGATTGTTTAATAAACAATGAAATGTTGTCTATTGTCGCTTACATTGTAAGCACTTAACTGATTTAGCACTTGTCCACTGAAAGGCGCAGAAAATCTGTTGGCGTTGCCGTATGAACAGATTTTTCTGGTGTTACTGCGCCACCTGGTGGAAAGATTCACACTTTGCGTGTGTAAATAATTGTGTTATGGTTTTGTTATATTTTATAGTGTTTTCTTACAATTTCTAACAGAAATAGATACTAGTTAAATACATTAAATCATTATATTTATTGATATATTTAGATATTCATGGAAGAAAACAGTATAAAATGAAAGAAAGCAATACAATAAATATTATACACATAAACAATATGCCCACTACAATTTTTACTAAGCAAACATTGATGTGTTATTTTATGGATAAGATTAGTTTAAAAATGTAAATTTTTCATAGTCTGTGTATTGTTTTATGCAGATTTTACACTCCAGAATTCCCTCAATAAATAAGCAGTAACTAACAAATTATAGAAATATGGGTTTGATATAAAATCTCTTTTTCTGTTTCATTTCTTTCTGAGCTTCAGTTGAGATCTGGTGACCGTGAAGGCCGTAACATATGATTTGTATGAGGGCTCACCAATAACTTTACAACAGGTATGCACTTTAAAGACGATATTTCTCCATGAGACTGAAATATTCATGAAACAGTGGAACAAATAAATAAAGCAAAGCATAACTTTAATGTTAAATAAAGTGCTAAGGGCAAAGTATTTTCATTCTTTCAAGTACATCATCAGTAATTATACAATACTACGATAAGTGCAAAGTCTGCTATAAAGCATCCAAAATTCTCACCTTCTTATGATCTAATTACACTGTACTATTCAGGGTACCAGCTTTATTAGAAAGTATCCAAAGGGGCTCTTCAACTGGTGGGGAGGCTTTTACATCCTTGCAGAAGTTCACTGGTCTCCGGGAGTTCACTCTGCAGGTGGGAGAGAGATATAGGAGAGATGGAGAATGAACTTAACCTGGGTGTCTATTGTCTTGTGTAGTCTGGGAGATGAGTGGATGGGGTGGGTGCAGTTTTCTCTGTGGTGGGCTGCCCCGGATTCTGTGGAGCTGGGCGGTGCTGCTAGCTGTGGGCCCCGGTCCAGATGGGCCTGGACTCCTTGCCTTGGTGGGTTCCAGAGGGTGGGGGTGCCTACTAGGGTCAGCAGGGGAGCTGGCCCCAGGGAAGGACCACTTGGGGAAAAGGGTAACAAAAAAAGGGTAACACCTCCTGGGTTAGGGTGCATTTTCCCCCTCTAGGGGCAGGGGTACCTGGATCTGGAGTACGTTTGGGGAGTGTGATTGTGTGTACAGTGGCTATTTATGTCTGTCTCCACGTTGGGTGAGTGCTGAGTATTTGCATATGTGTGCATGGGGGGGATGGATGTTTGTGTCTGTGTGTGCCTGTTCGTCTGTGTCTATATGTCACGTCGGGTCTTAGATGCCACCTTTCTGGGGACATCTCAGGCCCTCCAAGGTATGGAGGCCTATCTCCCCCCACCACTCTCCCTGCCGGTGGCAGATGCCCTCAGACGTCGGTGCATTGGTGGTTCTTGGTGTCCGGTGCTGGGCGCTCAGGTACGCACCGGCTCACTCCCGGTGGCTGCTTGTCGGGTCCTCACGCCTGTGGCTCGGTCGGGCCCCTTTGGGGGGTGGGGTGCCCTTGGGCTCTGGGCCTGGGACTCTGTCACTCTGTCACAGCTGGCTGCTGGTGGAGCTCGCAGGCACATCACTGCAGCCCCCCCTGGCTTCTGCTCCACGGCTGCTGGGTGACCCCTCGTCTGGGGCTCTCCTCAGCTCTTTCCGGGAGAGTGGCACCGTTGCCCCTTCACTGGTCTTCCTTGGACTCTTGTGCTCTGGGGGTCTCTGGATGTCTGGAGCCTGGATCTCCTCTATGCTTCATGCCCTGGAGGACGGGGCTATGGCCCCCACACCCTCTAGCAGATCGTTACATAAAGAAACCTTTTGAATACAAGCACGCTGATCCACACAGGTGTACACACAAACTGTATGGGGGAAAAGTCCTCAATATGTCTCCCACACTGAGAAAAAAAGGTTTTTATAGAACTTTTTTTTCTGTAGGATGTTGGATTGTGGCACTGTGGGACAGCCATCTGAGCCTCAGATTATGATCAGTGTCAGAAGAACTGAAATACATTTTGGTGCAAGACCAAATAGGCCTTAAAAAGTCTAAAGAATACGTCATTAAATTCAAATAAATAATAATGCTTATACAAGAAATGCTTAATGAAATATTTGCAAGAATAATCTCCAGGCTTCTTGAAGGTCATTCAAAGTTATTCTTTGGATTGTGGCTTTTGCTCTGGGGAGGCCAATCCATGACTGAGTGTTCCATTGTTTGTTTGTTTTTCTCCTATCCATGTATGCTTTTACTGCATCTGTAGTATGTTTAGGATCATTGCCATAGTGAGAGATGAATTCATTGCGAATTAGATGCTTTCAAGATGGAATTACATGGTGATTCAAACTCTGAATCTGCTTTTGTGTTCGTAATACCATCAGATTTGGACAAAAAATGTCAAGTTTGCATTCATATGGGAGGGGATAGCTCAGCAGGTAGAGCGTTCACCATATGATCGGAAGGTTGGGTTTCAAATCCAATCGAACCGGAACCCCTGAGCAAGGTGCCGTCCCTACACACTGCTCTCCGGCCACTTGATTGGTGGCTGCCCACTGCTTCACTGAGTGAATGGGTCAAATGCAGAGAGTAATTTCCCTACAGGGGATTAAAAAAGTATACCAAAAAAAGCATTTTACATAACAACAATACATGTATGAAGCTGATGACAGTGGAACTACTGAATATTTGTTGTACCTCCCTGAAGGAATGATTGTTAGGATGCCTGGGTCGTTGACCCAGGGGTTTTGAGTTTATTATATTATTTATACTTTCTAGTTTTTGGTTTCTTTGAGTTCTGTCTTATGGTTTATGTCTGTGTCTTCTTTAGTTGCTCTGTCTCCCCTATCACCTGCATCCCCTTGTCTAGTTCGCGTCTATGTGTATCCTAGTTCCTATATCCCCGTGTTCAGTCAGTGTTTGTGTCTGCCCTGGTCCCACGTCTCTGTTCCCTCTGTAGTGCCTGCATGTGAGTCTGTGTTATGTGTTTCCTGTTTTACTTTGAAGGTCTGTCTTATCTCAGTGTGTTCAGTTTACGCTTCCTTTTGTCTCGTCAGTTCTGATTTGCCCCAGCTGTGTTTCCCTCCTGTTACTCATTCCCTGATTGCTCCTTCTGTGTATTTAAGCCCTGTGTTTCTCTGTGTCCGTGTTGCGATCTACTGTTTTCCTAGCTGTGTGTTCTGTCATTCCTCCAGGTTAAGTTTGTTTTGAGTTTTTTAAGTTATGTTATATTTTTGAGTACCTAATTAAAGCCTTTTTGAGTTCACGACTGTCTCCGGAGTCTGCACCTTGGGTCCTATTCCTGTCTGCACACAGCCACACCTAACAATGATGGAGTGACCCAAGCCACTGGACGCCATGCACTGATGGTTGCTGATCGTTTAGGTTTTATCCGATACCGGTGCCAAACCGGTACTTTTGAAATGGTGCCGGTGCTTAAACGGTGTTCGAACCGGTGCTTAAAGAGTGGAGAACACAAACTTTGTCCAAAAACCTCTTAGGTTTTTATTTTTAGAAGTCTCTTTTTCTGCAAAATGATAACCAAGTCAGCCTTTTCCATTGATACAACATACCTCCTTTGGTTGGAACCGGTGCTTAAACAATGGAGAACACAAACTTTGTCCTAAAACCTCTCATTTTTAGCTGTCTTTTTTTTGTAAAAAGATAACAATGTTAGCCTTTTCTGCAGCTATACGGCATATATGGCATCACTCAATCAAACAAGAAGACAGCCGCATGTAGCTATGATGATGTTTGCTAGTTCACCTTACATGCATTAATGTAATAACGTGGTTAGCCTACTCAACGTAAATTACACACGAACAACATGAAGCTACTCACGCAGAGAAGAAGGGCTGCTGCTGCATCATCATCCTCATCATTTCTGCTACACTGGCAGGGCTAGGGGCCAGGACTCTCCTCTTCGGGTTTTTGGGGGATGTTGCTAACTCTGGGTCAGATAACAGGCACCACACCCGCAGCAGATGTGCACGGTGTGAGGTCTCGCAGCAAGCTATCAAATACGGTGCATTTCTCGGCTTTTAAAAAAAAACACCAGGTGTTTCATCAGATTCGAGGTGTTACCTCCTTTGACAGCATCACAGTATCACCTTAAAGCACTTGTTGCAGGCTGCTGAGTTTGCATCTTTTGCTGTGAAGTACACCCTGACTTTTGACCGCTTCGCCTTGGGCATTTTTAATCTGTAGCTCTGCTCTAAAAGAACCTACGTACCTGGGCCCGCCTACTATCCTCGGAAAGGTAAAATGATTGGCTAGAATCCAAAGTGTATGACAGCTCAAGAAAAAAAAAGCACCGAAATAAAGCACCGAAATAAAGCACCAAAATGTGCGCTGCTTTTCGGTCTGGTTACTACCGTTTATGTCAGAACCGGTGCCATGATACCGGTACCCGTCCCTACACAAGACAACTTGTAAAAATGGACACACTGTCCCATATTAATACAACCCCTAACGATCCTCTAGGGCAGCGGTCCCCAACCCCCGGGCCTCGGACCGGTACCGGTCCGTGAGTCGTTTGGTACCGGGCTGCGAGAGTTGAGGCTCAGGTGTCAAATGCATGGTTTTCAGGGTTTTTATCGGTTTTCAGCGTTATTTTGTTATCGTTTTTATCGTTAACTCTGTTTTCCTGGATCTTTTCAAATGTGTTATGAATAAATCTTCTTTTTTTTCGGTACTGGTACTAGTTTTATTGTGAAAATATTGTCGGGCATAAACAGGTCCGTGGCACAAAAAAGGTTGGGGACCGCTGCTCTAGGGCTAACACACTCAACGATGTGCTAGCAACCTGTCCAGGGTTTACCCTGCTTTCCACTCTGTGACAGCTGGAATAGCTGGAAGAAATAGTTTGATCCATTACGTTAGCAGGGTTCTCTGCTGTTAAACTGCAGACTGCTTCCCCTGAGTTGGGGCTGTCCCAAGCAAAGACATTTAAGTATCGATCTACTAGTCTACATGCTAACCATTACCCATGGTCATTAGCTCTGGGTAACTGCTGAAAAAAAATGGACTTGAAATGGATCTTCGTTTTGTTGATTAAACATCTGGATTCTGGACTTTACCCTGGTCTTCATCCTGTTTCGGGATTCTCTCTTTTTTGTGACATTGTTGCAGACTGATCCAAACAAAACAAAACAAAATAAAAAATATCTCTATCAAGAGCACAGACACAGAATATTGTATGATCAACTGATGATATAAGTGATAAAATACAGTAAGACTGGCACGTGAGGGTGGTTCAAATACAAGTAAACTTCAATGACGTTCTCAGCAAATAAGATCTTGCAATTTGCCAAATGTAACCAAAAAAGACCTCACCACTAGATGGCAGTGTTTCACCAAAATGTTTTAATATGGTGGCCTTAGAAAACCAAGCATTTGCCCTGAGGCTGTTGTAATGGTTAGCACCGTCGACTTACTGAAGAGGGTTTTGTGTTCAAACTTCCTGTTCTTCTAGCGAAGTCTGCATGTTGGTGATGAGAGTCCAGGTGCTGCACTGTAGGACCCTATCCTCCTTTGTTCTTCTTCTTCTTCTGGGCTTAGAGCAGACTGGTTACCACACTGACTCACTAAGATAGAAGTTGGGGTTGTACAAAAGTTCACACTATTAGGGTGAATTTAAGCCAATTTCACAAACCAGCTGCATAGAAGATGTCTCAGTTGTTGAATTCTTGATGACACGAATGGGACATTTTAGCTGTACTTAAGATTATAATGTATAATTGCAGCTTTAAACGCATTGGGTCTACGTGTGTAACTGGATCTTGAAGTTATTTAAAGGAACAGTTCCGCTTCAAAATACAATATACCCTTTTCCTCTGGTCTCTTTCCACTTTTTTCCCCCGTATTCTACGTTGCGTTATATTCAAAAGAAAGCGAATGTTTCTACATCTTCCAAACCGGATTATTATATCTTTTTTGTCTAAGTACTTTTAGCCCTAAAGTCCGATGCTCCTGTGCCCCTCGCCTCTTCTTTTGTTAAGCTAATCGGTTCCGGTAATGATAAAGCACGTGTTCTTTTATCAGGTCTTCATTTTGGTTTTTAAAACAGGTTGAATGGTTGCTAATAGGCCTCATAAGGAACAAATGAGAAGCTTTCCACATGGAAAGAACCCGGGAGTGTCCCATTATAGCTTCCATAACGAGCGGCCAGGACTGAGTCGAGCTTAGGCAGAAAGATAGCATTTTGTGGGAGAAGCAGAGGTGGAAAAATAAAACAAATAAACAAAAGAAAAACAAAATAAAACAAAATATTTGTAATAATGATACAAAGGAGTCGATGCCCTCTCCTAAGGCAGATTCATTTCTGGGACTAACAGATTTTCTTTTTTAAGTATGTATATAAAGTACAAAGGGTGATTGCTCCCCAAACTGGGCTTTGTGTCCATCTTTCTTTAAAAACACAACCAAACAAATATTTACAGGAGCAAATGAAGTGATTCTGTCCATCTGCAAAGTAGCGTTTTCATTTGGGGAAACCTGCAGTCAGCCGAGACTGAAGAAGTCACCTGGATGAGTGACGAAATGTTTCTCCCACCGAAAACGCCACGTCCAGATGAACAGAATCGACTTGACCTGACCTGGACGACTGAGCATGCGTCCAGACATGTTTAAGTTTAATGCTTTCTTTTTATCGTGTGCATTTCCGTGGGTCGATATTCAGTAGGAGCTACACTGTAAAAAAAAATTGTAATATAAAAGTATTTTACAGTGTATTTTACGGTTTTGTACTGTTTTTCTAGAATATCATTAAATTTACATAAATAGACTGATTTTACATTTCAAATGTAAAATAACGTAAAATCACTGTAAATGTAATAAAACATCATTTTCTTGTTTGTTAAATATATTTGTCTGTACATATGCATATTTAGATTGTTAAAATACATTCACAAATGTATCATAATTTCACAAATATCTGTCCGTTATTTGAAAGATTGAACTGTTAAATTCAAATGTAATGCTATGGAAAAATATATAAAATGATTATGATAAACTTTTTTTTTACATCAAATAATGTTATTTAGGACGATCGTGGCTCAAGAGTTGGCAGTTTGCCTTGTGATCAGAAGGTTACCGGTTCGAGCCCCAGCTCGGACACTCTCGGTCCTTGTGTCCTTGGGCAAGACACTTCACCTACCACCTACTGGTGTTGGCCAGAGGGGCCGATGGCGCGATATGGCAGCCTCGCTTCTGTCAGTCTGCCCCAGGGCAGCTGTGGCTACAACTGTAGCTGCCTCCCCCAGTGTGTGAATGTGAGAGTGAATGAATAGTGGAATTGTAAAGCGCTTTGAGGGTCTCGAAAAGTGCTATATAAATGCAATCCATTATTATTATTTAAACCAACGGTTAACTGTATATTTCTGTACATTTAAGTATTATTATTCATATTGCCGCATTGACCTTGTTTATAGGTAGTTTTATTGTTTAATCATGTTAAAATGTTCCTAATTTAATGTTTAACCCTTTAAAGCCGGTCAGAGCGGCACGCTCTGTTTTGCATAACTATTTTTAAATAGTTTTAAATAGCTAGCAATAATTTTTTTTTGCATATGAAACCGGAGGAGTTGTTCTTACGTCTTATGCCATCAGCTTGTCCTCGGTCACGGTTTCCTTCCACATATAGCTCTGCAAAAACTGCATAAAAAGCGCTTGCAGCAACAAAAACATAATATTCCAGAAACAGGCTTTGCCGATCTGATCAGCTGTTTTAACACTTTCTACGTCCATTAGCGCGAACTATGGCATGTCCACCATGACCTGCCCGAAACCGGAAGTGACGTCATTTTTGCGGAAATGTAGTTTTCCGCAGTTTTCCGCAAAATGACGACAAAAGGCCGCCCTCTCCTTCCTGTGCAGCAAGCAGCAGGCGCACCTCGCAAACAGAGGGCGCCCTTACTCCCAGCAAATGGGCGATAGAAAACCGATCGGTGCCTATGGCTGTGTCCCGATTAAGAGACTGCACGCTTGAAGTATGCATTTTAAGTGCGGTTACGTCACCGCCACGCAACGACGGCTGTCCCAATTCGAAGTGTATTTCAAATGCGTACTCCAAATGCGCCGTCGATTTCCCCAAATATCAAGCGTGGTCCGGTGCAGCTTCGTGGTCCCATATATCCCACAATTCATAACGCGGCGGTGGGTGTGGATAATTTTGCGGCAAAATACGGCAGAAGGGAGCAGCCGAAGAGGTTGTTTTCTTTTTTTCCCCAAACTTTATTGAAATTATAAAACGAACAGTCAGTCATTCCAGTTCAGTTTGTACAGTAGACATACAAGGCAAATAAGAGTAACAATATACAGTACAATGAAATAAGAAGGATAAATAAATAAAGGATAAAAAAGAAAAAAAGAAAAAAAGGGGGGGATGTGACAGACTTCATAACAACTTTGTACTTGAAAGTTGTGACAGCTCATTCCTTAAACATTTCTGAATGAATTTCAATCAATGATAAACCTTTTTTATTGGAAGTTAATTTAAGAGAGTTTAAGTAATATTCAATTTCAATCAAAAACAAATTAAATGATGGGGTTGAGTTTTGAAATTTACATTTATGTATGTGGAATTTCCCTAATAAGATGGAGCGGCCGAAGAGTGAACTGTCAAAAGTACTGAATATGACGTCACTTATTTATGTGCGAATGTTTAATAATTAAAGTCAGTCATATATCCACAAACACAACAAGCTGAAAGTCAGTGATATGTGTGTGTGTGTGTGTATATATATATATATATATACATATATATAACCTGTTTTCTTATCTGTCTTACAGATAGATCTTTATTGTCACTGTTTGGCGTCTCTCTGCAGCCTTTAGGTTTTTGCATTCAGATTTTTCGGATAAGACAATAGGATTAATAAAGATAAAATACGTTTAAGAGGTACCTACACAGGGAATGTATCTACACAAAAGGACATGCACAAGTTATATACAGAAAATATAAAAAATATAAAATAAAAGAAACGTTAATAAGTGGGTGGAGTGTGTTTCAGTGTGAAAACAGTCGTTCAGCTGAATTTGGTACTGAAAGACACGTGACAAGTTAAGTTTCATATTTGCTTTGAGGTACACTGTCGGTGTTTGCGCTGTTCAGGGTCAGGGGGAAACATTTGTTTCATTTTAGCTTTTGTTTTGTTTTTTTATGGTTATACATACAGAATTTCTATAACAAATGTAATGTATGAATTATTATTTAACCTGTAGAAGGATCTTTCTGACCCCAGTAGCAATTAACCTGTTAAGAAAAATTAAAATAAATAAGAGCAATAAAATTTTATTTTACGTGCATTCTAAAAATTGCAAGTTGTTTTTTTGTCTTTGTTTTGTTTTTAGATATATGACAAATAAAATGTTTTATTTTAAAACGGAAGTGTTTTACATTGCTCTCTGGAAGTCTAAATATTGATACTTGTAAGATTTGATTAATTCTCCTAACGGAAATGTTTAAACATGATGTTAAACATAACAGTTTTTTTTCTTTCTCTTGGGGTGTTTTATTTATATCATTGTAAATCATGAAGTTGAATCCAGGAAACCCCAACCCATTTAAAAACCTCAGGAAGTCCACAAATGCACAACAAAAGAGAAAGAAATGAAACACTCTTTTATTGAATTATACATATGTTCATCTCACAATTCCAAAGACTAATCAACACGCATTTACGGAAACTGCTGATCTTCAATTTCGAGTTTAATTTCCTACACACTTCATATTAAGGCAGTGTCTAAATTATTTAGGGGAAATGAGATCTGCAGAGACAATGCAGAGAGCAAGGTTCTCTGTCCCAGTTACACCCCACCACCGGCAGGGTGGGGGTAGGGGTCCGAGACCTGGTGTTGCTGTGTACGAAGTTCAGTTCAAGTCTGTAGGAGACGAGGGGGTAAGGGGGACGCACAGACATGTTTGTTTGACCTCAATTAAAGTTTTTATTTTACTTTTTAATTTCCAATTGTCGATAAATATTAGAATAATCGTGGGCTGGGTGGCCTAGTCTAAAAGTTTGCTTCGGTCGAAGTAAGGTCAGGTAATTACACATGATTATAGCTGTATAACAGTGTCAGAGCCTCCTGTCCAAAAAGTGTAATTATACATTTCTTGCCGTTTAAAAAAGACATTTTCTGTTTCGGACTTTTGAATTTTGTACCAAGCATTCGCACACGTGACTTGCAAATACATTTTTAAAACCATTTAAAACTGTCTACCTTCAAACCGCCTGCTGTGTTCAGGTGGGCCAACCCACCCCACCTGAGTATAAATGAAGGACCTGATCCACTGGGCTCAGTTTCTCTTAAAGACATACACTCTGCTCCTGCTTTGGATCTCTGCACTTTTGCTACATCCAAGATGACCGAACAGTGGATGTAAGACTTCACGGGGGGGTTTCCACAGTTTGCTTGTGTTTCAGTTCAGTGAAACATTCTGCGGTGTCTGAAAAAGGATTTGATTTCTTTAATCACTATATTTCTTTATGCTAACTTGATTTTGTAAGTCTCAATTTTCCAAATTAAAACTTACATTGTATCTCTCCAGTGGTGCGTAATTACGCACCCCTGCTACGCGATACATTGTAAGTTTGCTCAAATTTCATCCCAGTTTTGGTTTTTATAGCAGTTTCTAATGTTGAGTCATAGGTTAGGGTGCATTCTCATTGTTTGGGGTTATTTGTTGACTTTGGGGCTGTTTTGTCTTAGTTTGTGCGCATTTCTAACCGTCTGCGTATCTGTAGGATGAAGATGGTGGGTCAGGCTTTGGAGGAGCTGCTCGTGGAAGCTTATCACCAGAACTGCCTCAGAATCGGTGTAATTGAGTCCTACAAATACATGAAAGCGTAAGTATTTTAATTTTTACGTTTAAATATAGTTCAAATGCAGTAATTGATCTAATAGTGGAACAACGTGGCAATGGTGACATTAATGTCGTCCTGTTTCCCGCAGAAACCCGCACAGAGTCGTCCTGTGCGTCCTTGCCAGCGAAACAGAGGGTGACATTATGTTACAGATTAATCTAATCCAGCTAAAGGATATGTGCTACAAGAAGAACGTCAGCATCATGTGTTCGACAGACACGAGACGGCTGGCAGAGCTGGTGAACATGGATGACGTCAGCGGCAATGAGGCCTCGCGGGACCTGCACTGCATTCTGGTCACTGTAAGCCAAATTTCAATTTGTGCTGCTGCGCAGTTAACAAATGGCTCATGTTTGCCAATTATCTCTATTAAAATCGTTGTAATTTGTACACTTGGCTTCATGATAGGCTACTTCGAATAAGAAGCAAAGTGATGTGTTTTCCGGGAGTTTCACCGTCCTTCCTCGCTGTGTTTCGCAGGTCCCTCCAGTGAAGCCGCTTCCACGCCAGGCCCTGCAGATCCTCAGCAGCTTCTGCGAAGAAAGCCGGCGGAGGGACTCGTCGGTGCATTGCCTTTCTTGTTACTACGTTTGTTCTTATCGCTACCCAAGCCGCAGTTGTTGTTGTTGTCGTTGCTGTAAATAAAAGTGAAGGATTTAATTCTTCAGCGTGTTCGTTGTTTCTGAATCCATGTTCTAAAGTTGCAAAGAGAAAAAAAATGGGGTAAAGGTGAAATCCTCAGTTTCAAACTTTCAATTTATTATTTTGAAAACGAGAGATTTACTGCCTCTTAAAGCGAAAACTGCACAAAGTCATATCTCTGCCAATGAAACGGATGCACCAAAGCCTCCTGGGGCTGTCTTAATGAAAAATAAGAGAAAAACAAAAATTAAAATAAAACTAAAGCCAAATAAAGTTTATCATCTCGCTGTTTCATCTCATTGTCAGTGCTGTACAGAAATTTCACGACAACAAAATGCTTCAAGGCCAGATGACAAAAAATAATTAAACCAAACTAGACTTCGGGCTGTTCTCTGCTTGCAAATGTAACTAAAATAAATGTTTTAAGAAAATCTTTAGTTTTAGTTTTCATGTGATCTTGGAATTTTTATTGGCACTAAGTTTTTTTGTCACCTTTGTCTAACTATCACACATTTTCTCTGCCGGCAGAGACAGACACCCACCCGCACCCACCCCCACCCATCCCCTCATAAACCACCAAACTGAAACTGAAAAAAAAAAGAAAAAAAAAAAGACTGTGGACGCATTTCGGGTGCATGCCTGTAACAGCGACCCTGTTAGTAAACTCCACAGCTTCACCTTATCAGCGCCACTGATTAAGTCTTTAATCAATCAGGTGTTTTCCGCACGAGACCTTATTAGGGGCTTCATCAAGTTTAATGTTGTCATTCATTAAACACAATAGCCATGATTCAACTGAAACATTTCCTGGAGATGTTTTCAGAAAACCCCAAAATCACTCAAAGACTGACATAAACTAACATAAAATGCCCCCACATATTGTGTAAACTGGATTCCTTCACTTAATTGATCTTGTAATTTTATCTGATATTAACGTATTAATGTAATAAACACTGAATATGAAGATAAATACTTACAAGTGAAAGAAACTGCAGAGATTTGAAATCATAAATCTTATCTAAATACACAGTCCAGAGATTGAGTACAGAGCCCAGATATTTCTGGGGGTCTTATCCCTGCAGGGACAGTGAACACATGATGTCCTTAATGTTTGAGTGAATCAGCCTAAAGAAACAATCAATGCACTTTCAACCAGCTATCAGCTACAGCTCACAGCTTTCTGCATTGTTTTCACCTTAATCTCTGCGAGCCCTTCACACGTCCACCGGAACACTTTTCGAATTCACCAAACAAAAGAGCAGAACCCGTTTAAACCCACTCACTGTGCACATCTCCAAAAGGTCCATTCCAGGTCTACGTGACTTGATCAAAGAGGGAGAGGGCGCTTTCCAGTCATGTTTGTCAAACATGCGTGATGTGAAGCATGACAGGAACAGAGACGCTGCACATACATTTGAAATATAGATATCAGAATATTATTTTGAATATTTTTGCGTGCCTCTTCTTTCACATTGCAGTGGCTCATCCATAAAAAACAAAGCTAATATACAGGCTTATCTTGAGAGGTTATCCCTATGCTAAAATCATCTTCTCCACAGTTTAATTATTATTTTTTAACGAGAAGGATTTAAGCAAACAAACTTGTGTGCAGAAAGAAGAGGAGGGAGACAGGGAGCGAAGTTTGAAAAGGGACGGGGGGTACAGCTGGCCAGTAACAGAGGGAGTGGTAAGGTGTGACGTCCCAGAGCAGGTATAAAAGTTTTGACCTGAAGAGACAGAGATTCGTCATTGCTCAATGACCACCGACTTGTCTCCGACTACTTCTTCTTCTTCTCTGGAATCCAGCAGCACACGGAAAAGGGTAAGATAGGCATGTTTGGTGCGTAATTACGCACTGACACAAGTTACATTTTGAATCCGGCTACAGTGCACTTTGATACGCTTTTATGCCCTTGTTTAGAGTCTGTATTATACTTACTTTCCTTCGTGTTTCTGTAGTATGGAGACCATCAGCCAGACTTTGGAACATGTATTGGTCACAGCTCATCATCAGAACTGTCTGACTGTGGGAGTTTATGAGTCTGCAAAATTCCTGAATGAGTAAGTATTAATATAAAGCAATTCATTTGTACTGTCAGAATAATAGTGATTTTGACGCTATGTGGGGTTTATTATTCTCCTGTCCTGCCCGCAGATACCCAGATGGCGCGGTGCTGTGTGTGCTGGCCCTTGATGAGGAGGATGAAGATGACGCTGCGCTGCAGATTCACTTCAAACTGCTGCAGGCTTTCTGCTACGACAATTACCTCGACATCCTGCGAGTGACGGGAATGAGGCGGCTCGCTCAGCTGCTAGAGGAAACCAGCAACAGAAACGAATCCCGCGACCTGCATTGCATCTTGGTCACTGTAAGTCCAAACGCCTCATTCTGCTCCACTGCATTTGTCAAACTTTGCCAGTGTGGATCCCGACTTATTTTCTAGATAAACTCTGATTAACATAAATATTCAACCACGCTTTGTTTTGCAGAACACTTCTGAACAGATTCTGCAGTGCGAGGCTCTTCAGCAGGTCGCCAGGTTCTGCGAGGAGAGCCGCCACAGGTACGAGTGTCTCCCCCACCTTGAGCTGCAGGACCGCTGACCTAAACTAGACCGCTGCAGAGCGGTTCGAATTAATGGAA
Source organism: Simochromis diagramma (assembly GCF_900408965.1). Classification (NCBI taxonomy): domain Eukaryota; kingdom Metazoa; phylum Chordata; class Actinopteri; order Cichliformes; family Cichlidae; genus Simochromis; species Simochromis diagramma. The sequence goes on along the minus strand of NW_024386764.1, from coordinate 1,467,877 downwards.
ACTGGCCCAAGTAGAGTAACGGGGTTTTGCTTTATCGGGAGTTCAGTTTGATCTGGCTCAGGACGGGAAGCTGAAGGCCACGAAGAGGTGTGTGAGAAAATGTCTCGACATGTGACCTGAGTGGACGGGTGGAAAACCGAGGAACTGCTCGTGAGACTCGAACAGCAGCCGGCAGAGGGTTCATCCAGACCCGTGTCAGATTTAATAGAGCAGTTGAGGACGATTTCGTTTTAAAACGGAATCATTTTGTTAAGCAGTGCATGCAAAATAAATTGCAGTTTATCAGCTGAAAGAATGTGCTTCAGTATTTCCTACATTGCTCGTACATGATGGAATGTGGTCAGCTAACACAGTTTCACTCGTTCCCCTCTTTTTATTTTTCACTAATAAATCTAAAGTGTTTCATTCACATAATATTGTATAAAAAAATCACGTTGATGTTGATTAAACATCATTTTTGTAATTTACTGTCTGATGTCTAAATCTGTTGTCCGATGTTAATGAAGGCATCATACCCTTTTCTTCAATTCCACTGTGGGAGAGGTCGGTGTCATTTCTTTTCCAACACTAATTATATCTGTCTATCTTTATCCACCCTGAAGTTCCTGATTGTGTTTTAGTTCATTATTATCATAATTACGCCTGTCTTTACTAGATGCTGTGAACATGTGGTACGTGTGTGCCGCATATTAATGGAGCTGTTAATGCTAGATTGAACAGATAAGTCTTGCTAGCTTTTCTGCTTAGCTCTAGTCTTGCTAGAGATGCCGGACTAGAGCAGCGCAGATACTGAAGGACCCGTCCCATCCTGGCAACAAACTGTTCCAACTTCTGCAATCTGGTAGAAGGTTCCGCATCATCCGGGCAAGGACAGAGAGACTCAAGAGGAGCTTCTATCCCCAAGCCATCCGGGCCCTAAACACACACACCCGCCCTCTCACATCATCCATAATTGCCTGAGACAGGACTCTCTTCCAGACACTAAACCCAGGCACAATGTACACTCCAAATTCCTTTAATTTTAAATATGTTTATATTGTCTATCCTGTAAAATAGTCAGATGTCTATTCTTATTAATGTACAGAATTCACCTGCTTGCTGCTACTACTGCACATTCACCCAGTGTATATACCATATGTATATATAATGTTCTTCCTCTACCCACCCCCCCCCCCCCATCATTTTTGCACATGTCGAGGAGCGTGTCAGGATACATTTCACTGTGTGTTATACTTGTATAACTATGCATGTGACAAATAAAGAACCTTGAACCTAGCTTGGAAGTTGTAGTGGGTTGAGTTAACTCTTGGATGCGTGCAAAGACTTCACACGTGAGGAAGTTGCTTGCTCCAAAAAAAAAAAAAAAACAGTAATCGCCCAACGTGGGGCTCGAACCCACGACCCTGAGATTAAGAGTCTCATGCTCTACCGACTGAGCTAGCCGGGCGGTGGAGAGGCAAAAAGATAAACCCGTCTCGATGTGTGTGTGTGTGTGTGTGTGTGTGTGTGTACCGGAGTTTTCTTCACGTGTTAAAGTCAAGACTGCAAGACCATGACTTAAGAAGATGGGTTTGTAAAAAGAAAACTTCCACAGTTTTCTGCGGCTGGTGCTAAATATGCGGGGAAAAAACGGAAATAGAGGTCAGGTCAGTAACTTGGTCTAAGAATCGGTGTAAAATGGGATCGGAACATCCTGTCAATGCGTAATTACGAGTCATTGCAGAGATGGCACTCTCTGATAGGCATCTCCTTTATTTTACACACACTCTCTTTTTATTTATAAAAGAGAATGCGCGTCTATCTGATTGGTCAAAAACTGTTGAGAAGGGACCGTGCTTTAGATTTAGCCCCCGGTGAGAGCGATTGTTTCTTTTCCTGGTTCACTCCCGCATTCCTGCACAAGTTGTGAACACACAACTCTCAAATCGTGTGAATCTATAACTTTTCTACTTTTATCCTGATGCTCGGTAGTGCAATTACCTATTAAAGTGAACTGAAATTAATTACTGCCCCCATACCATTTGCCAGCACAGGTCTTGTAAACAAAGGCAAAAACGAGGAAATACGCGTGCAGTCTTCTTCTGATGATTAGCTGCTGCAAAGGTAGCAAAAATCAGACGTAGGCAGACCACCTGTGAACATGGGGCAGAAAAAGCAGTTAAAACGAAAAAAAACAAACTAATAATCAAACGTGATCTCCGCGTGCACAATGTGGCTTTGTCTGCAGCACCTCCAAGACCATAGTTACGTTTACAAAGCTAATCGCGTCAGTTCAGAGGATCTAGAATTGAAGAGTGGCAAGATCCTCAGTTTAAAGGAAAAAATGTGAAAAGGCTTTGACAGTTTTGTACCAGCAGCTACTGGAATTTCATCCTGGTGTGGACATATGAGTGAACAAAGGTGATTCGTTTTCTTTTTTTTTTTTTTCTTTTTTGTAATTTATCAGATTTGTGGGGTTGTAGTTAACGATGTTTCTGTAAAAAAATAATCTCTTCAGGTTTTATTGCACATTTGCTCATTTAGTTTCTAAGCATTTGACAATAAGCTGAATGATAAAGATCAGAGATGAGCTCCCGATATGCCCTGGCGCAGCATGGGGATGATATGCCACTAAGGTGGCAGAGAAAAGGACACTAAAAAAACTGCTGGACATTATGAACAATGCTGGGCATCCTCTGCACACGGCCATTAACAACCAGAAGAGTCTGTTCAGTGACAGGTTGCTTCTCCCAAAGACAAGAACTAACAGACTTAAAAACTCTTTTGTCCCACACGCCATCAGACTGTTTAACTCCTCTCTGGAGGGGAGAGGGAGGGGAGACAGGAGGACAAAGGAGGGGGGAACAACTAAGCTGTAGTGCCTCTTCACCTCACTGTGCAATACCTTTTGTGCAATACTTTTGTTAATAGTCAATGGTGCAATAGACTCCATACTTGAAATGTGCAATTCACTTGTATTTTTATTTTTATTCCTATTTATTCTATTTATCCCCTTCGTATATTTTATTTATATATGTCTCTGTATTTATGTGTGTGTGTGTGTGTGTGTGTGTGTGTGTGTGTGTATAATATTCTGTAACTTCTGTCGGTGCTGTGCTTTTGGAAACCGAATTTCCCAGAGGAACCCACCCGAGGGATTAATAAAGTTTTATCTTATCTTATGATATGAGGGAAACAATGAAAGTAATGTACTTTATAATTAAAAAAAACTGATTTATGTAGAAGTTCGTGACGTTAAAAAAAAACAAACAAGCAAAAAAAAAAACAAAACGAAAAATGTGTTCTTATATTTTTCCAGGTTCTTTATTAAAAGATTTATTTCCGGTCCCACATTTATTTTGAAATGCAGGACCGGAAGCTGTTTCGTTAACGCAGGTGCTGGCGCGTTTTTTTAAGGTTTGTGAAATGGTTGTATCTGTAACTATTTACAGCCATGACTGAACTGGCCGAAAACGGAGTCTGTCTGGTACGTGTTTATATTATTTATTTGTGTATTATGTGTATTTGCTATTTTAATGAACAAAACAGCCAGACGGCGACTAATAACAGTACAACAAACCTCAAAGGCAGCTAGCTACACACCAAACCGAGGGCCTGAAGGGTTGAAGATATTTTATAATGTGCTGAGTTTAGCCTGTGTGCTGGAGTAGCTAACAGTTTTCTGTCCTCAGGAGGAGTCCGTGAAAGACCAAAGTTCTCTGGCAGAAGTTTTCAGTGGCGCCCTGGAAATATCCCAAGTGGGTTTGAAAGTTAAATATCTACATTATTCCACAAGTGGCCTTCATTTCACATTGTGGGTCACATACAGCACATTTTAATCTTAAGCGGGCCAGACCAGTGAAACTCCCCTGTCACCGTACAGAATCTATAATTGCACATTTATTCCCAAAGATATCCTAATACAGGAAAAAAAAAATTCCAATTTTTTTGTTTGTTTGTTTGTTTGTTTGTTTGTTTAACACAAAGCTGCACCAAACTGCAAAGACCACCCATTAAATTATATTCAAAGTTAAGGGTATGCAATGCATAATAATAAATGTGATATTTTTTTTACTGTAAATTTCTGGGTTACCTCAGCAGTTTCTGTCAGTTTAACTGAAAGATTTGTTCTTCAACTTGGTTATGTTTTTACAGTATATTTTATTGAGGGGAAAAAAGAGATGTGGCAGAGATGAAGACTCAACTCAGGTTGAGCAGTTTTGAGTCAAAGTTAGAGAAGATTGGCTGATATGGTTTGGAAATGTGTAGAGCTGGGATAGTGAATATTTTGGACAAAGGATGTTGAATATGGAGCTACCAGGATGGAGGAAAATAGCAAAACCTCAGAGAAGATTGACTGACGTAGTGAAGGAGGACACACAGCGGGATATTGGGGATAGAGTGAGATGGAGGCAGATAATCTGCTGTGGTGACCCCTGAAGGGAGCATCCAAATTAAAAAGACATTTGTTCAGCGTAACAGGCATTTCTGTTTTTAAGGATGTTACTTTCCAAAGAAATGGCACAAAGGAAAACAGAATCTGAGTATCTGAGCCAAAAGTTAAATGCTTTGTGCTTTAAATTGTAAATAAATAGACATTTCCACCATAACCAGTGGATAACTGCTTTATGAAGGCGACTAGAATGCGGTCTTTTCCCAGCTTTTATAATACTGTGGCCTCCATGTCATAGTAAAAATTGTACAAATTTTGGATAAGGTGTGTGTGTGTGTGTGTGTGTGTGTGTGTGTGTGTGTGTGTGTGTGTGTGTATACACAGGATGTGACTTTGACAGGGCTTGAAGCCTCAGAGGATGCAGACAGCAGAGAGGAGCCAGAACATGGGGATGGACAGAATGACGGACAGAAGGCCTGTCCATCTTCAGCTGACTCTGCTGATCCTGAGTCAAAGGTAATGACCTCACAGACAGGTGGGGGCTAATCTGCAGAAGCAGTTTTTAAGTGTAGCCCAGAGCTTCGGAGCAGATACGTGGGACTTTGCTGCACTCTGCAGACAGAGATCAAGAACTGCAGCTGCAGAGAAGTTGAGAGAACTACAAGTTTGTGAGCTTATAATTTTGTCACTTAAATTACTGTCTCAGAATTTGTTCTGTCTTTTCATAACTTGATGCAGGATCAACTAACAAACTACTCCCTGACCAATTAAAATAAAAAATTAAGTAAACACACCTATTGCTATTTTGGTGATTTCAATAAATAATATGTTGTGCAAAAAAAACCCCGTTATGTCTCACAGTGGGTCGTGGGAGCTCAGTGTCGGGCAGTGTGGTCTGTAGATGGGAAGGAGTATCCAGCAACTGTGGTGTCTGTGGATGGCAACAACTGCAGAGTTCATTTCACTGGCTATGGCAATGAGGAGGACATGGAACTGAGTGCGCTTAAGAGTCCCGATGCTACACCACAAATGGAGAACTCACATGCTCAGGTTAATGCACTTTAACATATTATGGCAATATTTAATGGGTTAAAGTGCAAGTCAGTGGTTGTTGTTGACTCCTCAGCTGTAAAAAGCTGATGGGGTATTGACCTTGATCTCTATGTCAGAGTGAGTTTTCTGAAAGTCTTGTTGAGGGGTATCACTGGCAGTTGTCAGTATTTTTAAAATCATCGTTTAAAAATTCTTTTGATACCTGCTTATTAGTTATTTGAGAAGAATAACTAAAGGGACATGGTAACAGCTGAGGAAGCTCTGCTTGGCTGTGGTATGTAGTCAAAAGATCAATCGGAAAAAATGTCTTAATTCAGTTTTGTTAAGCAACACATTCAGAGTGAAGAATGATTCATCATAGTTTGTGTGTTAACTTTCCTTAAATACTTCATCAAATATTGTCAGTATCTGTTGTTGTTGTTGTGATGATGATAATAGTAATAATAATAAATATTAAAAATATTAAGCAGTAAGTGGTTCCTCACTATTGACTGTTCCTTCCGTCGTCCTATGGTCACAATGACCCAGTGTAATGGGTGGGAAATATTATTATTGCATAAAGTGGTACTCATCGTGTCTTGTGGACATCTGTTATGCCAGCTGATTGTGTCAAACTCTCTGTGCACCCAACCCAATGAGGAATCAAATTTAGGGTTCAGCATCAACCTCACGTTGTTGGCTTGGCAAACCAACAGAGCACCTAATTCAAGCACCCTCTCCTCACAGTCCTCAAGACATCTGTAATTTATTAGTTCTCTGCAAACACCAGCTTTGCAAGTAACAATAAAGAGCCACTTACTGCTTAAGAGTGAAAGTGGACAGTTTTCCTTGTTTTCCTTCTGTTTTTCCTGAAACATAAAATGTATTGCTGCAGTCAGGGCCAACACCAGAGTGACCATAAACTGCTTTTTAGTTTCCTTGTTTTCCGTTGACTTATTGGTTCTGTGACTAGGTAGCTAACATAAACTATCGACTACAGACAATCAGCCAATCTAGTGATGCCATTTAGGCAGGATGGTGGTATACATGCTTTAAGTACCATAACCTAAAACACTTATTCTTTTTAAAATTTAGCTTCATGAACAGCGTTAAATCTGCGAGTTTTTTAGAGTAGTGCTGGTGTAAATTTAGCTTAATAAAAGTAGTTGTTTGTATCCACTTGATTGAATACAGAAAACCAGTTGGAATCACAATGGCCTGTATTTGTATAGCGCTTTACACATCCAGTCATCCACCCATTCACACATTCACACACTGGTGATGGCAGCTACATTGTAGCCACAGCCACCCTGGGGCGCACTGACAGAGGCGAGGCTGCCGGACACTGGCGCCACCGGGCCCTCTGACCACCACCAGTAGGCAACGGGTGAAGTGTCTTGCCCAAGGACACAACGACCGAGACTGTCCAAGCCGGGGCTCGAACCGGCAACCTTCCGATTACAAGACGAACTCCCAACTCTTGAGCCACGATCGCCCTGAAGATGTAAATTTGTATTCAGTAACTGGTTATATGTGTTTCAGGACTGGAAGCCTGGTTCTCAATGTCGGGCGGTGTATTCAGAGGATGGTTTGTTTTATCCTGCTGTGGTTCTGTGGGTAAAAGGTCAGCGCTGCCGCATTCGCTTTGATGACTACAACAATGAGGAGGAGCAAGATGTTAACTGCCTGCTGAGTCCCGATGAGCTCTATGGACCCAGCAGAGCCGCCACAATCAAGGTAGAGACCCACACCAGGCTCTGAGTGATGGGGAAATGTCTATAAAGAGTCTAGACAGTATTGACAAGTGAGACAGTCTAAGAGCCTTTCCTGGTCCAGATCACAGGTTAATACTAGAGATGGACCGATCCGATATTACGTGTCGGTCCGATACTGACCTAAATTACTGGATCGGATATCGGAGAGAAATAAAAAATGTAATCCGATCCATTAAATATCAAAAGAGCACCTCACAAAACTTGCCACATGGCATAACTCTGCTCATAACCGTAGCACGTCGGAGCAGTGTGGTCACGCGATAGAGCGGCTGTGGCGTGCGAGACCTGTTGTCTGGTTGAGCATTTGGAGCCTCGCTACCAAACCGGCATTTCATCTCCGAGGAAAGTGATCCCAGAGAAGTAAAGCAAGTGTGTAAGTTCATCTCTGAATGTTTGTAAAGCATTCCCACGTTAAGCTTAACAACCGATATATGGAGCGACTGCCCCCCCCTCCCTGATCAATGATCAGCTGATCGGCTTTTCTCTCTTCTTTGTTTTTGTCCCACTTTGCAGCAGAAAGAGGAAACCAGCTGCTGAACAACAGCAGCACATTTAAGCTTGATCAGCTGCTGTTAGAATTTATTTAATATTAATTTCTACAGCAGGATCTTTTTCTACAGCTGACGGCTGGTAACTGTGCAGGGGCGGATCTAGCAAAGTTTAGCCAGGGGGGCCGATAGGGCATTAACAGGGGAAAGGGGGCACAAAGACATACTTTTCCTTCTTATTCTCATTTAAAATGTCGAGCTTTTAATAAATAATTACCTCAATCTTACACCCAAAGTTTTTACCTGATGTAAAACGTATAGAAGTCCATCACTGTATATAGTAACTATTAAGTCTAATATACCCTAGTAAGCTGTAGTACTTTTTCCTTTGGGAACCATCTGTGCAGTCTGCAGTTCTGTTGAAGAAAGATGTTGAATCTATTTAATTATTGTAGAAAAATAATTGATTTCTGTGCATTTTTTTCCCACACTGCATCAAATTAAAGTTGATTACGCCGATTAAGCATCATGAGGTGGGGGGGGGGGGTTCCCTTTTTTTTTTTTTTTGCTGGGAGTTTGCAACCCTATTAATTAGGTTGCTTACTCTTTAAAATACCAGAATAGGGAGGCTGGAGCAGGTTTAAGTTTATTAGATTGATCAGTTTTGCTGAACTATGAAATATTTTGGGTGCAGTGTGTTTTTTGCATACAGGTGTAACAGAATAGCTCTAGTGTTTGTTTGTTTTTTTTAAACTTGAATTTGAACTTATACAAAATGCAGCAAGATATTAAAAAAACAGTTTTAATTAAAAAACACACTATATCAGATTCATATCCAAATTTATGATATCGGTATCGGACATAAAAAAGTGGTATCGTGCCATCTCTAGTTAATACCACCTCAGGTTGTTTTTCAGCTGTTTGTGCTGCTACTCAATTGTTTTACAGAGGGTTATTACTTCAGTTGAAGTCAACTTTATAGCACCAAATCAAAGTGCTTTATATTATAAAGACCCTACAATTATACAGTAGCTCCTGTTTTTGATATGGATATGAACACTTGAGAAAAAATGTTTTGTTGTAGCGAAGCGGCAGTTTCAGTCAGCTCAACATTGCAGTTCCCTTAAAGATAGCTTGAGGTTGGCTCTTGCTGTCTCTGCTTGAGTTTAATGAAATTCTGGTATTATTTTTGTACGTTGTTTAGCTCTGATCGGCAGTTATCTGCACCTGTGCAGTATAGGTGGATATAACATGCTAATCAAGCTAGTCACCGAAGCTGTGATGTCTACCTTTTATATGTAATCTATGTTCAGGATGAAAGAAAGTGTTCAGGACTTTTCAAAGCAGTAGAGAAACAATAGTAACAAAAAATCATTTAGATTTATGGACCAACATTGTGTGCATTTTTAAAAAATAACTGAACCACGGCACGAATATGAAAGCAGTTAAACTAAAACAATAAAAAACAAAATACATTTCTTTATTAAAGGACTCTTTTAATTAGATGTAGTTCACTTCTGATCCTCCCTGCTGTCTGATGAGGGCAGAATCTCACCTCTTTGATGTGGTCTAAAAGCTTTTCTCATCATTGATATGAAGTGGAGGCGCAGTCTTTCTGTTTTAACTATTCAAAATGATGTTTTTGGGTTGTTTTGTTTGTTCGGCTCTCTTTTGTGTTTTTAATTTCATTGATCGGTGTCTTTATGCCCCATAAAGAAAAAAAGGTGTTGTGTTGTTCTCCTGTAGGCCAGCAACTGGAGGTCCAATTTAACAAGCAGGCGGAGAAGTAGGGAGAACCAAGGAGAACGAGGAGCAGAGAGGAGGTCTGCAGGGAAAGATGATCAGAACTACTCCAGAGTGAGTCTCCATTTGTGGTCAAGAATCTAAATAGTGATTCATGGGTGAGTGATCAAAACATTAGAGCCTTCAAGAGGTTTATAAAAGCCTAAAAAGTTGATTCTGTTCATCTGGATGTTTTCAGTTTGAGAAACGTTTCGTCATCATCCAGGTGACGTCTTCAGTCTCAGCTGACTGCAGGTTTCAACCTTATAAACAGGACATTTGCATAATGACTGAAACCAGCCCACTGAAGCAACAATGGGCTGGGAGGGCAGTTCCTTAATCTTAATTATGCAAATTCTAATGACCATTGATCAACAACTACTGATCGATGGCCATGAGTCCCATTCACAGAGAGTTGGGGAATGGCTGCAATCACAGCATTGTAAGATGGTGACAGATGTACCCTTAGGCCCCCTCCTCGATTCAGACTAAACGTTTCTCCCACTGAAAACGTCCAGATAACAAAATCAACTTTTGGGATTTACTTACCTGGATGATTGAGTGTGCATCAAGACACTAGCACTACTGATGTTATCCTGAAACTGCAGACTAAGCAACCAAGATCATAACTAGTTTCTACTTCTAACTTAAAAAGTCATATAACCAATCATTTAAATGCCGGTTGGATTACTGATCACACTGTTCACTTTGATGTCAATTCAGCAAAGTTTAATAGATACACTACAAGTGTTTTCACTCAGTATAGCCTAATTTATTTATAATTTGTCTCATAGCTAGTATCTACTTTACAGAAAAGATTCCTCTGATATTTTGTGTTTTTTGTCTTGTGTTTTTGCAGGATAAGGAGAGACCTGGTGATCAGCGCAAAGTGGAGAAAGAAGCTGAGGAGAAGAAAGAAAGCCAGCAGACAGTAGGAGCAGAAAAGACAACCAGTCACAGCTTCCGTCCTTTTCCTCCTCCTCATTTGGGCTCAGAGGTAAACCTACATTTATTCAACTTATGAGATTTTTTTTTCTTTCTTGAAAAATAAAACTAAATCCCAAATAAGTCCAGATGTTTTTAAATGCTCTGATTTTTCTCTAATGTCTCCGTCTTTGTTTTATAAACCTGTCTGTAGGAACTAGCAAAAGACTCAACAGCACCATCTGGTGACTAAAAAAGGAAGTGATTTTAATTTAGTACTGCAAAGTTAAATTTGTAATATCAATTTAAATAATAATATAGCAATATTTTGTCTCTGTGCGTTAACACAACATGGATACACAAAACATTGCAATGCTGTGCTGTATCCATTTTTTCTGCCATTTCTAATCGTTATCTGCTTAATGTGGACGTTGTTCACGTTTTCTTTTTCAGTGACACATGGAAATCAAATTCTCTTTACTTTGGATCAAGTTAATGTTCATTAATGTTGTTTTTAATGTAATAATAATGTTTCCTGTGCCGGTGTCTCCCTCGTCAGGATCGCGTGTCCTTCCTGGCTCCACCCCCTTTTCCTCCTCCTCCTCCCTCGTGGATGTTTGGTGGGAAAGAGTCTGATGGCTCTCCTGGCACTGATTCCACATCCAGCATGTTGATGTTGTGGTACATGTGTGGCTTCCACACGGGCAGCTTCATGGTCAGTAGCAGGTTATTAGACAGTGTCCCGATTCGTTGATGTTGGGCTGTATAAAGGGCTGTACACGCCCTGTATGCGTAAGCAGAGTATATTATCATGCATCATGACAGTTAGCTGCAACCCCTTTTATGGTATTGAAGTTTATACTTCACTAACGGTTCCAACGCTCTTTCACCCCCAGCTGTTTCCTGTTGTTCTCGTTATGAGGCCCATGGTCGTATATGACACGTCCTGAGTACATATGAAGAGTATAAAAAGCTCTTTATGAATGAATATGACCTGATAAATCACAAAATGTGTGACTGCCATTTAAACAAAACAAGTTGACAATTGTGACAAAAAATAATACATCTTCATCCATCTCTGTTGTCTTCATATATGAGGTCTGTATCTCTGAAGTACGCAGCACTTGAGAGGTCACGTGTTTTATCCAAACCATGTGACCAGTTGGTTTGATGGTGCAGTTGTAATGAACTGGCAGTTAAGGGTATCACTGGATGTAGTGTTAGGGGAGGTTATAATAAACCTTAAAAAGTTGACCTCTGGTAATATTTTGCATATTAATCTCACAACTGCAGCTCATTGTGCTGAAATTATATAAAATCTGTTCCTTCAGAACAGCCAAACATAAATGGTGGATCTTACTTGACGTCACCTACTGGTGTCTATTATTATTTTATTTTAGCCTGAAGTGAGAATATCAAGACAAGTGGGTGGAGTTCCTCGTTAGCAAGCTTCATCCATAAACTGTTTGGCATTAAGTGAGTAACAGACAGTGTAATGGTCCATCCACTGAAACACTGGAACAGTTAATCCTGAAAGCTGCGTTAGTTGTCAGATAATTGCATCAGAAATGCTACAAAGTCACCAGCAGCACAAACATGACCTGAGGTGAAGCCCAGTAGATGCTAGCTAGTAGAAAGCATCATGTGTTAAATGAATTATAGCAGCGGTCTCCAACCTTTTTTGCGCCATGGACCGGTTTATGCCCGACAGTATTTTCACGGACCGGCCTTTAAGGTGTCGCGGATAAATACAACAAAATAAAACTAGTACCGGGACCGAAAAAAAGAAAATTTATTCATAACACACGTGAAAAGACCCAGGAAAACAGAGTTAACGATCAAAACGATAACAAAATAACGCTGAAAACCGATAAAAACCCCGAAAACCAGACATTTCACACCTGAGCCTCAACTCTCGCAGCCCGGTACCAAACGACTCACGGACCGGTCCGAGGCCCGGGGGTTGGGGACCGCTGAATTATAGAATGTAGAGATATATTAAAAAAACAGTAAATGATACTGATTGCATTGAAATGTAACTGAGTAGTGAACACTGTAAGAGCTGGGGGTGACACTCAGGACTTTGCTTGTGTCATTAAATTAATTTTTTGTAGCTCAGTTATAAATATAAGAATGTGACACTTGCTTTTGAACTTATGTGTCGTGAATTTGTTTCAGGCTCAGCAGATGTTCAAGCCGACCTCCAGAGACTGAGGTGAGAATCCACACTGAACATGTGCGCAGACTCAGACAGGCAGGAATAGAATTTCGTGATAATGCGCTTCACACAAAGGCATCACAGGAAAACATGTCAGTGTATATATAAAAAGTTTTAAGGTATATTTATGCCATGGAGTGTATACATAGCTTCATAGAGTAGTGGTTTACACTTTTGTAACGTGAAAGATCTCCAGTTTGAGACCAGCGGGAGAGACAAATTCCTGAGATATCTTAAAATAAGAAAAACGTGTAATTTCAACAGCATGTCTCAGTTTTTCCACGTGATAAATGTGGAAAATGACACAAATAGCTCTGGTAGCTCATAGCCCAGACTGTCCTCTATCTATAAAACATAGCTTTTGCTAATTCCTTACACCACTGCCACAAAATAATTTCATTTTGCTTTATTATATTTGTTTTCTATAACCAAAACTTCTATCTGGTCTTTAAGTGATGACGTGATGAACCCTTCCAGGTCCAAACTACTCTGTGTTTATTAAGGCTTTTGTGTTTTTAACATGTTTTAATGTTTTGTATCTTGTTCTGTTTAATCTCAACAAGCCCATAAAAACAGTCAGTGATCACTGTCGGCCTCTCTCGGTTTTTATCATCACTGTTCATTTTACAGCTCAGTGTTTAAACCCTTAGGATGTAGCTGCAGCCCAGCAGCAGTATATTAATGACTAACCTGGTGTTGTGGATGGATTATCTCAGTTGTTCTCCTGACTGAAGTTTGGTCCGTTTACAGCATCCTGCCATGCGACTGCATTTGTCTCTAACCATCAGGAACCCTCAGGTTAACTTTTATCGAGTGGAAAAAAGTTAGCATCATCCTCCAGCTTCACTGTGTTTATGCTAACATAGCTGTGTCGCTAGTGATCATGTAGCACATCATTATATAGCAGCTAGCCCAACTTCAGTAACCCTACAAACGTCACTGCTGTTTAGTTTTCTGTCTTCATTTATGTTAGAAGTGACAGCAGAGCTGTACGTTTGAATTTTTCATTAATCTCTCAGTCAGAACATGCTATATCATGCTTAGGTGGAAGCTAGCGAGCTAACTTCCTGCTAAATTCTAACTCTGTTAAATGTAATAAATCCTGTTTTCATGGATGCCTGGATGTTAAACTTCATTGTTACACCTGGTAAAGCAGCAACGCTGATGATTTTATTACAGATGAAAGAATTTAGACAGTTTGTAACTCTCAGTGATGCTGCAGTGTTCGTTTGACTTTATAACCTGCAGCAGAGTTTGGGCCTGACACGGCTGATGACGTCAGACTTAAAGACCAGATAGAGGTTATTTTTCTGTCATTTAATTGTTCATCGGTCACTTAATTCTTCTGTTTAGCCTAAATGGCCATTGAGGAGGTCTTTATAAATAGGAAAAGCTTTAAAAGTCCCAACATTGGCTCAGATGACAGTTGCAAGTTATGGACCAGAGGCCTGTATTATAAGCATAATTTTGGCTTATTGGGGTTAACCCTGGGTTTTTTGTACTGTTAAGGTGGTTCACGTCTTACTGGGGTAAATCATCTTGGAAACGTATGCTATAGGCCTGAGGAGCAGGTTAGGTTCCAGATTAGAGGTAAACAGATATGAAATCACGGCCTGCTGACCAATCGATTATCCAGATAATGGTGTCACTGTTCCTGGAAGATCTCTCTGACAGCAGCGTTTCTCTTCAGTTGTGTTTCCACAGACTTACCTGATTAAAAGGAAAAAGACAAAGTTTGAATGAGTGCAGGATCTGAGCAGCGCGGCTGATCTTAAATGTATGCATTTATTTCTTTTATTTCTTTACTGTAGAGTCGAGAGAATCAAGGGACAAGATGCAGTTGGGATGTTCATCTTTCATTCACAGCTCACGTTCATTTGTATTCTGATTATTGTTTGTATTTCTACAAGTATCTTATTTGTTCTTAGTTGAATGTTGTCATGGAAACGGTGCACGTAGTGGAATTTTTGTTGTTGTTTATTTTTTTTGAAGCGAATATGAAGTGTTTGTTTCAAAGTTGCAGCTGTTGACAAATTAAATCAGATTATTTGGAGAAAAGAGTTTTGTTATTAAAAAGAAAGCTGGATTACCTCTGAGCGTCATCTTCTTCTGTGTCTTAAAAAACAGATCAACTTCCTGTGGCAGGTTCTGATCCTGCACATGGTTTTATTTTTGCCGGTTGACATTTGCTCCTCATTCAAGCCACTGAACTTTACTCTAACCCCCTTTCTCTGCTTGCGTGACACATGTTGACTCCATTGATTAGATGTTAAAGCTTCTTATGTGCTTTGACGTAAACGGTGACACATGAAGACCTTTGGGCGTAGCACCTCTTCCTATCAAGCTGCTGTTTGTAAAGAGGCTTTATCCATAAATCACAGCAATAAGAACTGATCATTTTGAAACACTGATGAATTTGATTAGAGAAAATATTTAAAATTAATGTGTGGTGGTGTTGTATGGCAGCAGGAATCGTGTCATCTCTTAAGTCTGATTTTAATCCAATATTAAAAAATGAAGATCTTGCTTTCATGTCCTGTTTGACAGAGCAGAGGTTCTTCTCACAGTTGACCTCAGATGTGAGACGGCTGATTGTCTCATTATTGAAAACTAAACATTGTCTGAGTGACGTCAGAGCTGCTCACTTAAAAACATCTGAGAATAAGCCTCAGAATCAGGGAGCACACTGAGCGTCGCTGGCCAGCATCTTTTAGTGTCCGTTACCTGTCGGCAGTCCTTCAGCACAATGGTCAGCAGCAGGATGCTGCTTCTCGGTGCCTCCTGCTGGCTGCTCGTTGTTTTAGGGAGTTGCGAGGAGCCAATCGAAGAGAGGTCAGCCGAATACGACGCCATCGAGACACAAGAAGAGAAAGAGCTGGTGAGTAGCAACGTCATGGCTGACTTATGATGGGTCATGATGATGCTATAAAGACAAAGGGGGCTGATTGTTGGGGCTGCAACAATTTTTTTTTTTTCATTACAAATTTTGTTTCTGAATTGTTTTGTCTGTACTATTTAACCCTAACCCACAACAGCAACGCCTTTAGGAACAGAAAATCTGAAGCTGGGTCTGTCGTCCATTCTGCATGACCATGTTGTCCATCAGCTGCTGCCTGCAGTTTGAGTTTTGCAAATTTGAGATTTTGGTCAGTTGTATTATCTTGTTTTATTTGGCTTTCCTGCAAACAGGACTTGCAATAAATGTTAAAAATGAGTTGGCTTTGACTGATATAAACTAAATCCAGTACAAACTTCAGGGCTGAATATTCCCAGCCACCTTCTTGTACTGGCTGTATCATAAAGGCTTCCTTTGCAGTAAAAGAGAGAGGGGTAGGAGAGAGGGGGGCTCAGTTATTCAACCATCATGCTGACATCATCATCTAGAGCTGTTAAATTATGCTAGCATTTTCTTCATTATGAGAAGTTGACTTGAAAATGTTACCAGTTTAATTGAAGCAGTTTAGTGTTACCATGCTAATGATTATCACGGGCAAAGCTGAATGCTTTAGGCCTCTTTAAGGCCCCCTCCTCTGCCTAAAAGCCGGATCTCTCAGAAACCTTAAGAGCAAACCGTAGTCTTTGACAGCTGTACTTGGTG
This sequence comes from Simochromis diagramma, assembly GCF_900408965.1. Taxonomy (NCBI): domain Eukaryota; kingdom Metazoa; phylum Chordata; class Actinopteri; order Cichliformes; family Cichlidae; genus Simochromis; species Simochromis diagramma. The sequence goes on along the minus strand of NW_024386764.1, from coordinate 1,451,688 downwards.
CCAAGCAGCAGGATTTAGTTTACATGCTTTTCTCTTTATTTGAAATACTGTCCACATGTAGTATGAAAATTAGATATACAAGAATTGTAATAGTTATGAAGCCAAGTCTGAATTCATGCAATGTTTACAGCCCTTAAAAACGACAGAGTAGGTGCCACTGATCATTATCAAGCCAAGGCTGATGATGGTAAATGCTCCTCTGGGATCTCAAATTAATTCGATGGACGTAGCCATAAACACAATATGATGTTAGTTTCAGTTCTTCTGATTTCTGAGTCAGATTTTAACATGATCTCTTTTCCTCCTTAGATTGAAGCTCTGCAAGAAGTTCTGGAGAAGCTAAAGGGCAAACAGCTGCCATCCTCAGAGAAAAAACTCGGCTGGCTTGCTGCTGTAAGTACGCTCGTTCATTTCTCCTTCCTCCTCCAGTGCTGATCAGATAGCTTGGGATTTATTTTAGGTGTTCAGGTTAGCAGGTTTCCACCTCCAGAGTAAGCATGCACATTTCTCACACTGCTGTTCCAGAGCAGCATGCCATCCAAGTAATAAAGTACCACTGATCCTGAGTGGATAAGACAATCGGCCTCGTGCCAAACTGAAATGCCTCCCATCTTCCACAAAATCGAAAGATTTACAGACACAAACCTTTTTGGTTTCTGGTGATTCACATCTCTTTTTATATGAATATGTAACAATGTACTTGTCAGGCTTTGTTTGTCCAACTAATACTGTACTAGCAAATATTATGATCAAACTGTATCCAGACTGAAAGTCATGTTGTGTTTTTGTATGTCAGTGTGATGCAGGTGAGCAGTGTGCAATACGTAAGGCTTCGAGAATCGGGAAGCTGTGTGGCTGTCCCGGAGGAACCGCTTGTAACTTCAGTGTCCTCAAGTGTCTGTAAAGTTCAAACACTAAAATCCTGCTGTTCAGAGAATAAAGACACGTTTTTAAAATTGCCTCTCGTCTGTTTGTTGTTTTTAAATACAAACTGTGGGATTATAATATTGTTTTATGCCATGTTATACCCCTAATTAAAGTTTGTGAATTATTATGTAGTTTTAGTTTGCATTATTCTCCTGAATTAGAAGAAGGTGGTAACTATTGCATTTGTTAAACTGATTTGCATTACATTAGACTGCTGATTTATTGTGAATGAATGATATTGTTTTATGATGCATTATACTGCTGAGTTATAAGAAATACTGTTTGCAGAAAGTCATCGCCTTATTTGTCTGATTAGAAGAGAACATGCTGGAGTTTTCTGCCCCATCTCAGCAGGAGCAGATAAACAGGGAGCCAAGGTCGTAGCTTAGGCGCCGTGTGAGAGAAAGCATGTGAATGTTTAGGCTTTTATGATTAGGTGGGAGAACCAGAGGCTATAAGAGTTTGATCAATGCTCCACCATTTTGAGATCTGATGCTGTCTGCGTACGGTGTCCATCTCCCACGCGTGTGATCATTAAAATCATCGTTTGACTCAACCCGGCCGGACCAGTGTTGTTATTGTGCTTTTTCCTCTTGTATCCATCCCCAATATTTGAATCAGTAACAAAACATTACCTCAAATAAAAAAATCATCACTGACAATCGAAATTTGTTTCTTTTTTTAGCTTTTTTTATGAAGAAAAACTAACATGAACTTATTCACTCAATTTGCACAGATACTACTGTATTTATAATGCATGATTACACATCACAGTTCAAAGTTATCTTTATTTATCAGTTTCTGGGTTATTTTAATGAACAACAGATGGGACGATATCGGGGACAGTCTTAAGTTTGTACTTTTGCCTTACAGGGATTATTTGCACATAGTCTGACCTCTACCTTTTGCATACATGCAAACACTGACTTTGAAACTTTTTAATATGAGTATCCATCACTGAAACAGTACATGTGAAAAAATGACCAAAAGCAGAATAAGTCAACTTTAAAAGATTTTAAGATCACTTAGTAACAGCCAGAGTGTGTGGTGTTTGATGTTTAATGAAGCTGACGTCAGCACTGTAGCTGCCGGTGTGAAAAGCATTAAAAACAAAGTAACATCTGTGATAATCAAATTTCTATCTGTACTTGTTTGAAGTATGTACAAAAACCAGATAATCAGACAGGGTCCAGTTTTTGCATTAAGTTGAAAATTGCAAATTACATTAAATTTTCTGGCGACAAAAAATTTGTTGTGACCAAATAGAACATTTAATACCTGAAAAAAGTTGCACACTGAACATGTTGTCATGTTTACCTTACAAGTACTTGAGTGAAATTAAAACCAGCAATATTTCCAGAACACTTACATTACTCCAAGTGCCTCAACCTTTACTGCAACAAACATTTCAGATGTTCAACCTCCATTTCAACAGTAACATTTGAGGATATCCTGCAAAACCAACAGCTGCAATATTAAAACACTAAAATAGATCCTCAGATTTGGACGAAGTAACATTCAGGTTATTTCAGTCGTCAAAATTTCCCAATGAAAGAGCAAAGCTTGAAATGTACAAAAAAAGCTACTTTAATCCAAAACTGAGAAAAAAAATATGGTGTTAACCTAAAACAATCCTCAGGTTTATTTAAATGGAAACGTTGACCCCCACCCCCTCTGCCTAAAACAAAAGCATCTAATGAAAGTCATGAAAAGCCTGTAAAAGTCTTTTGGATGAGTGAAGCTTCAAGCGCACAAAAAGGCATGCAAAAAGCAAAACATCGTTCACACACTTGAACCTGATCGCAGCTAGCAGTAAAAATCCGACCTTTATCTGATTTCATTTAATGGAAATGGTTGTTCTAAAAATGGTCATATGTAACAGTAAAAAAGACAGTCAGCAGCGTCCAGTGGGCAGTAAACGTCTCAGCTGTGGGGTAAAAAACAAAAAGCAAGGTTTGTGTCCATTCAGCGTGATGCATCCCCACGGTAACCAGTTCGTTTGTTACGCAAAAAGTTTGTACAGCAGTCGGTATGTTGGTCCAGGCTCCGCTCCTCCTGCTGGACAGCAGTGCTCGCTGTTAGTACGACCGTTTTCCACGTTCAACTCCTAAAAAGCAGAAAAAACAAGTTAAGTGATGGTTATCATTAATTAACCTAAAATGCATGTGTTTGAATGTGGGAGGGAGCTGGAACCCAGACAGAACCCACACCGGGGAGAACATGCAGACTCCACACACAAGAAACTAGCTGGACGATGGGAGTTGAACCCAGGACCTCTTTGCTGTAGAGGTGGCAGCGTTAAACCCTTTGTCACCTTACCACCAATAAAGTGGGTGTCTATTCACTCTGCATAATACAGTAAATAAATAATGAACATCTCCTGTGTGTCTTGATGCATGCTCAACCATCCAGGTAAGTCAGTCTCAAAACGTTGATTTTGTTATCTGGACATTTTCAGAAACGTTTCATCATCATCCAGGTGACGTCTTCAGTCTCAGCTGACTGCAGGTTTCAATCTTATAAACAGGACATTTGCATAATGACTGAAACCAGCCCACTGAAGGAACAATGGGCTGGGAGGTCAGTTTATGATCATTCAGATTCTCATGACCACTGATCAACATCTACTGAGCAAAGATACATCTTTCGCCATCTTACAATGCTTTGATTGTAGCCATTCACCAACTCTATGAATGGTACTCATGGCCACTGATCAGTAGTTGTTGAGGCTGTTAAAATCTCCCAAATGGATAAAAAAAAAAAAACTGAAGAAATTTAACTAAAACAGTGACATAGATATATGTCACATGCAGATTAAGAGCTTACTTCCTTTAACAAAAGATGCAAAAGAAACTTGGTCATAATAATAATAAAGACATTTGAGTCTACTTTACAAAGCAAATACCAGAGCACTGCGTTCTACTGAATTTACTTTTTCTTCACATTAAAAAACAATACAGAAAAAATACATGAAAAAGTTCCACATATATTCAAACCTAAAAACTGTTTTTCTCTCAGAATAACTAAGTTTGCCAGATTAAATTCCATTTGCTTGAAACTTAGCAAATGGAATTTGATTTAGGACAACAGAAATGTGTAAAACAATGAAAATCTACGAAATCTCACGTTCTAACTATTAATTAATCTCTTTCACAGTGTGCCTTTTGTCCCATTTTTCGCCCCTCGTCCCAAAGTGGTGGCAGATGGCCGCCTGTCCCCTAGCCTGGCTCTGCCGGAGCTTTCTTCCTGTTTAAAGGAAGTTTTTCTTTCCCACTGTTGCCTAGTTCCTGCTCATATGGGGCCGTTTGTTTTCTGTTTTTTCTGTATTTATGTAGGATCTTTACCTTACAGTGTAAAGCTCCTTGAGGCAACTATTGTGATTTGGCACTATTTATATATAAAACTGAATTTAACTGAAGTGTCTAGCTCCACCCCAACATTTAAAGGACTTAAAATTTAAGGACGCTCTTTTCTACGGCTTTTCTGCAGCTGGTTCGTTGCAGTGAGCAACTCCAGCCAGCAGATGGGGAACTATTTATTTTGTGAGTGTGTGTCTTTCCTAATAATAACTTAACCTGTGTAATGAACTATGGTATTTTAGTAACTGCAGATTCATGCAGACTTTTGTCATCATTTTATGTTGTTGCATATTATAATTACATGTTTAATCATTTATTTTACACCATTAATGAGTTTTTTTCTGTTGAACGTTTTTTGCAAGTGACAATAGATCATTCATTTCCATGTTGTTACATTTTTAAGCAAAAGAGTTTCAATCTGTGTTTGTTGCAGGATGCCAGCTGGTAAATACTAAAGACATAAAAACTAACACACACACACACACACACACACACACACACACACACACACACACACACACACACACACAATAAATAAAACTAAAGTAAAATGAAAAATGTTTTTAACAATAAACTCTTAAGTGAAATAAGCAAATCTACTTAAACTCAACTTTAAATTATTTAGCAAAGATAAAACCAGGATGACACACCCTGTGCAGAACACGTTTGGGTGCAGCAGGTTGTTTAGGATCAGATTTGGCATCATGCATAAGGGATTAACATTGCAGTGAGACAGATGTGTAAGCATTGTTGCTACTCACAGGTTATCAGATGCAGAGCACTGCAGACAAGCAGCATCAGTGCAGGAATACCAGCAAACAGAGGAGCAGTGGAACTAGGGGCAGAGGTGGGGGCCCGTGGCTGTGTCAGCTGAGGAGCTTCAGATTTGGTCGCTGTACACTTCTGACTGTTAACACAAAAGCAGAGACAGAGTCAGAACTACCGCCTCATTCAGGAGAATCCCCCAATGATCAGTTTAGCTGACAGTGTGGACTCACAGCTGCTTCTGCACAGCCTGCTTGCTGGACTCACAGCCTTTGGTCTGAGCCTGAGCTGCCATCATGTTGCTCTCAGCAGCCTTCTGCAGACTCTCTGCAGCCTCGGTCTTATGAACGGCCTGGGTCAGGTTCTCCTCAAGGGTGTCAATTTGATCTGAGAACAGAAAACAGGGAAAACTCCAGTGAATGCAAGGAACAATGCAAAAACAGATGAACCACACAAACAGCACACATACAGGATACTTCCAGATTCTGTTAAAAGGGGATTCTCCCTCCCCACTGTCGCCAAGTGCTTCCTTACATGGGATTGCCTGATAGCTGAGGTTATCTTATTATATTGTCTCACAATATAAAGGATCTTGAGAGGACTGCGGTTGGAAACTGGTGCTTTAAAAAAATGTAGTTCTGTGAAGTAGAAATAAAACTCCAAGTCTACGTTCTGCTTAGTTTTCTGGACCTGTAGATTTCCCTTTAACAGGCTGACATGGTCACGTTTTTTCCTCACAGTTTTCCAACCCAGCAACAGTAACTAACCAATCCTACATTTGTTTTCTTGGGAACTCCCCAGTCCGGACACGCTTTGAGGGTTTGTCTCAGGTCTGCGCCTGCATTAGCTTATAAGGAAACATGGAGTGGTATCAGAGAGCCTCCAGTGGGAGCTATGTGAGGAATGACCTGTGCTGTGCTGCCAGCACTCGTCTTGTCTGGACTTTGACTTCGTCATTTGCAGAATGTTACTCAGGCTCAGTGAGATCATCATCATCAATCCTACAACCTGATTTTTTTTCTAGAGTTGTGGCATCATTTCACTTGTTTCCAACACACATTCATTTATTTCCTTTCATACTTAATTCTTTCCAACATTCTCACACTTCTAAAAACCAGGCTCCTAAAGTCTTCTGCGAAACAGCAAAATTATTTCAGTATGTTTAAAAAAAGCAGCAACATCTACAGCTGGAAAATGAACCTAAACCAGAAGCCTAAAAAACTGCAGCCCAAACCTGGTAAACAACAATTTTGACTTTGTAGCAAATCCCATCCTTCATAACAGCTGTAAAGTATGTGAACTTTTAAGTAACTTACCAGTTTAAATAAAGTTTGCATTATTAGGCATTTGGCTTATTTGACTGACAGGTAGCTAGAGACATAGGGGGCTGTAGCTGTAGGTTCATAGCAATGACTGTATAAAAGTTTTCTACAGTCATTGGTGCATAGATGGTGTAAAAGATGAAAGTAGCTACCTAACATCATCCATTGGTTTCGCTGAGTCTGATTCTGAGATTAGGTTTTTTCCCATTGACATCTTGGTTTCAAAAACCAGAAGTGACAAGAAGGCACGGGTCTGATTGTGAAACCGCTTCCTAATGGCCTGAGACTGGAAACTTGTAAGTCAATGAGCATTCTTAAATTTTAAGCGTAACTTAATTTTTTTTATTCAGTATGACTCAAATGCAGTTATGTGATAAATAGCATGGCTCGCTGAATAACTGTCCAAGACATCTGTGCTTTGGTTTTGGTGAAAAACAATTAGTGGGGTTTTATTAGTCTGTTTAATACATACATACAGCGTTTGGTGCAAACAGAAAAATTTCAGGGATCAAAAGTACACATTTTAAACGAAAACACGCCCTGGCTACATGTTTTTTCCTAGTCCGATGTTTTTGTGACTGATTTCTTCCACACTGATTTGTTCATATTAAATAGTGACTGATGTTTATCAGAGCAACCCTCTCCCTGCTAACACAATGCTCCTTTCATATCTCCTCCGTACAGGAATTTATTGTTTCCCTTCAACCGCTTGCTGCAGGAAGTCACCTCCATTAATGTATGTCTCCACTTCCCATCAGGCCGCTGTTCTTGCCCTGTTATTTTTTGAGATTCCTAGTCAAGAAAATTTTCTTTCATTCGTATGATAAAGATTAGTATTTTATGGTACAGTATAAAAAAATATAACTTAAACAATACAAAGAGTCCTTTAATGAAGTTTTAGTTTGACATCTGTTTTTTAATGAGCTCTTTTTAAAAAGGAACTACTTAAACCAAGTCCTGCTGCTTTGGTACAAAACTCATAGTATGAACAGCTTTAAGAATTGATCTCATTGAACAAAAGTTAAGAATGTGAGTGCTGAGTTGACCAGCAGGAGAGAAGACATCTATGTGTCACCACAAAGTGGTGCCTCTGAACCTCAAACACTTTTTTAGTTTCATTTTCAGTTTACGATGAAATGAGACAAACAAGACTAAAGCAGATTATCTTTTGAGATGGTTATCTTATTTGTTGCCGTTTACTAGTTCAAACTGGTTTGACAAAGAAAAAATGCTGCTGTCATCCCTCTGACTACGCTATGGTTTTAGCATCTTTAGCTACCAAAAGTAGGCCCTCCAGGGCTAAATCAATAGGTTAAAATAAACACTGGGCACAGGTAATATTTTGGATCAGAATTTAAAAAATGCATGTTTTCATTGTCCAGGGTTAGAACATCTTAGATGACCCCATACTTAACTGATTAGTCAGTAATAGGTGGTTTGAATTAAGCTGCTGTGAAAGTGTTAATGACTAAACTTAATGACCAACCCAAAACCTTAGTCGATAGTGATTCTTTTCTGCATATTTGGTGTCCGGGACATTTTTACACTAAACATTAACATTACAGAGAATCCAGACATCATCTCCAAGACGCTCAGAAAGCCCAACTGCCTCAACAACAAACAGATCTCCATGAGTGCAACTCTCAAAATGACAAAATATAGACTTTACACCTGCTTAAAGAAATCCTACGTCACATATATACTACCAGACAAAAGCTTGGACACACCTTCCAATTTCATGGTTTTGCTTTATTTTCATGACTATTTACATTGTAGATTCTCACTGAAGGCATCAAAATGAACACATGGAATTATGTAGTAAAAAAAGTGTGAAATAACTCAAAACTTTCCGTCCTTAGCTTTGATTACTGCCTTGCACTCTCTTGGCATTCTCTCAATGAGCTTCATGAGGTCGTCACCTGAAATGGTTTCCAACAGTCTTGAAGGAGTTCCCAGAGAGGCGGAGCGCTTGTCGGCCCTTTGGCCTTCACTTTGCGGTCCACCTCATCCGAAACCATCTTGATTGGGTTAAGGTCGGGTGACTGTGGAAGCCAGGCCATCACTTCTTGGTCAGTTAGCTCTTACACAGCCTGGAGGTGTGTTTGGGGTCATTGTCCTGTTGTAATATTAATGATGGACTAATTAAACGGAAACCGGATGGGATATCATGTCGCTACAGGATGCTGTGTTAGCCATGTTGGTTCAGTGTGCCACCTGCAAAGCCCCCCCACACCATCAAACCTCCTCCTCCATGTTTCACAGTGGGAACTATGCATGTAGAGATCATCCATTCACCTTTTCTGCATCGCACAAAGACACCGCAGGTGGAACCAAAGATCTCAAATGTGGACTCATCAGACCAAAGCTCAGATTTCCTCTGGTCTAATGTCCACTCGTTGTGTTTCTTGGCCCAAACAAATCTCTTCTGCTTGTAGCTTTTCCTTAGTCTTGGTTTATCAGCAGCTATTTGACCACAAACGCCTGATTCACAGTCTCCTCTGAATAGTTGATGTAAAGATGTGTCAGCTACTGGAACGCTCTGTGGCATTTATCTGGGCTCTAATCTGAGCTGCTGCTAACTTGCGATTTCTGAGGCTGGTGAATTTATCCTCAGCAGCAGAGGTGACTCTTGGGCTTCCTTTCCTGGGGCGGTCCTCGTGTGATCATGTTTCGTTGTAGCGCTTGATGGTTCTGGTGGCTGCACTTGGGGACACATTTGGAATTTCGTGAATTTTCCAGACCGACCGACGTTGAGTTCTTAAAGTAATGATGAACTGTTGTTTCTCTCTACTTAGCAGATTGGTTCTTGCCATAATATGAATTATAACAATTGTTAAATAGGGTTGTCAGCTGTGCACCAACCTGACTTCTGCATAACACAACTGATTGTCCCACTCAAGGCAAAGAAATTCTACAAATGAACCCTGACAAGACACGGCTGTGAAGTAGAAACCATTTCAGGTGACTACATCATGAAGCTCACTGAGAGAAGGCGGCTACTTTAAGGAATATAAAATATAAAACATATCAATATCTTATCAGTCTTTTCTTTGCTACATAATTCTATATATCTGGCTTCAAATATTTGATTTCTTCAGTATGTATCTACAATGTAGGAAGTAGTATAAATAAAGAAAAACCATTAAATGAGGAGGCGTGTCTGAACCTTTGACTGGTAGTTTATACACCAAAAACACCACAAAGTGAACCACTTGCCTCCCTGAGAGAATGTGCACAAAAGAGGAAGTGAAACCTAAATGGTTCCTAAACTCAAAACCATGCAGAGTTTCCTGTTGTAACACCTCAGTCGAAGGTTTTTTTTTACATAACTGTTTCATCAGCTCATAACAAAGGATATGAAAGAACACCGATGGGCAGCTGTTTTACAACGAGACATTGCCTGGCTTTGGAAAGAAAAACAAAACAACAAAAAATGATCTAATTAATTTTAGAAGCTCCACACAACGCTGATGCAGTTCAACCATCAACCCTGCTGGTACTGAAATATCTCCAGCACTTGGATTCACACAGAATTTTATAGTTTGTGTTGCTGCAAACAGCACAAAGAATCAAAGACAACTGTTGCACCAGGTTTTGACCCTGATCATTAGAGGAAACATGAAGATATGTAAGAGTTAAATTAAAATGCAGGTGTTGGAGTTTGTGACATGTTGAGCTGCTCTGTGAAGTCACTTCTGCCCTGCGAGCTGTTGGCATAGCGTTGTGATCCTTTAGTACAGGGAAACCCACATTCCTCAGACCTGACGAGTCCCGCTGTTTGTTCTGAAAGTAATTACACCGGCAACAAAGGAACAATGCACCAGTGTTGTGTGTAAAGTTGCTACCTTGGCCAGGTCTCTATGTAAAAGAGATTTTTATCTCAGAATTCCTGATAAAGTAAACATAAAAAAAGGAATAAATTCTACTGATGAGGCAAATCTACTGCGACAACATACAGAAATGACAACAACACTGACAACGAGATCCAGACAGAGTAATGGGTGCTTTAGGTGTTGAGACAACAACACCTACAACTTGGGCTTTTGCTGGTAATACCAGCCCTCCACTTCTTTTTGTTTTTTGACCGACCAATCGTGTATTTATTTACACTCTGTCCTCATGGTAACAGTGGAGGAAAATATGGCTAAGAATAGGGCCGGGGAAAAGTCTCCTTTCATGGCAGTGATGGAGTTTTTCCTACCTGTCAGCAGGCCGAGCTGAACAGTGAGGTTCGCTCGTTTCTGTCGCAGTTCCTCAATGTCCTCCTGCATGATGGTGATGTTCCTGTTCAGGAGGACCTGTAGAATGAATTAAACACACCCCAAAGGGAGAAGAAGAAGAAACCTTGATGTTACTGTGAGTTAACAGTTCTGTGCATTACGTTTGTGTAATGTTTAGCTTTTCCTATCAATAATATTTCATTTTATATCACAAATCCCTTGATTTTCTGTCAACTATCAGCAACTTGTAGCAAAAGGGTCAGTGGTTAGTTTAAGACTACGCCCTTATTTTCTTATGCCTCCATCATTATCAACCACATATTTTATATATATTGTAATAATTTAAAACTTACAGCAAAATTCTGATCAAAATCTGTAGGAAAATGATCCCACTGCTCACCTAATGGCCCGAGTACACATCATTATTCATTTTTAGTCATACAATAGGATTCATATTTAGATTTAGTGAGTTTAAAAAAGTTCCTGCCTGAGACATTGTTGACTTTCTGAGTATTGTGACAGAAAGATTTCACTCGTTTATTTTCAAGAAACTTTAAAGATTTGGGGCATTGATTAGGTGTGAGGAGCGTGTTCCAACTGCTCATCCACTTCGTCACAAGGTGCTTCTTCCTCTTAGGAGGCAAGTATGTGGGTGTAAACAAACCTCACAGGTGTTTTGGATCAAAGGAAGCAATGAACCAAGAAACTGACAAATAGATGAACCGGGACTACCTCTACTAACTAGTCATTAGTCTTTTAGTAGAACTCAAATGTTCACAACCAGCATGACAAGTTGACAGGTTCTTTATGTGTAACAACTAGAACTGCTGCCTCACCAAGAGTCACGTTACAGTTTGAATCTCTGTACATGCAGTAAAGATTTTCAAGTTTAACAAAAGATTTATTTGTTTGTAAACAACGTTTTTCATGAAGTTGATTCTTTCCAACAATTTTAATGTTTTTATATGTATGATTAGTTAAACCTGTAAATCAGCTGCTAAAATGTGTGCTGGGTCTTCATGCCATCTCAGTGACTGTTGGGTTTGGCACACATCATGACTCAGACTCTCCGACTGAAGGTTTTCTGTTGCCTTCTTCCTGCTGTGTGATGGCAGGATTCCTCTTTGCTCTTTGGGAGCATGTAACATGAACATTTTGAGCAATTGAGAAAATTTGGCAAAGCTTAAATCAGCAGTAGAAACATGAATTTAATTATGAACTTTTTTTCAGTAAAACAAATCTAGATATTTTGACTTCACATAAATAATATATAGCTAGGACTTTTTTGTTTTCTGTAATGAACAGAGCTTCTATGTGGCAACAATTCAGTGTTTCATATCATTTTTGGTACGACATCAACTTGGACCAAACTTTGTGTTCTCAGAGCTAAACTGGTGACTGAAAGCAGGGCAGCGCTGGCTTTTAGAAGAATTCCTTTCATCACAGGCAACAGTTATTATTAGATGTAAAGGACCAGTCCAAACAAACCTCTCCATCCTGAGAGGCCTTTTAATGATACAATATAACACAATCTGTCCACTCAGACTTCACTGATAATGACACTGATGCTGTGCAGAGGCAGAGATCTTTATTACGTCAATCTCTTATCAATACTGGAGCATAAGGACAGGTTTCCAAAATCCCCCTATTGTTATCACAATGACTCCTCAGTATGTAAAGTGAGAACTTTCATGTTAGTTCTCAAACGTGAGAACTAAAGTCAACCTCTGCAGTGGTTTTGTATCATCACTGGTCGGAAGTTGAGTTGTGCGTTGGTTATTTTGACATCTGTAAAATATGGTGTAGTGCACTGTGGGATTGTTAGACAATTATGTGTAGGTTTTAGCATAACAACATTAACAAAGATATCTGCATGACTCGGGTTGATGGCGTTTCAGTGGTTCACTTTACCGTTTGATCAGTTTTTGGGTTTTTTCTTGTTTTCGTAGAACATTTTTTGAAGGCTCGATGTAGGGATCTGGATGCCTTTCTGTTTGCTGTTCTTCTGCCCTCACAGCAGTGCTTCTTTCTGCTAACTGTGTGCTTTCTGATCTTTACCAATGTCTTAACATTCATACTGATTATTGATTTCTGATAGACAAGGAGTGCAAAAATGGATCAAGGGTAGGTGCTTCCAATGTTGCTGGTCTCATTGATAACTTTTACAGTAAAAAAAAAAAAAAGTGCAATAACAATCACTTAAAGGAAGTTAATACCCAAGTCAAAAGACAAACATTACAGACAGCCTCAGCTGATTAACATGAAAACACACCAACTAAAATTAAACCCAGATCTCAAAATTTCACGTAACAACTGCAAATATCACATGTAGTCCAAACGTTTCACATCTGAGAGCTCAGAGCATGACTGGAAGGACTGAGCGACAGTTGTTCTTTACATGCAGAAAAGAAGAGCGTGTGTTTACGGCAGTGGAGTTTAACTGACATGTCCAGGCTTTTCCCTCGACAGAGGACGTTTTTGTCTTTCTTAATCCTGGAAAAAGGTTTTAGACAAATCCTAGGAAACTCCCACCTCTTACATTGTTGTTGCCTTTTTTTTAACCAGTTTTTCTAATTAGATTTTCACTTACTCAGGTGCAGTTAACACTATTGCTTATTAGATGGCTAGAAGTAATGGTCATATAAGGTAACAGACTTTACTGCACGTCGCTCTGCACAGTCACACCCAAAGAACTAATCAGAATCAAGAAAAATCCAAGCACGGTGGAGTTACAGGTTTTGGACTTTCAGCATGAGTGCTGCAGGCTTTATGGAGCCAGAAAGGACTCGGATGGCGTTATCAGCCAGTGCTACCAAGTAGCCTCTGTTAGCAAGCTGCATCCATTTACTGTGTGGGTGTTTTATGCACACAGTGCTAAGTAACAAATACATAAAATATAAAACAAATAAAAAACACTACAATTTCATTTACTGTGAATTCAGCACAAACTTCTTGGACATGTTAGTAAAGTTAAGAATTATCTTCCAGATATCTCCTTTAAAAATCCTCCTAAAGGTCGTAAGTGTACTGGAGGAATTCCAGCTTTGTTTCTCAGGCCCCGTTGTTGTTAGATGCCCTCTGCATATTCACTGAATGTCCCGATTAACCAGCTGCCTTTCCTTTTTATAGACAGGTGAAATCTACATCAGAAGACTGGAGGGATAGAGGTGGTGCAACTTTGTCAGGTCCCTTTGAAAACTTTGCATCCAAGGCTCAAAGCTTCTTAGGAGGATTTTGTTTGTTTGTTGTGCCTCACTTTTTACTTTTGCTTTCATTTGCTGGGAGGGTTTAGCCAGTACTTTGGGGTAAAACGAAACTCTTCACAATGGTAACCCTGTTTATGTAAATGTTTAGATTGACTTTGCTAAAACTTTGTATGTCTGTGTGGGGATGCCACAGGAGACCTTATGCAAAAAGAAAAAGCCTGCACGGTTGACTTAACAGCATTAATTGCAATGCTGGGGAAATGTTGATGAAGATAGTTGAGAATAACTGCTAACCTCTGAAAAGCAGCTGAAGGATATCTGACATGATTTCTTCTACCAGCTTGAAGTTGAGCACAGGAAGCTGACAGGAAGGACAAAATAAACTTTGGTTTCTTTGGTACTTTCCAAAATGTCTGCTTTGTCAGTGTGGATGATCATCTTGCTATAATTCTCATAAACACGCATATTTAAGAGATCTTTGCTCATTGGCACTCAGCCCTAAAAGCAGCTTCAACATAAGCTTCTGTTTCCTTGAGTTTCATTTTCCTTTTATGTTTGCGATGACCTGATTTGCGCACATCACAGTGGTGAACTGTTCGGGTTCATTTTTCTAGAAGAATGCTGTGTGTTTGTGCATGCAACCATTTCCATAATCTCAATAGCTGTGGACAGCTAGCAGCAATGACGCCTGCAACTACTTCAGCACAAAAATGTGTGCGGAAACCAAACATTTTTACTGGATGAGTAGAAAAGTCAGAGTCAAGAGGGGAGAAGTTAGAGTGAGGAAAAAGTAAGGAGCAGGGAGGGAGGGAGGGGTGAAGGAGTGGAGAGTAGGAGTGAGTCAGGACAAACCACAGGAGGAGGGAGAGAGAAGGCAAACACTCATTTTTTCCAACCAGCGACTCTCAGAATACAGAGCTGGAAATGTTGGAAGCAACTGAATGCCTCTTATCCTATAAACACTGAGTCAAGCCTGCAGGGAGGAAAAAAGTTGTTGTACGCGAAGGAAAATCAGGTCTCCCAAAGTGGAAAGAGTTGAGCAAAGAGGAGGAGAGAATCCCACTCTGTTCATATCTGAGCTCATTTTCACACTCAGAGAAATCCTCGTTGCATCAAACTCAGCTCTGCACCGTCACTGTGGATATTTTACATTTTGACTCCTAAACATGCTAAACTCTGGTCTCCGTCTACCCTCTCTGATGAGATTTATTGATATGTCTCAGCGTTTTTTCTTTTTGAGGACAGATGGAAGCCATTAGTGTTTTGGTGAGGTGGGTGGGGCAGCTTTGGTTTCAATTTTGCAAGCTGGATTAAAAAAAGATGCTATTTTCAGTATCAGTATTAAGTTTGTAATTTAAGTCAAACTATCATTCTTGGGAGCTTCCAGTGCATGCTGGGAAGTCTGCTGATGTTTGGGACTCATTGTGAGTTAAGCACAACTTCAGCTTCAGTCTAAAGCTGGCAAGAATAAAAAACTGAGGTAAATCTAATGCATTTCTATTTGGCTCTTTGCGGTGTCGACCGTATGACCGTCGGTTCTATTGGTGGTTGTGATGAAAGGAACCAATCAAAAAGGTTTTGACTTGTATTCCCGCAGTATCAAAGATAAAGAGAGCATTTTTTAAAACCAGTTTAAAAGTCTAAAAAGTGAAAGGAGCATATTAGTCATTTAATTTAGTTGAAATTTGCCACCCAAACATCCACCTTTCCCCCCTTTCTACTTTGTGGAGCCTAGCTATGCCAGCTATCAAAGGGCAAGAGGCAGGTATGCCCTTCAGACAAATATTCACACTAACATTCAATTAGGAATCATCATTAAACTGTGGGAGGAAGCAGGAATACCCGGAGATGAGTAGAGCATGAACCTCCACACAGGAACACGGGACCTTCTTGGTGTACGAGAACAGTGCTAACCACTGTAGCAGCAGGCCAACCTACACAACATATTTCTATTAAAAAAGACGTAGAGCTTTTTAATTGTCGTGCACATGATATGGCAGGATAATATTTAGTCATTTGTTCATGTGCATATGACTGCAATGTTGCAGCTGGAAATTATTATAATGTCTTAGATACAATAAGAAGCTTCTGAAGGGTTTGTGGAGTTAAGGGTGTAGTAAGGCTAACCGACCATCGTGCAAACTAACCTCAAAGAAAATTACTCGTTGGTCCAACGATATATGAACATTTTCTAATATGAAGCAAAGGCTGGCTCACCATTTTAATGAAACAACCATACTATGCAAAGATAGGTACAGCAGGAGGGGAGCTTTGCATGGCTCCGATAACTGATCCAACTGGTGCTCTGTTATTCTATTCTATTCTATTCTTTTCTATTTCTTGAACTAAGTCTACATCATTGTAAACTACATAATCAGTCTGACATAAATGCCACCCATGGGTCGCAGAGGAGGTGCTGAAATGATAAATAAATGACTGAACTCACGTTTTCCTGCTGGCACTCCTCCAGTGTGACGTTGGTGGTATTGAGTTGGCCCAGGAGCACCAGGTTCTCAGCTCTCTGTTGCTCTGTCTTCCTCCTTTCCTCCAACACCATCCTCTCCAGAGCTTCTTTGTTCTTGTTATACACCACCTTTGCCCCTTCCATCTTCTCGGTGACCTCCTGCAGCTCGGCGCGGCATTGGGCTGCGCCTTTCATGTCGGGAGATGTCGCCCACACCACGATCACGATGAGAGAGATGATGGACCAGAGCGCCAGCAGGGCAATCACCACACTCTTTACCATCTGGGAGGACTTGGAGGCGGCCGCCATCGGGGGGATTGGAGGCTATGAAAATGATGACAACGATGAAGAACGGTGGAGTGAGCAGCTGCTCTCAGTAAGTCTCTCAGGTTGAAGTGAGCTGGAGTTTCCCTTCAGGCTGGGCAGGGACACAGGGAGGGGCTCCCTCACACGATGACAGGAGGACGGCAAACCTCACCATCTCCACCCCCAGGAACCATCCCACCCTGAACCTCGCCCTCCTTCTCTGTGTCGGTGTTATCAAACCCAGAGAGCATGCAGCGATCAACAGGAAAGTTACAACATCAGAGTGAAGCCAGCAGAGTTTAACACTCACACGGAGCTAACTTGGAAAGTTACATGTAAAGAGAGAGGGAGGGTGTCTGTGGGTGGGTGTGTGTCGAACACTGAAGCTTTCTGTTTCTATTTCCCAGCTTGCCAGTGATGATCTTGGATGAACTCAAACCGCAAATATGCTCCAGGCAGAGAAATGAAACTCAGAAAAGAGAAACAGAGAAAAGAAAGACAAAGAAACGCAGCATTAGAAAGAAAACCTACTTTACAGCCGCATTCATGTTTTCATGCCAGCTGCTGGCACGTAGATCCCACAAGCCCCACCCTCTGATTCACAAGACCACAGCCCCCAATGCCCACCATGTCTACCTTTGCTGTGATTGGCTCAGGGGCAACAGTCTCTGTGGTTTAGCCAAACATCTTTTTAAACATCTGTAACTCCTACCAGGAGCTTTAAGGGACCCTGGCCCAGCTGTGGCTCCATGTCCCTGAATCACCTAGGGTTAGCCACTCCTTTAACAACACCCACCTACCCCACCCCGTCAGGACAGAGTTTTCAGGGATGGAGCCAAACACATGCAAGTTGTTTTCATAAAGAAGCCAGTGGATAATACTTCTCAGCAGGTTTACGGGCAGCGTCTGCAGAATAGATGAAACAGGGAGACTTACTGAAAGCAAAGAGCCTTAAGACCAAACAACACTGACTTCTGGTAAATGGACCGGCTGCTCACAGCTGGAAAACACCAAACTATTGTTGCTGATGGGAGAGCTTTAAAGAGATTTTAGAATCAAAATGCATTACAGCTTAAAGAAAAATGCTTCTTTTTCAAATCTAACTGGAAATAACATTCATTTTCCTGTCCAAACAATAATGCACTGACCTCTGCCTTTAGTTCTGTGTTTGCTAACTGCTCTGACAGATAAACAGTTAGTGTAGTGAAGGTGTCCTGGGCCAAGTCCATAAATAGCAGAGAAAAACAGTGAGCAGGAAACAGTGGCTTTCTGCCATCATTGTCAATGATAAATATGCCTGTTCATCAGCACAGCTGCCATAGTGCTGGGTGGTTGAGTGCATCTATGAGGAGCGACATCTGTACACAAAATCGGTTGCTGTACAATTTCAGCTCATTTTCAACCAGGTTTGGTTTGTTTCAATCCTTTAATTATATTCATTATACAGGATGCTTTAGTTTAACATGCACATTTTCATACTGCAAAAATAATCCCATTGTTATTATTCTGCAGGTGTTTGTGTATCCTTCAGTTAAAAAGAGAAAACCGACTGAAAAATATAAAATATGTTTCTCTACAATTTACACCAATCGACTGTCCCATTAGAATTAGTTTTCAAATGAGAGCTGCGACTCATTTAGTCACATCAGAGCTACAGTCCAGTTTTAACTTGATCTTTTTTAGAACTCGAGAGTTTAACAATGCTGTGGACCTCTGCATGCTTCGATAGCTACAATTCAGTTACACTAGTTACTTATATGTTAGTGCCATGAAAAAGATATTTACATTCACAGGTTTAGTTCATTTAGGGCTCCAAAAATATTAAATATACAAGGATGCAGAACAGTTGAGAGCACCAACCTTTCACTTTGGAGAAGCTGAAACTGATTATTTTTCTTGATTAAAGCAATAAATCATTCATTAAAATTACCGCATGTTTTTCTCATTTTGCCATCCTGAATGCAGGTTTTCAAAATCACCGTTTAAACTAAGAAACAGAGTAGCTATCACTTTAGCCAAATGATGTGTATACCTTAAAATATGAACCACCTGCAAACACAAAACTATCGGAATTCTTCAAACCTTCAAAAGCTGCAGCAAAAACCAACAGGAAATGTTTAATCAGCATCACTTTCTTGCCACCATATAAAGATTTGTGAACCGATTCAATTCTTTTTATTTATATAGGACCAATCACAACATCGGTCTCCTCGAGGGGCTTCGTGTTGTTAGGTAAAGACCCAATAATGCAGAGAAAACATGAGAACAGAGAAAGAAAACACTCCTCTGTTCTCAGATCTGATGTTTTTGGCTTGAAGGCAGACAGCCAGTTGACCTCTGACCCTCCTTTCTACTGTCCAAACAGAGGAAGTGCTGTGCATTCAGATGAGGTCAGGGGTTAACCGCACTCTCACACAGCACGGCAATACTAAGCCAAGACCGGAAATAATATGTCCATGATTGTATTTTTTAAATTAAATTAACCCTCTAGTTCCATATGATGAGAGTACTGGATACACAGTGTTGTACTCCGTCACTCTGGGATAATCTAAATGTGAATTTTGTCTTATGAATCAAGTGCCTTGTATTTGTTATTTATTGATGGTGCAGCAGTTTTAACCAATGATAGAAACGTGGCGGTCAGAGACATGGTCGCATCAACTCAAACCTACAATTTTAAACTTCTTTAAAACCTTCTTTGAAATCTAAATGCATTTTAACATGTAGTTTCTAATAAGGTTCAGGTTGTTTTCCTCCCTTTCCTGGAAACGAGATGAGCCCATCAGTGCCACACATCCACAGTCGCTCTGATGGCCGCTTGGTGTTGGTGTCAAAAGTGAATCAATCTCCACTGACTCTGATTTTAAAATGCAAAACTTTACAGCACAAATGAACACGTTTAAAGTTTAGTGCAAAAGGAGTCTCAGCAAAGTGAGCTAATTCAAACCAGGAACAGTGGTGCTGATGTTAGCAGCAGATATACCAAAAACAGAGGCTTAAGAGGAAGAGCAGCTAATCTACTCATCAATCCCGAGCTCTCCCTGTCTGCCAAAGCAACCTTGAATGTTGCTGAACCCTGAAATGCCCCCAATCCACCAGGAGTGTGAGTGTGTGCTTGGATGAATGTGTGTGTGAATGTGTGGGTGACTCAGGTAAACTAAAACAGTGTCATGTTGTCACACTTCCTGCTGGCTGTGTGTTAGTGGCTTCATATTCCAGCTTACCAATAAAAGCAGTGCTGTGCTCTGCAGCTGATTGTGTTGTCCAAATACAACCAAAGTTTTCATTTCTGTTTCTAATTGTTTTGTTCAGTGTTGTGTTACTGCTGACACTAAGACATCACTAATGAGATAATGTGGTTCAGTTTAACAGAACGCATAAGAATCCAGCATGTCAGACAGTGAGTGAAATACTGTCGCTTTGTGAGGAGAGAAAGTCGAATGATTTGTGCAACCCCTTGCACAAGCTCAGATTTGAAACAAGTTGTTTTTGGCTTGTGACAGTCTCCAGTCCCTGTGTGCCCTTTGAGGCTGCATCATCTCATGATTTCATACCTCAGACTGATTCCGAAGCAGTGATGATTTCACAGCACCACCTGCTGGAAGATCACATACTCTACACCTTCAAACTCCCAACACAGACAAGAGTTCAATAATTATTCATGGTATTGTTTTATACAGTGTGATCATTTAACCAATTTTTAGTAAAATTATATTTAAAAAAAATTGTGACCATCAACAGTGATCTGTGTATTCGTTCAGTCTCTGGGCCTTCAGCTGGCACTGCAATAAAAACAGGCATGATTCTGTGGTGAAAATGACTGAATGGGCTCCAGAACCGGTCCCCAACCCCCGGGCTTCGGACCGGTACCGGTCCGTGAGTCGTTTGGTACGCGAGCGTTGAGGCTCAGGTGTGAAATGTCTGGTTTTCAGGGTTTTTATCGGTTTTCAGCGTTATTTTGTTATCGTTTTGATCGTTTACTCGGTTTTCCTGGGTCTTTTCACGTGTGTTATGAATAAATCTTCTTTTTTTCGGTACCGGTACTAGTTTTATTTTGTTGTATTTATCCGCGACACCTTAAAGGCCGGTCCCTGAAAATATTGTCGGGCATAAACCGGTCCGTGGCGCAAAAAAGGTTGGGGACCGCTGCATTAGTGCATATGGAACTGGCAGCTTGCACGTCTGGATAAGCATGATCAGTGCTGAAAGGTGTGCAGAGCAATATATGCTGTCATGTCTGTGAAGGTTCTCAGTCATCCAGGTCATTGTAGTCAAAGGAGCTTGCAAAGAAAAGCGTCTGGACTTCTTTAAGTTGCTTGAAGACGTTTCACCTCTCATCCGAGAAGCTTCTTCAGTTCTAAGGTCAAATGGGTTAGGGTTTGACTGAACCAAAGCTTAGTGTTTTTATCACCTTTAATATTGTAGCACTACCTCGGATGGGCTTTTTTCTGTTTTTGCAGCTTAAGATTGGCTTGTTTCACCTGTATGGAGAGCTCCTTTGACTGTTATCTGTTCACCGCATAATCTTCCAAATGCAAACACAACACCTCAAATCAACTCTTTCAAGCCTTTTATCTGCTTAATTGATAATGACATAACAAAGGAATTCCTCACAGCTGCCCATGAAATATTCTTTGAGTCAGTTGTCTAATTATTTTCGGCGCCTTTAAAAAGAGGGTAGCACATGTTAGGGAGCTGAAACTCCTAAACCCTGCATCGAACTGAAATGTGGATAGCCCCAAACGAAGGCTGAGAGTCTACAAATTATGTCCATGTCCATTATATGTTTCAGTCGACAGGTAAAAAAACAAACTTGTGTCAGTGTCCAAATATATCTGGACCTAACTATGTTAAATGTTAAAAGTATGTCTCTTCTGATTAGTACAAAACCTTCTTTGAAATATCTTGAAATTTTCAGCATTTTTTTTAAATGTAGCTAACATATGAATGAAGTGTTACCACATTTACATACATGAGAACTAAAGGTCTCACATGAGGGGAAAACATCCAGCGTTCACATACTGAGCCATGTGTTGTTATCCGTTAGTCTTGTTTTGAAACACTCTGCTGGTTTCATTAGCAGCAGCAGCAGCTTCCTCAGTCAGTTGATGATGGAGTCTCTGCTGGTCCGGGTGATCCTGCTCGCTCTCAGTGGTGAGTTCTGCTTTCTGTCTTTTCTGTCGTCAATTAATGAATTCAAATTCACACTTCACTGACTCACCGACTTTAAAACTGGATGTTTAACGAAGACGCTGTCGACAGGCTGAAGCTCTGTTCGCCACTTTAGGCCAATTTAAAAGGATTTTATGGTGAAAATCTGTTCAAAATGAAGCTTCCTGTGTGCAGGATTAAGAGATTAGAGTGCAAAAGAGAAAATGTTTATTGGCTTACAGACTTACAGGTTTGATTGAATAAACATTCATTAAAAATTAATTTAGAAGTTTTTCCTCTGTTTTAAATCTTGGTCAAACAAACTAAACGCTGATGTTGTTTAAAGTTAAATGCAAAGGAAACAGGCACATTTTTTAATACGTTTCCAAAAGGTTAAAGTTTTTGATCATAATGGTAATATTTTGAGATTTTTAACATACTTTAATTTTTAAGCTATTTTCTTCTTTAACATTTATTCAACAAATCTGGACCCAAACATTTCTGATTTTATGACATGTTATAACATTTTTTCCCATGTTAATTTTTTATTTTTAACACTCACTTTGTAGGTTTTGAATTTCCACTACAAGCTTTTTTTACGTGTTCATATTACTTTACACAACATTTCAGTATGTGAGGAATATCAAACGCTTTGATGTTGTTGATGTAAAGGTTTACAGAACCATGCAGCTGTCGATCCCTCATCGACCATCCAGGTGAGGCTTGGAGAGAATGCCACCCTGCAGTGCCCTCTGCTGGACACCTCCAATTTCACCACGCTCACCACCACCACTGCCCCGACCGCCCCCACCACCCTCAGCTGGTACAGGAAAGCACCAGGACAGGGACCACAGCTCCTTGTCTCCTTCAGGTCTATGGATAGACTCAAACTGAAATACGGCAACGGTGTTCCCCGCAGTAAAGTCTCTATAGCGGCCGATGGCTCACTGGTGGTGCAAGGCTCCAAGCAGAGCGACTCGGCGGTTTATTACTGTGGAATCAGCCGGGGAGATGACCGGAAGAAGGAACCAAGGCCACGGAGCCGCAGAAGGAAATAATGTCAGGAGTGAGCATCGGCCAGTTAGTCGTTGGCTTTACTTGGCTGCTTGTTCAGACTGTTTCTCTGCTCTTCTTCAGTTCCCCTCATTTTTAAGCCTCATCTTTGAACATCATACATAGAAGAATATCTGCACCCCATCTCACAGTTTAATAAATGTGCTTTTCTGTGCAGTGACTGAAAACAGTGAGCTTACATGCACAACGGCCAAGTTTCTGAGATTTTTAATTAACTTGTGTTTGAATTAAGAGTGATTTAAAGGCTGTGCTTTTTCAATATCCATGCGCTCTCACAGTCCGGCCAAATGAAGCTGTTGCTGTAAAGGTATTTGCTTTGTGGCACTACTTTTTCTTTCCCCACCATTTCTGCTGGCAGATTTATTGCTAGATTATAGCATCAGCAAAGCTAAAAATGCATAAATGAAAACTGCCTTTCTTGTACATTGCAGTACGCTATCTTTTCTTTGATTCTGTCTTTGCCAAATACAGGAAACACACTTGTTCACCCAGCAAGAATGCTTGCTTCCTGTCGATACCTTCCACAATAAAAACTGTTGATCCAAACATAGTTTCAGCCTTGTGTGCCTGTAGTTGTGTCCTGTCTCTTCCCTGAACTCCTCTGCCCCCCATTTCCCCTGAGAAACCATTGCACAGCTGCAGCAGTTAGCCAGGCTGTGTTTGGTCGGTGAATGTGCTCTGACAGCAGTGATGTGGTTTTGTTGGTGTCTACTGTGTTTTCAGCATAATTTAGTTGTTTGTGTGTGTGTGTGTGTTTTGATTTGGTGGATATGAACGTTCCCTTTCACTCCTGCTATTGTCCTTCTGTCACATCTGTCTGCACGTTCCTCTTCACCTCTCCTGTGAATTGACTGCTGCTTTGGATGGCTGACCCCAGGTACTTAAACTCATCCACCTTCACCACCTGTGCTCTGTGCAGCTTCACTGTTATACCTTTTTCTCATTCACAGACGTGTGCTGTAATACCAGGACATTTCATTCCTTTTACTTACAGGCTTTCTTCTACCTGCTCTTTGCTGTTGTTACAGATCACAGTATCATCTGCAAACATATAGTTCACAGAGACTGTTGTCTGACCTCATCCGTCAGCCTGTTCATCACCACTGCAAACAAGAAGCAGCTCAGAGTTGAGCCTTGGTGTCACTCTTACTGCACACCTCAGCGCTGCCTCTACACAACCTTCATGTACTTCTCTGCCACTCCTAAATTTACACCATGAATGTCGAGGTTATCTGAAAGATTTTTATAACCTCTTTTATATTAATAATATGCACAGGGAAACACATGTAACAACATTTTTTGACCTAATGAAGAATAGTTTAAAAAAAAGAGTTATTAGTTATTAAAGTAAAAAACTTCTCATTAGTAAGCAGAAACCTCTAGAGCTTGTCAAAATCTGACGCACCTCATATCACTAAATATCTAACCATATATATTTTACATTATTAAAATTGAAAATACAGATAAAGCATGACTTAAAGATTCATTATTACAACTTACTTTTCACCCTTCTATTGTCCTTGAACTAAGGACAGCCTGCCTCTGTGCCATGGGGGCATGTAGGCCAGCTTAACTTGAGATTTATTTCTTCTTTAACCTAAACGTTTCACATTTAAAGCTCGAACCCAAGTGACTGAAAATAGCTGTGATGTCATAAAAGCTGCAGGTGTTCAAGCAAGCAGACGAACAACATCTGCGCAGATGTCATGAAGTGAAGTATGCATCAAAATCATATTTCTAAGTGGATGCGCCCTTTAAAGACGTATTTTCCTGTAAGCTGCTATAACATGAAAATTTCTTTCAAGACAATCTTACACCATTTTAAAAACTCAGTACAAGATGGTAATAAAATTATAAATGTGTTTGATGCAGAGCTGTTATACTTCTGGTGTTTTTTGTGTTTGTGCTGTAAAACAAAAATCAAGTGAAATGTTAAATGAAATGTTTAATCACACGTAGTCTTTTAGTTTTATTTGCTCTGAAAGTTTTTGTCCTTAAAGTCCCCAAAGTAATTTTAGTATGTTTTATGTGAAATATTTTAAAAATACTCATCAACTCTTTTACTTAAAATAGGAAATAAACATTCAACATCAAGCATCTCAAGAAAATTATAATCAAAAACGTAATTGCCATAGTTACAATCAGCGCTGTATTTATTGTCAGTAATCTCTTGCATCAGTTACATTTTATTTAAATGTAACAAAGATCATATGTAACTTGAACTATATTATATTATATTATATTATATTATATTATATTATATTATATTATATTATATTAGATGGTGTGTTACAGTGTATCTTTATGGGAAATGTTCAGCTAATAAATCATAAAAACAGTGTTTGTGAACATGCAAACTGACGGTTTCACTGGGATCTTATTTGGGGTCCAACAGTTGAATTAAGAAAAAACTGAAAATTTCCTGTTTTTCTGTCCTTCACCAACTGACTAAACCAACGGTCGATGTGATCCAAGAGCAGTTTCTCTCCTCTGGAGACTGTTGTTGTTCTGCTCCAGCAGTTTCTCATGTTTCTATTTTCCAGACCCTGAAGTTTCCTGATTTCACTGATGAGAGATGATACGACACAGGAGATCTGTGGGCATCAGAGTGACAGCAGGAACCACGGGGACACACTTATCAAAGGTAAATATCTAAGGTCGAGGCAGCTGAGAAATTAATATCAGTATTTAAGGAAAACGATATGATTTAGAAATGTTCTTGGAGTACCAGACTTTAATCTGAAAGATGTATTATTCAACAGCATTATGAGTGATGTAGGCTTTTTACTTTAATCTTTGTTTACCAGGATTTTTCTCTCTTCAGCTAAATCTTTAGTGGAATCGTCATGGAAACTGCAGTGACTTTCATCATCCTCATAAGGTAAGATGCTGCACAGAATAGTGAACTGTTCCTTTAACACTCACGTTTGTTCCACTGTTAGTAATGGTGGTTTGCTGCTGCTGCAGCTGCTGGACTGTTTGCTCAGTTCCCACCAGACAGACTTTCTCTTTTTCGATGGTTTTTGGCCCTGGGACCCGGCTGGTGGTGCATGTTGATGAAGAAGTGGCTGACTTTGATGCTGATGATGACCTTCTCAACCATCAAAACAAGTCAACAGGTACAGCTCCACTAGACAAACTGCACCACGGTCAGCACTGTGTTCGTGTTCTGTTTGGATTTTGAGAGCTTCTCTTTAGAAACTAACAAAAACATGGAAACATAAAACAAGATGAAAGATCGTCTTTGTTTCTTTGTTTTTCCCTTTAGACCAGTATGTCAGGGGTTTAATTATCTGTATGTTGAGTCCAGGCCTCTCTGGACTTTAGAACTGAAAAACTAAGAATACAATGCCACGAATGGCTTGTTAAATATTTCAGATCATCAAACAAATTTTAATAGAAGACAAAGATAACCAGAGCAAATATAAAATGCAGTTTTTAGATGATGATTTCATTGAATAAGGGGAAAGAGTTATCCAAACCTACCTGCCACTGTGTGAAAAGAAATTTCTCCCTAAACTTAATAACTGCTCGTGCCATCGTTCAAGGTGTTGTGAAGGATTTTGCTCACTCTTACTTGTAGAAATACTTTAATTCGGCCACAATTGAGGTTTTCCAGCATGCACAGCCTGTTTAAGGTCACTTCAAAACATGTCAGTCTGATTTACGTCCAGATTTTGGCCACTTAAAAACTTCATTTTGGTTCTCTTTGGAGCCACAGATTCAGAGGTTGGACTTTGCGGTGAGTTTTGGATCCGGCTGCATAACCCAAGTCTGCGTGAGCTTCAGTTCACAAACTGATGACCAGAGATTCTCCTTCAGGAATTTCTGGTAGAGAGCAGAACTTACGGTTATGTCCAGGAAAGAAAATTGACCTGAGGCAGCAAAAAAGCCCAAGACCTTCACAAAGCAGCCCCGAGACATCACCCCCGCGTTTGACTCTTCATAGGATTTTCTTTTTAAGAAATGCTGTGGTAGTTTTACCCCAGATATAACAGAATACAAACCTTCCCAAAAGTTCGACTTTTGTCTCGAGAGTCCACTGAACACTTTCCCAAAAGTCTTACAGATGTTGATGTTTTTATTGGAAAATTTGAGATGAGACTGGAAATCCCCCCATTTACACCGGTCCAGGAGAGCTTTTTCCGGACGATCTGATATCCTCGTGTTGGTGTTGTTCCCTCGTCATCATAAATAATGTTGTTCCAGGTTCAACATTGCAAGTGACCAATCACCTTCTGCTGAACAAACGCCTTAAAAAAATCTACTTCACTTGCGAGAAGAGAAACCGCCTCTGTAAGGACAATATGTATAATGCTTACTGTTTATGAAAGGAAAGTATCCTGAAATGCAAAGAATTCAAGTTCCTGGATGGGCGGACAGAAGCGGTTTCTCTTCTCGCAAGTGAAATTGATTTTTTTAAGGCGGTATTTTTCAAAGGCACAAAAGGGGGACATCACAACAATGTGATTGGTCACTTGCAATGTTGAACCTGGAGCAACATTTATTATGATGATGTGGGAACAACACCGACACGAGGATATCAGATCATCCGCTTTTTCCACCCTTCATAGATGGAAATAATCATTTTAAAACTATTTTGCTTTGACTTGGATAATCTTAAAATTTATGCAGCTTTGACCTTAAAAGATGTTTTAACATTAATCCCTGAGACAACAACGTTGAACTTTTTCAGTTGAGTAGCTACCACTTCCCCTACTTTATCTAATAAGGGAAGTTTGAGGGTCTGACACATGTAACTATGCAAAAAAGAAAACCCATTAAAACTCAGGAAGGGGGCAGATACTTTTTCATGGCACTGTAGAAATCACAGTAAGCAGTACAAAGGCGCCTGTCGGGGATCTGATGTTTGTGTTGTTGTTTCAGTGCATTTTACCTAATAATGGAAGTTTGGAAATTCATCTAAAATATTAAACACATCCATACAGTTCTGCCATTTTCTTCTGTTAACATGGAAAAAAATACTACAATGTTCTTTGTTTCCAGGTTCCTCCAACACGCCGTCTATTCAGTTGTTGTCGTCCGTGCGGCTCTCTCAGCATCCACGATCTGCTCCCCTCCTGGTCTGCCTTCTGACTGGACTAACCTCTCCTCAGCAGCACATCCTGTGGGGCCTGAATGATATGGTGCTGACATCAGTACGCCCTGAGCGGCCATGGAAGAAGTCAAAGCGGGGCTACAGCGCCACCTCAGTGAGGGAGGTGTCAACGGCAGACTGGAGGCTCACATCTTCATACTGGTGTGGAACAACGCAAGGAGGGAAAATGTACAGACAGAAACTCTGCTCAGAGGCTGAGTAATGGCTTGGAGGCCACAGGTTCAATTCCTGGAATGACATTTAGGTGTCCTTGATCACGATTTGAGCTCATATTACTTAAACTCAGTATTTTTCTGATGGGAACTTGGTAAAACCAACAAACATAATTATGAGGAATAATTCATGACACAATAAAACTGATGGTAAAATTGTAATATTACAATTGCTGTTTCTCAGATTCTCTGCTATGAAGGTGTAGAGAGGAAATCACAGCAAATAATTAAATGAATCCAAAGAAACCTTAAACTGGTATTCTTACTGGACATGATGGTCAGGCTGATATCTTCTGTTTGAATTTAATTAATGGGCAGCACAGTGGCACGGTGGTTAGCACTGTTGCCTGAGTTCAATTCCACCATCAGGCCGGGGTCTTTCTGTGTGGAGTTTGCATGTTCTCCCCGTGTTTGCGTGGGTTTTTGCCGGGTACTCCGGCTTCCTCCCACCGTCCAAAGACATGCAGCTTTGTGGGGAAAGGTTCACTGAAAAATCTAAATTGCCCATAGCTGTGAATGTGAGTGCGAATGGTTGTCTGTCTCTGTGTCCCTGCGACAGACTGGCGACCTGTCCAGTGTGCACCCCGCCCCTCGCCCCATGACAGCTGGGATAGGCTCCAGCGCCCCCCGTGACCCTGAAAAGGATGCGCGGCAGTGACTGGATGGATGGATGGGTTAATCGGTAATAAATCCAGGCTTTTATACAGAAAGACACACGGTAACCTGAAGCACATATTTCATGTTTCATAGTCATATTTAGTGTGTTATTTAGCCGCAGCATGATGGAACAGCGGTTGTTGCATCACAGCAAGAAGGTCTCAAGTTTGATTCCACTGTGTAGCCAGAACTTTTATGTGTGGAGTTTGCGTGTTCCCCCGTGTCTGTGTGGTCCCATGCAATTAGTGAGGGTAGGTTAATTGGCTCTAAATTGCTCATGGGGGTGAGTGTGAATGGTTGTCTGTGTTAGCCTGTCCAGGTTGTACCCCACCTCTCTCCCTGTGGTTTTCATGGTTCAAAGGAGAAAGGGCACGACTTCCAGATGTAGTCTGTATTAAAAAGTTGTAACAAAAAATCAAAGCAATCGATTCTGTGATGTTGAAAACGTCACCGTGCTCTCTGATGCATTTTGTCCTAATCATTGTTGGAAATGTGAATACAAGAATTGTTTTATATTATCTTTCTATAAATCTGAAGAAAAGTGAACAGAAACTCTCGAAACGAAACCTTTGACCTTTCACCCCGAAGCCCGTGAGCTAACTGGTCAACACACTGGTCAGGTCAAACAACAGAACCTGGTCAGGAAAGTTCACTGACACAGAGTATAAACGTGGATATACTCAAATGCATGTTTGCATTTCTGAATTGAAATGCATGTAGATTTTTCTCTAACCAACAGATAATGCTCAGTGGGTTAACACAAATTAAAATTTTTGTAAATTATTATTAGTCTTTTATTTATCCAGGTAAAAATCTCACTGAGATTAGAAATCTTATTTTCAAGAGAGATCTGTCATCATGGCAACAGAAGTCAAAAATAAACCATATAAGTAGATAGCATTTATATTTGTTTTATATTTATATGTTATTTTTATTTTTTTACATAATTGATTTACAATCAGGTTGCACTAACTCTGTGTAATATCCTGAACTTAACCCATTCCAGCCTCCTCTTTCCTCTTTCCGATTCTAAATCTTTCCAAGGAATTCTATTTTCTGTCTGATTATATTGAAAGCGACACTTGAATTTAGACACCATGATAGCATTTTCACACTAGAATTCTCTATTTTATTTAAAATTAGAAAGAGTATGACAAACAAAACGTGTGTATGATGAGCACACTCATTTGTCACCAAAAGAAATACCAGAAAATACCAGAATACCGTCAACACTGCATCCGTCTGTCCTCCAAACGTCTTTGGCTGACAGCAAAGGTGTGGAAAGAAGACCAGAAGCAATGAGTGATTCATATCCTTTACTGTACATGTGATGCAAAACCCTGCCTGAAACATCCTGCAGCAAAAGTTCATTCAAACAGACCTCAGATCAGCTGAGCAGCTGTTACAGAGTCCTGCAGGATTCAAACTCCCTGCTTGCTTCTTCAATCTGATGTGATCAAAGGAAGTTAAATAATACATGCAAAGATACACGTGTAAAAGCTCAGACTGTTACACTGTCACTTTATATGTCAGCTGTCTTTAAAAAAAGGTACAATTATACTCATCAAACACAAAACAAATACCATTTACAGTTGTAGCCCCACCCACTTCAACCCCACCCTGCAAATCTCTAACAGGCTAGATAAATAGAAGCAAAATGTTCATGTTCTTACAGAAGCGTATAGATATAAATCAAATATACAGTTACATGCGTTCACCGCGACTGCTAGTTATCCAGTGTGTTCCGTCTGGCAAGAAGCTTTAAACACCTGTGCTCAGGTAAACGTGGCATCCAGCTGTGACACATCTGTCCAACGGAAAACTCGTGCTTTAACTGAATGGTTTAAAGAGGAACCAAATCACAAACTGAAATTCAAATCCAAAATATATGTTTTGTGACTGACAGTCTGAAACTGCAGGTTTGATAATGATTCATTACTTCCCATGTAACCATGTGAAAACCCGGGTGAGTGGTCTGAATTGAAGAGAATGATTTGATGCATAAATGCAAATACATTTTTTTATCTAAATAAAATATGGGACAGCGATTAGACAGACTGTTGAATTTATGAGATGGTAAGCTTGTGATCAGCATGTCCATCCATTCATCAGTTTTCATCAATTTTGGGAGCAGTGTTGGTTACAGCTGTGGTTCCTCTTTAAAAAGCCCTTCAGGAACAAATGTGCTCCTCTTCATAATCTAGGATTTTGTATGGTGGCTGAGACAGAACACAAAGCAGAGGAAGCTGAAAAAAACCGAGAAGACCTTTAGGCAGCTGTAAACACCACAGTTTACTGCTTAATGAGACTTTACTGCATCTCTTCACGTTTCTTCTTAAAGTGCTTTAAAATGAGATTCTTTTAACTCAGTTCTGAAAAGAATTGAGTCAAAAGAATCAAAAGATAGCTAAATCACATACCAGATATATGGATTGCTTCAACATATTAATATTATTTACAAATTTGATATATAATGACGTTCATCCAGCCTGGTGTGCTGCAGACATAATTAGCTTCTTTTAAAATAAAAGATTTGATCGTAAAATCAGCAGGGCGCCTGTGTGGGTGATTTAACCGCTGAGAATCAAAGCTGTGAGATATTAGCTTTAGTTATCTTCCAGACATGATGCTGTGATGCAGGTTTGCTGTTTGCAAAGTGAAAACGTCTCGATAAAGTAGAGACTGGACTGGTTTTATGTGAAGCGGTTCACTGTGGACTGAGCTCTCTGCTGAGAAACAACTTGTCAGTGTGGAGGCGGATTCAACTGTAGATGATGTCATTCAGATGCAGTTAAGCATCCTTCTTTCACTTTCAGAAGCACAGTGAGAGAATACTGCATCATTCACCTTACGCTAATGGATGCAGCTTACGAACCAAGCTTGCTAGTGTCAGTTGATACATGAGCTATCCACCCTCTCATCTATTCAAAAAACCAACGTCGTGTCCATTCTTCATATGCAGTACAAGAAAACTGCTTGCCTGCAGTGAGACAAGGAACGAATGCAGAAAACAATGAAGTAAGAGGCATCCCGGCTTGGACATCTTGGCAAGGCTCTCCATGATTTTTCGGAGATCGTGGCCTTGCTATCAGATGCTGATAAACAACATCTGAAGCAGCCAGTTCATCGCGAGCCTCCTGACCAGCCTCACTCAGTGATTAAGCAAACAAATGAATTGCTCTGTGTGAGCATATGTGCGGTCAGTTAAGAGGAATTTCCTGCACTGGCTCGTGATAAATTCAGGACTTGTTGACTAATGAGCTGTGGTGTTGTGAGTGGACATTGGACACATCAAACAAAATGTTTGAGAAACCGCTCGGTAGCCAATGTAGTGTTCTTACAAACTCCTCTAACATCTCCAAAACCTCACAGGGATTAACTACTGTGGAACCAGCAAACAGTATAATGTTTCCTGCTAGGTAGCATACACTGTTGGCTGGCTTAAAGTGCTTGCTTGTGTTTTCTCAGACTTTCTGTTGGTTCTGTCTTGGCCACCATAACTTTAAGTGTAAATGTAAATTGGATCTTTCTTGTCTCATCTCATTTTCTTTCCAGATCTGCATCTTTTCATTTCATTTTGGAAGCCCCTGTACAAAAAGAGGTAGAACGTGTGGTTTTAGATCGGATGAAAGGGGTTTATTTTCCACGAAGGTCAAATTTGGTATATTTGGGAGCTTAAACACTGAACATGTTTCTTAGCGAGTCGAGCAGTAAAGATGTTAGTAATAACTTGTCTAAAACCAAACTACAGTATGTACAGTGCAAATAAGATCGCATCGTCACTGCTGATAAAGTGTAAACAACACAACGTTTTACGAGAAGATCACAAACACGAGTTACTTACCTGAACGCTACACACTGGAGGAACTCTATTTACTCATACAGCTGCGTAATCACGGCAGCGGGTGTCGACGGTAAATAGTAAAAAGGATTAAAAAACTCAGTTTTACAGCAACATGAAAGTCTGAAGCGTCTGAGCGCGCATGCTAAAAAAAGGGATGCAGAAGAAGAAGAAAAAGCCGAGAAATGAAGCTGCGCTCTCTCTCCTTGTCCATGAATAAAGAGCATCCGTTCATGCAGGTGAGCGCCAAGTCATTGTGTACGTTTAATAAAATACAATCAGTCTCTGTCCTGAGCATCACAGGAAAAGTCCGCTTTCTGCGTCAGGAGAAGAAGAAGAAGCCCAAACATAATACTCAAGTCTCAGTTTGTCCCAGATCAGGACTTAAAGGAAAAGATCAGCATGGATTTCAGTTTCATGTTTTTGTGTTAAGTATGGAGGAAATTCCACCTACACCTGCCAACAGACAGAAAGCATGAACATTAAACCTGGGATAGCATAGAAATAATTGATTATTGCCTCTTTGTGGAAATTGAATGAATTCCTTTTTCTTTTCAATTAGATTGTTAAATGTTTAGCTGCAGTAAAGGTCGGCCTGCGGTGCCACTCAGTTAGGGAATCCGTACATTATCTGAATGTTGGACTTGAACTTGATTTTGTTAAACCCAAGTTGTGGTGCAAATCTAAATCACAGCAGGCACAATCACAATCTAGGCCCACAAACAGTCAGCTCTTTGCCAGATCTCAACCAAATGTTACCACAGAAACGCTAAAGAAAAGAAACAGAGTCAAAATTTGATCCTAATTCCTCAGGTACCGGATACATTCATCAAGCCCACATGATAGCAGTCCAAGTCTGTTTACGAGATCTGGGCTGTTAAGTCTGAAGGTGGTGGAAAGTGGACTTAAAGCTAGCTGCTTCTTTATTGCCAGTATTATGCTATGCTAAGCTAACTGTAGGACATGTGAGTCATAGTCAAATTTAGCAAAAGTGTTTGGTGCAAAATGTTGTAATGTCCCTTTAATGTGGGAGTCTGCAAAGACCAAAATAAATGTTTGCAGCAAAAATGAAGCACTTTTTTCCTCCCTGAAGAAAACCTGTCGTTTATTTCTCTGGCGATTAACCTCTTTGATGTTAGATGCAGATTTTGTTGGTGAATCTGGGTTATTAAAAACTCTGTATTAATAAACTGCTCAGTCAATAACTGCATTTAGTTGCAGTAATCCAGAAACTTTCTGGGTGTTAGTTTTTACTTTTCTAATGTGTGCTCCATTAAAGTTTACTTTGAAAGCCACAGTGGCCTATTTCTGAAGTTTCCCCAAATCTCTACAACTGAGATAGTAAGTGCAGAGTTAGCAGAGTTAAAAATACTCCTCAATTCATCCTGTCGGAAATGAGCTATTCATCCGTCCCCCACACCCCCACCCAAAAAAACACTTTCTTCAAATCTGCTAACTTCTGTAAGCCTGACACTAGGTAAGCATATACTGCCTGTAGCAGATGAAAACATAAAGATTTTGAACATTAAAAAATAATACATTTAAAAAGAAATACAAAAAACAGCAGAAAACAGTTTTGAGTTCTGAGTTTTTTGCATATATGGATAACTTTTACATACTTTCACCTTTTTATTTGAAATGTTAGCCATGTTTAATATTAACAGCTCAAACTGTAACATATTACAGAAAATAACAAAAAATAAGAACTTAAAAAATAATAGCTCCCTTTTGATACCGGTTGTAAGTAAGAAGGTGTGATAATAGACGCCATTGTCCAGTGTCACTGATCGAGTGCTTCATTTTGGTTGTAAACACACACGTCATTGGTTCATTTCTGTGGTAAGACAAATAAATTGTAGCTCTTACGAGTTATTTTATTATTCGAATTTCTTCCAAATATGTTGAGTCTTTGCAAAAATATATTGAGTCTTGCTGATGTGCTGAATAATTCAGAGCTACTTGATGAAGTGCTGTAGTGGGTGAGCTAAATGCTAACACACCCTCAGGTCCAAATGTGCACGGCCTTGATAACTGCTCCCCAGCATGCTGGTTATTTGTCACTGACTTAGCTTAACACGTCCACTGTCTCAGTGAAAATGAGCAAACAAGCTCGACAGTGCTGCTGAGATTGAAGTGCTTAACAGACAATTCACATTTATTACATTTCTTGTGTTTTTAGTCAACCCTCACATAAACGAGTGCTGATGGGGGAAATTATTTTTACTTCTCTTAAATAATCGAAGGCCTTTATACTAAAAAACAGAAGATAAAACACCTGCCCATCTTCAGAAATGTCCAGCGACCCCTCCATGAATCAGTATCTGTTAGCATGTAAGCCAAAGAGATCCCAGACGTGTGGTGATGCGGGTTAAATGTGAGCTGCAGATTTTAGGTTTACTGTAATTTGGTCCAAATAAGTTCATTTAGCTGCTGAAAGCTGAACGTTTTTTACTTCTGTGTGAAACTGAAGCAGAGTCGAGAATTTTTTTATTTTGCCATGTGATCACTGGCAGTGGGTGGTCTTACTGGCAGGCTCCGCCCCAGATGTGAAGCCATTGCTGAGGTTGTTGGGACTCGGGGGTGAGCCCAGTGTGGGTGTGGCCCCAACTCTGGGGGTTGGCTCTATGACAGAGCAGCTTTTCTGCGGCGGCCGGGGTTGGACCAGCATGCTTTTAGGGATTACAGATACTTGTCGCAGCCCATCAGCGCGCAGTGGCGGTCTGGTGGGGATGGGCCCTGCGGGTGTGACATCAGAGCTGGGTAGTTTGGGGCTGTGTGGAGGAGAGGGGCTGAGGGCGTTTGGGTCAGCAGACTTCGATTCAACTTCCTGTGGCAACTGCTGGTCAGGAGGTGGAGCCTCTTTGTCTTTTTGGGTGGAGCATGCAGACTCGGGAGGCGGGTCCTGCTGCATGCTGCTCTGCCTGGAAGCCCCTGAACCTGGAATGTCACAGCTGTCTGTGCGACGCCGCGAACCTTCATGCATCCGACTTGTGGCCACGACAGCTTTCATGGCCGCCTGTCAGCACACAGAACAGCGAGTGAGTATTCAGGATCTTTTAAAAGTCTTTAAAGCAGATTTGTCAACTATGTTGAGTTGATATTTGCTTTCAGCTTCCTCTTCCCTGTCATGTTTCTCTATTACCCTGTCCTGTAATTTCAATAAATTCAAAATGCCATGTAGAAAAAAATATGATTTTGTTACCAACTGCCCGCTCGAATGTAAATCCTGTGATTGTTGAATTTACATTTTTATGCTGCACCCAGGCTCACCAGAGCCAGCTTTACTAAGATCTTTACTGACCTCATTCATGAAGTTTGAATCATCTGAAAGCCAACTCTTGGTGGGTGGAATCTGGAGCCCCGGTGAAGTTTCACCTGCAGTTTAACTAGTCTACGTGTGTGTATATAAAAGTTTAGGCCACATAGTATACAGGTGCAGATGCTCTGAGCAGATTTCATTTTGGGCTTTATGTACAAGAGTCATTCCCTAGTTTATCTCCCAAAATGTCAACTCAAATCTTAAAATGACAGAAAAGTCTTCTATGACCTTTGATGCCCACAAAACCAATCACTGTGAAATGAAACTATGACAAAGGACC
This sequence comes from Simochromis diagramma, assembly GCF_900408965.1. Taxonomy (NCBI): domain Eukaryota; kingdom Metazoa; phylum Chordata; class Actinopteri; order Cichliformes; family Cichlidae; genus Simochromis; species Simochromis diagramma. The sequence continues at coordinate 1,415,466 of NW_024386764.1, read as the reverse complement.
AGCCTTAAGTTTGCGTCGAGCGTTGAACTCCTGTAGTTTCCTCTGGGTAGTATCCATATGAGAGAACCGGGCAGCTTTGCCCAGCACCCAGGGGTGCTGCAGGGCCTCCCGGACACTGAGGCGCTTGTGAGGGTCGAGGACAATCAGCTTACTGACCTGCGGACAAATCAGAAAGGACAAACCGAGGCCTTCAAACAAGTCCAAGTCCAATCTATGAATAAATGTTAAGATTCAAGATGTAGAATCAGGCTCATGTGAATTATCAAGTCATTCACTTCATTCTGAATTCAAATCACACCAAGAAATGGATCTTTAGTCATCCAGAGGTAAAGATCAAGACAATTTAGTGTGTCAAGTCATTCCATAAATCTCAATATCATTTCAAACAAGTCTCCACTCAAGATAAGTCCAAGTCTAGTTTTAGTTTAGCATAAGCCTTAGTCGTGTTAGTCGACACCAACCAAAGATCCAACACGTACCAAGCCGTCCAAAAACAGCATCACAAATATACATCCAAGTCCAAAGTGATTCCAGACAAGTTAATATAAAGTGTGAAGTCCCAGTGATGTCACCAATCCCAGTCAATGCCCAGTATAAAGTCTTTCAGGTCAGTTTAAGTTTCTACTACGCTGTCCTGGGCAGCGAGAGTTTAAAACATGTCTGAGAGCTTTAAAATAAAGTGTGAGGTCCTGCACTTCTTCACATTTAACATAAATAATAATGTCAAATCATTGGTGTAACTCACCAGATCCTTAGCATTGAGGGAGACCTCGTCCCACCACGGAGAAACAAACTCATAGTCACAGTTGAGGATACGACTATACATGTACTGATCCCCTCTTGGGTCGAAGAAGGGCTCAAACCCACAGAGTCTGGGGAAACAAACCAAAGGAAAGAGTCTAGGAAAGGACGCTTATTTTGCCACATCCCTTCTAGATGAGAAACCACAGCAGTGTGTCGCTCTCAGATCCATTTGAAGGCAGCATTAAAAGCTTAATTGCTGTCTGAGGAAAGCAGATAAACAGGATGCAGACTTTCACATTATGTCATTGTGTTAAATGGCTGTCATGAATCAGATGGACCATAAAACTTATATACTGATGAGAGTGAGTCAGCAATGAATATTTTAGTATATATGTGTGAGTGTACGCTTGGACTGGCAGCAAGGTGTTAATGGACTCACAGGATGTAGAGGATCACGCCCACCGACCACATGTCCACCTCAGGGCCGTAGGCATTTCCCCGCAGGATCTCTGGAGCTGCAAGCAGAGGAGTCTGTTAGACAGCAGATGGCTGACAGAAGCTCTAACAGAGTTTTTGAAATCCCACAGAGAACACGCCACAGGGAACGCCTTACTGCCCACTCGCATATATCACTGCAACGCAGGTGAATAAACACATCTACTACTGATACTACACCTACTACAGCAACATCTACAGACACCATCCAGAGCGTCAGCTGCCATATCGTCACCACTTTAACTTTCCCCACACCTCAAAGTGCTGCTCATTGGCTGTTACTACACCACCAAGTCCTGCTGCTGTGCCATGTCGTATCACTGAGACTAAAGGTCCCACACTATGCTGGAGTGTTTGAGTCTTCCTCAAACACGATGCGCTGCTGTGGGAGAGACACCACCCAGTCATTCTGTGTTTGGTCCTAAAAATCTGGTGTTTAAACAGAAATCCTCTCTGGATGGTGTTACATGTCCAGTACTACCGTGAGCAACACTGCAGTCGTTTTTGAGGATGTACTAATTAACTCACACATTAAGCTCTGGGACAACATTGTCAAAATAGAAGCATCCTGCTCAGAGCAATGCTGAAAAATAATTTTAACGTTGTAACTTCTCATTATCTGGTTGTCCTTCAGCCTTCGGCTGATTAGAAGGATCACAGTGAAAACACTGACATCTTCACTACGTCCTGATGAATTGAGAATTTTCACATGACACTCGTAGCACTTCTCCATCACTCTTCTCTCATTCACTCGTTTATGCTTCTTTGCAGTAGTTTGTGTTGTCCTGTTTGTTGTTTCTGTGAGCTGAGTCTTATTTTTGCCATCGATTGTTTGCTCTGAGCCCGGGCTGGTCGCAGCAGATGGCAGCCCCACCCTGAGCCTTTTTCTGCTGGAAGTTTCTTCCTATTAAAAGGCAAATTTTTCTCTCTCTGATTGCCAAGTGCTGTTTATATCGGATCGTTTGACTATTTTGTGCTTTCAACCTACAGTACAAAGGACTTTGAGATGACTAATGTTGTGTGATTGGAGGCCATATAGATAAGAATACAGTGAGCTTAAGTGAATGTGGTAGTCATAGCTACGCTACACCAATTTTTGTACTCACCGCAATACCCCGGAGTACCGCAGACTGTCTTCATGGTCACCTGGTCATCTACGATTTTTGAAAGACCAAAGTCAGCTGTAAAAGAAGAGAATATTTTCTTTCATTCAGACTGAAGCGAGATAAAAACCTTGTAATGCATTTGTTTTGTTCAGTTTCCTGTTTCTATATTAAGAGAAATGAGGGGGTGAAGCAGTGGAGGTGGAGGAAAATGTGTTTTTCTGCAGGCAAGTCTCTGAACTAAAGGAAGGTGTTGGTGGAGAAGAGTTTCACTCGAAAGGAACGGAGGCTTCCATCTGTATCTGTTAGCCGAGGGCTCGCTGGCCATCTGGACGCAGGAGCTCCTCCAAAAATGAACCAAATTCTGAGCCAACAATATGCTTCTGTGAGTTTTTACCTCTCGGACTAAACAAGCTCGAAATATGATGCAGTCACAAGTTTAATGCCTCAAATGCAGCCAAAGACACTAAAGGTTGAGCTGTATGCAAAACCTCAGTTTAAGACTGATGCTAAATCTGTATGCAAATGTTTGGGCTCTCACAGCAAACTCCAGTGTTCATGCATATTTTCAGGGCCACAAGACGACCGCGGTTTGTGGTTATTTTAAGAATGCTGATTTTTATTTTACATAAAGTATAAGCACAATAGGAGCTGACATAATTGAGATGATAGGAGCAGATTTGAAAACAGTCTTTAGGGCAGTTACTGACATGTTATTTGCAAATGCAGACGGTGTTTAAAATTGAAGTAAACAAAGCAATAATTTCCTGTTGTTATGAGCCAGGAAACGAGTTTTGTTTTACTTTCATGTGTTTTAGATCATCGATGTCTCATCACAGTCATACTCAGCATTTCCAAACTGCACTGTTTCACCACTGATGATAACAGACAGCGTGGTCGATAATAACAGAAAAATATTTTCCACAACTTGTGTTGGAACATGATAAACTTGTCATTTCATTCTGTTGTATTCAGATGTGGAGGGTATGTAGAGAGTTTGTTACCTATCTTCAGCGGAGCATCCAGAGACAGGTCGGCGTACAGCAGATTCTCTGGTTTAAGGTCACGATGCACAACACCGTTCTCATGTAAATACTAAAGCACAGAGAAGAAAAGCGTGAAAAACGTGGGAAAGATGATCCCATTGTTGCCTCATCAAGCGGAAACTTCCTGGACTGAAAAATGAAGCCAGAGCTTAAGTGCGTTTACTCTAATGGCCACTTGAAGCTTGAGGCTGGTCCAAAAGCGAGTCAGTCCCCATGGACTCCCAATTTAAAATCCCCAACTTTGCAGCAAAAATAAACACGTTTCTAGCCTTAGAACTGGAATAGAGCCCAATATCAAAACTTTATCAAGGCGTAGTTTGCATCACAGGGCCATGGCCTCATCTCTTGACTATTCTTGTGGTGATGGTGCCTTTTACAGCATTTTAGTGCAATTATCTGGTAAATAACAAAACGGTGTACTGTTGATTATTCTAAAGGACCAGGTTTTTTTTGTATGTTACTTACAAATAAAGACAGACAATCTAGCTGAAAGGGTGTTTTTCTTGTTTCCACAGACGCGCTCTTGTTTTTCTTTCCACAGTGACACACAGTGCTTGTTCATAGGGCGATCTTTGATTGTTGGGATTACCTCTGTATCATTATAGGGTCTTTACCCTGCAATATAAAGCATCTCAGGGTAAATGTTGTTGTGATTTGGCATTATATAAATTAAATTAAATAGATTATAACAGCTAGATGTGCTTCGTTGCTTGGTTTGGAGACAGTGGCGCTTTAAAAAGACAGGAAACTGAGCTGGAGGTGGCTACGGTGAAGATTTTCCAAAGAGCTGGATGGACAGCATTAGGACTGAGTACATCAGAGGAACAGCTCAGGTTGAGCAGCAAAGATGTGCGTAGGAGGGATAGTTTATATATTGGACAAAGGATGTTGAAGATTGAGCTGCCAAACAGGAGGAAAAGAGCCACAGAGAAGGTTCACGTTACGGCTTGATGTTGAATCACAAAATCAGTTGCTGACATTGTGAGGAAGTCAAAGAGCCTCCTTCATGCTGGTGAAGGTGTGGGGTTGTAATTCAGAACAGGCAGACGGGCTCTGTGTCGTTTTCCACTTCTGCTTTTAAATATGGATTTCTTTTTATATTTTGTTTCTAACTTCAAACACAACCTTGTAGGGTCTTTACTCAGATGCTGAGAATCTGCTGTTAAAGCTGTTGCTGTGTTCAGGGGCTGCGGGATGTTTCTGTGCTACAGATTAATGCCACTCACATCACATACAACAAATACAACAGTACTGTAATCCTGCCCCCCCCACACACACACACACACATAAAGGGGCGTATGTTTCTCTGCGATGTAGATGTAGGTCAGCTGTGGTCAGTGTGTGCGAGTGTGTGCATGCGTTAATCCTCTCTGGTTTTAATCTGTTCAGCAGCAGGATGGAAGCAGCTGTTACATAAGAGACCTGCAGCCACTGCACGCTGCTGCCATGTGCAACAACACTGATACCAGCAACACCTGCAACTAAACAGGGTAATTTATGCAATTAAACAAACAAATGAATCTACAATAATGTCACTTGCTATATATATAAATTACTGTAACTATGCCAACCACTGCAACTCATGCCGTACCTCCTACTAGACATGCCAATTACTGGCACTAAAACAAACCTGGTAACTACAGCAACGTATGTGACTTTAAATTAGCCAGCTATGTAACCAAGCAACCCAAAAGACTTGCAGCTAAATCTAATCTATTGCTAGAGCAGTAAGCCTGGTACCAAAAATCGCAAATCCTGCCAAAGCAGCAACACCTGCAAGTAAACATGGTTAATATCAAAATTAATTAAAACCTTGCAAATATAGCAACAACTTCTGCAGCAAAACCAACAAACAAACAACCTCCTCCCACAGCTAAACATGGTGGTTACCACAACTCATTCAACCTTTGCAACTACAGCAATACCTCCAACTGACCCATGCTCAGAAACCATATATATATATATATATATATATATATATATATATATATATATATATATATATATATATTTATACATCAACAGTATAAACACATCAACACCTGTGTTGGGTCCCCTGAGTTTGCCTTGACAGGCAGACACGCCTCTCAGCCTGAGTGTGTTTTGCATTATGCTTACAGAAAGAACCGCAGCTGCAACAAAAAGCTTCAGACGATCATCAAAAGATTGGGATGTCTCATGCTGGCGATAATGACATGTTATTATGATTCACTCGCTTCTTTAATCAGCTCATTCTGTGTGTCTGTGTTCAGTACAGTGTTGTATAAGCATGTCAGTGAATGCTTCTTGGTTTTGTATTAAGCATAGCACGCTGACCTTTAAATATGATTTCTTTGCCACTTCAACGTTTGATCAAATCTGTTGAGAAACAGGAAGATTGTGATTCATCAGTTGGAGGAGGGCTCACGCCTACACGAGGAAAAAAATCCTCTTCTGAATGGCAAGATAGCAGACTCCTGTTAGAGCCGTATAATGTTTCTGTGCTAATGAAATGTCACATCTAGTTCTTTCAGATAAATATCAGCTTAATACGTTTCTAGTCAGCCTGTGACCAAAAAAACGGTAAATTAGCTCCATCAGATGAGGATAAAAGCCCAACACCTTTGACAGTGTTGATTTAATTTTACATACATTGCCTCTACGGATTTGACGACCTGCTCTCCATGAAACCTTTCAGATCTATAAACAGACTGTTTAAAGCTGAGGTTTGGTGTGAGGCTGCAGAGACTGAGCAGAGCTGGTGGGGGTGAGCAGTAATCTAATGAGCAGAGGGGTGGATGGAGGTAAATGATCCACAGACAGCAGAGACGCTGCAGCTGATTGATCAGAAGCAGAAAACCCAGACAGAGCTCAGGTTCCCAGACCTTCTTCCATTTTAAGCCTTAAAATAACAGCAATTACTGTATGTCAAAAGAAACTAAACGTGGAAACTACTGCAACTGAATTAACGACTACATCAAAAGAAGCACCTGCAACCAAACATGGCAATTGATGCGACACTTGTAACTAAACATAGCAACCACATCAAACAAACAAACTAGTGGAATGACAGAAGCTGGAAATAAATATGGCAACTACTGCAAAATAATGCAGCCAAACAACCACGCGTCAGCGGAGGAAACTGCAACTAAACATAGCAACTGCTGCAACCACACCAAGCAGTTACGAAGTATAGCAACACCAGCCAAATAGATCAAATTGAGCCTCAATGCCAGCTGTCAGCAGCCACTCTAAATAAACCTGCGACTACTGAAAATGTGATTAAGCATCACTACTGTGCAACTAAACCAATTACTGTAGTATCAGCAGCACCTGCAGCACGGAAGCTACTGCAACCAAACAACAACCACTAAACCAGCTCCTGCAGTGGCAGCAAGACCTACAGCTATACAAGGAATCCACTCCAACTAAGCCAACCAATTTAAGCAACACATGTAACCAAACACAGGTCAAAAAATAAGCCTCTCCTGCAAGTACATCAACTACTGTAACAAAGGCAGCACCAGGGATTAAACATGGGAAGTACAGCAACTAAACCAAACAGCAGCTAAAGCTTTGGTTTTAAATTAATAACAGCAGCATTTGGGCCTGTAAAGGTTATCTATAGGCAAAGAGTCTGTTTTTGTAATTCCTCTCAGGATTTCTGTAGTTCCTCTCATTGCTCGTAGCCTGTAGAGGCCTTTGTTTCCACAATAATTCAATTTTTTATTACAATTTAATAAAACGTTGTCAAAGTCAAACCAGACACTGAATACAGCATCTTACCGCCACAGCCTCCAGAATCTGCTTGATGACATGAGCGGCATCTCTCTCACTGTAGTAACCACGTTCCACAATCCTGGAAACAAAAATACAGTCAAAGATAAAATGACATGAAAATCAAGAGCAGCATCTCTTTATCTGTTCTCTGATTGGTTACACTTTACTAATGTACGTGTTTGTCTGGTTCGGTTTTCCAACAGAGATGTTGGAACAAGCTGTTAGTACTTTCATTCTCTTTGACTTTTGCATCTCAGTTTAGAAGTCCCAGGACAAAGTGAGCAAACCGCTGTAGCTGTTGCAGTTGTAGCCTGTAAAAATGGCAACTTATGCAGTCAAAACAACCACATCACATTACACCAACAACGCCACCGAAACACAGCAACACCTGCTTCAACTAAACATGTTAATTTATGTAAATGACCAATCGCTGACACGGAAACTTCAGTAACACCTCCAGTAAACATGACAAGTTCTTTAATAACAGCATGAGTAACTTAACACAGGGGCCTCTGTGCCCAAACATAGAACTTCAGTTACAGAAACGTCTGTAACCGGACACAGCAACTCCTAAAACACCCAAAGTACAGCAACATCTAACCATGGCAACCACTGCAACTACAGGAAAACTGCCAAGTTAAGTGATTGGTTCATTAGCAGGAATTGTGCTCTTAACTATAGCAACCAAACATCACAACTTTTGCAGCAAAACCAGCCTCTGCCACTACAGCCACACTGCCAACCCTGAACAAAACCATATACCAAAAATAGACGATTGCAACTTTCGCTACTCCACCAATCACAACAGCTGCTGCAGCAAATCTAAACACACCAACTCAACATCTGTAACTAAACATAACAACAAAATGGATCGAGCCAAACTCCACTATTCACCATCTCGATCAACACCTGCAACTGACCAACCAACACAACTGATGCAGCATGTGCAACCACTGATGATACAGCAATGCATATACCTACACACACCACTGAAACGAATGTAACAAATGCAGCACAGCAACTACTGCCATTACAACTGCACAACAGCTACTGTAACTGAACTGCAGACTACAGCCCAACTTGTAATCAAAGATTTCTCAAACTAAGCCAACCAGTGATACTACAGCAATGTCAGTAGGACAGCTAAAGCAGCTAATGTGAGTGTGTACGTACCGGTCAAAGAGCTCTCCTCCAGTCACCAACTCCAGCACCAGAGCAATGTCTGTGTCTGTCTCAAAGATCTCCTTCAGCTGGATCTGAGCCACAGGAAAGCACAAGAAGCCAAAAATATATTAAAAATGCATGAGCGAATACTGAGAGTCATATATGTAAATAACAATGTCCATATAAAAATAGAACTTCAGTGGGACTGTTGTTATTTGCTCAAATTACTGGTAATTGAATAATTCACTCTAAGAGTGCAAAAATGTCCAGTTTTGTCAAAGCCATTGGTGTTCCTCAGTGACACGTGAAGGTGTCGTATAGAATAGCATCCTGGGTTTGGTTGTGTCATTCCCAACTCTAATGTGAACGATATCAGCACAATCTTTTCCTAAACCATTTCAGGATTTTAAGTGTCTGAACCTACTAATTATCTATCAGCGTAAAACCTAAACCTAACCTAACTAAGCACTTTATAGAACCTAATCTTAACCAAGTTGTTCCTATTCATCCATCCCTCCATCCAATAATCCATTTCAGGGTGGATTAGATGTTAATTAATACAACTTAATCCCAGCCTAGGCCTGTAAACCTTTTCAAGGATCCTTCAGAGCCTAAACCCAGCCTTTAAAGCCTAAGTAGCTTTTAGTGCCAAAGCCTAACCACCAGGTAAACAACAGGCACTAACTGAAACTGCACTAATAGTGGAAGGCAAAACCAACTGATTCTGCCTCTAATACATAAACACTCAATATCACTTAAAACATGCTTGAGAAGAGCAAACACTTTGAAGTATTTTTGAACTTTACAAGCAGGAACATAGTAACGAGATTTTTTTCATGTTTCCAGTCATCATTGTCCCAGATTCAACAAATAAAGAAACAAACATGAAACAGACAATAGACAGTTCAATACTTAAAGTACAATGAAAAAAGCCCACACATCACATACTTTGATGTGGTGCAGTTTATCGACCTGCTTTTAAAATAGTACTAAGAAAAGAAAAACAGAACTGATGCGTCAGTCTTGTCTTAAATAAAATATTAGAATACATGCTATAGCTCGCACACTTGGTAGATGAACTCTGGGCCATGCTCAGACTGAAATAAAGTTGAATCTAAATTCTTACAAGCTCATCAACAAGTGTTTTAGCTCACATTAAGGGGTCGTGTTTAAAATCAGTGATACAAAGAAAAGAGAGATTTATGGGGAAAATTTTAGAGTCGACTGAAAATAAGAGAGATTATTCAGTCACACCAGACCAGCTGAACATGAACTTTAACAATAAAAATGAACTGATTTATTCTGCATATTATAAAGTAAGTTGTTAATTCATGTCCTGGCAAGAACCCGAAGTGTCTGTTTTGGTGTTTTCTTCCATATTTTCATATTTTGCACTTATTTAAACTATTTGTGACTCACATGAATGGACCAAGAATAATTCCTCAAAGTTGTCCATTCTGGACTTTGTTTACACTAATTCGATTAGATGTGTGGTCATCTAATCGAATCACTTCATCACTAAATCACTGTAAGCATATTTGCACTGCACAAGACACAAATGTGGACACTGGACATTATATTTCTTCATTTCCATTTAATACTTGTACAGCTGCTGTTATTGTGTGTGTGTGTATATATATATATATATATATATATATATATATATATATATTTATATTTCTTCATACATTCTTATATATTTCTATACTGTGTATTTTGTTGTACAGTTATTTTATTTTCAACTTTAATTTTTATATTTTATTTTATTCATTCCTAGTTAAATTTACCCTTTTTAATTTTCATATTCATTTCTTATTCATAGCCTGTTTTTCTTTAGGTCACGAGCAGTTGTGTAAGCATTTCACTGCATATCGTACCGTGTATGACTGTATGTGACAAATAAAATTTGAATTTGATTTGAAAGTTCACAACTCTACAACGCTTTTATCCAACGACATTAAAAGCTGGAGGAAAGTTTTGATTAAGTAATACATATAAATATTCTACGAGTGACCTGACTTGAACTAGACCGCTCACAGTCTGGGAGCTTATTGGCTGTCATCTGATAGATCATTTGGGGTCTAGTGGATCTCTGGGCTAAGACTTCCATTTCCACCCATCAAATAATTCTTTACAAATGCAGATCCATGTTTAAGTTTCTGATAGTTTTGAAAATGCATTTCAGAAAAACGTTTACCTGTTTGCAGCCAAATGGAACCAAGGCTGGGTCCAAGAACAACCCAATTCCCACAGACTCCCTTAAACAAGCATCGTTACAGCTCGGCACAAAACCTATTTTAGGCACTCAACCCTCTTTTCGATTCAGTTTAGTTTAATTTAGATAGTGCCAAACCACTCAAAGTGCTCTATAATGAAGGGTAAAGACCCTACAGTTATAGAGAGAAAACCCCAATAACATATATCGCATATACTTACAATGTTTGGGTGAGAAAGACGCAGCAGAACGCCGATTTCGGTGCGAACAATTTTCTTGTCAATCTGCAACAGAAGAAACATGATCAGAATGGACGGATTTACCCTTATAAGTCAAAACATAACAAATATCTTCTGCTGAAACAGTGTTACCCTACAGATTTTTGAAGGTTTCCTGTATATCACAAAGATATTAGCAGCAGATCCGTCCAGGATGTTGGATTGGTAGCCACCAAGAATCAGAAGAACCCCATCAAACACAGTTTGGCAAACCAACACTTTGGCTCCTAGACTTTGACTTGCACTGTTCTAACTGGACAGTCTACGTTATTTTCTTCATCATTTCTTGCTAATAATGTTTCGACTCATCTGTGCACATGTTATATATTGTTGGACTGCTAAAGTCTCCATCATGCTGGTTCACTGACCGTTTTCTTGAGGACTTTGACAGCGTAGGGCTTCTGGGTCTGTTTCTCCTCACAGCGATACACAATAGAAGTCGCTCCTCTGGAAGGAAACACAAAACAGTTAAACCTGAACACTGCAAAGACCTGTGTGTACAACATGGAAACCAGTCTGAGCTACTGAAAAGGAGGAACTGAGATTCTTTAATTGGAGCCAAACAGGCACTTGAACTAAGTACTAAAATTTAGTTTCATTTTCAGGAAACACTGATAATTATTCTACTGTATGAATGACACAACATTTAGACTTTTTACTGGTTCCTGCTGGTACTTAAATGTTGGTGCAGTGAAAAAAAAACCCCCAAGAAACTAGTGTTTGTTCCACTGAAGGGCATTCAGACATGTTCCACTAGACCGAGGTGGGCAACTCCAGGCCTCGAGGGCCGGTGTCCTGCAGGTTTTAGATCTCACCCTGGGTCAACACACCTGAATCACATGATGAGTTCATTAACAGGCCTCTGGAGAAGTTCAAGACATGCTGAGGAAGTAATTTAGCCATTTGAATCAGCTGTGTTGGATCAAGGACACGTCTAAAACCTGCAGGACACCGGCCCTCGAGGCCTGGAGTTGGACACCCCTGCACTACACTATACGACGGAGAATTAGGGCCACATTAAGAAAACAAAATGAATGTCCATTTTTATATTAAAGTCAAAATTTCAAGATTAATTTGAAATTTGAACTGCGGAGATTACAGTTGTCATGTAAAGCCAAACATCTGCCATGGCTCCTGTTCCCTCTACAAAATGCCTCGTGTGGATGAGTTAGGGAAACAAATTGATCGTTGTGTCTTATTGTGTCTCTACCGCATACATCCTCTTTATTGCACGAGGGTGTAACCATCAATATTCTCACAGCTGTCCACTGCCAGCCATTTCAACTCTTCCAGGTTTGTGTGGGGTTTTCTTTCTTTACAACTCCCACCACACTGTTCTTGTGCTAAAAGAGAAATAATTTCCTTAACGAAACCAATTTTGAAGTACAATTTCACGACCTCATCTACATGAGGCTTTTTATAGAACTACAGCAGCTGTGGCAGCTCCACATTTTACACATCTCACACATTTCTCTCAAAATAGTATTTTTTAAACCAATTAACATAGAGGCCTCGAATCTGTAGGTACTTTTGGTCCTACAAGAGGAAGTCCTTGTGTTTGAAACATGCACAACGGGTTCATCCATCCAATAATGCCCAGCAGATTCTGCAATAGAATCTGGCAGTATGAAACTCAACTTATCTGTTACTCAAATTAAAAAGGTTTAGATAAGGTTTAACAGCTGGTGGACGTATACAAAAAAAATCAAGTTGAGTTTTTATTTGAGATGTTTTATTCACATCTTTTCTGTTATGAGTGTGCTTTTTTCTTTTCACACCTGCCTGTTAAAGTTAGACTTAAGTTAGATTATAGCTGGAAGAGAGTTGGGTTTCAGTTAGGATTAGAGTAAGATTACTTAAGGGTAAGTCCAATTAAGTCATGGGATCACAACCACAACTCTGTGTGTATGTGTGTGTGTGTGTGGTTAGGGATCTGGTATTCTGCCGGGACAGATGGAGGAAACAGATCCATCTGAGAAGCATCCACAGACTCACTCTCTCTCTCTCTCTCTCTCTCTCTCTCTCTCTCTCTCTCTCTCTCTCTCTCTCTCTCTCTCTCTCTCTCTCTCTCTCTCTCTCTCACAGTCCTGGCTGGTCTCCATGGCAACAGGACACCTGGTAATAGAACTGGTGGCGGCATGCTCACACGTTTGATTTCACTGCTGACATCATTTTCATCATTTTCTGCAGATCTGCTGTCAGTGTTGTGGGTGTTGGTGTTTGCTGAGATAACAACAAACACAGTGTGTAAATACACACAGTAGACCGCACGCTATAAACATTCAAACAACGAACAAACTGCCCGAGCTCCAACAGTCTGCAGGTCTCTTTCACGACTCATCTTTGTTGTCTTTTAGCTCAAATTCCATGTTTGCTCTGACTTTTTATGGTTTTTAAACATGAGCCACACAGACTGGCAGACACTGAAGCGTCAGAGCATCTGAAGCAAAAGCACAGCAGTATAAATGTACAGGATTAAAACTGCTGCAGTCAAAGTAGAAAATGTACTTTAAGCAACCGAAGTACTTATTGATCAATGCAACACATTTGAATGTATTTATTTCTATGTTGTCATTTTTTATGTTTTAAAATATCCACATCAATACTGACTTGAAAACCTGGAAGATATTAATATGATTTATTAATAAAAATCTGTAAAGTGTTCAAATATATTAATAAATTATTTGACAAGCTGTATTGTAAATTGTTCAAAAAAACTTGTATCGGCAAATGGGAATAATCCCCCTATCATTAAAAAATAAGTATGAAATTGGATAGATGCCAGTACAATATTCCAATTTACCACCTAGACAGAGCTAAAAGCTAAATAACCAAATCAAATAGCAGTCTTAAAAATGCAAAACCTCTTTGATAAAAAATATACCTCATTTTAAAAATCATTACAAATATGTATAGATGCATACACCAGATAGATAGATAGATAGATAGATTATACGCATGCACCAAGCACGTGATGCAGCTGTGTTTTACTGTTATCAATATTTTTAACAACCTTCACTTAAATCTGCTTAAAGTGGCGCAGTCTGAAATCTTATATTGATTACACAACGTGAATGTGCAGACAACAAGATGCTGCGCATAAAACACATTTTCACTCTGTGATTACACAAGAAGACAAAGATTGCTGACAACATTTTGACACCAAAGCTCAAGCTTCGTTTTCTTGCTTCGGTGTTTCCCGTTAAATTCCAACAGGAACCAGTATTTAACCGGTACCTCATTCAAATGAGTAACCCTGTAATCCACGGGATGGATTATAAAGTGTGGCCAAAGTTAATCCTGAAGGATCACATGGACCCCTCATGCAGGCAACTTTGGCCCAATGAAGTGTCCATATGAACTCATCAGTTTTCCCCTGTCCCCCCCATAATGTGGTCCAGACCTGCCCAGCTCCGAGCTCAGGGTGTAGAATTCCTCCACCGTCCCGTCCCGCCTTGATCCGTCCACCCAGAACTCCACCGGCTCCGAACCAGGCCGGGACGTCGGCATGATGATAGCAGACCTCCCCCAAACCAGCACCAAGAAGACCGGGACCGAGTCAAAGATCACACCAGTTCCGGGACCGGTTCAGACCGGGCCAGATGTGACCCGATCAGAACCAGGAACAGAGTAATCCCGATCAGATCTCAGATTTAAATCCAGCTCGGTAAAACCCAGATTAGAGTCACGGAGGGGGGATGATTCATGATCCTGATGGGCTTTAATCCAGACCAGCAGGGGGGGGAGGAGGAGGAGGAGGAGGAGGGGGATCCGCCTGCTCCTTCAAACTCTCAATCAGGACCGTTTATCTGTGAGGAAAGGGCAAAAACTAAAAGAAGAAAACAAATACACCGAACCCCCGGTGATGAGCACGGCTCTTTAATCCAGACTGAAGCTGGAGCCGGGATCCAGACGCTCCAGGTCCAGATGTGTCGCAGCTTCCATCGGGCCCTAAAAACCTCTCAGACGTCGGATCAGCTCAGTCCATCACCATCCTCCCGGGTTTAGGCTTAGTACCTCCGTGTTTTCACTGGCAGAAACGGACCGTCCGTCTCTCCGGAGCGCAGCAGCCTCCCTCCGGAGATGCAGCCCACAGAGCCACCACAGCAACACCGAAGAGCGGGTACGTGTCGGGAAACAGACTGCGAACACCGGGGTGAGTAGGTGGAGGGTGTCAGCGTTCGATGCTCAGGGGTCTGATTCCCGGGTAGGGCTGCTCCAGATGTCTGCTGGATCTGCGGAGGGAGAGAGATGCTGCTGTAATCTCACAGCCCCGCCCCACCGCCACCTCGCAGACCAATCGCAGCCCCGCGGGGGAGCCGAGTCGCACTCCTATTGGACCACCATCCTCTCAGTCACCGAAGTTCTGTCAGCAGCCTAAATACAGAAATAACCTAAATACATAAATGTACATTAGCGTGACATGTGGAGACTTTGATTCTGCGCGAATCAAACCACTCTTTCACACGTGCCCAGCGCCGCAGAAGCACAGCGCTGAAACACTGAGGTGCTTCCTTCTTTGCATCTCATCAGTTTCTGGTCAGGTTTTAACGAACAAACAGGAGACGCACTCCACGGCTTTATTTGCAGTTTGATATAGTGTTGTGCTAAGGATTATTATTGTTTCTAAGATAACCTCTATATTTCAAAGACATCATACTGTGGTAACCTTGGGGCAACAGCTTCCTAACTTAAACAAGCTGCAGGACTTTTATTTGAGCACTCCAGAGGGTGCAAAAATTAAAGAGACATTAAAAATATTATCAAACTGAATTCCGGGACTCCATAAAGATATTTGTGAACATGAAAGGATGAGTGCACAACACTAAATACATCATTATCTGAAAAGAGAAGCCAGTGAGAAATGCTTTAAACCTGCAGTCCGTCTAATATCCACCAGATGGCGCCTCTCCTGGTTGTACAGAAGTCCACAGTAAACTAAAAATAATTGTTAAACCTTTGGACTGATGAAAGATAAGCATAATTCCCTAACATTTGTTATGTGGAGTTAGTGATTTACTTTTTGCTCTAGCCCACTCTGCTCTGATCTGCTGGTTGTTGTATTTTAGTTGCCATCAGCAAAGTTGCAGAGTGCCCTCCAGTGGAAAGAAATGTGCATCGTCAACATCCATACTACGATTGAAGACCGTTTCTCCTGTCTCTTCTTTACTTTTTAATTTTTTTCTATTCCTTATGTGTCCTTATTACGTTGATACCTATACGTCATCAATTACATGAAAATATCGTCTTACCAATAATCCAGTAAAGTAAATAGAATATACAAAAGAAATACCAAACTATTTAAAATACATCAGGTGGTCTTAATTATTTTCAGCCTCGGTCGTTGTGTCCTTGGGCAAGAAGCTTCACCCGTTGACTGGTGGTGGTCAGAGGGCCCGGTGTCGCCAGTGTCCGGCAGCCAGGGCAGCTGTGGCTACAATGTAGCTGCCATCAGCAGTGTGTGAATGGCTGCATCTACACTTTGGGGTCCATAGGGACAAGCGCTATACAAATACAGACCGTTTACCCTCTGTGCGTGTGTGTGTGTGTGTGTGTGTGTGTGTGTGTGTGTGTGTGTGTGTGTGTGTGTGTGTGTGTGTGTGTGTGTGTGTGTGTGTGTGTGTGTGTTTCTATCATTGTCACATTTGATTAAACAAATAAAAACTACACTGTAAACAGTATAAAAGTTCACATGAACCAGCAAGTTTTTAATACAAATCTCTGGATTACATTCAGTGACTCAGACAACAGTGTGAGAACAGTGACAACAGCTGGTTTTGTATCCTTGTTGTGTGTCTGCGTGTCTTTATACTCATCAGTGATCAATTTGTGTTATACTGGTTCTTTTTGAGTCCCTTTGTAGGTTTGTGAGATAGGATAAGATATAGGTTACATTATTTATCCTAGAACTTGTTACAGCAGCCTATTAAACATAACGTATAACAAATAAACTTAGATGAAGTATAAATGCTTAAAAATAAAATATATTACAATCTAAAACACAAAAAAACTTTAGCGTCCATTTTTATATTTGTATCATTTTTAAAGTGTTGGGTTCATGGTGTCTTTTGTGGTACAGTGCTGCGTAAACCCCGCGCCTCCTTCTGCGGATTGGTTTGCAATGATTGGTCGGTGAGCGGTAACGTGCGGCCCTACGACTGCGACTCCATCTTTATTGTGACGTCGACCCTTGCTGGACGTAAACTTCCTTGTTGGGATTGTCAACAGTGTGGCGGTAGAGTTTAGCTAACGCTACGTGTATCTGGGACTCTGCTTCCGAACCGCTTCGAAAGTCGTTACGCTTCCTTTTTTATTTTGAGAGTTTTCAAATATAAAATGACTTTTTATCGAAGTCTCTCAGCGGTTCTTGTATCGGTATGCTGGGTTCTCTTGTCCGTGGCGGAGGAGGTGAAGAACAGCACCGAAACTCGTAAAACCGCCGCGACGAACTCCAGCAGGGTTAACGCCATAAACGGCACCAGCAAGGGTCCGTTTAATGCCTTCAACGTGGACAGCTCGATGATCCAGAGGGCCCTCTACGTCCTCGTTGGCATCACTACAATCGGCGTCCTCTACTTCCTCATCCGAGCCGTGCGGTGAGAACTACAATTTAATTCAAGAACAAAAACCATGCTTCTTACAGTCGCTACGCAGTCACAATTTCGGCCTAAAATGTCCAAAATAATTAGAAATATTTACGGATCAGATGAAAGCCGAACTGAAGAGCACATTTTCCAGCTTCAAAAAATCACTTTACGGTACTTCAGTAACTTTTGAGAAGCGAAGAAAGTTTAAAAAACTGGATTTATGAATGGAGTCTGCTGATTATAAGGTGCTGCACGTTTATTGTTAGCTTTTTGACATAGAATGCATTCTCGGGGTACACGGTTGTGTATATTACTGTATCTGACAAGTTATTAGAGAAATCCAAAAGTAAGAATAGAGTAACATACATCAAGCCGACAACTTAAAACTTCCGCTTGTATAAGCTGTTTTTATGTGTTGTAAATGACTATATATAGGTCCTAGCATAATGTTTTAGTAACCATTTTTAGTTCGGCATACACTCCAAACTCCTATCACTTCTCTCAGTGTAACCGTTTCTGATAACAGTAGGTGGAACTTGGCCTCTCGTTTCATCCGACGTAGTCTTTGGTGAGAAGTACGTTTTTAATTTGAAGTCAGCAAACCTGCTCCTTACAGACGAAGACTATGCAGTCAGAATCGAGGGCCAACTGTCACAATAATTACAAACATTTACAGAAGCCAAACGGAAGCTCCTGCAGTTTTAGGAAGTCACGTGAGACACATTTACAATGTGTCCTCAACTTGAGAAGCGGAGAAACTTTAAAACTGTGAATAGTGTGGCTTAATGTTTGTCCACATATGAGGATTGGCAATTTCTAAACTTACACTAGAGCAAGCCTTTTAGTGGCCACTCTTCAGTCCCGCCATTAGTTTGTCAGTGAGTCAGAGCCAGTTGGACATATTGTGTAACCTCAGTCTGAACTTCATCAACCTGAAGGTTTAGTGACAGACTGCTGGCCTTTGGTCTCTCCCATCATTTAAAGCTGTGGTGTTCATATGAAATCACAGGTTTGGTTCCCACCTGAGTGATGTCACACCAAACGTCATTGTAAATTCAGTCATTTTAAGCTCTGTCTCATATTAGCGATGTGACACACCTGTGCAGAGTGTCAGTCATGCGTTTGTGTGAAGTTGCTGGACTCACTGTGCGGTTCAGGAGGTAACACTTAACACTAATCCTCGTCTACCAGCGTCTCGATTTGTTTTGGCCATCACTTGGCCTTGTTCTGAGTTTAAGTGCCTTTACATTAAGAATGTCATTCTCCTAACATTTCACATTCAGTTCATAAATATCATAATTCACCCGTGTTTGTTTTTTTAAGTGCTGTGCATTACAACTACCTGTTTGGAGCACAGTGGCGTCGAGTTAATAGTAAATGTCTGTTTTGTGATGATGTCGTCAGGCTGAAGAAGCCCACCCACAGAAAGAAGTATGGTCTACTGTCCAACGAGGACGATGCTGTGGAGATGGATGCGGTGGACAGCGACGAGGACGACACGCTGTACGAATCTCGCAGCCTCCGCAGGTCAGAGGTTAACAGGCAACAGCAGTAACGCTGAAATAGAACCAGAACCTGATTTTAAGGCTAATACCAGTAAAAGTTTATTTTTATTTTTTATCTGATGTTCATCAGCAAAAGTAAAAAACATAGAATCATGAAAACACAAAGTTGTCAAAAGAATAAATAAATACATTTGATTATTTTGAATAGTTTGATTATTTAAATAATCCAGAGACACTGACTGGAATTGTTCCAAAGTCTGAACTTTGCTGACTTTGATTTACAGTCAGTCTGATTGGTGTTATCTTTGTCTCTGTTCAGATGAGTCCTGGTCTTTGTCCTCTGACGGATCATCCCGTATTGATTACAGATTGAGAGAGGGTGGGAGAAGTGACCAACGACTGCTGAGACAAGTGGAAATAACAAACAAACTGACCAAATAGTCACTGAAGAAAAATGCCAAATCTCAGCTGCTCAAGGAAGATGAGCAGGATAATCAAATTTTTGTTATTTTAAATGTGGTGTCGGATGAAATGCAGACATGGCGGATCAGTGGATCCTCATGAGGCCAAATGTTCCTTTTCTGTTCGTTACTCCTCTTAATATTATTTCAGAGTGTTTTTCTAAGAGTTTATTTGGTGTGTTTTTCCACTCTGAGCTTTTCTGCTCTGACTACATGCTTTATACTACTGCAGACTGATGGCAGGCAGCAGCAATGGTGGTGTGAAATGCTGCAATTGATCAGGATTTGTTGTCCTGACAGACGGTCGGCCTGCCCTGAAACAGTGTTTCACATCGGCTGTGTTGAGACTAAAAGGGTGAATGTGAAGCTTTTGTATAACTCTGATTCCTGATGACATTTTTTCTCTGTGGACAAGATTCACACTTCTTAACAAAACATTAAAATCTGATTTTTGAATATAAAAAAATGTCTTATCATCTGTTTTTGTTTTTGAACATGAGTCTTTATTGGCTACTTTATTTTTTATCATGTCGTGTCAGGTGACATGATATGATATATCATCTTTTACAAACTTAATATAAAATTAAAATATCTGTAGTTAAAAAAAAAATGTGCTTACAATATTGGAAAAAATAATTTTGTAAAAGCGCTGCAGAAGTGAAAATACATGAAGTAAAGAATATTTCCAAAGTACATGAAGTTTTAGTAAAATATGTAAAAATGTTGTAACCATAAATATAAAATATTGGAAAATACTTTTGCCAAGCAAAATACTTCTGGAATATGTAAAAAATAAATAAGTTATTATTTTTACCAAGTAGCTCTTAGGTCCTAAATTAGAAACAGGGATGGATGAGGATCTCAAAGCAGCAGCTGAGTCTGTGTAACTGCTTGTTTGTTTTTTAATAATTTAATCATTACTTAGAGGGCTGGAGCTTCAAAATGAAGCTGTAGTAGCAGGCGTTCACCACAAGATGTCGCCAGTGTTACCGTTTCAAACATTAAGCTAAAGGCAACGTTAATAGCAAAGCACCTGCCGTGTACCTGCACCTGTCGTATAGGGATCATATTAGCACAGCCTGAAACAGAAAACTGAATATCAGAAAAAGATCAGATTTGAATGATAACGCGGGACAAATATTATGAATGAACATCCAAAACAATCTTTGCAAAATGTATTCAAATAAGGAAACAATCGAAACAACGTTAAGCAAAGTGTGAGAAATACTTCATTTTATGTATGTGTGTACACACACACACACACACACACACACACACAGGGTCACCTGTCATAAAATTAGAAAACACAAACAATTCAATTCAGTTTTATTTATATAGTGCCAAATCACAACAAAAGTCGCCTCAAGGCGCTTCATAGATACAGAGAAAAACCCAACAATCATATGACCCCCTATGAGCAGCACTTTGGCGACAGTGGGAAGGAAAAACTCCCTTATAACAGGAAGAAACCTCCAGCAGAACCAGGCTCAGGGAGGGGCGGGGCCATCTGCTGTGATTGGTTGGGGTGAGAGAAGGAAGACAGGATAAAGACATGCTGTGGAAGAGAGACAGAGGTTAATAACAGATATGATTCAATGCAGAGAGGTCTGTTAACACATAGTGAGTGAGAAAGGTGACTGGAAAGGAAAAACTCAATGCATCATGGGAATCCCCGGCAGCCTACGTCTATTGCAGCATAACTAAGGGAGGATTCAGGGTCACCTGGTCCAGCCCTAACTATATGCTTTAGCAAAAAGGAAAGTTTGAAGCCTAATCTTGAAAGTAGAGATAGTGTCTGTCTCCTGAATCCAAACTGGAAGCTGGTTCCACAGAAGAGGGGCCTGAAAACTGAAGGCTCTGCCTCCCATTCTACTTTTAAATACTCTAGGAACAACAAGTAGGCCTGCAGAGCGAGAGCGAAGTGCTCTAATAGGGTGATATGGTACTACAAGGTCATTAAGATAAGATGGGGCCTGATTATTTAAGACCTTGTATGTGAGGAGCAGGATTTTGAATTCTGGATTTAACAGGAAGCCAAAACAGGAGAAATCTGCTCTCTCTTTCTAGTCCCTGTCAGGACTCTTGCTGCAGCATTTTGGATCAGCTGAAGGCTTTTCAGGGAGTTTTTTAGGACATCCTGATAATAATGAATTACAGTCGTCCAGCCTGGAAGTAATAAATGCATGAACTAGTTTTTCAGCGTCACTCTGAGACAGGATATTTCTAACTTTAGAGATGTTGCACAAATGGAAGAACGCAGTCTTATAGATAATTTATAAAGCTGCCAAAAAAGACAG
This sequence comes from Simochromis diagramma, assembly GCF_900408965.1. Classification (NCBI taxonomy): domain Eukaryota; kingdom Metazoa; phylum Chordata; class Actinopteri; order Cichliformes; family Cichlidae; genus Simochromis; species Simochromis diagramma. The sequence continues at coordinate 1,393,812 of NW_024386764.1, read as the reverse complement.
TTTTATGTTTTTATAAGACCAATACTTAGATTTAAGCCAACAATTTTTTTGTAAATAAATAACTTTATTTTGGTATCTTAATAAAAACTAATTTGCTTTTCTGTTATATTCAATCAATAAACAAATTGAAAAGAAATCACCCACAAATCCTCATGTGGAAATAATTTTTTTGTCACCATAACTGAAAGAATTTTCTCTCCCTGTTCTTCCACCTGTTGCTGCTTTGTTACTAAACTCACTGAACACAGGCTAATTCTGAGGTAATAAAACAGGAAGTGGCGATTTTTCCCACCTCACGGTCTGTCGGGGTCACTGATAGCAGGGTGACTGCTGAACTGCCACTGTAACAAGCTAATGATGAGTGGGCGTGGTGCTGAAGACTGATAAACGTCTCAGCCTATCAGGCGGTCCCCAGAGAGACCACAATAACAACAGTACAACTCAACAGGTCCCAGAGGAGCAGAGGGGCGTGTTTCAATTAGAGAAAGCTGAGTATATGTGTGTGTGTTTGTGAGATGCTGGCTTATCCTCGGTTCCCACCTTAGTCTCTCTGTTTTCACACAGTTTATCTGATCAGGTGTCAATAAATCTGCTGAAGACCGTCACTAATTTTAGCTAAATCAACCTGCAGTTATTGTTCACCTGTTAGAAATATGGCTGCACCTCCAGTTTCCAGCAGACACTGTGATAGTGGGAAACATGACATCAGAAGAGCCAACTAAATAGACAGATGTAAGATTATTGTTCTGAGCATCAAGGGGCAGTTTCAGAGCCAGATCGAGCTGGATCAAAGGTTTCTAAGAGGGCGGAGCATGGAGCCCAAAAACACTTCATGGATCCAAAGCAGGATCCGGAGGATAAAGGTGACATCATCAGAAGTCCAATACATCAAGTTGTGTTAGCTGAGAGATTAAAAAACCAAGACCCAACTGGCTGACACGCAGTGCTCACTAACTGCTTACTCAAATCTACTCGATTGAAGGATCATCAGCAAGTGTGAACACATGTATAAAACCAGATGTTGACACTTTGCTGGCCTGCAATGCTCAGAGAATCTGCAGAAAACGGATGCATCTCAGACTCAAAACTGTGTCTGAACAAACCACAAGACTTCTGGAATAATGTCCTTTGCAAAGATGAGGCCAAAGTGCAGAGGACCAAGTTTGGTGAAAACCAAACACAGCAAATCAGCACAAACACCTCAATCCACCTGCCAAGTGCGGTGATGGACAGGTCATGATTTGGCTCTTCTTTTGGAGCCACAGTAAGGTTGTCACATTGGCCCAAACTAATGCACCAAGAGTGAAATGAAGCTGAGGCAAACTGAAGTGGACAGAGTGCAGATGATGCAAGAGAATTTTTAATCATTCTCTGCTGTGACTCCACTTTAAATCTAAATGAGGTGATGGAGGAATCCATCCTTTAGAGCTGTGCTGTATCCTCCGGTTTGCGTATTTTTGGAGAATGATTCATCCTGAAGCAGATTAATGAGCCTCAAACCCACCTCGGAGCTTTGAAAGGGGGAGCTGGTGTTCAGTGGACTTTCCTCCACAGCCACCTGACCTCAACCCCACTGGATATTCAGGAGGAAGCCAAACAGAGAAACAGTGGTGGGAACTGAGGATGAGCCGATATCTCTCTGTCACAGACACACACACACACACACACACACACACACACACACACACACACACACACACACACACACACACACACACACACACAGCTCTCTAATTGAAACACGCCCCTCTGCTCCTCTGAGTTGTCCTGTTGTTATTGCCATCTCCCTCAGGGCCGTCTGATTGGGTGAGATGTTTATCAGTCATCTCCTCAACTCATCATGGCCTTGTTACAGTGGCACAGTGACAGTCTACTCCGCCCCATCACCCCAACCCCCCCTGCTCCCCAACACACAGACGCACACACACAGAGACGCACACACACACAGACGCACACACACACAGACACACACACACACCTCCACAGTGAGTTCAGGTGCTTTGCTGTGTTAGAGCACTAACAATGCTGCAACAAAATTTGACAAAAAAACAATGTTACAATATAACAACAAGAATGTTTACTTATGCACTGTTACTTTCAAAACAGTATTTCAAAACATATTTATTTTCCTTAGAAAGAATGAATCATTTATATTTACACACAATAACAGAATTATGTCAGAACAAAATGACCATGTTAGATATTATGATCCCCTAAAACCTGTTTATCGAGCCATATCCAGAGCACAAACCTCTGCTGTGCAATGATGTGCAAACTTTGTAAAGATCAAAGGTTGTAAAATCATGTGAAAACTGAGAGTTAACTTCCAGTTTATGCACAATAGGAAAACCCAAGCTTCATCAGAAAACCCGTCCATCCATTCTCGTCTCCGTTTCGGGGTCGTGGGGGTCTGGAGCCTATCCCAGCTGTCTTGATGTTGCACTGACCGGAGACATCTTTCAATTTCATTGTACTTGTGACAATGACAATAAAGAATATTCATTCATAGCCAGTCTGTTGCAGAGCTAACACACACAGACAGACAACCATTCACATTCCACCTACTGGCAATTTAGAATTACCAGTTAGCCTAACCCCACTCACTGCATGTCTTTGGACTGTGGGGGGAAGCCAGAGTACCCAGTAGTGATGGGATTTCCGGCTCTTTTTAGAGAACCGGCTCTTTCGGCTCCGAACCGGCTCTTCAGGTTGTTTTGTTGCTTTAATTAATTTATTATTAACAATAATATAAAATTATGCACAAAAGGAATTACTAATGTAAAAAAAGTGGTTTTATTTATATATGTTTATACATAAGTATATGCGGTGGCCCCTAGAGACAAAACACGTACAAACTCCAAAACACATTTCTAGCATGATATAGAGTATTTAAAAGTAGAATGGGAGGCAGAACCTTCAGTTTTCAGGCCCCTCTTCTGTGGAACCAGCTTCCAGTTTGGATTCAGGAGACAGACACTATCTCTACTTTCAAGATTAGGCTTAAAACTTTCCTTTTTGCTAAAGCATATAGTTAGGGCTGGACCAGGTGACCCTGAATCCTCCCTTAGTTATGCTGCAATAGACGTAGGCTGCCGGGGATTCCCATGATGCATTGAGTTTTTCCTTTCCAGTCACCTTTCTCACTCACTATGTGTTAACAGACCTCTCTGCATTGAATCATATCTGTTATTAACCTCTGTCTCTCTTCCACAGCATGTCTTTATCCTGTCTTCCTTCTCTCACCCCAACCGGTCGCAGCAGATGGCCCCGCCCCTCCCTGAGCCTGGTTCTGCCGGAGGTTTCTTCCTGTTAAAAGGGAGTTTTTCCTTCCCACTGTCGCCAAAGTGCTGCTCATAGGGGGTCATATGATTGTTGGGTTTTTTCTCTGTATCTATGAAGCGCCTTGAGGCGACTTTTGTTGTGATTTGGCGCTATATAAATAAAATTGAATTGAATTGAATTGAATTGAATAGCATGAACTGAACTTCCAAAACAGGATCACCTAAATTACACAATTGAAATCATGAAAGCATGTGTGTATTGTTTATGTATTTATACACAAGCATTCATATATAGTCAAATAATTTTAAAAAAAAAGTTCATTTACCTGTTACTGCCACACACCAAATCCGGTCGTTGGTACTTGCTGGCTTGTGTAGCCACGAGGTAACAAAAGTTCAACACTGCCCCCTAGCATCCTGGAGCACTTCTGTTGTCTTTTGTACGTGTTTTGAGTTTGTATGTGCTTTGTCTGTAGGGGCCACCGTAAATATACTTTTATTTATTCACTCCACATAAAATGTAATAAATAAATCATATAATACAAAAAACAACTATTCACATTTCAACTTTTAACTATTTAAATTTTCAGCTTTTTCCTTTTAAACAAATTTAAAGTGAAACAACACAAAACACTGCAAACCACAACACAATTAAATATAAATTATAATATGAAAACAAAAAGAAGACATATTCTCTGTCATATGGACCTGCATGAATAAACTTTCTGAATCCTTTATCATCCACAACTGAAAATAGTTGTGGATGATTACTATACCTTTCTAATGTGACGTTGTTGTCCCTGGCTCTCTTTCTCTCTCTCTCCCTCCCACTCTGTTCCTGTGCTACTCAGTGTAACTACCGTCCCTCCCCCCTCTGCCCAGCGTAAAGCACAAGACTCGCGTGCAGAGTGAAGCGGAAAAAAGTGCGAGAGAGAGGGTGAGAGAGAGAGAAAAAAAACCCACGGCTCGCGATAAGGAGCCGGCTCGCGTCGTTCACGTCAAAGACCCGGCTCTAAGAGCCATTTCGTTTGCGACCGACCCGTCACTAGTACCCAGAGAGAACAAACTCCACAGAGAAAGGCCCCGGCCATACAGTGGAATTGAACTCATCACCTTCTTGCTGTGAAGCAACAATGCTAACCACTGCTGCCTCTTGAGAAAACATCATGCAGAAAAACACCAACAGTAATCAGTTTAGATTTGAAAAACAGAATTGTTGATGGTCACAAAGCAGCAGATGGATATACCAAGTTATCACAGCATTTCTGTTAGAGGCATCGTCAAGGAGCTCACATCGGCCCTCACAGTGCAGAGCAAGTGTGGCAGAAGCAGGAAGAGAAAATTTCAAAGACTCTGGAAAGAAAACTAGTGAGCAATGTGTCTAAAGACCCCAGACCTCCACTTCTGCAAAAGAGACACCCTTAAGTCAGACTGAAGTATGCCGAGGAGTTCTTGGACAAAGACTATATGAGTATGTGATGATATCAGTTTATTGCAGCTCTTTACTCAATCATCAGGTGCAAATTTAGAAAAAAATAAATGAAGAATTTATGATAGTCTTGCACGAGTGAATCAGCAGGTTGTCATTAATGAAGAGGAAAAGCATCAGTTTCTCTGTATTTTTTATTTCTCTGTATTCAGATATGAGCATCACACCTGCGCATCATCACAGATTTCATCAGTGGACAAAAAGACATTTTTATTAACATTAAAATCACCAAAGGTTCCTCATGAAAGAACCTGAATCTGGTTACTGGTTCTTCTGCTTCATGGCAGAACATCACCCTGAATATCAAACATAAAACACACAAACAACATGGAAAGCACACGTCTAATAACACTGATACATGTGAATATCACATGAACTTTTTTCATTAGTGAATTACTAAATGCAGAATAATTCATATTTATGGATAATTCCATGTGTGCTTTTAAAGCTACCAGCCATCACTCTGTGCTTTTATTTAGCTACACTAACATCTCAATCATGTATTAAATGGCCTTTAAAATCCACATTTCCCTTTCACTCTGTTCGCCTCACTGAGGAAGAATATCATCAGTTTAACCCAAAACATTTACAATATGAACAGATGTTCCCAATGCCAGTATGTCTGACCTATAATCATTTATTCATGACGATCAATAATTCATCTGTCTGCTGCATGAAGTGTCGTGTATCATTTTTGTGATTTTCTAAAACCAGTCAGAAATAATGCAGAGGCATTGTCTGACAAAAAGCTTGTAAACGACGAAGGTTTCTGTCTTGTTAGTGTTCCCTGTTTACATCTTTGTGTTTGAGCCTGAATCAGCTGACTGACAACAAACAGCAGAACTGGAGCACATGAGCATCAGTCTGACCCCAGACTGCAGGGGCTTTCACATCTGGAGTGATGAAACAGTCTCAGCTGATCTCTGCTCGACCTGCTCAGCTGTACCTGCTGGTACTGGAGCTGCCTCTGCTCCCCCATCAGCCCATCAGAGTCTCCCTCTGATGAACTCTCGCAGGTGGAGTTAGGTGATGGCGTCCCCTGCAGTCTGTCTTCCTCCAGCCTCACAGCCTGGCTCTGTGGGGCCCCGCTGAGGTCTTGCTCAGTCAGTAGATGGTCCAGAAAGTTGATGTACCTGAGGGCGAGGCGTAGGATCTCGTTCTTGCTGAGCTTCCTGTCTGGGGGGTGGGTGGGTATGAGACGTCGCAGCTCTGCGAATGCACCATTCACGTTCTGCTGGCGCCATCGTTCTCGACTGTTGGTGAAAATCCGACGTACCACTCTGGGACGGGTACCTGAGGGGAGAGCAAAGAAGGGTCAGCTGGTGACCAGAGAACCACATCTAAGGATGTAAGGTTGGGTACAAAGTAGCTGAGTGACCCTCAACTGGTGACAGCACAAGCATGTGCAGTGACAAAAAAACAACTGTTTTGTTCTAGTAGGAAAAATCTAATAAAAGAACCAAATAAATAAAAGAGAACCACAGAAGTGAAGGAAACAGAGACGAACACCTGACAAAGACTGACTCACGTTAAACGCACAACATGAAGACAAGGATTACAAAATACAGGTGAAGTCAGAAAAGAAGGAAGAAGGGAAGTGGAAAAAACTGAAAGCTGCATGAATTGGAGAGGGAGAAACAGTGAGACAAACAGAGGAAAGACAGGAAGCAAAGAAAAGAGAATCTTCAAAAACACAAGGACAAGGATTCACAACTGAAACCACTGAACAGTGGAGAGAACACAAACAGAACCACGTGAAGAAGAAACACAATCTCACTCTGTCTATAAAACATGTTTTTATGCAGCATCATCGTCAAGGTTTTATCTTTAATAGAAAGGAAAACTGCGAAGCTTTTTACAAATTAAAACAGCCCTCTTTCATCTTATAGGATACTTGTCTGATTTATTTATAATTTACGGTTGAAAACAGCTGCTAGTATTGATAACCACTTATAACTAATAAGTGGACCTTTTGAATGTGATATTATTTTTCTTAAATGCTGAATTAAGTAAAGCTTAATGCTGCTAAGATGTCTTTTGTCAGCTCTATAGAAGAGCACACTAACATGCTTGTCTCCATATCTGGTGATGCAGTGAACTCACCCTCAGTGAGGTTCCTCTCACACGGAGCTGCTCTGAGCTTCAGGGCGATGCGTGGATCTGGATCACTGCACACAGACACACAGACACGTTGGTGAGGAGCAGAGAAATCCTCCTTGGTGATGAATTATAGAAACTCATATTTTATTTTAAAAATGGTTTCAATAGAATGCAGATGCCAGCAACATGCTGAAACAAATGCACCATAATCGTTATAATGGCGTTCTCCCTGTCTTGTAAAACTGTGTAAATACCGCAGATCAAAAAGCCAATAATGGCATAAACAGGTCATAACTGCGGCTTATGTAAAACAAGCAGCTTTTTAGTGCAAACACATTGACTGTTGTAAACTCCAACATCTATTAATCTTTACAGTAACAAAAATGGTTGTTTTAAGCCGTTTACAGTTCATTAATAAACGCCGGTCTCACCTGCGGAAGGTGTGGAGGTCCTGGACATCTTCGTGCAGCATGTCTCTTGCGGACAGAAGCAGCAGAAGTGAAGGAGACTCTGGCGGCTAATCGGGGTTCAGTTGGCAGTTCGGGCTCCGTTGACTTTCCCTCGGCTCTGTGGAGAGTCAATGTCAGTCGCCTCTTTTTTATATCCACGGACCCTCCCACCCCCACCTCCCCGTGTCCCGGCGCGTCGTTTCCTTGGAGCCCCCTTTGATAAAGACAGTCCCATTAAAGTCATTAAACCCAGGGTCCCAGGAAGCAGCTCTCCAGGGACCTGCAGGGTCCTTGGTCCGCCTCCCCCCTCCCCCCCTCTGTAGGAGTCGTGTTTTCCTCCGTCTCCTCCGTCACGACTCCACAGCCTTCGGCGCCACCGCTGCCAGCCGGACCCAGTACGCACGACCATCAAGGCTGGTCCTGTGCTAAAACTTCTGAGTGACTGAAACACTAACTGAAGTAGCCTACGTATTGCCATGAAGTAAAACCAAACATGCCACATATGATTCATCGCCATATGACTGTTTCTGTTTAAACTGTCTTTTCTTGACAGCTCTAAGGGTTTCTCGCTTTTGTTTGCGGGGTTAAAGAAACGGAAAATCTCAGACTTATTGTTGAGTAGCTTTAATGCGCCTCTCAGGTGAGCCGAAATTTTAAGGGGAATTTTTATTTTATTTATACACTCCTCGGAAGTTCTATCTGTTCACATTTCTGCACCAAAATACGTTTACAGCTATTATAGGACACGTCAGTAAGAGGGAAACGGCACGATTTAATAATATTAAGAAGACTTAATGAAATGCTGGTAAACTGGGATTTTGTTTTAATCTTTGCCAAGCAGGACAACTTAAAACTCAGAGACAAAGGAGGAAAACATGCTAAATGCTCACACTGAGCCATGTTGTCCAAGGTCAGTTACAAACAGGAATGTAACGTCTTCAATACTGCATCAGCCTATAAAAGTAAAAATGTAACTGTTTTCATTATTGATTTATTGATCTTTGGGACGTGGCTAGACTGCGCAATGGGAATTATTGGTGGTTGTTAAACTTCTATCAATCGCCTTTTACTTAATTATCTTATAATTTGTATTTATGACTCGTGTGTGCGCGCGCAGCCGGAAGCGTTGCAGGTGTCGTGTGGTTCCAGCTGAGCAGTTCACTCACGAGCTGTTAGACTCGTCTATCTGATGTTTGACGCCATCAAACGGCCGCTTCGCTTTCCGTTAAACGTCTCTACCTGCGCCCAGGGGTGCCCAACTCCAGGCCTCGAGTTCCGGTGTCCTGCAGGTTTCAGATGTGTCCTTGATCCACTACAGCTGATTTAAATTACCAAATGACCTGCTCAACAGGTCTTGAATTTCTTCAGAGGCCTGGTAATGAACTAATCGTTTGATTCAGGTGTGTTGACCCAGAGCGAGATCTAAAACCTGCAGGACACCGGCACTCGAGGCCTGGAGTTGGACACCCCTGCCTGCGCCGGAGGCTGCGAGGTGTTCGGACAGACAGGTGAGGAGATGTCTGCAGTCAGGGAGGTGACAAAGTTAGGCTGAGCCACAGACACACGGCAGTGAGACTCGTGATTAAAAACCTGCACGAGTTACATCCTTAACTATCCACAAACATTAGTGATTAATGACCATCGTAGATTAAAACGCTTAATGAGGACTATTGCAAACAATGTGCTTTTATTTTTTATGGTGTTTATTTTCATTAAAGTTTGTAGAGTTGATGTGGAGGTTAAATAAAATCAGCTGTTTGAATCTCTCTAATTGTCTGTGATGATGTTGACGTGGTTTTTGTTTTGTCCTTTATTACTTCCATTATAAATCTCAACTTCTTCCTTTATGGAAGAAAGTTTATTTTTATGATGCTTTTTCTGGTTCCAGTTCATATATATATATTAATCTGTGTTACTTCTGGTCTGTGATATTTAATTGAGTGAAATAAAACGTATCAAATGCAACTGTGTGAAATAAACAGGAATCCCGTTCATCATAATGATGACATCTACTGTTTGCTGATAACTCGTATAGATGAAGTCATCTCGTTTCAGAGGCTGAAATTTACTGAGCCACAGGAACAGCTTCAGAAACTGATTCAGGACTTTGAGCATATCGTTTCTTTATCTGGCTTCTCTTAGTCTAATATCACCAATCACATGAAACTGGTTATGAAATTGATTAGTCGTAAGTAACCCACAGCGCCTACACACTGTCACATGACCCACATCAGCTGGCGCGAGGTCCCTCTCCTGATTCGCTGCGTCCCCGCCGCGGCAAAGATGCCTTGAGTTCGGCTGCGCTGTCTGTTATTTAACTGCCTTCCTTCGTGCAGTTTCCGTATTTGTTTGAAGTGTACAGATGAAGCTATGAATGAAATATTGTACTGTTGTGAAACGTGACAATGCAATGATCAGATTCACGCTATAGAAGTGTGGAATCATTGAATTTTAAACTGAATTCAAATCGAAATGGACATTTTCTGTCCCTGCAGGTCAGATGATGTTTTTGTTGTTGTGCTTCTTCATATCCCCCCCCCCCCCCTTTCATCCTGTCTTTGGATTACGGACGTATTTTTTTCCCGTCGTGAAACTGAACCCTAAAGGGGAACTCCTGAAAACTGACCTTCAAAAGGAAATGAATGGATTCTTAACACAGGCATTTAAAAGTCTTTTGCACAGCGATTGCAAGCAGTGAAATTAATTGTGCTACATGTATTTATCCATGCTGTGTTTTATATTTATTTTGTTCCACTTCCCCTTTTTCCCACTTTGTTCAATATATTTTTGGTTTTCTTTGACAGATGTTCTGTGTCTCATCATTCACACCACCTGGGCTCCATTCTGTGCATCAGTCAGTTACATCCACCCGTTGCATATATAGCTGGACTGGTGCTTTTTCGTTTTTATGGGCCGATGTTTTGTTGTTTGTTTGTTTTGGGGTCTTTTTTGTAACGGTATAAACAATGAAAGGTGGTGGATTGGCTAATTGGTCATGATCGACTCTGGGCTGGATAGATTACAGCCGATGAGGTCGAACTTTGAAGTTTCGCATTGAGCTGAAAAGGAGCACAGTTTGTCCCGGACTTCAGCTGGAATAGAAAAAGACACAAAGCTGCAGTTATTCTGTCTTTACGCTGTCAGCTGCCTCCTCTCCTCTCCTCCTCTCCCCTCCCTCTCCTGTTTCTACTTCAGTCATGAAACTGATCAATGATCAGCTGATCGCTTTTCTCTTGTTTGTTTATCGTCCACTTTGCGCCAGAAAGAGGAAACCAGCCGATGTCGCGCTAAACAACAGCAGCACGTTTAAGCTTGATCAGCTGTTGTTAGAATTGATTTAATATTAATTTCTAGTATCAGCTGATGTTTGCTGGAGCCACAGCTGTAAAGCTGCTGGTCATGATGTCATGCGCAAAAAACGTTTTGTCTCACTCTCATTTCTTCTTGTTGCGTGTTTAAGCTCTACTTGGAACCTTGTTAAGATCCAACCATGCAAAATATGATCTATTTATTAATGTTTTGTTGCCATTTTTCAAGTGGTCTTTAATGTTTGATCAGGACTGAATCAAATTTGATGTGTAACAGCGCCATGTTGTGGCCAAAGAGAGTAGAAAAGAACTACCATTGATGATCAGTGGGAAGCACATCTTGGTGAAACAGAAGTTAAAGACAGTAGTTATGGACACTAAAAATGAATTAAGCATTTGTTTTATTACCACGATGGTCAAAGGGGAAGAAGAGTGAGCTATCAGCTGGGCAGTGGTGGATAAAATTTGGCCAGTTTTAACCCAAAGCCCACAACACAAACGCACATACCTGTAAGAATGACACAAACAAACCTAAACAACTGTGCAAAACGGCACCAATAAAAAGGTCAAAAAAATAAATTTGACACAAACCTGTAAATAAATAAAATGTGTAAAATATATACATCTTTTAGGCTTTTCCAGAAAGTTAAAAAATAAAAGAAGCGTTGGCTTAAAATAGGCTGGTTGCCAATAAGTTTTATGAAACTGAGTTCAGATTCACTCTGCAGAGGCGACAGATGTGTCACAGTCCAAACACACCACAGTGTGAGTCCGAAGAAGCTTTTCTCTGAGTGGACGCAGTGCTGCGTCTGAGGTTGTAAGTGAGTAATTATATATCAGAAATAATAATATATTTAAAAACAGCAACAACAACAAAACCCACTAGTATGTATTGTAAGTGTCACCTGGCAGTTCGCTGCTCTCTGCCAGGTGATTGGCAGAGTGGGTGCGTGGGGTGCGGTGGGCGCTCTTCTGTGGGAAAAACCCAGAGGCGATTGACGCTCTCTGGTGCGAGTGGGTGTATTGTTCGGTGAGAGACTTTTGCCATTTCGTTTGGATCATTTATTATTGTAGGTGCCGATTTTTAATGCGTGTTGTTGGACTTTTTTAGTGTGACCACGAGTTTTAATGGAGGAATTGATCGACCGCGCGCAGGGAAACCGATCGTTGGTATATTTGTTTGTTTTAGTTCTGTGATTTTTGAATGGTTTAATAAAACTGATATTTTATTTGGTAACATTTTAAACCATAATGTTGTTTGTGTTTTTCAGCTGTTGTTGTGCTGCTTCTGTCCTTTTGTCGTTCTTTTCATTGATTTGTAATTTTGTTTTGGTCCGTGCAGCCGTAAAGGCGGTTAATGCTTGAGACGGAGCCGTGTGAGGACTAACCTCTCTTTTTGTTTGTGCCACTTCCTTTAACATCAACACATAGCGCTGATTCCCAGCTGTGCTGAGACCTGGATTGTTTGCAGTGCGTACCCACAGGTAAATGGATTGCAGTGTCCTGTTATTTTTCGCACCGTTTGTTTGGTTTGTCTCATGTGCAGCGGGGATATCAGCAGGATGTGTCGTAAGTGCCGTCTGGAAATAACTGGGAAAACTATGTTTAATTAATGTAACAAATTATCAATTATTTCTTTGCCCCTTTTATCCGGTACCTTTGTCCTCGGTTACAGTATTTTTCCCTCATGCGCGGTATTTGCACAGAGGTGGAGCCGCGCGTGGACTCAGACTGACTGGACGCAACATTGAGCAGTTGCACCCTCTTGTGGTTCAAGTTGGTATTACATGAAAGTGCCCTTCTAACGCAATGAATTCGCTTCAAATCTCAAAAAGCCAAATCTGATGAGCTGCAATCTCACTCACACTGAGCACCTTTAAACATATGTTGGTATAATATGACATGCCAGCATGTTTTTGCACTGACTTAAATTTAGTATTTTCTAATTAGTAATGTTATTTGACTTTTTTTTTTAAGTTTCAGTTAATTTCTAGAGTGGATTTTATTTGAAAATGTTTAGTTTTACTTCAGTTTTTATTAGTTTCAGTCTCTGTGATTATTACTGTAAGGAGGGCATATATCAGAGGCAAAATAAGGAAAACCAGTGCAGGTATTATACTATGCTACAATATTCAAAATACTTTATTTTAGTTACTTTTAGTAGTAGTAGTTTTTATTTAACTATAATAACCAGGCTCTGATATTAACATAAACGTCCTTACATCACAGGACAGGAACCTGCCCGAGGACCTTCAGGCTTTAAAATTTGAGTCTGAACTTAAGTGAAAGTTGTTGGGTCATCGGACGGTTCAGCACAAAGACAGTTACATCTGCAAACTCAGAGATGAGTATTGGAAGCGATTTGTGACAGAAGGACAGCAGCAAGAGTGAAGGGGAAGTCATTTAGTAATGAAACAGGAAACGGCTTACCTCAATTATATGGATAAGATCAAGACAGACAACTGGTGCTTAAGCAGATTTCTTTACTGAAACGAACACATGACTTTTTACAAAATGTTTCAATGATAATCTGGAAGTATTTTCATATTTTCCTTCAAGAGGAGACGACGAGAGTGGACCGGTCTCTCCTGTGTCGACAGGTAACATCTTAAAATGACATTTACACAGAACAGCTTTTACAAAACAACAACAAAATAGAATTGAAAGAAAATCCCGTCCCCACTCGCTCTCGTAAAACTCTTTTGATAGTTTCTGAATAAAATAAATTCATTCTGCACCGGCCTGATGGAGACGGACTCTGTGACGCCCGAGGCTCGGCCGGGAGGAGGAGGGGAGCACACAATCCATAAGACATCTTATAAATGTACAATTAACATTCTTAAACATTTTAACAAATTTAGCACACAGCTGTTCAAATGTCCTCGCAAATTTAAATAAAAGTGCAAAGCACAGTTTTCAGTAGGAGAGAGAGGAAACAAAGCGCATTAAAAATCCAAATGGACTCTTTAAAATTCATCTCTATAGTGTAGAAAAAATAGAACATACATCGGCAACCTCGACGGCTGCAGGGTCACTGCAGACTCTTATTAATGCAGAGGCTGCTTTCTCAAAGCACCTTTAATAAATAGGCAGGTAAAAACATGAAAAAGCGAATTTCAGTTCTGCTAAATGTGAAGGAATGCAGTTAATGACAAGGAGGCAATTTCAGTGAGTTAGATGGCACTGCTCCCAAAGAGAAATTTCAGTTTCTGTATCCCTGCAGCCGGGAATGCTGGGAAAAGTTACAGGGAGATTCTTTCAAACAGCATCAAAGTAAAATCCTCTGAACTCTGAAATATTACACATGTTAGTCTTTTCCACATACAAACTTTACGTGGTCGTGTTGCTCAAGTATATTTATTGACAAATTTAAGCATTGAATTTATTTTCTTGCCACCTGTACTGGGACAGTCCTCTCGCCCTTATAAGAAGTTCAGCTGCTACTGTTCATCTTGTTTTCCCTTCCTGACGCCTTCACAGGGTCCTTGTTGTACTAAATATCAGTGCGCTGCTCCTCCACAGAGGATGTCACCCTGCTGACAGACTCCAGCTTTGCTGTTGGACTGCAGCTGCTGACGACCTACTGCAAGCTGAAGGGACACCAGAACCAGTAGAAGGTGTACTGGTTCATGTGCCACTACATCAAGCTCACTGAGGATGTTAGAGCTGTACGAGGACTACCAGCTGCAGTCCAATCAAACCAAAGTCCATCCACAGGAAGAGGCTCTTTGGAGAATCAACAGACTTCACTGATATGTTATTTATTTGTCCCCAAGTACTTGTAGTGGAAAACATTTAGTTTACTGCTGTTACTGAACTCGAAACGCCATAAAAATGCTCACTGTGTCTAAAACCCGTCAGATTAGGAGTCGTCTGATCAGAGTAAAAATACAGGTTATTGACAGATTTAAGGCAAAGATTTTGTTGGTCTTCGTTGTTTTTAAGTACCGATTAAGTCTCGGTACAGAAACTCAGGCGTTCCAGCTGCACTACAGATAAACACTGAGGCTGCTGTTTAAAATAATCTCCTTGTAACAAGATCACCTGACAAAGAGGTGATCAGAGTGTCGCTGGACTGAACACCAGTCCAGATGTGCTGGAAGGTTTGCCAGTGAAGAGTAACTGTGTAACCTGCACTGTGGCTTAATAGACTCCTGTTTCTATTGGGTTAAAGGGGGGGGGGGGGGGATTTTTCCAAATGTCATTATTGGGAAATTTAATTCTCCAACTCTGCAAATCATTTACATCTGTGGATGCCAAATGGAAGAAGATCAACCGATTGGCTAGTTTAGCTTGTTAACGAGTGATGAGTTACATTATGCAACAATGTAGCCCCGAGTAATAAATCTGGCGGTCAGCGAGGTCTGATCACCTGCTTGTTAAAGTGAACATTTGCCTCGGTTCAGGCTTCTGTCACAGACGTCACAGATCAACAGTTTCTCTAAACCTTTAAAAATACCATCAGGACAGCTTGAAGAACCTTCTAAGGTTGGGAACTGTCCCGACTCTTCAACGTCACTCCTGCATCTTTGAAACGCTATTTAAGGAAACAAATGGTTTCCTCTGACCACAATCTGTGGTAGTACATGAGCCTCACAAGCTGGAAGTCTGATGGTTTGTGGCAAATTTGCACATTCTTATGAAGTTGATCCACTTTTAGTGAAGTAGGGGGTGCTGTTCATTCTGTAACACTGTGGCGCTGCTGCGTGCAAGCAAGTTGTGTTCAATTAGATTAGCATGGCAGTATTTCAGTCTAACCTCCTCAAAGTTTGAAACCCGGCAAGTTTCAGGGGTAAAGTTTTTAAAAGCTCAATCAGTTAACCAACTGATCTTTTGAGTAACTGGTAGAAGAAGAAAAAAGTTAATTCAGCTCTTCGATCCGGCTCCTTAAATAATTAACTGTAAACGTTAAGATGTTTGATGTCTCTGCGTTTCCACTGCTGCAGCTAACAGCAGGTGTGAGCCGTCAGCTGACTCTGAAAATACAATCGTTTTGCAATAGTTTCAACTCTAAACACAAAAACCCTCAAAGAAGCTGCTGCTGTCAGCAAAAATGGAAGATTTCTGCACTTAATGTTAAACATCTCCATAAATGACCTTTAAGACGAGAAGTATGTCTGTGATGCTCGCTCTCAGTGTGAGCAGGAAGTGCTCAGCCTCCCCCCTCAGAAGCAGCCTGCCTTACTGCTGTGGCCCTGGCTTCAGTGACGCTACCACATATTTAAGAACCAGTAACTGGGGAAATATTTCTGTGAAGGAAATCTTGGCGTGCACATGTAGCACCAGCCCCTTCCACACGCCTTCCTTCAGTAAGTCCAACTGTTGGAACAGTTGAGTGTTTTGGTTTTTCTCTACTGTAGAGAAGAGAACTGGACCAGTGGCAAACACAGGATCTGCAGTCAGGCGTGTTTGTTCCTGTGCTACAACAGTGGAGTGTGGGGTAATAAATCATCAAGTCTTATCGGTGAAATGTAAGAGTGAACATTTTGGACAATGCTGGTCGTTGTAACGAACTCAGACAGTCAGAAACTGTAAATCCGAGCGTATAAAAAGTTGCTGACCTGTTACTTGCCGGGCTCAGTGTATCACAGGCACTAATGGTAAAGGACAAAATGAAATAAAGCTGAGTTTGCTTTAAGCTTAGATCAACACTAAGGTGACTGAAATGTTTAGAGCAGATTCAAAACCTCATTTTTTTAAATTGACATCTTTGTGTCAAAATGCTACTTGACTGATGTAATGCTTTTTGTTGTATTGCTTCCTTCTGATGCGTGCTGCCGGGCGTGGATTCAGCCCGTCTGTGGACTTGTGTGGAAAAAACTGAATGAAACAATACTGCAGTTTCCTCGACTTACAGACAGGAGAGGAAAAGAGAGAACAGTCCAAAGCGGGTCCTGAAGGAAGTCATCCGGAGCTACACTCTCTCTGCGGCTAGCTGCTAAGTTAAGGTACAGTGAGCACAGTTCAGTCTGTCAGTGCTGCTGGTGAGTGGGTGGGCAGACAGGAAGTGGCCGTTACTCCATGATGGCTCTGTAGATGACAGGCTCGATGTAGTCCCCCCTGTAACGGGAGTTGATTACTCTCTGTCTCTTTGACTCCTGAATGATTTCCTTCTCCTCGAAGATCCCGTCGAACCTCATGTCCGATGCTTTCGACTGTAAAGAGATGGTACCGTCACTGAAAGTGCTTCTTCATTTTGACGAACTTCCAAGTAAACTGAAAGGAACACTGAATGGGACAGACGGGAGAACGTACCAGTCTGGTTTTAACTCTCTTGGGGAGTTCTTCATCCAGACTGTAGACATCATCTCTCTTGGCTGTTAGTTGTGATCCGTCCTCAAATTCCACCTGCAGTCCAGAAACATTGAGTCAGGACACGAACAGATAACAACATTCAGCTTGTTGAACAACGTCTTTGCAATCTGCTGCTGATTTACTAGAAGTTTCCAGGAACAGCCAGAAGACGACTGAACACGCAGCCTTTAAAGCCGAGCAGGCGACTCGTTTTATGTGAAGCTGTAAAGCATTTTGATTTCTTACTACGCGTCCAACATACTCTGAAAATATTCCCCAATCAGAAATACGAGGCATGAAGGAGATGTGCTCGCCAGTGGACGCATCCTTCCTTACTGGAAGTCAGAAATGGTTCCCGCCTGCGTTCCCGTCTCTGCTGTTACACGCTGAAGAGTTTTTTCTTTACATGATTAAAAACTGGAGAAAGAAGACAAAAAAATCTTACCAGGTACATTTGAATGACGTGAGCTGCCACAAACTTGGCCCCGTACACCAGGCCGTCCGTCCATCTCACCTGAACCACCTCACCCTGCGGCGGTGGTCCAAGCTGAGCGCAGTCTCGGTTCTAACAGGCAAAAAAACAAACCAAGTTCAAAGAAACGTGAAAGGAGGATAAATATCTGATGCAACCTGACATGAAATATGGCAGTGTCAGCTGTTCTTATGCTCGGGTCAAGTGTGAAGCACTAAATGATGTTTGGATTACTCCAGAGGCTTATAATCAGGAACTGCTGTGTAACATGACTGTCAAAGGTGTGTGGTGGCTTTAAGGCGAGCACAGGTGGATGAACTGTCTGCCTGCAGGGTCAAGCTGTGAAAATATCCCAAATATAGTGCAGGGTTAAACCGCTGCCGTCTACTGCAGTGAAACACACGCTGTGGATAACTCAGGGTGTCGACGTGCATTTACACGTCTGAACAAATGTCTGCTAAAAGAAAGCAAACACACAAGCGTCGCCTCTGACATCCAGCACAGTTTGCTTCATATTCATGGCTCATACCAGCTTCACAGTCTCACAACGAGTGGTTGTTGTTCCACAGGCTAACCAGGAGGCTGCCCAGCGTCTTCATCATCTTCATCATGACCACACCACTGTATTACACTGGCAACATTTCTGAATTTAAGGTTTTTTTACGTTAACTTCCTTTAAACAGTTTCAGCTTTGCTGGTTTTAAGCTAAAGCTGTTAGCTAATCTCTGCGACTCACTGTTTTGACGCTGGGATGTTACTGCCAACTAACTGCTGTACAAAGTCGACATCTTGGCTTGTTTACAAGGATACACAATATATGGACACTGGGTCCCTTTGTCACATGCAATGAGCGAGCTGAACGAGCTAACGGCTCACTGGCTCTGAGCGCGGTACAGTAATGGGACGCCATCGCTGCAGCGAGTCAGGTTGTGAAGAGGGCGGTTCAGCCTCTCCACACCAGCAGGCAGCTTATTGGAGACAGCTGATCGACATGTCCTCACATTAAGTTTATTTAAATTCTGTGTGGTCTCCTTTGTTAAAGAGACCACTCCCTGAGAGTATGTTTAACCACTTTGTGTTCTTTACAAAATGAAAAGATGTAGAAGGCAGTGGAACGTACCACGATGTCCTCGGGGAAAAGGTTATCGCTAAAAGAACCATCGTCAAAGTTGACCTCGTAGAACGTCTCTTTGGACAGCTGCACCACGTCACACTGGTAGTAGCGCCCATTCTTGTGCTTGCATATGACCTTCTGTCCCACGGTCAGCTCGTGCATGGCTGCCTTATTGCGCTGCCAAAGGGGAAAAAGTATTTTTATGCGTGCGACTGCAAACGGCTTCATAAATCTGATATTTGGGGAAGTTTAGGATATAAAATAACGTTCGTTCGTTTTTTACCTCAATCTGAGCGGGACCTTTGTGTCGACAGCAGGTAACGTGTACCACAAACGGCCATTCATCTGGCTGCATCAGCACCCCGGCGGCCTGCGCACAGGTGGGGTGATAGGCGGTGGGGCAGCGCCCGTGAGAGCACTGCACGCAACAGCCGGACGCCTTCTTCATCCGCTTCTTACAGTAGTAACATTTCTGTTTGAAGTGAGAGAAAATTAGTTTTAGTCTATGAAATTATTTTTTATTAACAAAACTTCAAGCAACAAACTGCCCTCATACCAAGTACTAAATGTACCTGGTAACTCATCTCCAAGATCTTCTCTCTTCTTTCACACATTTCCATTTCAAAAATTTGAACAAACAGTTACGGCCACATCAGGCACACTGTCGTGTCACTAGAAGCTCCCCTGTACTTGGTATTTAACAGCAGGAACTGTCTGCAAGTACGCCATAAAATTAGTCCCCCTATTATCTTGGTTCACATAATATCCTAAAATCAGTAAATTGGTGATAACAAAGAGACGCTGAGCAGGTGACATGAAAGCACTACTACCAACATACAGAATTCATCTTATGTGCCATCATGTTAGGAGCTACACTGTCAGGAAATCTAAGATATTTTAACCTCTTTAGAGTTTAACCGTAACACAGCTGTTTTTCTGCTATCTCGAACAACTGTACTGTATCTAGCTGCATCATGACTGTGGAGGGGCGTGGTCTGCAGTGCCGCTGCAGGGAGGCGGACGCACCTGAGCGGCATCCGCAATCACACCTGGCCAGCTTGAAGTCTGTACTGGGTCCTGTCTGTTGTCAATGTTGTTGGTGTGTGTGGCTGCAAAGCTGCAGCCATCTGTGTGTCACAGCAACCGTGCAAATAAGAGTAAATGCTGAAAAGCATGAATGTGTGGGCAGGTCTGCTGCGGGTCGTTTACAGGGGTGCCAAAACCCAGGATGGGGCCACGCCCGACCCAGTACTGGGCCAGCCAGGAGAGGAGCTGGCCCAAATGGGGACCACGTGGAGGGAGCAGGTGGCAACAATGGGAAGAACTGCAGCTTAGACTGGGTCCTGGCCGACGCCACCCACACCCGCGACCCTCGACTGTGTGGGAGTGCACCCGCGCCGGCCCCCAGAGTGAGACCAGCCAACCTGTCTTTGCACCTGTACCCACTCCTCGGGTAGGAGCGGCTGGTGCCCGGCAGGGGCCCGACCCGGTTTCTTCTCCCCGAAGGAGGGTAGCCGAGCAACCTCCACCCCCACCACCTACCCAGCTGGGGCCAGAGGACGAGGCGCACGAGGGACCTCACCCGCCGGAGATGGAGGTCGGGGCGTGCGAGGGTCCTGCTAAGCCTGAAGTCGGCATGCTGGCCAGACCGGCCTCACCTCCACCAGAGGCCTGCCCACCGGCCGCCCGCCAACCCGTCTGGGAGTCTCGGCTCACGGCCACACCTGCCGCACCGCCACCTCCGGACCCACCTCGTCACCAGCGCCGATGGATACGCGGGCGACCACCTGAACTGACACCTCCCTGTCGCTGGGCCAGAGTCCGGACGCACCTGAGCGTCATCCGCAATCACACCCGGCCAGCTTAAAGTCTGTACTGGGTCCTGAAATGCTTCTAATCACAATCTGTAGCAGACGACTACATAAAGAAACCAGCGTCACACTTTTTAGTGTCATCTCTTCAGAACAACAGTGTTTCTTCTAAAGATATAACTAATGATAAACTGCTGTCATCTGTGTAGAGGAAGTGTTAAACGTCCTATGTGAGCTACACGAGCACTGGAGATTTCAGCTTCTCTCTCTGTTGGTGACATTATTTGTACGTGCTGGTATCTTTGTTTTGTTCACGTTGTTCGTTTGGACGCCGCACTTTCACTCTAATAGCTAGGTTTCATTTGACGTAGACGTGACGTCGACGTAAAGCGCGAAATTTGACTGGCGGTCGGAAGTGAAAAAGATAAGCGCAAAATCACAGACAGACAGTACGCAAAATGCCTATGTCCTGTTGTGTTTACGGATGCTCCAGTAGGTCGACCCGAGAAACTGATAAACGGTATTTTAGGGTACCAAAAATAGCCCAACGAAGAGGAGAAAAATGGAAAATGAAAATTCTAACCGAAAAACGTAGGAAAAAATGGATTTTAAATTTACGTTTACAGTCGGGAGGAGCAGAGTCTGCCAATGCCCGTGTCTGCAGCGACCACTTCGTCAGAGGTAATGTTATGTTTGCAAACGAACTTATTAGCATTAGGTTGTCGTTAAATTCTCGTTTACTTAGTGCTTTTAAGTTAGTAGTCTAATATTGACTTGATTGGGACTATAGGCTGCCCAAGTGCTTTGGATGACGAAGAGTCGGAGGACTGGGCTCCGACGGTCAATCTCGGCTACGAACGAAAACCCAGATCGGAATCAGTTCTCAAACGAGAGAAAAGAATGAAGCTTAAGGCAGAACAGCATCGATGTGCAGAGGCGATTTTGGATATGCAACAGACGGCTGAGAGCCCGGATTTGAGCCTAGTGACAGTGGAGAACCCCGAACTGCAGCTTCCAGCTGAGAATCCACAACCAGAAGACTTCAGTGTGAATGAGACATTCACTTATCCAGGTAAGATATTGTGCTGAGATGTAAAACAAACAAGAATCATGTCAAAGAGAAAAAGATGCCATTATCTGTAATGATTATGGTCCAAGTTACATATTACATGTTTGTGATTTTTTAATCACAGAGTAAATCCATACCATTTTATTCAGAAAAAAAGAAAAAGTGGCACTTATTACCGTCAGGCACACACCACAGGTTTTTGTACACTGCTATGGTTCTTATATTGCCAGATTCCAGACAGTCTCCTTTCACAGATAAGTAAAGATGTTGTTGACGTTAAAGCCGCTACCGCTAACTGTTAGCGTGTTTAAGATAAAGCAATATAAGAACAAACACTCACCCTTGCAAACACCAAACTGTATCCATCACGGAGACGTTTTGTTCCAAGGTTGTGGACCCACCCGCTGACAAAAAAAATTGTACGCCTCCAGACTCTTGAAAGCTTTCATTTGCTGCCTAGTGTAGTAAGAAGTCTGGAGGACCAAGTAGTTGGTGATATCCACAGCCTCGATAGTAGGCAAATCCTTTACTTCTGTGGTGTATTCGGACATTTTCAAAGAATACGGATCACGTCCGATATATTTTTTAACTATCTGTTTATATCTCTCCCGAGAAACGGGGTCTAAAGTTGCACAATAGCTGCTCTCCTGACTCTCCACAGTGTCCTCCATGTTTACTTCCGCCCTCCACTCAAAAATCGCGCTGCCTCCGCACGTCATCAGAACCACGTGACCGCAACCCAACTATTAGCAGCTTTCAGACTCTAATTTCCTTCTTCATAAAAATGTGAACTTACCAGTTTGAATCTCTGCAGTGGGATCCCACTCAAGTCCACAGGACTTCTTTCTGTGATGTTGACAAAGCGTGCCTCCAGCACAGCAACCGCACACAGCACGTGTACCCACCTGCAACACACAAACACACCCCCACAAAGAGGTCACACCCGACCACAGGCAGCATCAGTTTGATGTTGTTTGTTTTCTTCATCTGTTTTTATGGTTCTAATTATCCAAGCAAAGATGCAGCAAAATGAATCAGATGGCAGGGGAGTCAATTTTGTGCGCATCATCACACAAAACAATGAAGTCAAGTCCATTACTGAATCACACCCACGTTTCCCCACTTACACTTTACTTGCAGGCCGTCTAGATGTAATAAGGGCCTCCAGGCACCAAGATAGCAACTCATTTTAACATTTTAATGTTTTCTTTTTTAAAATAACCGTCTCACAGACTGACAAAATCCCCACCTGACTTACTCAAGAATAATCCCCTTGAATTTATCTTTCAGTTCCTGCCAACATGCACGCTCTTATCCTTCCAATTTCATGATTTCCTACCACCTGGCTTCTTGGCCAGATCACTATTGTGCAGGCCCTGAATTATATTCAGCTTCTTGCGGAGACAGAGATCTCATGTGGCTGGTAAAAGCTACCTGCTGCATTTTCTCTGACAGAAAGAGAGGAAAATAAAACAAGAGGATTTCTGTTTCTAAGAACAGAATTTAATCTCGAGATGCACCACATGATCAGATGTGCTCACTCACTAATGTATCTTAAATGACTTACTTGTTATTGTTGGCTTTCTGCAAAGCTCCGCCCCTCAATGAACACAGGCAGCAATTCTACAAAAGAGCGAGATGATCAAAATGATGAAAATACAGAACATTTGGTAGCTAACATCTAAATATGGATTTAATAAATCAATGTTTAAGGACCAACATCTATGATGTGGTTGGAGATATCAAACACAATGTGTCTGATCTAAAAGTTTATTCAAACACGTGGGAGGTAAAATTAGGGACCCAATGGATCTGTTTAAGTTCCTCACTGTCACATTACAGCTTAAGTATTCGTCTTTTACATATTAATGAACATCTGTTACAGTCAAGTCACGTTAAGTTCACACAGTTGTGATGAAGTCAGCCTGCAGCAGTTTCAGGTTCTGTCACAGCAGAGCTCAAGAAAAGGTGCAAACCTGAAAACGACTGCACACACACACTTCTTTCTCTCCGTGAAGAATTTTTGAAACACTGAATTTATTTTCTAAACTGTGATGAACGAGGCAGTTAATTCAGTGCTTAATCACATGATCAAACATGACAACCACACATGTAGGCAGAAATATTTCAATCCTGATGAATAAATAACAAATACTCCATCTCCCTCTGTCTATATATCGTCCCTGCCTGGGGACGGGACGGCAACGGGGAGCCAGGATGACGGGTCAG
This sequence comes from Simochromis diagramma, assembly GCF_900408965.1. Lineage (NCBI taxonomy): Eukaryota > Metazoa > Chordata > Actinopteri > Cichliformes > Cichlidae > Simochromis > Simochromis diagramma. The sequence goes on along the minus strand of NW_024386764.1, from coordinate 1,370,196 downwards.
GGGGGAGATATCACCCCCCTGAAAGCAGTCAAGCTGATTGACTGCTTTATTCGTGTGTGTGTGTGTGTGTGTGTGTGTGTGTGTGTGTGTGTGTATATTGTATTCATAAATAGTAATTACCTGCCAAAGTGTTAGAGTATAAATCTAATGGACTCAACGCAGTCTCTCCTTTGAGTCTCTATTTATAATAATGTGTTTCATGCAGTGGTGCATATCAGTACATTATAATGATGTGAGCTAATTATAAACTGATGTAGCATTTAATGTATCTGATTGTTTTAGGCAAGTAATCTTTTGCTTGTAACCCCAAAGGTATCAAATGATCCACCTACAAGTTGTAAAAAGTGACATTTTTTCCTTCCCTCTGGTGTAGAAAACAGGTAACTGTAAAATCATCCATCACATCTACTAAATTAATATAATTCAACACCCTTAAAAAAACACTACACGTTAATTAATTAATGTAATTCATGTTACACGTTAATGGTGCAAATAGTGATTGTGTAAAATATCTTTTCATGATTTGGAATGTGGGACTTGTGAAGAAGCAGGATGGACAGTTCCACTTTTAGAAGCCGTTAGGAAACAAATCCCTTGACTACCAACTGGATTCATGCTAACTTGCACGGCTCGATAAAGAGTAAAAACAGCCACAATTATTGGCTGACCTCAGTCATGGCGTTGGCCTTGCAGCGTGCACACTTCCACTCCTTGTTCACACTGGCTGGATCGACACCGTAACAGGCTGGAAGATAGAAATGCAAACTTTGAGACGTCAGTGAAACACTGAAGAACTATGAAAAGCTTTAATGATTCCATTTTTGTAGTAAAACACTTCTAATAACATGATTAATAACTGATGATATGATAAATGCTGTGTATGAAATGTCCTCTGTTTTGTTTGGCCTTTGCATCGGTTCAAACTCGTAATGAAATGATTACTCAGGAGCGTAAAAGACTTCATATTCTATTTTGTTCTTTGAATTTAATTCCTCGTTGTTCTCTGGTCATTTTGATAAACTATTTTGAAACAAAAATTCTTCTTCTCGCTGAAACATCATTTGTGCGTATAGTGGTCACACTTAAAGACTCGTTTTAAAGCAGGAAAAGCCTCTGATGAAAACACTCATATGTCAAACAAGGCTAGGTTAGATATAAACTAACACTCCTACTTGAAGAGTGTGTGTGTGTGCAGGCGCACATGCGTGTACTGACATGCATGAACTCTCACGCTGCACTGTGAGCAGCTGATGAGGAGACTGGTTCCATCTTCTTCCAGACGAGGAGTGACCAGTTGCTCTTCACACTCAGCGTCGTCCTCTGTGGTGGTGGTGAAACACATCTCAGGAATCAGAGGTTTGGTTCGCATCCGCTCCCCGGCCACCACCACGTGCGTGTCGATGCTGTTCGCACACTCAGTCTGACAGCAGTCACAACAAACACAAACACATGTGGACTCTGTTAAGAGTTGCTGTTTGTCTCTCGAAACACACAATTTACTGCTTCCATCTTCAGCCGCAGAGGTTTAAATGCTCCGTAATCTTACGCGCCCCGATTAGCTGTCAAAAAGACTATTTTTGGAGTCGCTCCATATTCAAGATCAATCAAACATCTAAGAAGCAAAACAGTCACACATTAAGGTACAGCGCTAATATTAGCAGACTGGAAACCAGTACTGAAGATGAGATGTTTGTAGGATGAAAGAAGGGAAAATAGTTGAGGAAAAAGGTAAATATAGATGATATGACACGACATTCAGTCTACGAATGGAACGTTTGAAGATTTCACAGATGACGGACTTTTGTTTAACATGGAAAATCTGGAGTCTATTCAAGTTTCCACGAACAGCCATAAAGAGGATCGATGCCAAGTACGAGGGTTGGACTGGACGAACATATCAACGACAGCCCTAATTTTGGGGGGAAATTAGTTCGTCCATGTTTGAACTTCTGTGTTGTAAACGGGCAAATCAGCCCGTGCATGATTACATTGCCCATCAAAAAGTCTGCGCGTGCGCAAATGTATCGCCCATCGTCGATTATTGGACTGACGGGTGTCGGTGGGAAATCTTTACATATCGCCCGACACTACCAAGTACATTCATTGAATTCATGTAGATGCAGTTTGGTAAATGAAGTTGCCGTGAGGCTGGATTTACTCTGTACTCTGATGTATCAGAAGATACAGTCTGGACCAATTAAAACAGTGTAAACTTCCCATGATGCAACTGTTCTCATAAAAATCCCTTTTAGCAAACCTCACCTGGCTTGGCTCATCTCACCAAAGGACACTATATTACTTGCATGTTCAGATGCTGCGGGGGCCTGTACCATATCTGGTTTTGTCTCGGTGGACTGGTGAGGAGCAGGTCTGCTCTGCTGCGAATTACCTGGTGGTACGTGTGGAAGAGCAAACAGATGGAGCAGTATGGAGGCTTGGAGCCTGTTCGCTGGTTGTACTCCCTCTCTCTCTTCAGGTTGGGTGGCCTGCTTTGCCACAGGTGAGTCAGAGGCTTGGCCCAGCCCTCACCCTCCACACCCCCTGCCTCCACTGGGGGCGGCTCTTCTGGAGTCTCTGAGGCACAAAAAGCAAAGACAACACATTTAGCTAAAACAGCATTAGGAATGACAGAGGCCTGGTTTGTTTAGTTTCACTAATCTAATTCTGTTATTGCCTTTGAAGTCAAAGGTGGCTTAATTACCTCTCAAATATAAACTACATGCAGATAATGGGACCTTAAAGTGTTCAGACACACCTTCATCACTCATGCCGTCTTTTATGAGTGGATGGTGTCCTGGAAGCTGCCCAAGGTCAGTCTCAAAGTCTCGAAGTCCTGCCATCGCTTTTGCCACCTGCTGGAGAGAAACAGCATTTTCAAAAGGCCACACAGCTAGTTTGCAGTTGATCATGTTTGCACCATATATGCATCATTCTCCTCCAGAGGCCTGCGCCTTCATCATTTTAGGGTGTTTTTATATTAATAATATCTGAGCATGAAAGTAAAAAAGGCTTACACACACCACTAGATGACGAGACTGGGCTGCACCAGAATTCTTAGTTAGCGATGGTATAGTTAAAGTAATGCAGTTATTCAATGTTCAAAGTCGTGGAAAGTAGCAAAGAGTGTTGATGGCTGCATGTATGCATCTGGGCAAACACACGAACCAAAGACTGGAGAAAATGTTTAGAACAGTACAAAGATCACACATCTTGGAATGACAAGGCCAGAAAAAGTGCAAAAACTACAGCAGTGGGTAACTTACAATGTTAAATACATGTCCACTCACTGCTTTGCCAACATGACAGTTGTCCTCCTCGGTTTCATGGTCGCTATCCTCACTCGTCTTCTCCTCTCTGGACAGCACTTCTCCGTCGCCGTAGTCTCCTTTGGCGTAGCTGTGGACGTGCAGGACGTCTGCGGGACTCAGCGTCCTCTGAAACACTTTGCTGCAGCTGTTGTCCAGTGGAGGCTCCTCGCTTCCAGCGGTCTCCTCAGCGCCCAGAGAAACCACCTGGTTCTCAGTGGGCTCGGGAGGAAAGACCTCCATAGCCACCACGCAGTTCTTCTCTTTTTTCAGCGGACTTCGTCTGTTTGAAGTTTTCTTGGCATTGGCTTTGGACTGAGCTTTAGGCTGGGGTTTGGTCCCTTTCTCCTTCTTCACCTCCTTGACTTTCACTGTGTCTGAAAGAGATTCATTGAGATACACAGACTAGCACTTTGCCCCCAAACTTTTACAGGACATTGGTTCAGTGTGCCACAGAGTCTTTTTATAATCTTCACTTTATTTCACATATTCAAGTTATTTTTACTTCCAATAGTGTTAACATGCTGCACAGGTCATCAACAAGATGTCTTTAAAATTTTCATTGTAAGTGGGCTGAAGCAGTTAATTAAAAGTAGTCTAACATAAACGCTGTAATTTGATTATTTTAATAAACTTGGATGCTGGCGTGACCACAGTGCACACGTCTGCTGTTGCTCACAGTGGTCCAAGGGACGCTCAGGGAGTTTGTGCATTCGAGGGAACATTGGTGTGAAGTGTGAGGTACCTTTTTCTGCCTTGCTGGTCACTTTAGTTGGAGACTCCTTACGTGACAGCTTGGCCTTCTTTGGCTCCACCTCCACCTCCTTTGGCTCCACCTCCACCTCCTTTGGCTCCACCTCCTTTGGCTCCACCTCCACCACTGGCAGCTCAGGTTTGACATCTTCAGAGGCTTTGACAGCTTCAAGCTGACGTTTAGTCCCAGTGTGAGGCTCTGGACTGATACGTGGGAGAGCAAATCGAAGACATGTTGGACAGGACTCAAAACTAAACCGTGCTTCTCAAAGACTGCCAAGAACAAACTAACAACTCTGAGTGAGGCTGACATGTGAGAGCAAAGCACAGAATCTGTCACAGCCTATGCTCAATCACTTCTGGCAGAGCCTAAAGAGATTAGTGTCAGTGCTGCTCCTCTGAGTGGAGACAGAACCACCTCTGTACTGAAAACAGTCTGAATCACTGCAATCTTTAAGCTGAGAACATCTGCAAATCTGCAGTGACTCAAATTTTCATCTTTATGGTGGATGCATGTTTTAATTCAACTAATTAGCTTTAGCTGATTATTGTTATTGTACTTAAAATTGGGTAAAGATTTTATGAGCATTTAACAATGATTTATTACGACCGGTTCACATCCGTATCAGAAAACTCCGTGAATATAGGAGCAGTGGGTTAGTAGTGACTATAAATCAGACCTTTTGTCCTCCTGGACAGCAGTGTTGGGCTCCTCGGATGGCACCTCAGCGGGACTCTCCTTTGAAGGTCCGATCTTTTTGTCTTCTTTCAGAAACTCGGCGGCCTCTGGCGTGGGCTTGGAGTGGTCGATGGGAGCGTTGTCTTTCCCTGCCTTCCACAGCTTGTAACGTTCAGGTTGAAACTTGCGTACAAATACGTCCATGGAGATCTTCACCATGTCCTGCCGGCATGAACACTGAGAGGAAAACACTCTTTTAACACACTACGAAGTTGATAAGAATTCACTTCACTATAAATAAACCAGCTGTGGAGTTATACTCTGTGCTGTTCAAACGTCTTTATGTACCAGCGTTGCTTGTTTGCCGTAATCGATCCATCGTTGAGTGGCAAAATTAGTTGACTCGGCGCAGTTGAAGCCGTGGTTGAAACCAGCGTGATAACCAAACGGGAACGTCACGATGAACTGCCCGGCCTCCTGAGTGACCTGAGTCGAGAACAACACAGATCAGTATAAGATGAATGTTTTATTTTATTTTTTCTGCTTATCTGTTCATCACCATTTAGTGACAACGCAAATTAAATAAAAGATTACCTTTTCAAATGGTATGCCATATTTTTTCAGGATGAATGGTGAAATTAAAGTCATCTTGTGGCGCAGGAAGGCTTCACAGCCCTGGACGTTACCTGGAAAGAAACCTGGAAACAGGATCTCATCAGCAGTGGTGCAGTTGGGCCTCTTTGGCTCTTTTTATTTAAATGGTTTAGTGTAAAACAGTTATGTGGGATATGTAAACATCACTGCCGTTACAGTCTCTGGGGTACTTTCTGAGTGTACACTGGACTTCCCCTTTCATACGGCAGTGGTAAAATCGAGCTTCTTTCACCTCAGGCAGCTGCAAAAATAAAGCCAATTCTTTCACGGCAGCACTTTGAGACAGTGATCCACGCCTTTGTTAGCACTCGGCTGCATTACTGTAATGCACTTTATATTGGGGTCAGCGCATCATATATTACTCATCTGCAGAGGGTGCAAAATGCCGCAGCTCGTCTTTTAACAGGCACTCGAAAGTTTGAGCACATTTCCCCTGTTTTAGCTTCACTGGCTGCCCATTTCCTTTAGGATTCATTTTAAAATTCTTTTATTTACTTTTAAAGCTCTCCATGGCCTAGCTCCATCTTATCTCTCTGAGCTGCTACAGCCTCATACACCCACCCGCTCTCTCAGGTCAGCTGATCAGCTGCTCCTGAAGATACCCAGGGCTGGGCGTAAACTTAGAGGAGATCGTGCTTTTGCTGTAGCAGCTCCAAACTGTGGAACGAGCTTCCTTTAGAGATCAGACAGGCCACTTCTTTACCTGTTTTTAAGTCACTCTTGAAAACCCACCTCTTTACCCTGGCCTTTGACACCACGTGAGATGTTGGTTTTTATTTTTATTTCAGTTGTTTTTAGGTGATTCGATGCAGTTTTATCTTGTTTTTGTTTTAATATAGGGCTGTTTTAATTTTATGTTTTATGTGTTTTATTTATTTATTTTGCTGTTTTCTGTTATTCTATTGTTTTAACTTATTTTCTGTACGGCACTTTGTTCCTGTGCTGGGTATTTTAAAGTGCTTTATAAATAAAATTGGATTGGATTGGATTCATACATCTACACATAATAAGCTGAAGTCACTCCAGGCATCGACTCTGTGATCAAGCAGCTTAAAGACAAAAATAAGGGTTCTGTCACCTACCCTTGGCGAGCCTTTCCAGACGTTTCCCTTGCTCTGGTGGGACGACGTACCTAAGAAGTAACAAACGTACAGAAATACTGAAAAAGGTGATTGTGACGTTTACACCAGAGTCAAAAATGCTCCAATCGGTGGATGAGATCTCTGCTTCACTTTAAGTAATAACTACATGAACAGAAACAATAACTGAATGTTTTCAACAGTAAATAAACAAACAAAGACATTTTTAAAGGATTTTTCTAAACTGTTTTGTAAACTGGCTGCTTTGGCAAACAGACTTCTGCTAAATACAAAAACTAGATATGTGTTAATATTCATTCGTTCAAACAAAGGTGAGGTTTGTCAGTGACCCTACCAGGACTTTGGCTCTCCAAAGTGCAGGTAGTTGATGCTATATAGATCCATGTCTTCTGTGTGCCACGCAAAGGCGCTCTTCCACATCCCAAAGTACAGGTAGGGCGTGTTGACACCCTTGATCTTGATGCCACTCTCATTCTCCACAATGTCCAGGATAGTGTTGAGACGACCAATGTTCCATTCAGTCACATCCTGCAGAGGAAGGATTCACACAGGCTGCAAGTCAGGACGACTAACTGTATGTGTGAAACTGATTTACCTTTAACTGATCAGGAAAACTAAGGAATGAAGAAAGATTTGAGTTTGTGAACATAAAAGTCTCTTTTTTTAATCTATGAGAACAACTGCATCCCAGTTTATCAATTTAGTAGTCCAGCTAGTAACAAGCTAGCTCCAGTGTATAATATGTGGTTGTATTTTCCCATCAGTTTGCCTCAATTTTATCCACATGTTCCTCCACAGATTCTCTCTTTCCATGAGAGATTACAATTCGTTGGACCCCAGCTGGGAACGGTAATCTTTCTGATCTTGGAGTGCCAGACTAGTCCGAATCTGCAACAGGTAGAGCTGCTTCATTTGCTCTGAGCTCACCGAGGCTGCAGAACAGAGACGGCAGTCAAGACACTGAACTTGAAGATATGCGCCGGAAGAGAGGTTCTCTGAGAGCCAGCTGATTCTATCGCTCAACGATTTATCACAAATACTCAGGTAATAACACTGGCACAGGAGGAATGTGTAAACTACATTTTTTAACAACCCCACTTGTCTACCACAAACAGAATTTAATATATTTAAGTTCCATGTACGCAGCCTATCACCACTCACTGGATCATATAGCGTTCCACTGACATCAGCACCGTAAAGTGGAGGGTTAAAGGTCAGGTTCTTCCAAAACTTCCTCTCCAGCTCGTCAAAATCCACGTATCGTGGGCTGCAGAATCTACAGAGAGAGATTGTCAGAGAAGACTGAGCAGAGGTCACAGTCGCTGAAACCCATTCATGCAAAGTTTCATTGAGTAAACTGACTTGTCCATGTTGGAGGTCTTGCGGAAATCATGGACAGTCATGGGCTTCTTTTGGATGTTGTACTGTGTGAATAGTCCTGACTGGCCGGTAACCACCTGCTGGATGGGAGCGGGAATCACCAGGTCATCGATATCATCATAAGTCTTTCTGGGTTTCCAGCCTTTAGGAGGAATAACCTGCAAGGAGCACAGATGAGAGAAACTCAGGGCAACAGCAGAAGGAAAATAGTGAATTTCTGGAATTAGTATCACACTGAATTTCTCACCCTTTTTACATATTATCATTGATATTATTATTATTTAAAATACATTTATCTTCCTGTCTTAAGTCTTTTTTTTTACATATTTTAACAATTGATGGAAATTGTGTAGACAGATACCGTTGTGTGTATGTAAAGATGACACAGGAAGTACGGCTATGAATCAGTGCACAAGTTATGTTATTTTAATGAGTGACTTTACAGGCATGTTAGCTTTAAACAATAGCACAGGAGTCTCAGACTCCTCTTAGATCTGCCTCTTCAGAACATTTATATGGCAACACAAATGTTATAAGCGACTATTTAAAGTAACTAAAAGGATGATAAAACTCTGAATATGTCAACGTTGAACACGATCAGTTAACCTAACTTCCTGTTAGGTTCATGTTTTCACACTAAGAGCAAACTTTCAGATGTGATGCTCTAAACACTAATGAACAGGAAACGACTGGCTTCTGACTTTGTGCTTTGGTTCAAAAGTCTTTAACAGCTGTGGTACAAAGACATTCGCAGCGTTTCTCTGCTCTGCTAAACAAAAAGTGACAAAAAGACAGAAGCAACTTACTTTTGCCATCCCAGCTCTGTGCGCTCCTTGTGACTCCATAAAGGCAATGTAACGTCCAAAGTCCTTGAACTCCTCTTTGGAGGGGGTGAATGTCATCACCCTGCAGCCCACACTTTGGGCTGGCGTGTCTGTGGTCATCTTGGGAGTGTTATTGTGACCTCAACTCTGGAAAACATAAACACGATTATGTCTGTTTGCCTGACAGTTAAGCATACATTCAGACAATGCAGCACGCTTAGCATCAATGGAGCATCTGTGGGAGCATCCTGGGAGTAACTCAGTTTCTTTGCTGTGACTTGCCTTTAGCTGATGTTGCTCTTTATTAACGTTAGTCGCTATGCATTTTTTTTATCATGTGCTCTACATTCATATACACACAAAGTGAAAATCTGCACAGCCTGTCAGTTAAGTACAGGAAACCATTCAAGCATCTTCTCTCATATATTCTAACTGATCTGCCGCAGTGATCACAAACACCACAATCAGTGACATTCACCAGATATCCACCATCCCCACAGGTTCACAGTTCCTCTTTTAAGTCTGTGACCACGTCTGTGACCACGTCTGTGACCACGTCTGTGACCACGTCTGTGACCACGTCTGAACCCCTCTGTGCCATTTAACAGACTTAACTGATCATCTCAAACACACTGCCAGGTGATAAAACCAGAACATCAATTTTTTAATACAAACTTGGAAAAAAAAAAAAAAAAAACTTCACTCTGTGTAACTTTGGAGCCAGTTTCACTTTTACATTACAAAGACTAATGTTATCTATGATAAAACCTAAAACCTTCTGAAATCAGCACACAGGAACAAGGCTGCTCAATTACAGCAAAAAACAATGATTTTGGTCAATTATTTACTGTGATAAGTCATTAATTTGTCAAATATCCAGTTTTTATGGCCTTTAAAAAAATGTCTTTGTTTGTAGATGATACCCTTTAACTTTAAAGAAAAGTCAATTTTAAAAAACTACATAAATACATAAAAAAAGTCAAGCTCCCAGGGACTGATTGTTGCCTGACTAGTGGGTGTTTTGACCACAAAGGCCGTTTCGCAAGAGCAACTGTCAATACCTGCTGGCCCACAGCTTCCACAGTGGGATATCTCTGGGTGCAGACGAGGCCTAAAAGAGGCCCAGACAGCAGCAGACTCACACACCTCAGGAGAGATGCTTGGTCTCCACACACAGAACTAAGTAGAGCTGAAGCTAACAACCAACCAAAATGCTTTATATAAACTCACACAAACATTAATGATGCTACAGATCCTTTCTGCAACTTTTACTTCTGAAAATATTGCGTTGACCTGAGGCTGTATCTGGTCTCATTTTACTACAAAGACAAAACAAAATCTTCAAATGAATATGAAAAAAAAATGAGTAATCTTATCCTGATTAGCTTGTTTTCATAACTGTTAAAAGCCATAATCATAATTCAAATTAAAATCTCTACACAGGATGTAATAAACCACAACCTCATAGCAGTGCTGGGCACTACAGTTTCAACAAAGGCACCACAACCACACCCAGTAACAATTCGCACTTTGCAGCATTTAAACTAGAAATAAATGCTTATTTGAGACTTCTCGTGATAATTAATTATATCAACAAACACAGTTTCGGACATATCACCAAGTTGAACTATACCAAGCATCACAGCAATAACTTCTGTGATTTTACATTATTGTCTGCTTGTGAACATTTTCCTAACTTCATGAAAACTGAAAACCTCTCCTCAGTCAAAAGCACTCCCAGCAAAACATCCACCCAGACTGGGACCAGAACATAAACACACGGATCCCAAACACCATCTACACGGATCCCAAACACCATCTACAGCCTCGTTTCAGGTTTGTGAATTTAAAAAAAAAAAAAAAAAAAAAACTTTAACCAAGCCTCCACCTTTAGTAATAACACACAATAAACTATATTTGATTAGTTTATTCTTTAACAGAATAATAACGTAAACTCCCGAAGTAATTAGTTTAACTAAACATTGTGTATCACAAAAATCGATTTCCGATTACACACATACTCAACTTTTAGCTAAAGGCAACGCTGCACTCTGTCTTAACGGACTTTACTGGAAGACTCTGAGATCCTCTGTGATTGGACACAGTCCCGACTCAGTCTTATCTTCGGCATGTGATTGGCTCAGCAGAACGTCACTCACACGTGGTAGCCCACTTACAGCGCATCTCCTCGGAAAAATATTTAGCTAGTCCGCTAGCTAAAATGCTATCTGCAACATAGCTTGTTCTGCGACCCGAGAATTAAAAGTTAAGTCAACAAAAATCAAAAACACCCTAATGTTCAAAAGTAACCACTAAGTAGCCAACATTTACGGACAGCGCAGATCCTACCGTCAAAACTGGTAGAAGTTAATAGCAGAAGTGTGCTGCGGACTCGGAGATCTGACAGCTGCTAACCAACTAGCAAACATGGCTTGTTGCTCACCGTTAGTTTCTCATGCGCAAACTTAACAGTTATTTCTGCTCCCCTCAAAGTGAGCCGCTTCACAAGTGACAAACTTTAACTTACACACGCTGAAATGAAGGGGAGTTGTTTGCTCTCCGATTACAGGTAACAGAGTTGCAATACGGACAACATCAGTCCGGCTAGAAAAGACAGTCCTCCATTATTACAGTGACGCATGCCCAGTGTGTGTTTGTTTACACAGCGCATATGAAGGCGGGGCTACCATAGTCTCCCAGCTAATCACAACGCCCTGTGTTTCCAGACCACGCCTCCTGCTGTTCTGATTACGGACAGCTCAGCTGATGAAACACCTGTTTCCCATTCTGAGATATTAAAAGTAAGTTGAAGAGATTCTGATGTTTTATTTTAATGTCACGGTTGTGAGAGGCCAGCAGCTTTTTTTATGTTCATTTTTTCACATTTGTATTGTGGATAAACCTTTGGCCTTTGATGGTAAACTGATGAGAACCAGATTGTGAGGCAAGAAGCCACTGGGTAGGCTTCCACTGCTCTGAGATCAGTTACAATCTGTGTTTTGTGTGGAAATACAACTAGCATTAGTAAGTAAATGAGCTTTGAGCTTTTACATCATCCTGATCAAGATGCCTTGTGCCAACAGTTATAGACGACAGGTGGTTCCACCGACAAAAAGTACTTGCTGCTGGAGTAATCAAGGAGTTGCACAGTCTATATGCATCCCCAATTGCTGTAGCAAGGGGGGAAAATTGCATAATCAGGATGTATATTGATTACAGACCATTCTAAATAAGTACAAGAACCCATGATGCCTTAGACTCAGTGGTTGGATGCATCAGTGAGCTTGATGAGACAGTGTACCAGGCTGTGGTTGACTCCTTTGGCACGCGGTGTGAGGAGAATCACTTACAGCTCAATGTGATAAAGATCAAAGAATTGACTGTAGACTTCAGGACCAGGAAACCTGTGACCCCTGTTTCAATCCAGGGGGTCGATGTGGACATCGTCGAGGACTATAAATACCTCGGAGTACACACGTTTAGTGAGAGACTGAGATTACACAAATGCACCACTGAACGACATAGGAAATCATTCCTGCCTGTGGCCATATCCATCTCCAACTCCTCTATCTAATGCACAGTACACAGTGTAATAGCTGCACCCTTTTGCACATCCTCCACAGTAAAATAACAAATAGCAAAGCTTTACAGGTTAATGTAAAATATCAATCTGAAATATTTCACTTCTGTGATATTCTGTATATTTATAATTGAGTTATTTGTATATATTAGAGCTATTTCTTATATTTTGTTAACTTTGAAATTTGTTCAGTCTCTTACTGTTATTGCCTTGAAGCAACTGTAACCATATAATTTCCATAGGTATTAATAAAGTTGGCAGCACGGTGGTTAGCACTGTTGCCGCACAGCAAGAAGGTCCTGAGTTCAATTCCACCATCATGCCGGGGTCTTTCTGTGTGGAGTTTGCATGTTCTCCCCGTGTTTGCGTGGGTTTTTGCCGGGTACTCCGGCTTCCTCCCACCGTCCAAAGACATGCAGCTTGTGGTTAATTGGATAATCCAAATTGCCACTAGGTGTGAATGTGCGAGTGAATGTGAGCACGAATGGTTGTCTGTCCCTGTGTGTTGGCCCTGCGACAGACTGGCGACCTGTCCAGGGTGTACCCCGCCTCTCGCCCTATGACAGCTGGGATAGGCTCCAGCACCCCCCGTGACCCTGAAAAGGATAAGCAGAAGCGAATGGATGGGTGGATTAATAAAGTTTTCTGATTCAGATTTTCAGGAATATGATTTGAAGGTGTCCACTGACAAGTTCCAAGTTTGTAAAACTGTATCCAAGCACATTTGCTACATTGTATCTGCCACCAGCCAAGAAAAATATAAGCAATAACTTAGTGGCTCCAGCCTACTGATCTTAAGACCCTATAATCCTTCTTGGGTTTCTGTATATGGCTGTTCTTTCTGAATTATCAGTGCTTTATTATCAGTTACTCAGTTTTTGTGCGAGTCTTGACAGATCTGACAAAATGCTGTCTTCCAGCACACTGAGGAAAGCAAACTCCAGCACATAGGACCATCTATTTTAAGAAATCAGAGCCTTTTGGACATCACACGTGGCCTACGTCCTGGCCTTTGCTGACCTGAAGTCCTATATACTGCATGTAAACTGTATCTTGATGCATGCTCAATCATCCAGGTAAGTAAATCCCCAAAGTTTGATTCTGTTCATTTGGATGTAGCGTTTTCAGTGGGAGAAACATTTCGTCACCCATCCAACTCTATCAAGAATACCCAGAGAGGTTGCATTGAGCAGATGTTCTGGAACTCTGAAAGAAATGATCATCTTGAGTAAAATGGGCTGTGGTTGATAAATCCCATGTGGTGCTAAATTCACCACCTCATCAGGACGGGGTCCTGATCAACTTGGTGCATCACTCTCTGCTATTCCAGACTCCCATTGGGTGATACTCTAATGGCCCTGCTAAGTAAGCTGGATCTACAAAGGGACCAGGATGGATGACGCTATTGGAAGGGTGAAATCGGAAGTAACAGCCATTGCAGCCATCCAGTGTTATTCAGAGCAGTCATCCAGAGATTGCTTTTCTTCAGCATGAAGGAGGAAGTCTGCAGCTGTGGAATGGGCTACTGTGTAGGAAGACTGCCAAACCAAACAGCCTTGTTAAAAGAAGGAAGTCAGGGTGCGATGTCTCAGTACACGGGTGCCCAGAAAGCACTACATTTATGATAAATTTGTACTGTTTTGCTGTCTTTTTACTCCAGACATTCTAATGTAACAATGCAGAGAAGATAAAAAGTTCCACTGGAGAAACGCTTCTTTTCAGTCATTATTACTAAGTGACTGTAGGATTTCCTTTTATACACCTTCAGTACTTTTACTTTTGATGCTTTTGATGCTGTGCAAAATAAAGTTCTTATTGGGTAAAATTTAGACTACAGGAAATTTGCAGAAATGTCATTTTGATAAACAAAATCCCCTAAATTTACTTTAATGAAGGTTTACTTCTATATTTTTAAAATAAACAACACCAAACAGTCACACGAGGACAGCAAAGCACAGCATATTTGTTTCCCCTTGGTCCACCGGGTGTCACCTCACGCCACATTTTTATAAAAATTGAAAGAAGTCACTGCTTTTATATGAAAAACCCAACATTTCAACTTTATTAACATCAAGATTTTGAAGACATTTTTTCTCTGCTTTTAATAGAAAACAGATCGTTTATACAACAGTTAGGACCCCTACAGCACAACTATGAGAAATGAATCCTTTAAGTGGGCCGCATCATTCAAAAGCCACCTCACTGTATCTTTCAATGAAAAACGCAGAGATGCATCAATGAACAATGATGTTGTTCTCTGAGCCTGCAACACAGTGATAAAAGAGGCGAGTTATCTGTGGTGGCGATCCCGTTTAAATGCATCCTGTCAATGTAAAATCATGTATGCAGATGGAGATGCAAAGATGAGTGAATATGTGAGATATGACTGTCTTGTACTGTAGGATGTTGAGTCCATATTCAGTGTGCTTTACAACAACTGGGCTGTTTTTGTACAAACACAATGTGGAGAATCTTTGTGAAATGAGTATGAGCGTCAGAAACCAGGCTGCATGTCACAGCAGAGCTTTTTCACATTAGTAACCCCTAATGTTAACGGAGGGCTTATTTAGCTTATTTCTAGAAGCATTTCCCTGTTGTTGTTGTTGTTGTTGTTGTTGTTGCAGTTTTTTAAAAGTTTGTAGTCCACTACAGGAGCATTAAATGATTTACAATAAAAAAAAAATCCTTATTTATCTCATATCCAGACACCAATAAATGTTTGGCCCACAGGAAATTTTCTATGAGCTGCATTTAGGCTTGGGTGATGTACCCGACTCAGGCTGAGTCTGCCTCCCTAAATTCAGCCACAGGTCCACCTTATTTGGACAAGATGCCAGCTGTTGTTGGACATTTGGGTCATATCTGGCCCACACAACACTCGTTTTAATGTTAAGCCCATCTCATGACTTTTATCCATGTCTGGTCCACCAGGATCTGCCAGTCATAAAACATGTGGCACATTTGTAGCCCCAGACGTATCACGCTGCTTGCCCCTCAGTTGAGCCTCCGTAAGGCTCTTGGCATTTTAGGTTTGCCTCTTCAACAATCCCACAGAGCCACATCAGGCCAGAGAGTGTGTTCTAGTTTCTTGTGGTCATGTGAAAAAGTAGCAGGCTAGAAAGCTGAACTTGGTAACGTGTACTGATTATTATAAAAGTCGATTTTAGCCTAAACTTCAACTTAAATGTCAAAACAAACTCCAATAGGTCTCAAACACAAGTCTCTTGTTAATAGTAATTTTTAACTATGCTGATTTCTGTTGCTGTGCAGAAACACTCTTCCTGTTGTCTTTTGAGCAACATGGCGCCATCACCGCTGCTTACATGTCATTTTTTAAGCCATTTTAAAATTTCCAGATATCAGATCAATGCTTGATGTGACATTTTTTCTCCCTAAATTTAAAACATCCTTTAAAGCAAATTGAAGTCTACTAACTTTGTGTTATTTGAACGTTGCATAAAAATACCAGGCAGTTTAGTGCAAGGTGAAACAGGTTAGTTTGCAGCATTGTGGTGATGTTCACAGTAATGCATGATGTTGACAGTGCAGAGAAGCTGCAGTGGCCACAGTCTGTGCTGGTTTATATCAGAGATAGCAGAAATCAAATGAAATTTAAGGTGATTCACTCACTGAATTTCACCTTTATGCCAGCTTTGTAGTATCTGGGGTTCATGTAACATCACCTGATATCGTTTTGAATTCAGTTGTGTAAATCCACAAAGAGCAGCGAGTACTGGCGTCGCAGCAGCAGCACATTTGAGCTGATCACAGCTAAGCAAAGAAAGTCTACCAGAGGTCCTGATTGTTTCCCTACACTGCAGTGTGTAACTTGTGCTGTTGGGTTTTTTATGCCATTTGCTGACAATAACAGAAATAAAGAGTGAATTTAATCCTTCAAGGAGAAGCAACAAAACCAATCTGATTAAAATTCATCCCAGAATATTGTCTGTTGTTCATTTTCACGATCCCTTTTTTCGCTTCTATTTCCCCTCATTCCCCCAATGGACAGTTGTGTATGGCTGCTCCTTTCTGAGCCTGGCGCTGTGAGAGGTCTCTTCCTGTTAAAAGGTAGTTTTTTGTCCTCACTGTCACTAATGTCGCTCACAGAGGATCTTCTGATGTTGGGGTTTTATTCTTTTTTTCTCTCCAGGTGTCAGAATTTCATTTTTTACGTGTGGAGCACGAGCTCTGCATTTGACGTCACACTTATTTCACAAAAACACTCATGAACAGGCCATCTGTGTTAGTCTACCTGAGTCCACAACTTTTCCAACTGCTTCATTATTCTTTTGCTGAAAGCCTCCAGATCTCTGAAGACTCTGAGAACATTATTTAATGACAAAAAACTCTGTACATGCTTGCAGTTCTTCAGATGTGATGAGTCTTTGCACATTTATAGCTGTGATGTATTTCATACTGCAGGTCACAAACCTTATTTGCTCAGTTGATCTGTCTAGTAGAGATCATGATTCTCCAAGTTTCCCTCTAAATAAGACCAACCGAATAACGATAAACATTAGAATATCATATCTGTGGTATAAAATAAAAAAATCATTAGCAGCTGTGAATATACGGCATCCAGTATTAATGACTTGGATCATGTTGAAAATACATGTCCTCTATTAAAAATTAAGAAAAATAAGAGAAGCAAATTAAGAAAAGACCCATTAAGACATATAGTAACCAATGTAAGTGATCACAAAATAAACTCTAATAATGGCTAACAACATAGTAATGATGGATATAAATGAAAGTAGCAGAAAAATAGTTTTTGCTATTTTGAGGAGGCAGAAATTGGGGAGTCGCAGGGATCAGAATGAGGCATGAGTACAGTACGAGTCTTTCAGGGTTGTTTTTTGGGAGGTTTTTGTGTGGGGTCTGTGGCAGAATCATGGCACCAGTCCAGGAGGGGGAGGTCATCACATCGCCTCTCCTCTTTCCATTAATCTCTCCTGATTCCTGCTGTGGTCATCTCCTCATCAGTCCTCTTCAGAGCCTCCTCATCAGCCTGCAGGGGCCAATGGAGCAGAGTGGATGTGGCTCAGAAGAGACACAAATCTCCTCTGAGGGCTTCTTTCTGGGCAGGGTTATGTTGCATAGTGATCAAAGCTTCCCAGGTACTCCAGAGCAGCCCGGTAGCACAGCTGGTACTGATCCTAGAGACACAGAATAAGTTTTGATCAGCACGTAAGGAGGATTATAGCAGAGACAAAGTTGTACAGTAAAGTGGATTTATTTTCATTAGGAACTTCAGGTTTGCCGCTGCAGTGCAGCAGCAGTTTATAATGTAAATATGTCACAAACATACCGGCTGACCTTCTGTTGTTTTAAAAATTTGCCCCAAATACCCTGTTAATTATCCCGCTACACAACACTTATATGAACCAAGCCAACCAGCGGTGAGATGAAACGTGATCATAAAAAGATTTGATTTGGATCAAACCAATTCATTGATAAATAGATTATACAATCGATAATCTTGTTTTCAACATGGTACAGTCGTGGGGACTTAAGTTTCATACTCACTAAGCGATGTGACGTTTGTGGTTTTAAACATTTCCACAGTAACTGTGACCTCCACAAATCAGAGATCACAGACCTTTTACAGGAGCACCTGCCATTGTTTCACAATCCAAGCTTACTTTAGATGGATGCAATATTATGGCTCCTAATCAGAATGTGGATGGGATTCTTACTCTTCACTGTTGAGCTCTGTTTCACTCTAAATGGAGCAATTTATAAAATAAACATCATAATGTATTCACAAACTGAAACCTTAAACTCATTGACAAAGTTTTACTGGGTTGCTTTTGCGTTCAGTGGACTGCCCCCTGCTGGTCATGAGATATAATGCAGGTTTAAGGCAAAGTCACTTTTCATATCTGAAGGCTACATCAGAGACATTATAAGGTGGAGGTGTGGAACTAAAGCGGAACAGAAATCTATGGGAGAACTCTGTAAACTCGGCGGTTGTCCTGCCCTGCCCTAACAGACCCATTCAACAGATAAACCAGTAAACATCTGCGCTGTGCATTGTCAGCTGTGCATTGTGGCACAGCTGAAAGTTCTGTGTAGCTCTGTGCACTTCGTGATGTCGATCAACATGTTTGTTTATTGCTCTGGCAGGAGGAGCCATAGAGACGTGGATTGTGTCTGCACAGATACTAATGAAGCCACAATGTTGTGTTGCTTTTTGAATTTGTAGATAGAGGTATAGCCAAGATATGTTATTGTTTGGGGAGAATCAAAAAGATGTGTTTTATTCTTTTATGTGCTGTTTATGACTGCGCCCTTGTGATGAACGCCCCTGCATCACACTGATACCTCTGTCTGCACCATAGCCGGTCTCTGAGTTCGGAGAGTCTTGACGGTCTGGAAGAGGTCGACCACTCCTTCATACCTCATCCTTTCCAGAACGATGCTCAGAGTAATAAACACACCAGTCCTCCCAACACCAGCACTGGTAAACATACATTAACATTATTATACTGAAATGTATCACTTAAAGCTTCTCGTGTCAGATTTTGACAACCAAACCGATTATACGCGGTCAAACATACACACGCTCTTAGTTACCTGCAGTGAACAGTGATGGGTCCATCTTGTCCGAATTGCTCTTTAGTTTTATGCACTTGGCCAATGAAGTCAATGAATCCCTCCCCGGTTTTTGGCACTCCTTGCTCTGGCCAATCCGTGAACTGAAACTGCCTGATGGTCCTCGATTGACCATCCTGGTTAATATGCAGGAAAATGGAAAGAAAAAAGGATAAATGGCTCACACAGAACGATCCCTGCCTCCCCCACCAGCTGGAAAGAGCGCACGAGTGATCTGCAGTCACATTCCTGCTGCTGCTAAAAGAGAACCTACCCGGGCATCAGTGACTTTGAACTCTCGGAGGATGTACTGAGGCATGTTGTACTCGGCCATTGGGTCCACAACAAAGTACTGGTAACGTGCAGAGCGCTCAGCAGGCCAGTACTGATGGCACTTTTCCTGAAAGATGGAGAGAAGATGATCGCAAAATGCATAACTGACTTGGAGTTTTAACACTGAGACCAAAATGCAACGATTAGGCCTCAGATTAGTGTGAAATGGGCAGTGGCTTCTGTTGCTGTCAGGCTGCTTTTGACCACCACGCTTTTTTCCTTCTGTGTAAGCACCCACAGCACAGCAAACAACCCCAGTGTCTGCTGATAAAGGAAATAAAAGCAATGTGACACTTCAGCACCAGCTTCTTCAAGGACTTTGATAACACAGAGACTGGACAAAGGCTGACGTGGTGGAACAGGAGCATTCATTTGAAAGCAGGTCATTGCTGAATTATAGCAAAATGTGAGTATCTGCATGTCCTTATGAATCATCAACACTGCTGTTTCTTGTAACATTTAAGAGTATATGACAATGAACTCTATGCATCGATGTTGTAACATACACAGAGCTGGAGAAATCCTGCATGACATCAGGCAGGCTGTAACGTCGAGCTCAGCTACATGCCCGTCAGCTCAGCTGATCTCACAGCTCGTCCATATCAGCTCAGCCCAGAACTATTTAAGCTGCCAGCCGCTTTGCAACCCACCTCCATGAGCAGCCAGAGCAAATCCATGTTGACATATAAAATCACTGCACATAACAGCCTTTTGTTTTACTGTTTATTATAAGACTGCATATTTAATGGACCTGAGAGGTGTGATGATCAAATAATAGATTCATACCTAACTAAAAAGCAAAAACAGACAAAACAAGAAGTTACAATGACAGAAATAAAAAAATTAAATTAACTTAAATTTTACTGAACAAAGTGAATAAATGTCTTTCTTCATTTAAGTAAAGCACTATATTTTCTGCATATTCAAATTGTATATTCCACTTTTATACGCACTGATCCAACCATCTTTAGAAACCCATTACTGGATGGTATTTAGGAGTATATTGAACTTTTTGTCAAAGACTTTAAATCCTTGACAAACTTTGTCTTTACCAGTAGTTGAAAAATATTTATCGTACAAAATCCCACAGCCAGATGTTTCAAGCAGAGCCTTATGTGTTACGTACAGATCATTATACTCTTTGAAATGTCATTCTACTTTGTATTAACAGTAAATTCAGTGTATACGAGTTTTATTAAAACTAGATTTGGCAAAATGTAGAAACATTTCATGCTCCTTAAAAAAAAAGAAAGCATTTTTACTCATGTTAAAAATATACATGTGTGTATGCTCTGCCCTCCTTTTCCCTGTGGAGCCTTTATCATCACTTTCATTCCAGATTTCTGCTTGATGTATAGAAACGATTCAGATCTTGCATTGTTTTCAGTGCAACGTGACATAAAAGAAGGTGAAGCTGTTTTGTATTACCCGTCCCATCTCTCGGAGTTTGGTGAGCATCACTACGATGGTGGAGTTGTGCTCCCACAGCATTCTCCAGAAGTCCTCTGTGGTCTCGGCTAACGGGCCCTGGGTGGCCATGTAGGCTTTCTGCTGCCTGCAAATGGAAACAGAGACACAGAGCCTGTGTTTACTCCTCTGGGCTGCAGCAGCTCTGCTGCTATTTGGCTTCAGTTTTCTTCCACTTCAGCTCTGCTTCAGAAAATCACTTTGGGTTTCTTTCTGTAAAGCAAAGTGACAGCACTTAAATAATCTCACTGTTGCCCACTCATATTATCATGAAATGGACAGAAATCGAAAAGGTTTAGTTTGATCTGTCAAGGCTGCGAGTGAGTTCGTACATGTACAGTCCAATGGAAGCAAAGAAATATCTTTATTCTCATCTTCTTACCTGATTGTGATTCAGTAAAGTAAACCATGTATGAGTTGCTTAGCCAGATAATCACCAGCTGCCCCAAACTAATTTTACCTGCTTTTTTATGTCAGTTAATGATCGACTCAGTGCTCCCAAAGAGATCTGTGATTTGGTTTTAGGAACTTGGGGGTCTGGGTATTTCGGGTGATGACTGACTTTGCCTGGCTGGTTCTGAGACACGTAAGCTGATAAATAATACCTTAGAAAACAAGAACTTGCTCCATTAAAATGTGCAATGGATCAAGTACATCTGCCTAAAATGCTCATTATGAATTACAGTCATGGTTTTTCACAATTCGTGACACTGCAAAAATAAAAGAGTTAATGTAGCTGCGGCTTCACCACATCCGGACAAGAGTTCTGGGCAATGACATCCCACAAGTGTTGAACGAACCTCTCAGGTGTTAAATATTTAATTTCACATACCCCTTTAAAGAAAATTTGATGAGTCAGCTGCTTGCTAATGTGTGCGCTGATTTTTAAATAGTTTTGCTTGAACACATAGCCTTTTTAACAGCTCTGTTAAAATGACAGATGCCACCCCAGCTGCTCTGCCGGCTCCAGGCGATCCTCTGCAGCTGGACACCACCAGGGGGCAGTGTTGACGCATATAACAGTGGGCCTAGGTAATTCCCACAGACTTGCATGCCTGGGTGTGTTTCTGTTATCTGTATATATCAGTGCTCTTGTGTGACACTGGTGGTTGGAGGCTTTGTTGTTTTTGGCTACATGTTTGTCCTCCTCTCACAAGCAGTGGAGCTATTATTTCAATACTCCATAATACAACAACCAAAACAAATATAGGAACGAACGCTGCTTATTTTGATGCTGTCGCTTTACCTGCTGAGCGCTGCTGACTGGCTGAAGCATTTAACCAGCAGCAGCTGGTTAAAGCCAGATTGTTGATGAGCACCCAGAACAGTTTGAACCAAATGTTACTAAACTGTAGTAGCCCTAACCCTAACCCTCTAAAACAAAGCTCTGAATATTAGCATATATGCTAATATTCAGAGCTTTGTTTTAGAGACAAGGCTGGAGTTATTCTGCCTTTTTTTCTACTGCCAGCAGAAAATCAAAAGCCAACGTGTATTAGCTCGTCTCTAAGAACTCTCTGGATGTTCATGTTAAGCTGATGTCACTTAAGCCTCCTGGGATTGAATACAAAACTTTGGATGCTGCTTAAAATGTAAATAAAAACAGTGTGCAATCATTTGCAAGTTGGAAGCCTGAAAGCTCCACATTTCTATTCTTGGAGTAGAGTGGCTTTGCATGATTTGCAGTTCAAAATAATCCTTATTTACATTGTTATTGTTATCTTGGCTTAGCCCCCCTTTAAGGCAGCTTGTATCTAAATGGATGACTAAGGCTTTAACAACATGTGGTGCAGCTGTTGTGACTATATTGATCTAAACTTAGTCTAACATATGTATAATATGTCGTGTTACAGGGATGATCTGATATCGTCGTGTTGGTGTTGATCCAGGATCAACATTGCAAGTGACCAATCACATTGTTGTGACGTTATTCTTTGGCGCGCCAAGCCATTCGTGCAATTATGAAGTTCCAGTGTTGCAAGGACAATATCAATTCTGCTCAGCGTTTATTAAAGGGTCAGGGTCCGTTGATCGGCGGACAGAGGCGGGTTCTTGCAGCTTAAGTACAGTTTTTTGTTTTACGGCATTTTTTCCCGAAGTCGCAAAAGTATGACGTCACAACATTCTGATTGGTCCTGGAACAACATTTAGTATGATGATCTGGGAACAACACCAACACGACGATCATGCCATCATGCAGAGCCAAGAGCAGAAAGGGTGCAGCAGAATATAGTCCTTATTTAATACACCATTGACCATGAATTATCGCATCCCTGTGCTGTGTGATGGGGCCATCAGCTTGCAGCACTGCTGAGGTATTATTATTACCAGGTTGTTTTGCTATCTGCCTTCAGCTTCTCTGTTTTTGTTTCTTTTCTAAGGTTGAGTATTTCTCATCTTCCTCACACCACAAACAAATGACGGGCTAGTCAAGCACAGTAATAATTTGGTCAGCGAAGCATTTGGTAGTGATTTTGGCGCTGTGGGCAGGTGTTGGCTCCTGCTGGACAAAAGAAATTTCCATTTCCATAAAACTTGTCAGAAGATGGAAACATGAAGTGCTCTAAATACCCTGGTACAAGCTGTGTTCACTCTGGACGTGATAAAACACAGTGAAGCAAAAAGCACCAGCAGATGACGTGGCATCCCAAATCACCAAAGAAAAGCAGTAATGCAGTTTCAGTAATGCAGCCTCTGGTTCAGGACTGTGATGGTGTAGCACTTTTCTTCAAGACACTTGTGTGTGACAGCTTTTAATGTTCCTCACTCTACTACTTATGAAGCGCTCCCAAATTCTTGACAATCCACAAAAATCGGTGGTCATCTGTCGCTTGGGTTTAATGATCTTTTCATGAATATACTTGCTGCAAACAGCATTTTGAGCAATGACCTTCTGTGGCTTCCTTTCCTTGCAGAGGGTTTTGATGATCATCACCTGGACAACTTTCAAGTCAGCACACTTCCCTGTGGTTGTGTCTGCTGAACTAGACTGACAGATATGTGGTTCATATTATTTGAAAAGCAGCCGAAATATTTCAATAATTTGAGATACTAGATTTTTGAATTTCCTGAGCTACAAGCTATAATCATTAAAAGCCTTTGAAATACCTCAGTATAGCATATGTGAAGGTTTATCTTTTTGAAATTATGAAAAAAAATATGAACCAGTTAAAATTCTACATGAAGCAAGAGTTTCAGGCATACTCGCTGACAGAAACGAAAGCCAAATCAATAACCCAGAAAAGTTAATAGAATAGATTTTCCATTAATATTAGACAAATTAAAGCATTTCACAGTTAATAGTGAGAACCACAACAGAGTTCTATCAAAAGTTAATTAAGCAGGAAGCAGATTTCACTGTTGTAACTTTTGACTCATGCAGAGTTAATAACATTGTGGTGTAAGCACTCGCTGCCTTTGTATCTCGCAGCGCAGTAAGTAGGAGAATGACTAATGGTGATACACAAAGACGTCACCGGGCATGTCCACTAATCATCATAATCATGTGCATTCCCCTCACCTTAATCTATCCTAATCCATGCTTCGCTCTTTAAAGGCTGAGCTCAGTGAGGGATGGAGCTCCCGAATCTCACTCCGCTCTTAATTACCGACACAGGAATTAGAGAGGAATTACACGACACCCCTGCCTCTTTCCGTTGCCTCCCTTTGGTGGGGGGTACTCAGGGGACTTCATTAGGTGCTGGGAGCCAAAAACAACATACACCCACCCTGCATGTAAAATGGGAAGTCCTGACTCATTAGCCACTGCTTTCTGTGAAAGTGCGCTAGAAAACTTTCAATAAGTCTTTTCATAAAAGAGCCCGTGATTAACGTGATGTGTGACAATATCGGTGCTAATGTTGTGAGAGACATGTGTACTGTTTATGAAATCACATTGTGACGTGTTGGGCTGAATGTGACTAAGAGTCTGAGGGACACTTTATGCTCCTAGGCTAATGTCAGAGTCACTCTGTTTATCGTGTTTCTGGACAAAGATTGGGGAAGAGATGTTAGAAAATAAACATCATGTTGTATTCAGTTTGGTAACTGTTTACCAAGGCCGTGCATTGAGGGCACTCATCAATAACTTTGGAGTCATTTTCCAGCTGAAATCTATACAAACACAAGTTGTTTTTTGCAGCCGACGACCTGCTGGCCATTTCAAAGAATTTAATATTCATCTGTGCTTATAAATAAACAGCACTAAACATGCTTTCTACACCTGAAGTAAGGGGAGGTGACGGACTGTGATAGTGCTCAGTGATGCATCTCGCAGCTGTAAGCTTACTGTAAACAGAAGACAATGTTAGCAGACTGAGGGCAGATTTGAATCATCACTCGCCGTCATAACTTTCAGAATAAAATCTGAGCAACAACATGAAAGTTTGTGAGTTGAATTTTAGCCCAAAGCTCAAGTGACCAACTTTGTATATCCTGAACCATATAATCATGCGATCATACGAGTTCTGGCTAAAGCTGTGGAGACGATCATGACTCGTGTTGTCACATGATCTTTTGGGCATCGTGCTACATCGTAGAGCTCCAAATGCAGACTACAGGAATAAGTAATATGAAGCATATAGACTGCATGTTCTTCAAATCAGCGTTACTTTGAATCTCAAATTCATGCATGTCTCTACTTTACTATGTTTTATTGCAATGTCAGTGTTTCCTTGATCCAAGAAGACAATAAAATAAACTTAACCTAAACTGTTTTCATTATGTTTTTGCACATAAATGTTGATAGAAAGAAGAAAAGGACTGATCAGATTTCTGGCCTTCATACTGAGCTATGATCACACAGGCATTAAGCTGAGTGTCTCCTCAGTTCATTTCCCTTCTATAAAGGTAGAAAACCCTCAAGATTTCTTCATGTCCAAAGACAGAACATGGACACAGACGGCAGTCGCGTCGTGGACCTGTTGGTGTAATCAGTTCATTTCTCTGACATGTCACTGATCTCAAACAGCTTATCCATTCACAAGAGGTGGAAAAAGTGGGAGAATGAACAGGCCTGTCAATAAAACCAATTTGTTTTGACAACTGACACAACAAAGGGATGTGAGGCGGTGAAACACCGGACTCCATGTCAGCCTGTAATTTAATGCTGTCAGCTGCCACAGAGAAGGTCCAACCCCCGGCTCATTAGAGGTGCAACAGCTGAGCAGAAATGCGCCGCACTACTTATTTCTGTGAAGTGATTTCTGTGGGCTCACCTGTACCCGTCGATGAAGCTGGCATTGATGTAGTCAGAGCCCTCCACCCCTCTGATCGGCTGCAGGCAGACGCGAGTAGACTCGAAAGGCATGATGTTCACCAGGCGGTTCTTGAATTTGTTGCACGGCAGGTTGGCACTGATGAATCTTGAGGTATGTGCTTTAGAGTTGGCCAGTTTCTGCAGAGACAGAAGAAAGGACAGGCGATTGCAGCTACACGGCAGCATCCACTGTCTATCATCTGCCTCTGGTCTTTATAGTGCTAATCCAGTGTGGCGCGTGAGCAAGGTTGTTAAAGGGCACGAGGAGCTAACGTTCGTACTGATGCACGAGAATGATGCACTTTGAGACGATCCTTTTTTTCTCTGACTTCAAATGAATGTCGGATACTGTCGTGTGTTGAAGCTCATCCTGAAGATGCTGAAAAGTCAAAACAAATCCTGAAACATTTAGTGTGAGCTGAAAGGCCTGTGACAATGCAGATCAAACCAGAGAAATAAGATGTTTGGATGCAAACCTAGCTGCATGAATGATTTCATTCTCAAATTTTTCTTTTCAGTTTCGGTGGGGAGGAGGTGTTTTTTACCGACAGGCACTAATGTGAGACCTCTGCACTGCAAGGGCAAGTGCCAACCTCAGAATTGCTTGACAAATAAATTTGCAGTGAACTGAGGATGAAAACCTAATCATGCTCTGTTCAGATTTACAGCCACCCTGCTTGCATTAAAAAGCAGCATAATACTGAATGCTGGGCATTCCCCCTGCTGCAGGACAGAAACTGCTTAAGCCACTGCACTTTTGCTAAAGCAGTTGAAGACAGTGGATTGCTGCAGATCATCCCGTATAAAACTACCTAACCTGGGATGACCTTATCTCCCGGTTTTCCTGGCTCTTGCTCTCCCTCTGCAGCTCCCTCTACTCCAGCCTCATCAGGAGCTCAGAAGTTAAGCTTTAACAACTTCTCCTCTGAGAAGAAGGAAAATCTTCCTTCTGCCTTTGCTTGCACTTGAGTATTACATTTACATGTACAAACCAGGCCATGATAGCTATACTTTTACTGACTGCAATGTTGTAGTAACTGATTCTGACTTTATGATTTAAAATCTACCTAAAGTAGGCTGGATGGATATGAGTCTTGCAGATCCCCGTATTCCAAGGGACTCCAATTTAAATAAACAAAAAATGCTTTTACCCTCATGGCATGGTTGTGTCAATGATCCATCCACCCATCCCCAAAACCTGTTTAATATTTTTCTCTAGATGCATTAAAGTGTTTACATGTAGTGAATCTGACTCTGAGACTACTACTAGCACTGCAGTCATTTAAAGCTCATTTCTTTTATTCTTAATTTGCACTGAAACATGGTAACACACAGTGTGTGTACTGTACATTGTTATGGAATGACCTCTAGTTTACTAGCGGACAGAAATGCAGTGAGTTTGCACAACAGAGTGAAAAATCCCAACAGAAGGTGTTTGGGTTGGACTCCTATCACCTTCTCCTCAGTGATGATCCTGAAAAGCCTGTAAGAAACTAAAGGTGCAGCTGCTCTCTCATCTTTTTCCATGACTTAAAGTGTCTGTCATTGAATCCAAGCACAGTCGAGGCAGTTACTGTATGTGTTTAAAGTGCTTCCTTAAATATACTGAGTGCCCAAAGCTGTAAAGTCCAGATCTGCTCACCTTAAACTCCAGTTCCATAGCTGTCACCGCCTCTCCAGCGGGCACCTGGTTGAGCTTCTGGATGTGGGCGTACAGGTTGCGGGCAGGGACTTCTGTGTTGCCACAGACTGCAGCTTCCAGCAGGGCCTCGTGGACGAATATGTACTGATCCTCTGTCTGCACCATGTAGTTCCTTTGAGCTCGCATGCACGTCACATGACCGTATATGTCCACCGACTTCTCGTGTTTCATCCTCTCCAACATGGCATCAATCACAATAAAGCAGCCCGTCCGGCCCACGCCGGCACTGACGGGAGCACAGAGAGGAAACACAGGCGTCAGACCAGAGATCCCTGAGCGCTTCACATCTTTCCCCTGACCACTGTGGCATTTCCACGGGTCGGGAACAGCATCGAAATCCTCATGAATACCAGTCCAAACCAGTTACAAATGGGTCCTCGTGCCTCCATAAAGATTCACTGAGAGACGAGGCTGGCCTTTAACATTATGGAGGCAAGGAGGGGCTCATTGATTCCACTTTTCTGTCATTGGTTGATCAGGGTGATTTCGTTTATATGCCTGCTTGCTCACAACGCTTACACGTTCTGGATTTGTCTGTCATGGCGCACAGAGATTCACGATGGACCTTAGAGTCTCTACACCTCATTGAATATTGCTCGGCTTGGATAGGCTGCTTTGTCCTTCTGGAGACACAAGCATCAGTAAAATCTTCTTTTACAAGGCCATTCTTGGTCTTTCTTATTGACCTACACATGAAGGAAGTTATAGATGGTTATTGTCTTTGGTTCAAAGACTTATTCGTGGCACCTGTGCTTAAAGCTCACATTAAATTATAAAAAAGGCCATTTTAACTGATCTGGAGGCAGATCGTTAAAGTTGCCTAAACTAGTTATTCTGACACAGATCAGCTACGTTTCCTCAGTTTTGAACTTTACGATCATGCACTTTTTACTTGTTTCTTGTATTTTGCCGTGTTCATAATTCGTTTATGATACCACTGCTGAGCTTGGCCAGGACACTCTTGTAAAAGAGATTTTTAATTTTAACAGTAAAAAGGTAAATAAATGATGATATAAATTTAAAAACTGTGAGTTAATGGAGCTAACAAACTGCAGTCCAATATGGAAACTTGTTTTATTCTATTGTGTGGCAGAAGTAAAGCGATTACTCTACAGCCTTGATTTTAGTGAATGGACCAAACTGCTGTGAGCCATTTGAAGAACAGTCCATATCCAAAAATGTATTGTTTTGAACATATAAACAGGACAAGAGCTTTCAGAGTATATCATTGTATTATTTACCATTATTTGGTTCCATCTACAATGTTGTGCTGTGGACGACGAAGCCCACAGATTGCACCGTGAGCACTGCAGGATGTCAGGGTTACAGGATGACTGTGGGTTTTAAAGTGCAGCTCAGGACCTCTGCATACGTGCTCATGTACTTATTGTGTTATAAATAAAAATACCTGCAGTTTATATCTAACATCCCCTTATGGGAATATATGAATTCTGGATTTGTGCTGCAGAATTGGAAATGGAAAAGCCAGATACGGTTCTCTGACTTTATGGAAATGTAATATCTGTTCCATAAGGAAGAAATATATTTGCTTTTTGTGTCTAAATTTGTACAGTATAAGCAGACCAGTCATTTGAGATGCAGAAAAAAGAAGAAAAATCTATTTCCTGCTCGCCTTACAACAGTTTCCATCCTTAATGTTAATAAATGGGTATTTTTTTAATCACTGTTATTTAATTATAAATTGTTAGTTAACAAAATTAACAAACATAATAATGTGTAGTAGTTATTAACTTGTTTGTAGAACATTATTGTAAAACTGCATCTGATTATTAAAATGATAAAAAAGCAGTTTCTGTATTTTTTTATTTTATTGACTGTTAAATACAAAGTAATGAAAGTTCCTGAACAGTTAATATAAGGTGAGAGTACAAAATGAAACCATACATTTTAAGATTGTACCTTTTATGTTGTAACTGGTGTTTTATGCAGGTTGATAAAAAACGGAGGAAACAAACATCCAAAAGCTGCCGCAGCACATGGGAGTCCCTGATGACAGCTATATGTCACTTCCTGTTTCTACACGACCTTCAGCAGTGTCCGTTTTGAATTTTAAGCTGACTTTGAAAGGACGGCAGAGGAGAATGAAATCACGAGGGAACAGTTCGTTCATATGATGCATTCTTCATGCGTTCAGCATGTCGTGACATTAAAACGAACCTTCGCTGAGAGCAGACTAATGAAGAAGAACGAGTTCTGCTGGCCAAGAGCCGCATAAAAGCGGAAACATTTCCAGGACAAAGAAAAGCGTATAAACGATATTATTATTTTTTTCCTCCCAATGCAGCAGATGGCCCCGCCCCTCCCTGACGCCGGTCCTGCCACAGGCTTCTTCCTGTGAAACGGGAGTTTCTCCTTCCCACTGTTGCCAAGTGCTTGCTCACAGGGGATCATCTGCTTGTCAGGCTTTTCTCTGCATTATTGTCACATGAAGCACCTTTAGGCAGCCGTTGTTCTGATTTGGTGCCATATAAATCTGGTGGAGAAGTATAGATGTTAGAGTCTGTGTGTTTTGCTGGTGTCTGAGTCCTTACTTTGCAGGCTTAGCTTTGTGTTTGGGTCTTTCTGTATTTTAGTATTCATAGTTTGGACTCTGATACTCACGGACTGGCTTCTTTTGTTTGTTTGCGATTTTGGTTTATTCCATTCTTATCACCCTCAGTGTTTCCTCACTGTATGTTATGTTGTAGTGTGATGTTTGTTTATTTAATAGTCCTTCTTTTGGCTATTTATTTATTTTGTCTTTCTGATAGTTTTACTTCTCCTGTCCTGTGTTCAATTATCCATGATTATCTCATGTGTAAATCTATAATCAAGCCGTCCCCCTTCATCCATGTCTCAGCATTTATCTACCCTCCCTGTGTGGCTTGTTTGTGCATTTCGTCTTTCCCCAGTGGACTTACTATTTTTGGTTCTGTGCATTAACCTAATAAATGTGTTTTTCTGTTTTACCCCCGCCTGCTTCTGAGTCCTGCATTTGGGTCCCTTTTCCTGCACTATATGACAGCAGAAACAGGAAGTGACATCCATCCAGCATAAGGGACTCTGTTCCCTCCATTTAAAGACAAATAAACGACATTTTTTGGAAAGTGAAATAATGCGTTGTTGGCGATTCTTTTGTAACAGGAAGGCTGTACAATATTCGGATTTACAGAATCAAATACATCTCTGTTCATTTGACCAACTTAACTCATTCTTGTAAACAGATCAATGGATTTCAATTATAAACCATGTTGTATGTGAACACATGAGACCATGATGAATAACACACTGCCACATTAGGGCGTAGAGTAAAATATGCACAGTAGTTGTTTTTCTCCAGTTTCCTCCGTTTGCTTTGCTTTTTCTTTATTACAGGTTGGAGACTAAATGCAGTATGAGCTTTAGATACTGAAGTATTTCAGTGCTACACTTTGAAATCACTGATCCCACTTCTTCACAGAAGAAGTGGTGTGAAGGTCCTTCAGACAGCAGGGAGGGAGCATGCTGCCTACAGAAAACTGGACTGGCTTTTCAGATCCTTGCCCCTGTTGTTCCTTTGATAAGTCTGGTTTAAAGCTCCCCAGATCAGCTGGGTTGGTAAACATGAGTGTGCTGTGTGCAGCGTACGAAAACACTTTGAAGGATTTCTGTTTTCTTTCGGCACAACACATTTTCTTTGATGGGTTAGCTGTGAGGAATGTTCAGCACTTAAAGCAAAGTATTTAAACAGAATCGCTGCTCTTGGCTTAAAGGTGTTAGTATGCTTTGAACAAACTAGGTTGCGACTTATTGTCCAAGCATGTCTAAAGGCAGATTAATGTTTACACTGGAAATTGGGGTGAAAAGGCTTCTGTGAGAGCTTCCTCCAGGCTGCATCTCTGTCTGCCTGATTCACCTCTAGCACTTTGGTGTATTTGCATTTGTGTTCATAGAGAAATAAATTGCATAAATGCAAATGTCAGTCACGGACGTACCAACAGTGTTTAAAACTCACTTTTATCTTCGTTCTAAAATGATTGCGCCGTAGCTGTGAAAGAGGTTCAGCTGGTTTTGTAACAAGATCAATGTTAGCCTGAGACGAAGTTAAAAAATATTAGAAATTTAGGATAATATCAGACTTCAGCTGCAACGTTCTCACACAAGACTTGAATAAATAAATGAATGAATTACTAAACAATACAGATCAACAGATGGAGACAGAAAACAGGCAAATAAGTATATTAAATCAATATCACACAGAGTAGCTGTGAAAACCTTGCAAGATGCAAGAGTGTGCATGTCCCTTAAAGGGGGCTGGTTACTGGTTTGAGAGTTGCATACACGAAGATGGTTTCCAGCAATGTCACATGATCTGAAACAATAGTTTTTGAGCATGCTGCAGTATTTGTGTTAATGTAAGATAAGGTCTACCTGCAGTGAACCACCATGGGTCCGGCATCTTGAGGATTGCAGGACTTGATTCTGCGTAGAAAGGCCAGTGTTGGGGTCGGATACTCAGGCACTCCATGGTCCGGCCAAGCCAGAAACTGGAACTGTCGAACTTCTCTTTTTTCACTGGAGCCATTCTGTTGACACATTTACTCAAGTTTGTCACTCATAAAAACAGACCCCAACACACTAATGTGATTATGAGGCTAAAAGATTCACTGGCATAAATTCAATTATCTGAATGATTAATGCAAGAACTTCTTATTACGCACTATTTGTGCATCACAAATGCACTCTGAGCTGCACTCCCCATATGGAAAAGAAATAGTAAAATCATATATGATTTACTCATGAAAGTGGCCACTTTCTCATTACTTTCATATATTTTTTTAGTAAGTATACAAAACATACAAGTTTCATTATATAATTTTTCAAGGGATCTTATATGTGTTTTCACTCTTGTATGCTTTTCATACAAGTTTCATACAAGACAGATAAAAACTTTATAAGATTTATAAATATCTTTTCCATATGGGTCAGAAGCACACAAAGTGTCCTTGGTGTATGATGACGTTTTGATAGCTTTATCAGTGACAAACATAATATCAGGCACAACACACTTTTTCCCCCCAATTCAGGCACCAAGGCCACAATCTGCTTAGACCAGGGGTGTCCAAGCCCGCGGTCCATTTTTAATTGGCCCACAAGTAATTTCATAAATAGAATAGCCGCACTTGAGTGTATTGCACTTCTTAGTTTTAACACCAGGGGGAGCTACTGTTGATCAAGGCAGTTGCTCCACCAAAAAGGACATCACAGAAGAAATTTACCCCCAAGTTACTAAACATGGCAGAACCAAAGAAGCGAAAGGTAGAAAGTGAGTGCAGAAAATTTCAGACACGGTGGGAGAGTGAAGATTTCTTCAAAGAACTCAAGGGGAAGCGTGTCTGTTCGATCTGCACTGAAACTGTGGCAGTTATGAAAGAGGATAATGTACGACGTCATTATGAAACCAAACATCAGGCCTGTGCATCCTACACTGGTGCTGAGCCAGAGCAGAAAGTAACTCTCCTGCAGGGTCAGCAGCAGTATTTATTTCGTGCTCAAATTGTCCAGGAAAAGGCTCCAATAGCCGCTATGAGGTCGACCAACTCATCGCGAGATATGGCGAGCCTTTTTCAGATGGAGACCTCATCAAACACGGCCTCGTTAAAGTCACCGAAATAATGTGGGAAAAGTGCAGGACTTCAACAACGTCAGCGTGTCCAGAAATCCAGTCGTGCGACTCACTGAAGACGCGTCAGCCAACATTAAACTGCAACTGTCTGATAAAGCTGTGCTTTTGATTTTTACTCCATCGCAAGCGATGAGAGCACCGATGACGCCGCACAGCTGCTAATTTTTTGCGGGGAGTGGACGAGAGCACGAGCGCTTTAAAAATATATTCCACAGTACCCGTGTGTTAATAAGCATGCATGTGCAGGTACACATGCTTCAAATATCAATAATGCGCATCGATTCTGTCACTACCCTGCTTTTGCACCACTTTCTTATCTGCATTTTTCTTGTTAACACAGAGTAATACAGTAAAGTTAAGGTTATATACCTAATTTCTAGTAAGTGGCCCCGCCCCTCCTATATTTTTATGTATGTGGCCCTCAGTGAAAAAGGTTTGGACACCCCTGGCTTAGACTCTTAAGTACTTTCTAGACAAGAAAGAATATTTTCTATCCTTTTAAAGCTGCGGAAGCCTTAATCAGCACGGAGTGCTGCAGGGATGACCTTTTTTGTAGGCCAACCCAGAAGGTAGCATGTCTTTAGCATCCCAATGACTTCTTTGTCAGTTCCTTATAAAAAAGTATGTGGCTTTTGGATTATCAGAGAAAAAAGGTTCTGTGGGAAACACTAGTTTAGAATACTTGCACACTGGTGAGCAGAATTAGGTCCATGAGCTAAAGACATTTTGTGATTTGCAATTGCGAGAGTTCAGCAATCTGTTTGTTAAGTGATTAAATTATGATCCTGTTTCCATTTTTCCTCGGATGTATGAAGCAGTCTCAGATCATTTTACTGAAATTGAAAGAATTTGGACTTGTTTTAGTTCTTTGTTATGCTTCAGTTTTTATTTGCTTTTGAACAATGAAGGATCTGGAAACGACTCATGAAGCGAAACTTAACAAGCGGATAAAAAATGACACTCCTTTGTTTGCTGAAAGTAAACTGAATATACAGGGTGAAAAATACAGATACTTAGTTTATTACTATTGGTGTTTAATTTTTCTACATATTTTTTATATGTCTGGGTTTACTGTTAGTGAAAAATAGTGACTGATGTGATTTAACCTCCACCAGGCGGTTGCCAAACTGCATAGCATAAATTTAGAGATAGCATACAGTTAAGCCGTAACCTAACGAAGCTTAATCTCAACAACAGAAGATTCTAACTTTTAAGCAATTTTCAAACAGGCCAGTGGACTAAGATGTGACGCTGGCTTCCAGCCATACCACCCTAAGCACACCCAGTCTTGTCTGAGCTTGGAAGCTAAGCTGGGTTGGTCCTGGTTAGTGTTTGGATGGGAGGTCGCTTGTGCAGCTGTGGGCTCAGTAGATAGAACTGGTCGTCTACTAATTGGAAAGTCAGAGGTTTGATCCCTGATCTGCAAGTCAAAGTATCCTTGGACCAGATACTGAACCCTGAGTTGCTCCTGGTGATCTGTGTAACTAAACGAATCAACAGCAACATGGTGGTCTTACCTTATAGAGGGCAAACGTTCTCACACTGTACGTAGCCAGCTCCAGCGTGTCCAACATGGTCACTTGAATCATCCCGTACGTCTCCGTGCCTCGACTGGGCCAATACTGGTCACATTTCACCTACAAACAGAGACAACGTAAAGGACTATTTAGCTCTACAACCAGTGGTGTTGGAAGTGGAGTAGGTGTTGATAGAGAGATTGGTTGGTGCAGTATCTGCAGTGATGTGACTGCTGTGCTGGACTCAGCTGGTGAAAAGAGAGAGCTGGAGATGACCTTACCTTTGGCCTCAAGCTGTAGACAGTGACTGAAAGAACAGGATCATATATGCACATGACTGAAACAAGCACCTTTCTAACGGTGTCTGGTCTCAGGTAATACCTTGGTATCCCTCTGGAAGAGCTGAAAGAGGGGGCTGGGGAGAGGGAGGTCTGGGCATCTCTTCTGAGATTGCTGGCCTGTGACCTGGACACCTGAAATGTGGCCCTTATTTGCAGTGTTTTTGGCCACCGTTGGTCTAAACGAATGGTATTGACTCAGGGTAAGTTTGGCTTCCTCAACTACGTTCCACTGTAGACGGTGGAACTTGTGGTATTTGGGGCACATCACATTTACCAGGGCTATATCAAAGCTAAAAGTACCATAAGTAGTCTAGATTAGGCCCAGACGTACATGCCATTGGGATACCTTTTTTAACACATGAACTACCGGCAATATCGGGAGAGTTGGGTCGGGTGAAAGCCAGATTTGTTTTTTCCTACACATCAGGAAACAGCCCGGTGTGATGGATATTTAGATTCTCTAATGTTCCTCCATCAGATAATCACGAAAAAGCTCAGGGCTGTGATGCCTGTGTGGAAACAGCTTCTACAGAAAGTAGTAAAATAAGTCCTTATGCATGCTACATGTAAGGATGGAGAACTCAACAATGCTCTCACCTGATTCTCCTGATATATTCATTCCTATATGAAAATGGATTTGGAAAAGGACTCAGTGATTACATTACACAAGATTAGACCATAATCATAATCTTAGACCCTCACAACCCCAAGCTTGCAGGATGATTTACTTCACATGGCCCCCAAATGATTATTGCCAAGGAAGCTGCATGTAATAACTAATAAGAGAAACTTGTTGGTGTGTCTAATGGCAGCCTCTGATTTTATAGTCTGTAAATAATGGCAGGATGTGTTCATTTGATTGTGGGCCATGCACATTAGCAGGAAGTGTGGACAGACAGGTTGTCACCTCTGCTCTCAGGTTAGAGAGCGTCTAATATTTGCTGCGCCTCTGGTTGAACCACAGAGGCTGTTATTGGCTCTGGCAGAGGGCTGATGGCCACTGTCACAAATAGTAATGGCACAGCGCTGTGGCACTCAGCTCTGCCCTGTGGTTGTGGAGTTATTAACAGTGAGAATGAGGGTTTCACATCATTACTCACATGAACGCCGTTTCTACCCTGCTACCTGCCATGTGATTCCACAGGCGGCGTGCTGCTGCTGAGCCAAGCTCATCAGTACTGCGAGTGAGCTACGTTCAGAGCAGTAAATCAGAGGATCGACAATCCTCTTCCAGCCTCCTGTCTTATATTCTCCTGTTTGTAATGTATTTGCCATTGTGAGAGAATCAATGAATTTCATCCAGACAGCAATGGAGCAAAATATTAGAAAATATATCAACTGTGCTCTGATATTCTTAAATTATGGGTTGCAGCAAGCCACCACCTCTCTCCCTCCATCAGCTGGGATGATGCGTTTTTGTATGACTACAACATATTGTGTCAAAATCAATAATGCCTCTTTGAAATTTTCATCAAACCCAAAAACCACTTTATTTGTAAGACATTTTGCTCTACATAAAAGACAGGTTCACCTCCACTGCACCTGCACGCTAGCACGATAGTTAACAGGCAATGGAAGTAAAAATGAACATCAATGCTGAAGGAGAGGAGGAAGACCGAGTGCTTCGTTACGGAGTTTAAAGTGAGGCCCAATGTGTGTCACGTTGTATCCACATACCAGCAGAGATACGGAGCTGTGGATGTGAAACGTCCTTGAACTGAAAAGAGGCATACAGCTATAGCACAATATGTTTCTTCAAGCCAAATCTCAAAGTGATGGAGCTCGAAAAGGAGCAACACAAGTAACTGACCAGGGATTTTTAGTTTTTTTGCAGCTGATGCTCTTTTTGGGGGTCGCTTCGTGTCAGAAGTTTGTATGGTACACATAAACTTGATGGTTGAAGACTTTTTTGTAGTAGCAGAACATTGCACTGATAAGCACTCCTGCCTCACAGGAAGAAAGTTCCTGAAGGTGCTGCTGTGCAGATTTCCTCTGCCCGCTTCCTCACACAGTCCACAGATATGGTGTCAGGCTCATTGGTGATTCTTAATAGGTCACATGCAAGAGTCTATGCTTGT
This sequence comes from Simochromis diagramma, assembly GCF_900408965.1. Classification (NCBI taxonomy): domain Eukaryota; kingdom Metazoa; phylum Chordata; class Actinopteri; order Cichliformes; family Cichlidae; genus Simochromis; species Simochromis diagramma. The sequence continues at coordinate 1,332,967 of NW_024386764.1, read as the reverse complement.
CTGTCTTTCTGCATTAGTCATGTGATGGGGACTATCAGCTTGTCCAGAGTGTATTTCACCTGAACAGCCAGGATAGCCTCCAGGAGATATGGGCCATGTGAGCCTAAGCTTGATAATTAGGAAAGTGAATAGATGGATGGCAGAGGACTAAAGCAGTCTGACACCCTTGGTTCACACACAGTCACTTACGTGTCAGGCAACTTTGTGCAGTTTGTAGTTTTCTAAATTCAACTGGACATATTCCTTTAACTTTAACTGGCAAACACTTCATGAATTTCTTCATAAATAAAACTGCAGCTATTAGTGAAAAAACATTTACAGCTGTCAAGTACAGCACCTGTAATAACTCCTGATATTTACTTATATTATAACGTTAAAGATTTCTTCCTCTAAACCATCAATGTGGCTTTCAGACCCCATTCCTAGAAGACCGCCCAAAGAAGCTTCCCCATTAATTATTGTTTTTAAATTTTAAATATGATGAATCTATTGCTTAATGGGCTACAGTCCACGGGCTTTTAAGGTGCTGCTAATTAAACCGTTACTTTATAAAAGCCTTTACTTGACTCAGCTGTGTAAGCTAATCACAGACCAATTTATAACCTTCCTTTTATTTCAAACGTTTTTGAAAACGTGGCTGACAAACACCGAACTGATCACCTGCAGACAAATGTTTGAGTCCGATTCAGAATTCATCTCAGCACAGAAACAGCATGAATGAAGGTTACAAATGATCTTCTTTTGAGAGTCTTCTTCATATACTTTATTTTTGTAATTATGTACCGAACCACATATATATTATATATGGAATCACAGGGTTATGTGCTGGGACCAGGTCCACTTACATTATACATGCTCCCAGTCTGGATTTGGGAGACAGCCTCTCTACATTTAAGATCAGGCTTAAAACTTTTCTTTTTAGATTATATAGATTATTATAGATTTAGTTAGGACTGGATCACATGACTCTGCATGCTCTCTTAGTTGTGCTGCAGTGGGTCTAGGCTGCTAGTGTTCTGTTATTGTTTATTGTTCTCTGTCTGCATTAGAGCTGCAAGTCTGCAAACATACACAGCCAAAGTGCACAGGATGCTACAAGCAGAGCGTCCCTGCATGTTAGACAGAGGTGTGTTTAGTGTTTATTATGTGTTTTTGATTGGAACTGCTGTAAAACAGACAGAAAACAACGTTTTATTTCCATTAACACCAGCCTCTCTCCTTACTCGCTGTCTAGCCTGCTGAACCTCAGCCACTGTCTGTCTCTTATCCACCACTCCAGATTTGAAATTTGACATCTTTCCCACTTTTTGTGCTTCTATTCATCTGGTTTTGTCTAGGTCGCTTGGTTTTGAGGTTGTTCAGGTTGTTCTGGTTTCAGATGCCCCACGCAGGAGATTCTCCCAGAGTATATAACTTCTTTAACCCCCCAAAAATAGCCCTGAAGGAAGTGCCAGAAAAAGCTTTATGTATAGGTTCAGGCCATAAAAAACTGTCTGATACTTCCTGCAAATGAATGGAGCTCACCCGTGACTTCTCCTCCAGGCGAGTCATCATAACGATGGTGCATGTCCTCTGCTCCCATACCATCCTCCAGAAGTCACTTAGCGTCTCTGGCAGCGGACCCTGGGTAGCGATGTAAGCGTTCTGTTTCCTGTACCCGTCAATGTAGTTGGCATTTATATAGTCACTACCTGGAACTCCTTAAGCAAGAAGCACAGTTGGACATAATGAGCAAACAAAAACAAATGGCAGCAGATCAGAAAATGGAGGTCGAGTACTGCTTGTTTCTCACCGTCCACGGGTGTGAGGATGACCCTGGAGTGGTCGTAAGCAATAACATTTGCATAACGGTTCTTTGGCTTGTTGACCTCCAGGTTGGAGTGCTCCCAGGTGAACTGCTGTCCTGGATCAATAGACTGGACACACAAGCATTGGGAGTGAGAGGTGGGTGAGAGAGCATCTTTACTCTTCTTTGAGAGAAGAGTGCAGGCCGATATATGTGACATAAATTCATCATCCCTCCTTCAGCCTGCAGCTCCATCACCTGGTTGATCTTTAAGCCCCTGAATCCACATTCCACTCCTAAAATCTCATCCACCCACCCACCCACTGGCTCGGTGTGTGGTGAATCAAGGAAAGCACTGAGGTGAGGTTTAGGACAATGGCCTTAGACATGTCTTTTTCCTCATATGAGACTGAACGATGGGGACCACTTGCATCATATTTAAAGTGAAGAGATAAGGACCTGTGTTCGATTTTATTTCTCGGTACCAACAGTAAGGCAGAGGCAGGAAAGCAGTCAAACTCAAGTGAGATGGGGTCGCTGTATTATATGAGCCGGCTGAAAAGCACCTGTGAGCAGAGGTAGAGACGCAGAGACTCACAGGAGAACAGCAAAACAAGTTTCTGCTGAAGCCTAAATTATGCAAAAGTATAATGATCAGAGGCTCAAGAATGACTCATCAACTACTTAAGCTGCATAATTGAATTTGCTGAAATATGTAGTGCAGAGTCACTGCTTCAGGTGATATTTCAAAGCTGAGCAGGATGAAGTCAGTGAGTAACTACATTATGTTTGCTACCCTGATATCAACCTTTAGCTACATCATCTTGTCGGAACAATTTCGTTGGACAATTTACGTATAGATTTGAAACAGTAGTTGAATGCATGGTTGTGCCAACAGAAAATATCATGTCAAAAGGAAATTATTGGATTACTAAGTGATGTTTATTGAGTCGAACCAGGTGCAAGAAAGAGGCACAAATACTTCCAGCAACACATAAGAAGGGCACTAGAGAGCAAGGTCAAGCCACATGTGCTGTTTTAACGAAGCTCTGCAGAAAGTCACTGTTTTTAACGACTCCACTGAGCGGCTTTTTGTTTATGCAGTCGCCCAACAAAGGAAAGAACCTCAGTTTAATGTGGGAGGAAACACAAATCAAATGAACAAAGTTCATTTTGACCTGATGAAGAAACCAGTGTCAGCTTTATTTGTTTTTAAGTTGCTGCCTAATCACCCGGTTTGGCTATTAGTTGGGGTTCAGTGACTTTGACAGGCGGACTTGAGGAACCTGCCAGTCTTTCAATTAGCGTGCGAGCCGTTCTGCCTCCTTTACCTCTGCTGCACTTGTGAGCTGACATGAACCAGGCAGGTTTACTGCCTGTTAACAGTCTCTATCGATTGCTGGCTGTGAGCACAGGCACAGGTTTAACTGAAATGGCATTCTGCATACTGTTATTCTTGATTGATCTTTTATGCTCCAACTGCTTATCTCCCATCACCTGGAAAAAAGGAAATCTCACACACACACTTGTAAATAAACACACAGATACCGATGCACGGGAAAAATGAATCGGTGGCGAGGGCTCTAATATCCCGCTGCTTTTTCTCTTTCTGACTGGTTGCATAGCTGCTCAGCGCTGCGCTCTACAACTGATAATAATGACAATGGGGAAACAGGTTGAAAGCACATCTTATTTAACAGCCTGTTAGGTAAGGCTTCCAGTACACTGCACTGACAAACCACTCACATTACTGCTAATGTGCTCCGCCTACATGTAGATCAGTTACTGCGATGACAGCGTAATCACCATCTGCGCTTCTACAAACAAAAAAAACAAAGCAGGTAAACACAGAGAGAGGAACAGGCCTCTGTGAAGCACATGCATGTGACACTGAGTGTCTGCACACACTCAGTGTGTGCAGATTTAGTGGATTGCAATTTATAACTGATTTACCTTTAATACACTAAATCCCCCAAAACGGCACAGGCACACATTACATCTATTTTATTTCACACTGTTGTTCAAACATACATAAATGTGTTCTTTGTTCACATCTTCTACAACCAGGGTTTTCCAAGTACGCCTTGTTTGCTAATTGCAGCCCTCAGCGATGTTTTGTGCGGCTTACAGCTGAATGGAAAAAGAAACTACTATGAATGTCATTCAGTCAGAGTTAAAGTCACATAAATTCATGATTACGAATGAGTACATTTCAAACAATCTAACCTCGGTAGAGGTTTAAACACTATCTATGTACAGGAAAACTGGTATTGGCAACATAAACCATCAAACATTAGCCAAAAGTAACACTTACAAAAACCAAATTCCAAATCTAAAATGATTAGACTGACTAAAACATTATGGGAGATATGGACAATCAAAACAGCCAAGATTACTACGGGAGTTTTATGCTCCTCCTGCAGGCATGCATTTGGTTAGAGTGTTGATGTCGCCTGTGTTTTTGGTACTGTTTTAAACTTGCATTCATTGCAATGGCCACAAAAAGTTGAAAAAATAAGCTGCAAAACTATGTTTTAAGTCTTTATACTTTGTTACAGATACGGACATCTGGAGACTCGCCAGGAGTCATTCCTGTTACAGGTTCTTAAAGTCCACCTAAATTATGCTGCCTGGGTCGTGTGCATAGTTGGTGCATTGTACAAGCACACAGCCATGCTGACTGTCAGCAAAGACCAACTAAATGCTCAGCGTCTGAGGCAAGCCCTAGCAGGCTAAAGTATAAACTTTACTGTATGTGAAAATACCCCACTGCTCATTTGATACATCACCTCAGGAAACACTTGCCTGACGCATTTATAATCTCACTAACTAGTTTCACGTCTTATTAAATATAACATGACGTTCATTTTCTAATTTAGGGTCTCATTTAGAGGAAAAGAGACGGTACAGCTGGATAAGCTTCAGTTCGTGGCTACATTTTGATTGACTAGTCACCGCTGTATGTAATGTTTTTATTTACAGCTGGTAGGGCTGCCACAAACGATTATTTTGATAGTCGACTAGTCACCGATTATTTTTGCGATTAGTCGACTAATCAGATCATCATCCATTGAACTTAAAACGTACAGCTTATTGCACCAGCAGCATCTGCTCTTATATAACTATCATTAGCTTACAGCTTTAAGTCTTTAAGGTATGTGCTAACTAAAAATAAAGACAAGATGATAGTTTATTAAACTTTAATGAAATTTGCAGATTGTTTCTGTGAAGTTTAATAAACTCCTTGCTATCTAAAATATAACAGGACACCGGAGTAAATTCTCGAGCATCTCACACTTCTGATAATCAGCTGTCTGCTTGATGTTATTCAGCTGTGTAAAAACTATAACTTTGATCTCAGCCAAACCGATTTACTCAGAAACAAATAAAATACTGAAAAAAGCCAAACAATAACATGTTTAAGTTATCTAAGTGACTCATATGTTTAACCTGAGTAGCGAAAGACGGCGGTGGGTTTGAAAACGATTTGCCGGGAGTCCGGTGTTCTCACGGCTCTAGTGAGCCTAGCCCCCGGCTAGCTATCGAGCTAGTGGGTAACAGACGTCTCCGAAAACGTCGGAGCGCTTTTGAAAATATGTGGTGTCCTGATAAACTGAGCAGATATTTGAGGTTTACACAGCTACATTCTCACCTGAAAATATGTTAAACGTTTATTTTGTGACCCAGAAAGAATAATAAGAGTAATATTAAAACTAACTAGCTGCCGCCATTGTTGTAAACTGAGCTGGGCTGCGCTATGAATTCTGGGACACAGCTACTTCTTCTTCTTCGGGGTTTAACGGCAGCTGGCATCCTTGTACATGCAGTGCTGCCATCTTCTGTTTCAGTCCGTTATTACACTCTTAAATCCTGCTACTTATTCCTGCGTCTTTTGGGATCTTACAAAGCTTCAAACGACGCGTCGACTATTAAATCAGTCATCGACGATTTTGATAGTCGACGTAATCGTGACTAGTCGACTAATCGTGGCAGCCCTGATGTAAACACAGCTTCATTAATAACAGCTGTAATTAAGTGTAGATTATCTTGAGTGCACACACACAGCATTGCAGAGGTTACACATTCCTGCTCAGTAGGCAGCTGGTGTTGGTTTTGGTTTGTTTCTTTTGGTTCATCTTTGAACAAAGTTTCAAACCCCCCCACTGTCACCACCCCTCCTGCTGTGCAAGCAGCAGAAGCCAGAAAATGAAATAAAAAAAAAAGAAACAGTGACAGTCACACTGCAGCACAGTCATCAGACTTTTGGTACTTGTGATTGACTGGAAGTTCAGCAAAAATATTTTAGATAACATCATCAACAGACACATCAGTTTTTAATATGCGATTAGTTCCCAGATGATTTACTGACAGTGGCATAAAATATCTCCTCCTGTGTTATGTTTTCTGTGCAAGTGACCCGAGATAGTTCTGATGCACTCTGAGCAGCTGCCCATCCTAAAAATTCATTTTAATAATTGACACCGCAGAAAAAAACAGACATGCTTTAATGCTGACTGTGTTGCACCTATGGGAGGCCCGGCTGTGGTACACACAGGTTCACTGCCATGCTTTACTGAGACATTTAAAGGGACTCGAATGAAATTTGTTTCGCCTGGTGTTTGTGAGGTGGAAAAGGCCTGGAGCAGCAGTGTGGGCAGTTTTCATGGCAGTGCTGAGGGCAGCAGATATGAAACAGATCTTTCAACAGAGCTGTGTTAGGCTGCCTTTCCCTTTCAGTCACATGCTGTTCTACTGGTTCCAGTTTCAAATAATGAGGTCAATCTATGTGAAAATAATTAATGCCTTTAAGCCAGAAGCTCAGGGTTCAGACTGAAATGAGTTTTCTACTCTTTGATCTGCACGATGTTATAAAAGATATTCCCGTGTCATCTATTAGTCCCTGGATTTTTCAGTCTGCATATTGACCTTGAGGATGAATCCCAAATTGTCTGGACGAATAGACCGCACCCATCAGGGTGGGTGTGGTCTATTCGTCCCAGGCACACAGTTCCAGCTGTCAGCACAGAAGCCCCGCCTGTAATCCTTTCAAAACTTCTTTCTTTTAAGGGACAACCAATTAGAAGACATTTAGTTCAGAGGGCGGGGGGCTGTCTTGTTTTGGGCAGTGAACAAACTAACAGTGACTGTGACTCATACTACTCTAGAAGAGTCCACGAATAAAAATGTTGAGGTTGAGTTAAAAATGATCATATTAGAAATCCTGTAAGGAGTCCTGAGCATCAGCCCAAAATAAGTTTTACTTGTGCAAACCATTTGATACAGCCAAAATAGCAGATGTAACCATTATGATATAATGAAGGGAATCACTGTTTCAGGGCCATATGCGTTATATGAAGTGGTCTCCAGTAGTCCCCAAACAGACTGGCCCATTTATCAGACGTAACAAGCTGTGGATCCTCTGGCAGGTCTCATTTTAAACACAGCCATTATCAGCTTTTCATTTCAAGCCTTGCTGCTCTCACTGTGGACTAATGACGGGGGCCTCCTTTGCAACAGGACAGGGGACAGTGTGTGTGTGTGTGTGTGTGAGAGTGTGAGAGTGTGTGTGTGTGTGTGTGTGTGTGTGTGAGAGTGTGAGAGAGTGTGTGTGTGTGAGTGTGTGAGACCTTATGCTTCTGTCACTTCTGTCCTGATCAAAGTTTAATGAACTCTTTAGTGCACATGCCTGAGAAGCATCTTACACATCACACACTCAGGATGTCATCACAAGTGGATACAAACACTAAACTTGTTGTCTGCATTACTTATTTTTAAAAAATGGAATTTGAATGAATAATTGCATTTCTTATTCTAAGTCTTGGAGAAAGTTAATAAATGTGCTCTGCAGGCTGGTTTTAGACACTTGTGCAGACTTTGGGCTCACGTCCCAACAATGTGCTCTCCAGTGTCAGCCTGCTGCTCTGAAAGGCTTTGGCCTCATCCTCTGGAAAATCCTTTCTCAATCACACTTCAGCATGTGTGGCAAATGGTTGCTCTGTGGAGAAGTTGCCTTCTTAAAACTTCATGTAATCGAGAAAGGCAACAACAATGCTAATTAATAATCATCTAAGACTTGATACTAGGACTTGTAGCCGCGCAGATGTTTTGAAAATGAAGCCAAGGCCAAAAACTTCAGTTCTTTTACTGACCTTTTGACTTGTTTGTGATGCTGATGTCTTTGGAGCATTTTTAATGGAAAATAATATGTCTGCCTGTTGTGCAGTTTGTTGTAACAACAGAGTGCCGTCGCTGTTAAGCAAGCTAAGGTTTCAACATCTGAACCAGTGGATGAGTCATGATCGCTAAATCCATGTTTCATCCACAGTATGGTTTATGGATAAGACCACCTGACATTTTAATGATCTTCTAAACAAGAACGTGTCTAAAAAAGTCTCTCTCGGACCCCAAATTCAAGATGCTTGAAGCGATACAGCAGCTTGCTGTCATAACAATAACAATGATATTGTTTTTTAACAGTTTACACTTTTGTGATCAGAAATCAAATTTCATTTTCAAAGACATCTAAACCTAGTTTTGTGCATTTCCTTTTCTCCATCTGAAGAATCATATTTTTTTTTAAACGTATGTTTATTTGTTTTTTCAACAGTATCAACACCAACATAAAATGAACGTATGGCAGTCATTAAAATAATAATAATAATAATAATATTAATAGTAATAACGATAATTGAAGTGTTAATCCTAAAAGATTCCAAATAAATGCATAGTTAAATAAATTAAGATAGCAAACCATACAAATAAATACAATTAAAAAAAAAAATCAAAAAAAAAAATCATAATATAGGTTACACAGTATATTCCCAACAGCAAGTCAGACATTATTCATTATCTAGTTGTCTTATTCACTCATCCCCCCCCCCCCCCCACATCCCCACTCCTCAGTAGATCCAAAAATATCTTCCAGATGTTGTAAAATTCAGAAGCCTTCTTTCTAACAATATAGGTCAGTTTCTCAAGAGCTAAACTCGATGTTAAGTTATTTAACCAGTGGTTAAAAGAGGGGCAACCAACATTCTTCCAGCATAAGGCGATACAGCGTTTGGCCTGTAGCAAACAAAGATCGACCATTCTTCTTTCCTCACACGACAGAGTACAGTCATCTGGATACAAGCCTACAATGCATAACTTAGGGCAAAGCGGTACAGGAGAAGTTGTGATCTGAGAGATATATTTTAACACAGAGCTCCAAAATTTTTGGATCTCTTCACATTTCCACAGGCAGTGATATAGTGTACCCTGATGCCTATTACACTTATAGCATAGATCAATTATATTAGGATCAAATTTATTTAATTGTACAGGGGATATGTATGTTCGCCTTATCCAATTAAATTGTATCATTCTCAAACGAGTGTTAATGGTTTGAGTGTGTGTTTTTGAACATATTTTACCCCATTCAGTATATGAAATATCTTCTTGTAAGTCACTAATCCACTCCCGTCTTTTACTATCAGAGTTATCCAACTAACATGCTATAAAACTGGGACACCAGTCTTTTACCAAAACAGTTTTTTGTAACATGAGTTTCTAGGATGGAGAGTGGGGGTTGGTGCACTGAATTGTTTAAGTGTGCCAGAATAAAACTTCTAAGTTGTAGATACTTAAAAAAGTGTTTCTGCGGTAAATCAAACTTTGCCCTTAATTCACTGAATGACATTAGAGAATATTCCTCATATACGTCCTGTAGTTTCGCAATGCCCTTGTTCAGCCAAGCTTTAAAGCCCATGTCATTCTTAGCTGGGGCAAAGAGTTCATTACCCCAAATTGGGGAGAAACAGGACAACCCAGGAGAGTCATTCAACATTTTTTGTACTTCATGCCAAACAACAACAGTGTTTTTTACAAAGGGATTAGTAGTAATTTTCTTTAAAGTTTTAAAGGGTGCTGAGTATAAATAGCTATTTAACGACAGACCCTTTGAGGACATTCTTTCAGTTGCTAACCAGGGAAGGGAAATATCGTTTGAAAACCAAAACATAGTGGTCCTCAGCTGAGCAGCCCAATAGTAGCATTTTAAATTTGGAAACTGTAGTCCTCCCCTATCATATGGTAAATACAAGAGGGAGAGTCTGAGTCTTGGCTTCCTATTGTTCCAGATGAAATTAGAAAGAAGCTTTCTGGTCTTGGAAAAAAAAGGAGGAGGAGGGGCCAGCGGGATTGACTGAAAGATATATAGGAATTTAGGTGATATAGTCATCTTCACTATGTTTATTCTTCCCAGTAAAGAAAGAGGCAATGATATTAATCTAGTGATCTCATCCGACAACCCTACCACCAAGGGCTCATAATTGGCTGAACTAAGATTGCTTATCGTTGGGGTTACTCTGATGCCTAAATATTTAAATCCCTCTGCGGCATTCACAAATGGGTGGGATACAACTGGTTTCAACCTCTCGTTCATATTTAAAAACATAATGGATGATTTTTCTTCGTTCACTTTGAACCCAGAGAAACTGCTAAATTGATCGAATAGCTTCAGGAGAGATGGTATTGATTCTGCAAGGTGTGATAGAAACACAACAGTATCGTCAGCGTACATTGCAATTTTGTGTAGCATCTCCCCGATTTTAATACCATGGATCGAGGGATGTGATCTAATTGCTATCGCTAAAGGTTCCATGGCTAGTACAAAAAGCAGAGGTGAAATCGGAGACCCTTGCCTGGTGCCTCGAGATAGCTCAAAAGGACTAGAGATGAGATTATTGGTAGATACCATTGCAACCGAATCAGCAAGTAAAATTTCAATCCATCGGCAGAAGTGATCACCAAATCCAAAACGCTTAAGCACCTCAATTAGATAGGGCCATTCAACTCGATCGAACGCCTTCTCCGCGTCGAGTGATAGCATTGCAGTATCAGGTGACTCTTCACATTCGTGGATTATATTGAGAACTCTCCTCACGTTGTGGAACCCCTGACGATTTTGAACGAAACCATTTTGATCTCCGTGTATAATGGCTGGAAGAGCCCTCTCCAGCCTCGTAGCCAGAGCCTTAGCTATGATTTTGGAGTCAGAATTTAACAGCGATATGGGTCTGTAAGAACCGCTTTCGGCTGGCGCTTTGCTCGGTTTTAGAATGAGAGTGATCAGGGCACTACGAAATGTAGCAGGGAGGCGACCTGTTTCATAGGATTCCAAATAAACATCTAATAATGGGGGAATTAATTTTGCTTTAAATAGCTTGTAAATATCTATCGGAAGCCCGTCAGGACCCGAAGCCTTACCACCTCTCATGTTCGTAATGGCATCAGAAACGTCATTGAAATTTATTTCTCTCTCTCCAATTCATTTTTCATATCCTCAGAAATACAGGGAAAGATCAATCTATCCAAGAAAGCATTTTGGCTTACCAGGTCCAGTGGGCTGTCAGATTTATATAGGGTTTTATAATACGAGACAAAGGTGTTATTAATTTCTGTGGGATCTGTAGATAATTCCTGAAGAATCATATTTAACAGATCATTCAAACCAAAACGTTCGTATCTGAACTGAACCGTCTTGTTTTGCAAACAGGACAACTTGTCTGCAGAAAGTTCCCTCCATTGCATCACAGAGGTAAGAAAAAATGGGAAAGGTGGAAAAGTTGATTCAGTTGCTGTTTCATAATTTATATGCCCCCTTCCTTCTGCTGTGCATAAACAGTGCACCCATCTGTCCTGGTTTATCCGCTTGGAAATTCACCACTTTAAATGCAAATTACCTTCCTTTGTAGGACATCAACAAGCCATAATCCCTCACTGGCTCTTACAGTAGGTAAAAGCAGTCGAATATTATTCTTGGAAAGGAAGCAGAGAAGTCATGCATACTTAGCAGCATCCTTTTTTTTGGCTAATCTAAACTTTAACTCTGTAATGCTCGGCCAACACAAATGAAAACATCTCAGGGGGCAAAATGGTTCTTGGAAAATGTGCTGTGTGAGGTATTTTAGTTACAAAATAAAATGCTGATTTTACAGATGGGTTTGTGTAAATATGTATGTTTAAACGTGGACTGAGTGAAACAAACAGTAGGTTTAAAGATGGCCAAAAATCAAGAAAAAGAAAGTTTTGAGTCAGCAAAGGAGATTATTTTCTCTTCACTTCTTCAAGAGGGGCTAAAGATATTATGCCATTGTATTTTATTCAGGCTGATATCAGCTCAGTTTTTAAAAAACAAACAACTGATCTATAGTGTTGACTAGTATAAGGAAATTCACTTATTTATTGTCTTTAAAAAGCACTGACTTATTTTAAGCTCATAATTGGCACCTCCCACACAAAGCTCCCTTTGAGCTAATATTGTTCTATGCAGGTGTAGCTGGAGCAGCATGTTAGTACGAGGCGTCAAACCAGACAAAAGAGAGAGAAGCTGCAGGGCTGTCATCAAGGTGGAAAGAGACGATGACTTTCACCACAGGAGAGGTTGAGAGTATTCAAGTGCTCGAGAGAAAACAAGTTAAAGATGGCTGAAGGATGAAGAAGCTGCTCATAAAATTAGAACCCAGAAAGTTCGAGATTAACATTCGTAAGTGAGCACTTATTCTAAAGTGACTTTATAATCAATTATTAAGGCAAAGAAGAACTGTTCTGTTTTAAAAAGAGGACAACTGCAAGGACACGCTCACTGAATATGTGTGTGCTTAGATTGTGCTTATTCAGAGGAGCAGACTGGTATGAAGAAGCAGACATGCAAACAAAAAAAGGTAAATAAATCATCTGAATCCAGCTGTTTTTGTTAGAAAAAATATATTTCTCAAAAAGCTAGAACATTTTTATACAAGTTGAGTTTTTCAAGCTAAATCAGGTTCAAAGCCAAAAAGAGCACATCTTTGTGTTCATGTGAACCCCTCTACACACAGCCGAGAGTATGCAGCAATGACTGCAGTGCAAACTCTGGTAACAGAAAACAACTTTTAGCCAAAACATCAGAAAAACTGATCCAAACAACCTGTAAACTCAGCACTGCATTCACTCAGGTCCGCAGCAATACACCTCCCACTTTACAACTGACCTAATTCTCCATTTTGAACCATGAAGGATCAATTCTCACACGCTTGTACACCACAGTAATTGTGGCTTTCCTATTACACATCTAGGTCTTTTTCTACGGAAAACTAGCTTATAAAATCTGAAATAACTGACAGTGGCTGAAATGTGCATTGCTTTACTTGAAAGGCGTGTATAAGAGCAGGGACATTTACCTCGTACTCCTGAGAGAAGTGCAGACCATCGTTGGCCTTGAGTCTCTCAATGTGGTCGGCCAGGTCACAAACAGCGATGGGAGGATGTTCCCTCATCCCTGCAGAGACAGCGAGAGTGGTGAGTGCCGTCCATCACAGACACACATGCACAGAAATGTGTGCGCACACAGAGTGCAGATGCATGTTGAAGGCTCAGTGTTAACTGGTCGCAGTGATATGAGGTGACAGCGAGAGTGCTGTGTGCTGAGCAGAGGGATGATGTCTGGCTGTGCAGCTCTTCAACAGCATGCTGTAACCACGCTGCAGATGAGCACCAACTAGCATGCTGATTGGTTAAAGAAATCCCATAAAGCAGTAGGTGAGTGGGAAGGTGGCTGGGGTGCAAAAAATACAGCATTTTTAACTGATGTGGTCAAATATATATGTATATATTTTAACTTAATGGTAGATGTATTGCTTTATTCAATTAGATAGACAGTCTACATTTAGCGCTAATGAAACCCACTTGGTGTAAAATAGCTGACATGGTCATGAGAAGAGAAGGTGATGGTGATAAATGGGAGGTCTCTACTTCTAAAGGCTTCTATGTAAAACAGAAAAGGGCACCAGGCAGGAATGAAAGGAAACATTAGTAAAACACAGGAGGATTGAAAACTAACTTGGAGTATTCGGGCAACTGAGGACACTGGAACCTGTGTGGGAAAGATGAGGCAAAACCAAAGCACAGGGGTCAGTTAGGACAAGAGGACACAAGGAACAGTGAGGAAGGAGCTGCCCTACTCAGCAAAGACTTAAGAGACGCTGAACACAACTTTCCCAGATGGCTAAATAACATTTAAAAGAATTTAACATCAGTTTCACTGTAATCAATAAACTGACTGTGCTTCGTATCTGTTTGTTCTTTGGTTTCATTTGAAGTGGTCCGACTCAGCTGTCCATTTTGGGTTAAACTGGGCTGTCTTGGTCCAACATTGCTGTTATTAGCACCTTTGGATGTTTGGTTCTTGGCACTCTTACATCTGTGTTTAACCACAGCTGCCAAGAATAAAACGTCTCCCTTTTTTCATTTTCAAAATGAGGATTTCTTTAGGCAAGGAGCATTAAAGCCTCAAGAAGCTCATCATCTTACTCTTGACACTTAAAGGCCCTTACCCCTGTGTTTGAAGGTCCTTCATTCCCAGTGAAGTATACTTTACATATTTGCTAAGGAGATCTTAATGCAAACGACATTCTTTTAGACACACGTTCATCGTCATCTCACAGACACATTGGTTTAGGTTGGGTGTGATCAATGACTCTGTAACAGAGTCATTGAAATTTATTGTAGTGGTGATTTTCTCACTACTGTCCCAGAGAGGAAAAAACAGCTGAAACCAGAAGCATATGTACCAATATATGTAAGATGCATTTAAAAAAACTTGCAGCCATAATAAACCAGCACAGTATCTGTTTAATGCTCTGGACTGAGATGTTTATGTCCTGGAACCTGTCTATGCACAGCATGTTTTTATTTGATTTAAGTCATGATTGTATTAAAGTGGTTTTACTGTCACTGTGCCAAATTTTAACTTTGTCTTTTCACTTTCATTTACACAGCAGCTTCAGAATAGCTGCTCAGACTCTGGCCAAGATGGCTGCTTCTAAAAGGATTTGGGTACGATAACCAATCACAAGACCTCAGTAACTCACCCGAGTAATAATATAGTGAACGTCTTTTTGTTTTTTGCCAGTGTTGTAAAATTATTGCAAACTTAATTCACAACTTCAGTCTTTGCTACATTACGAACAAAATCATTTGGGTAAAATGAATGTTTATTGAACCTGAAATTGCTCGCTGTGATAATTTAAACAATATATGTCATATGTGCTGAATGATACCTGGAACAACAAAACAAAAACCTTTATATTTAGAAGTATGGGTCTGAAAGCAGCATCATAAGCAAATCTGTCACAATTGAGGCTGACCTTGGTGCTGTGGACTGATTGGACTAAAGTCTAAGTTTGATTTTGTGCTAAAGCAAGAAATATGCAATAAATACACTCGACATGAGATCAAAGGTGTTGTTGTAGTTATTGATTTATGATTGCAGCAAATGGGAGAGCAGATCTACTTTATACAGTCCAACCAAGATTAAGATTATGTTGCTGAGAGAACTTTCATTTCCAACAGTGCTTGTTTTGAATAAAATAACTCCAAAATATTACAAAATGGTGCAAATATTAAGACTAAACATGTGTAACTACATGAGAGCACATTGATTAGGTGTGGCCTAACAGCGTTGGGCGTGGCCTAACAGTTGTCCAAGAGTGTCCATTTAAGCTACGTGTTGCAAAGACGTCAGGTTGCAACAGAAGCAAAAACACTGAAAGTTTGGAGCGTTTTTGGAACTTTGATCCAGCGCCTCTGCATCCTCATCTACTCCAATCTCATCCATACTGTAACCAAAATAGCAGCGTGTAGCATAAAATAGAGGCAATCATTAGTAACATGTAACAATTTTATCAACTCGTCACTATATGTGAATTCTGTATATGTGAATGCTTAATAGAAACACTAAAACTTGATGTTGTTCCAACAAGACTTTTATGGTGATGTGTTTGGTGCTGAAGAAGAGATTTTCTTTTTCAGATACAGACTCGTGTTTCCTTATTTTGCTCTGCGCTTTCTTCGGTTGCCACAGATGTCCCAGAATGAGCCTTGGTGGGAAGTTACAGCGAGTTTGGCTGCCATTATCTCAGAAGGGAGCAAATTAAAAAACAGCAGAAGCAGTGAGTACCAGCTCGTGTCTGAGTGCGCCTTCAGCCCTGATTGTTTCACAAGCAGGGCAAAAATAATTAGCTCAAGCTGAAGTAGTAACATGCTCAGAGTTCGAGATCATGACCAGACGAACGAACATAAGCACACAAAGTGTTGTTGGTCTTTTGTGTTAGTGTATTCCTGTGTGAATGATTTCCCTTCATTTATAAAACTATTATAACACTTTTTAAATCTTTGGCTTCTGCAGAGTCAGTTTTGTGTTTCCTTGTGTTTTGCATTCATTCCTGTTTAGTAGTTACTACGTTATCATCCCTTGTGTATCATGTTTGTTTATGTATTCTTTGAAGCTTGTGAACTTTGTGAAAGTTGTGAACTTTTTGCACCCTTGTGTTTTAAGCCTTGTATCTCTCGTTGTGTTTGAATTGTAGCTAGTGTGTAGTTACTGTTCTCTGTTATTTGAGTTTAGTTTCCTCACAGTTGCCTTTGTTCAGCACAGCTTGTGTATCGCGGTCATCCACCGAGTTAGCTCCTGTTGTACTTCAGGAGTTTGCTCCTGTGCCTCGTGTTTATTTGTACTTTACTGTTTTGATCGTCTGCACCTCTGTCCCAACTGTCTCCAATCCCTTATTCACTCCATGTGTATATATAGTTCTATCTTTGCCTCAGTCTTTCATGCATTTCCTTCTGTGATCTCGTGAGCTTGTTTGGATTATATTGTCTTTAAACTCTGCGTCAGCTTCATTGAGTGGCCTTCTGTTAATCAGTCTGCCTACGTTGTCTGCATTGGGTTCTTTAACCTGCTTTAGCTCCTGTCTCTTCAAGCCCTGTTCCCGTTTCAGAAAGCCTACTTTCTTCTGATTGGTTAACTAATTGAAAACTACTGAGGGACAACACCCAGCGACTCATACTGGATCAAATCGTCCATTAATTCCACTGCAATTCATTTAGAAGGTGCACATGAGGCTTACTGCCCTGCTAGACAGACATAAATGGAACTAAATGACAATATTTAAACTGGAAAAACCTCTAGAGAAAAAACAATGATTATACAGCACGAGTCAGTAGTTTGGACACCAACCCAAAAGCTGCAGATTATCTCTGTGGCTGCATTTGTATTTTATTGATTTAGTTCACCTGATGGCCATACCTGTAGAGTGATATAAGGAAGTCCATGATGGAAGTAGAAAATAAAATGAAAAGCTGTGAAGTTTAAATAAATTTATATCATTACTTGTTTGTTTTTTTAAGATTATCATGAAAATCCTGTTGTATACACATTATATTAAAGAGGGAAATGAAGATTTTCATAATTTAATTCTGTTACCTGATATGAACCTGGAAATTCTACAAAAGTAAAATGGCCCCGGTCACCCGAACTGACAACTAAAAGTTGTGGAGCGTTTCCATTTTATTGAAAAAAAAAAAAAGAGATCACAGTTTGACTTCATTATCATGGTATCATCTGTCATTTTTTCCAGTGTTTTGTTATGAGTAACGTCGAGGCCACCCAGCGCGCAGAGGTTGTCAAGTGAGCTGATGAATTTATGCTCGAGTAAACAACATCTGCCAAAATCCCTCCTACTGCTGCCACCACAGGTAAATGCCACCCATCTCAAGAGAGAAGAACGTGGACAAAAAAAACAATGACATACTTTATGCTTAAAACTTCCCACTGAAAGACAGGTGGGAGAAAAGGATAAGAGAAGATGCTGGGAGGCGTAGAACAGATGAAAAACAAAGCTAAAAATCAGTTAAACAGTCAGATGGGAGAATGAATGAGGACACAAAGAGACGATAAAACAGACAAACAGAGCTACAGTATGCATGCAGACCAAAAATATAAAAACTAATTGTTTATAAGTAATTCTTATGGGAATAAAGGGTTACTAAGTTACTGGGACAAAGTCCTCGCTAGGAGGTCAGGGTGAATGGACAGCTCAAGACATTAGATTTCTCTTTTGAACATCTGAATAGAAATATCTCACTCCAATTGTTTTCATGGTAAGTTTAGTCTTTGATTGCACAATCATGTGGAAAGAAAATCTAAGGTTTCATGCATCAGGCCATAACTTACAAATTTAGCATCATTCTTATTCAACAAAAACTAAGCCAAGGCAAAGCTTTCTTAAGAGTTTGTCATTGTACTTCATTCAGGTTGAGGTCTGGGCTTTGACACCTTGGTTATTTTCTTTTCTCCTAACAGATTTGCTGGTGCTCTTGTTATTATTCCCTTTCTTCTGTGGGCCATTTTCATCCAAGGCTTCCTGTAGCTGTTGGACAGACGCTCTCAAATTAGATAGAAGAGATCATGTCTGACAAAAAGACTTCAAGGTGTCCATGTCCCAAAAATATTATGAAATGTTGGTGACTGTATATGTTTGAAATAAAAATGAACTGAACTTTAACATTTGACGTGCTTACCGAGTCCTGTAGACCAGAAGACGAAGCATTTGCATTTTTTGCAGATTGCACAGTTTGACCTTGTGGTGAAATTGAGACTTGCACATACTGGGAAGACTGGTGACTATTTTGAATGTTTCTCCATTTGACAATAATCTTTGTAACTGCAGAATGACTTTAAATCATTTGGAAATGGTTTTATATCCCTTTCCAGATTGATGGGCAACAACAAGATTTCCCTGAAATCACTGCTGATGTCTTTATTCTGTCATCTTTGCATTTTGTGTCAACACACCTGAATGCTCCAGACCAGACAACTGTCAAAACCTCTGCTTTGATACACTTGCTCATCAAGTGCAGTTAATTAGTAGAACCTGGCTGCCACTTGCACCTCTTTCCATGGACACCGTAAATATGTATTTTATTCATACAGCGCTTCTGCATTTGTCTCTGACGAATTAGTAATGATGTGTTTAAAATATCACATGTTATACACTGCCAGTGAAAAGCTTGAGAACACCTCCATTTTTCCAGTTTTACTGCAATTCAAGTTGTTCAAGTCCAATGAATTGAAACGGTACAAAAGGTAAGAGATGAACCGCCAGAGGTTAAAAGGTTTCAGCAAAACTAAAAATAGTCTGTATTTCACAATCATACAAAAAGTCCTTTTTTCAGGGAACACAAAACGGGTGAACAATTTAAAGCTGTTCTGCAGGAGGCTGATCAAGCCTCGAAAGGTGGTGTTACTGATTTCTGCAGGTGTTCTGGATTAAAATAAAAGCAGTGTGCCACGCATCTATGGGAACCTCTGCAACAGATATGGGAACAACTTTGATTTCTATTGTAGAAAGAATGACACAAGTGTGTTCAGCTGTTATCAGCCAAAGGAGGCGACTGTGATGAGTCAAAGCGGAGAATACATTTTGGTCTATGTGGTGAGAATAAGGCACGGCGGGACCACAGATCAACATTCAGAGCCATTTTATTTACACTTCTCACCACGAAACAACACCACACACACCTGCGTCCCCGTGTTTTAACTTGGCGGGCGTGATTACGGATGCCGAGCAGGTGCGTCCGCCCTCCCTGCACGGCACCGCAGACCACGCCCCACCACAGTCTATAAATTGATTCCAAGATTTCTTGCTTCCAATTGTTTATTTGTACTATACTTTCATTTCAAAGTGCAATGAGACAATAAACGGCATAATTTTCAATAAAAACAGGAAAAAGTGGGGTTTTCTGAAACTTTTGACCAGCAGTGTACTTATCTAATTTTAGAACCTGGTACAGACCAGGTGATTTTGTTTTATTATGTCCCGATGCACACAACCTTAGAGTGTTTACATGCTTTTTCACATGAAAATTATGGATGGAAATCAGACATTTTTCTCAGAAATAAACACCAGACTAAGCCAGCTGAAAACTGTTTAATTATAGACGGACTTCCTGCCTCCAAAAACATGCATTAGCAGACACGGCTGCCCCAGAAACAATATGCCACCCAGGCTTTAACAGCACGATAATGAAGTTAACAAAATGCAGAAGTATGATGTCTCACACACACTTTGTTTTAACGCCACGTTTTCAAAGTAACGGAGTAAGGGAATAGGAGGCAGTGAATGAAATCACTGTGACAAACATGAGTGGGAGTCAGTTTTTCAGTTTTGCATCAATAATTAGCACTAGATGTTTAAATTCATGCTAATATATGGCCCTCCTGACAGTGTGTGTAGTGATGGCGCATTTTTAATTAAAGTATGTGATAAACAAAATGGTTAGATTAACTGACTGTCCAAGAAATGTGATTTATTTGTTACTTTGCATTCATTACTGGAATGAATGCAAAGTCAGTCAGTCTGTGTCTGAGCAAGGCATTCTTAAAATTTCACCCCCAACCAGCCTGAGCCTGGTTCTGCCCGAGGTTTCTTCCTGTTAAAAGAGACTTTTCCCTCCCACTGTCGCTAAGTGCTTGCTCATAGGGGGTCGTCTGATTGTTGGGGTTATTTTGTAACATTGTAGTGTCTTTACCTAAAATATGAAGCGCCTTAAGACAACTGTTGTTGTGATTTGGCTCTATGTAACTAAAACTTAACTGATGAAATTAAATTGAACTAAAAAAAAATCTATAAAATCACGTTGCTAAACTTGCTAACTTAGGACTCCACCCTCTCATGAAAATATCACTTCTGACATGAAAAGAACAACAACATGGAGACAAAGTGCCAAATATGAATGAAGATATTTTCTAAAGCAGTTGTTTCATTTTCTTGCACAGACACTAAAACACAAGTTTTAAAACCGTGTAAGTCTCATCCAAAAATGACTGAGGTGACACTGATACTTGAGAAACTGAATCTGACAGTCAGTTGTCACCTGTCACCTCAAAAACAGGATCCTTCATTATATTTCTGGGTGTCAATGGATTCAGTAACACAATCCTTCAGTGATAATTTCTCAGCACCTTTAGAAACAGAAACTGGATGCAACTGGTAAAAATTTAGACCTCAGTAAAAGTCTGTTTATGGGGCTGAATGTTTGCATGTGCATGTGTTTGTGTGTCCATGCCTTGTGTCTGATAGTTGAGTCTCCTCATCTCCACAGGATCTGACGAGTGGGCCAGCAGCGAGTCCTTCACTCCTGCCATGTGCTCATCCTTGGCTGGAGACGTTCGTTTCCTGGAGAAAAAGCAAAACCAATTTAATGTTACATAATGTACCAACAGGCCAAATGGGTATTAATGACTCCGAATGAGCAAATTTCTAAACTTTATTTTCTGGAAAATACTGGGAAAAAATAATCTGCAACAAGCTATTGTGCAAAAAACAATAAGGATTACACGTAATTTGAGCATACTTTATAGATGATGAAAAGCGTTGTAGAATGTCTGAGGACTAAAACTTTGGCTGCAAGCAGTGTCTTCCTATTTGCAATATTGAACTGGTTTGCTCTGACTTTTCAATTTTATAGGAATTTTAATGTATTTGTTTTAAATTTTATTTTATGGCCCAAGAAAAGTATCTACTAAACAATAAACACAGACTTAAAATCAGTAACAATATAATTCCTGAAACAGACCAGCAACCTAAGGTTTACTCAGTCACTTGACCCTGGACTGGATACGTGAATAAAATCTGTCGATGGGTAACAATGTGTCCAGTCTTGGTTCCTGATTCCAGGGTTGCACAGAATTTCAGCTAAAACCCGCTCAAAGACGACGCTCAAAGACGACGCTCAAAGAAGACGCTCAAGGAAGACGCTCAAAGAAGACGCTCAAAGAAGACGCTGAAGGCGTCATACCAAGCATCAAAAGAACATTAAGAATTGATTAAAAAGTGAACGGTGGCGAGCCAGAAAAATACATCCTGTTATAGCTCAATTTGGTTGAAGGGGCATCTTTTATTTCTCAGCACTTCTAAACTCCTTAGACGTCCAGATGAGTCACATCCAGACCCTTCTTGTGATAAGATGACACAGTTTTCCAAACAAAATGAGTGAAATCAGTTCAAATGTTGGTATTTATTTAACAGGGCTTTATCATTAGTGAAGTATCTGTTGTACTTGGGAATATTAAACGTGTAAGTATGACCTAATATTTACAGTATGCTACTGAACTGCACAGTAGAAGCTTTCTCCATTTACTTTTCAAACACTGATTTAAGATCATCAACTGCCTTTCAAAGATTTTCAGACACACCTGATTTGCATAAAGTAGCCTCGACCCAAACTTTATGCAAATAAAGAGTGGGCAACTCAACACCCCCTCTCTGGAAATGTGGCGATACGAGACTGCATTGCACGGCTGCTACACAGACAATGAGAAATGCAAATGACTCCTTTAAAACAGAAATATGACACTGAAATTCATCTGCTCAGCTCAAACAGCTATAGCCCCTTTAAATGAACCGTTAATTTGCATTCCTTAAATGTAATAACTACATTAGGGTTGAAGTGCAGGCAAACCTGAGTGTTTCACCTTGAAACAGAACGTCCTTATATTTAAAACATCTCTTGATAAACGGATATTATATATATTTTATACATTTTGAATTAGGGACTGTGGAAAGTAAATGGAGCCCATACATCATCAATCAGCCCACGCATACGTGACACATATATTCACAGGTGTGTATTCAGCATGTTTTTTGCAGGTAACACAAACAGGAGAGTGAAATGCCATTGTGATGTCAGTTATTGCCTCTTGGTGATATCAGGATTCGATTTTTCCATGTCTACAATTTGTTTTGAAGGCTGCTTCTGCAGGTGTGTGAGGGGCTGAGAGGTGAAGAAAGCATGAAGGGAGAATTATTCTGGAGGGAAAGATCAGCCGGATTTGTGAACTCGACACTCGACACAGAGCTGAACAGCAGAACAACAGACGCACAAAGAGACAAACATGCTAAAATGTAGTCTCACACGCTGACACTGAAGACACACATGCTTAGAGCGGCTGTCAATTGAAGCCGATATGCCTGAAAACCAAACAAAAAGAAGACAGCTCAGAGACACTGACGTGGGGGTGTGATTTGAACGTGTAACAGAAACAAGTATCTGTCACTTCAAATCATCACTGTCAGCAAATGTAGACACGTCTGACCCACAAAGCATGTTTACACAGCATGCACGATGTGCAAGGGCAGGCAGGAGAGGTTGGAGGATGGGAGGGTGGAAACAGACAGGAGCACTAACCTTTCTTGTTTGCTGCATCCACAGAAAGTAGGCAGACAGTTAACAAGGAGGAAGAAACAGAGAGGATTCATTTACAAGTCGTCAGAGGACCTGACAGAGTTCATTGCTTCACCTCACAAACTACTCCTTCATCTCATCTTTGACCTGATCTCATTTTCTAATAAAATCTGATGTAGTACATGAACAAAGAGAGAGTGTTTTCAATATTTCTAATGATTTGCACAGAGCAACCTGGAACAAATTACTGTATAACCTGAATGGAAGGCTGGTTTCACAGTCTGTGGAACGTGATGAAGCAGCCGTCTCCTCTAAACATCAACCCACAGTGCTGAAAGGGCCAAAAACCAAAGTTCTTCTAATGGTCATTGGAGACTGGCTCTAAAAGCCAGCCAAGAGTCACAGACTCCCGAGTGAAAGTGTTGAAGCTTACAGCAGAAATAAACATGTTTACAAAAAACTGCTCTGGAGCTACTTCCCCTCTTCATAGCAGCCGTGTGGTGGATGAATTTGTGTTTTTCATTTTGTTAAAGCATAAAGTCTACATGAGGGGTTGGCTGCGTTTATTGATAGGTGGGAGGTGACGCAGCAGGGTGTAGCTGCTAGGCTTCGTCTCAGTCCATCTATCTGCAGTATTTGTGCTGCTGGTGAGACAAATCCTGTCTTTTTCTTTTTTATTTGGAATGAATTAGCCGATGGCTGTGAATTGGACCTGTATAGTTTATGAATGCAGCATGCTAACCTAGCCTCCTGGCTAAGCTAATAACAACACTGCACCTTCTGGTCACTTCTGGGTCATAAACCCATGGCTATCCATTTCTATGGTTGGTATTAATTCCAACTTTTGCATCAGTTTTCCCCTCAACAAAATTTGTAAGTGAAACAATACCAAGCAGCCTCTTTATATTTCAGTTTAGCATGCATGAGTCGATATTGGTATACAAAAGCTAACTGTTGAAAACTTTTCTTGTGACTAATGACCTAATTCAAGTTTCATGATTTTCAAAATAAATGGAATCATGTCAGGCTTAAGGATTTTGTTTGACGTTGGACTACAGCAAAAGGAAGAATGAGGAAAAAGACAAAACAAGTTGTGCCTCTGAGCAGCGCAGCAGCCATATGGAGGCCCTCGTCAGCCCAGTCAGTAACTCCAGATGTTTGACCCAAGAACAGGAAGCACGAGCCAACTGTCAGGCTTGAAGAGCAGGGCCGCGAGGTAGCTCGCAGCACCTCCCTCTCATATGCCATGGAGGACCTTTGCCTTCAGGCCGGCTCAAACAAGACAAATGTCTGTCTCTATTCTAGAAAATCTTCCACTCTGACCGTTTCCTGGCACTCGGTTCTAATAAAATCTTCTTGTCATCTGTTGTGCTGAAGAAAATGCTTCAGGTCTCTCTGTGGACTCAGCTCGATGATATGAGGAGGAACACAATGAGCATGTACTGCCTCCAAGGTTTACCAAAAGTGTTGCTTCTCTCACAGCAGATGACGAAAAAGGATCATCTGTATCCTGATGCTTCTGTTACTTAATTTCAGGGAATAAAAGTGTAATTTTTTTTTTTACATCTGATAGTTTGACATGTAAACGTTTTTTTTTTTTAAAATAAAGTTTATAAAAATATATATGAACAAACTGCTCTGCTAACTGAAATGACAAAGCGGTAACTAGAAAAAGTAATTTAGGTGTGAGTGTATTCCATTTTTTGTTATTTTACCAAAATGCTGCAGTGAGAGAATTCAGGAAAAACTAGAAAAATGGATCTTTCTAGTTTTTCTCCTCTGCTCACATTCAAAGTCTTGAACTATCAGAGCGCCCAGTGACGTGACACCATGGTCTCACTCTCAAATACCCACTTTAAAGCAGATTACTCACAAGATGGAGAGGAAATGGTGTCTTACTAATTTACTTCATTTACTTTGCTTTTTGACAGAGCTTAAAGCTGGATCGAGTGACCCTGAATTCACCCTCCACAGGCTTCCCATGATGCACTGAGCGTTTCTCCTTCTTTCACCATTTGTTTATAAACCATTTAATTATGAGTTGTTATTAATGTCTGTCTCTCTTCCACAGTGTGTCTTTTGTCCTGTCTCCCTCCCCTCAGCTTCAACCAGCGCAGCAGATGGCCCCGCCCCTCACTGAGCCTGGTCCTATCAGGGGTTTCTTCCTGTTAAAAGGAAGTTTTTCCTTCCCACTGTTCATGGAGGGCCCCTAGCTGCTAACCCTAACCAGTCTCTGTATTACTCTAGGGTCTTTACGTTGCAATATTAAGCACCTTGAGGTGACTGTTGTTGTGACTTGGTGCTATATAATCTTAAAAACCTCATATTCATATTATCCCAGTGAAGCCCTTCCCTCTCAGCCTGCAGGCTTCTTTGTGGTTCATAGACTCCCTTAAAATAGGATGGGAGACAGAGCTTCAGATATCCTTCCTGTGGATCCAGGTCCCAGTTTGAGTTCAGGAGACAAACACCCTTTTCACTTTTAAGATCATACTTAAAATTTTCCTTTTTGATAATAAAGGAAAATTAGGGCTGAATCAGGTCATCTTGAACGATCTCTTAGATATGTCACTACAGGCTCAGCCCGATGGAGGACTTCCCATCATGTATTGAGTATTTCTTTTCTACTGTATTGCATATCATTACATTTCGTCCTTTGTCTTCCATAGTTTGGGTTCTGTTGCTATCTCTGTGCGCTCGTTTTACCCTGACACGTTCCATAAAGCTGCTGTTTCCTACGCCTGGTTCTGCTGCGATCATTTCCTCTTAAAAAGAAATTCTTCCTTCCTACTATTGCAAATTAGGGTATGTACTAAAACTGATTAAAATCATATTCAGTCACTGATAGATCCACTACATTAATTTAATAATTTAGCATTTTAACAAAACAGGAACCTTTGTCTTTACTTGAATATTCACTGAAGTCAAAGCAGTAAAGGCCTTGTGAAGGAAAATGTTAACAGAAATTAAAATGTGCTTGTAAAAAACAGTGTTTTCAGTATTTTTATGAGTCTGATGTGATCAACGATTAATGTTTTCTGCATCTGTTGGAGGCGTCACTCCAAAAATAACCAGTGTGTGTCCTCGCAGTGTCTGCTGTTGCGTGTGTCATGCTCACCTTTTGAAGAGTAAAATAGCGATGACTATAATGATAATCAGAATGACTGCCAGCACCGGACCCATCACCCACAGCATCTCTGGGTCTTCTTGTGGTTGTCGAATAACCCCACTGATCTTCACCGTGAAGGGATCAGAGAAAGGGCTGGCTGCAAATGTCCTCTGCTGCAAACGAGAAGGATTCAGTCAGTTCACACACACACACGTTTTCATATCTCAGTGAGGACATCTCATTGGCATAACACGTTCCCTAGCTGCTCACCCTAACCATCAAAAACGAGTGCCAAACCTCACCATAACCTAATCCTAACCCTGACACTAAAACCACATTTTGAGCCTCAAAAATGCCTTCAAACTCATGAGGATGGGGATTTTGAAGCCAGCGGTCCCAACCCCCGGTCCACAGACTGGTACCGGTCCGTGAGTCGTTTGGTACCAGGCTGCGAGAGTTGAGGCTCGGGTGTGAAATTCATGGTTTTCAGGGGTTTTAATCAGTTTTTATCATTAGTTTTATATCGTTTGAATAAATCTTCTTTTTTTGTTACCGGTACTGGTTTTATTTCGTTGTATTTATCTGCGACACCTTAAAAGGCCTGTCTGTGAAAATATTGTCGGACATAAACGGGTCCGTAGCGCCAAAAAGGTTGGGGACCTCTGCAACAAGTGACTGTTGATCCCAATGTTCTGTCCTCACAAAGATGTCTAAACATCATTTTATTCATTTTATTTCATGAAATATTTTTGCTCATTTTAAACATGTTTTGAGAAAAGTTGGGAGACGGGCAACAAAAGGCTGGAAAAGTAAGTGGTACTAAAAAGAAACAGCTGGAGGAATATTTTGTTAACTGGTAAACAGTGAGTAACATGAGTGGGCATGAAAGGAGCATCTTAGAGTTTCGAAGAAGTAAACACGGTGAAAAAATCCCTAAAAAAACAAACACCTAAAACAACAGCATGACTTCATACTAGAGGAGTCCAGTGTTGAACTAGCTTAAGTGCAGTCCAGACCTTTCTGGCGCATCATGGACCGGAGCATCTACAATCCTATATCAGACAAGAAGGGGACGTCATTCCTCTTCCTGTTTTCTGTGTTTCACCATGAATAAAATCCGGATTTATGAGGTTTGCAAATCATTGCATTTTGTTCTTGTTTACATTTCACACAGCTCCCCAAGCTTTTGGGGATTTCAGGTATTCACACCACAGCATCCCTTTTCAATGCAACACATCTATCAAACAGTCCCGCTGGTAGTTGTGCGATGTATTAGGAAGAAAATAAGGGGACAGTAAAAATCACTGTCTACAGATACAATCTGCATGAATGGAAATAACTTGTGAATATTCTTGGAGCTAATTACTGGCTCTCAGGGTGGTTTTAAAAAAAGTTCCCTGGAGGTAAAGGTTTCATCTAGTTTTTACGATACAATATCAGGAGACAGTCTGGGTCAACACAAAAACAACTTAGATAAAAATTAATTTTATTCTTAGATGTGAGCGTTTTACTGTTCTCTTATTTGTTGAAATTAAATGGAAAGAAATTCTGGCTGGTTTATGTCTCTGTCTCGTATATTGGCAGCAGGCTGATATAGAGGTTTGTGCTTCATAGCATGAAGGTACCTTTGTTCCCCATGTGTGCAGTGACGTTTATTTCTATTCCAGTTCAGTTTCTATGACTAATATGATTACCCCATCACAATAAAAAAAAACAACAACAACAGAAAACACAATCATCAATAATTAGAACACAAAGAGGCATTTGTTGTCTCAATGAGGAAAAAAATAACACTATACAAACTGATCTGTTTCCCAGTGTGTGGCAAACATAACAATATGCTAATGGAAACTCAGTTTTGCACTCTTTTGGATAAGTTTTGTTTATTCTTGCTGGTTCTTGTTAAAACTCTAAAATATCTTCGTGGTGCACAGAGTTCCTGAAAAAGTTCCTGAAAAAACCCAAAGAAAATCCTGTATTTATTGCATCCATGTAACCTGCATGAAGCCTTTTTATTGCTTTTGTTGAAGCTTTACAATATTTTGTGGTACAGTCCCTCATCGATCAGAGGAATGATGTGAAACCTGTAACAGGACTATCCATCACATTACCAAAAAACTTCATGTAATTTAAATATTTTAATGGTGAAAACATTTTGATTCAATTCATCAATTTAAAGATTTTAAGCAATTGTAAAGCAGGATTCCACGTGGGAGTGTAAATGAGGTTTAAACGATAACAGGTCTCTGCAGGTGAAGGCAACTGGTTATCTGTAACAGCTCCTGGAAGGCAGCAGGTGGAGGGGATGGGGTTGGGGATAGAGGAGGACAGACAGTGAGGTGTGAGACAGGCAGACACAGGCTGCTGTGTTGGATGTGCTTGATGTGGGACCGTACTGCTTGTTGTCATGAGACCCACCCTGAGGCCAGGGGGGCGCAAGAAGCTCAGTGCAAGGATACACATCGGCAACATCCTCTGAGGACACATCCAACAATGCCAGCAGCTTCACTACACCTTCAGATGGGGCATGGAGACCTGAGGCCAGCCCTGAGTTCTCCCCTGCCATCACTAAAGGACATGGACCTAGACTCTCACTTTGGCACAATATAAACTCATGTCTCGCTGCTAGGACAGAGTCTGTTCATCTAAAAGATCCGTTTTCTCCACTTATTGTATTATTGTACTATTGTTTGTAAATGCTGATGATGTTACGTGGACAGAAAGTCACAGCTCTGCAGTCGCGCATCTTTGGAAAGAACAGCACATATACAAAGAAAAACGAAAGACATACAAATCTGTTGAAGCATACATATTTCTTTATAGCTACATCTAAGGCTTTGATTTGTGTAATGGACTGATGTCGACCATCCGGACTCACGCTGAACAAAGCATCGATTATGCCATCTGGCCATAGTCTCATATCATTGTCACCTACTTAAAAACAGGCCAGAGTAGGTGCGACGGTCTGCTTCTCTCTCAGACTAATTGCATTTCAATATGCTGAAAGCTTTTAATGGATTTTTGTCTAAAAATCTAATGGTGCAAAAAAGATGTTGCCTACCTTAGCTTTAAAAAAAATACAACAAAAAAACCCCGGTAAAAACTGAAACTATCCTCACTGTTCAGGCTTATTCTGGCTGAGCACATCAAGCATAATGTGACAAATCCCACTTCATCACTCGTTGAGATTCCAGTGCTCCAAAGCAGCCAGGTTTGAATGGCTTTCACCAATTTATTGAGTTCAAGGACTTTTAACTTCAAAAGATGACAGAGTGTGTATTCTAATGCTTTGTCAATTTAAGCTATTTGCATCCATAGGAACAGTGTCATTGGCTGCAGTTGTCTTTAAATTTGATTCAGTGGTTTACATAAACAAGCGTCCGCCTCGTGGTTGACAAATAAAGCCAATGCAGAAATACCAGCTCCTGTAAAGGCCACTTGAGGCTGACTCCAGTGAGCTGATCCACATAGACTTTAATGTTGAAATGCACAGTCCTACAGTCGAGGTAAACAGTTTTCCAGTCAGGTACAAAACATTATTGTGGTCTTCACAGTTAATCAAAACCTCCATAATGAATTCTTTTTTATAACTAAGTTGAATCTTCTATATGTTCGTTTGTTTGTGACCCATACAGTATGGATGAAGCTTGGTAACAGCGATCGCAAGTGTTAGCTACCGTATTTTCCGCACTACAAGGCGCACTTAAAAGCCTTTAATTTTCTCAAAAATCGACAGTGCGTCTTATGTATAAATTCTCAAACCGATTGTATGTGGTACATGGCGCTCAAAAATCTGTCAAAAAATGTTTTAGTACGACTTTGCTAAGCTACGAAGCCGCACGGCCTGATGGATTGTCGGAGCATTACGGCTGCCGTAGCGTTGCGGAGTCCTGGGTCCTAAACTCCGTCCTATTCAGGTCCCAAAGTCAAACGAACACTGCAGCATCACTGAGAGTTAAAAACTGTCTAAATTCTTTCATCTTTAATAAAATGATCAGCGTTGCTGCTTTACCAGCTGTAACTATGAAGTTTAACATCCAGGCATCCATGAAAACAGAACTGATTACATTTAACAGAGTTAGAAGTTAGCAGGAAGTTAGCTCGCTAGCTTCCACCTAAACGTGATATAGCATGTTCTGACTGAGAGATTTCTGAATAAATTCAAACGTACAGCTCTGCTGTCACTTCTAACATAAATGAAGACAGAAAACTACACAGCAGTGACGTTTGTAGGGTTACTGACGTTGGGCTAGCTGGTATATAATGATGTGCTACGTGATCGCTAGCAACACAGCTATGTTAGCATAAACACAGTGAAGCTGGAGGATGAAGCTAACTTTTTTCCACTTGATAAAAGTTAACGTGAAGGTTCCTGATGGTTAGAGACAAATGCAATTGCATGGCAGGATGCTGTAAACGGACCAAACTTCAGCAGGAGAACAACTGAGATAATCCATCCACAATACCAGGTTACTCATTAATATACTGCAACAACATGGGAATAGAGCAGCTGTGAGAGGATTCAGCATTAATGAATCAATGGTACAGAAGAGGAGGAAGCAAGAAGGAGCTGAGTAAAGTTTGACTTATCTGACTGTTTTGTTTCACTTAATGCTCCTTATGGTCTGAAAAATATGGTAATCAGAAATACCAGGCAGTGATGTCATGTCAGCTACATCCATCTTTTGTATACAGTTTTTTCAATGGAAATGGGCCATTAGTCTATGGCAGTATGACTGCCATGTTAAACAGCAATGTTTCCCATGATTGCATCAGTATTTTAGAGCCCCCTTTCTGTAAAAGCCCACATCATTAAACCCCCAGACGGCCAGGTTTTCATGCAGTGTTTCTGTAATTACAGTCTCTGTGGAGACCAATCATTTCTCAAGCAATGTCACTCGAGTAAACAAAAACTCCTCCAGAGCCACCAAACACATTAAACAAGTATTTCACCAGCACAGCAGTAGTACTTCCCCAATTGACTTTGACATGTAAAATTAGAGAAATTAATACCAAAAAACACCAAACCAAGAGATGTTTGTCATCCTAATGACCTCTGGAGTAAAGCAGTGCAAAAAAAAAAAATCGCTTCATTACAAAATAATCAAATATTTCAGATGAAGTGAAATCAAAGAAAACACTTTTAGGTTTTCTCTAAGCTGCAGAGTTGGAGGCAGAGTTGCCAATATTCTGCTATTGGCAACAGAATAAACATTAAAAGGGGTTACATGGATCAATTTGCAGGGAGTAATTCTCTTTAAGTAACTGTTCTGCTTGTCACTTTATGTTCTGTGAGACAAGTGTAGTAAGTTGCACTGTGTTGGTGAATGAGACTATAAATATTCCTGTAAGCCTGACGGGCTCTGGCTCAACAAGGCTGCAGCTCCGCTGGGTAAAAGCCGTAAACCCCACTGAAGTGTGCCGCTTGTTAAAAACAAAGCCACCCTCGACCAGCTTTGTTTCCTTAATGATTCATTAATTTCAGCACATTTTTTCACACTCATATTCACTTTAGTATTCATGGTCGAGGTTGCGGTATCCAATCTGACAGCTACACATGAATTATACATGATCTTTGTCTATAGCAGACTTTTTTTGTATTTGTCCTGCTGCAAAATGCAAAAAAAAATAAATCATTTTGACACAGAACGGCCTTGCAAACACATCAAACTCTAAAGTTTATTCTTTGTAGTGTAAACTTTAATTTCAAGGCAAGAAACCTGATTATAATCATTCTTGTTAATCCAAACTTGTATGAATGTAGAAACGCACGGGAATCTGATGGCCTGTGCTAAAGATCTGAAGTTACACAACAACAAGCTAACCAAAAATAAGTGGCAGTCACATGGAAAGTAGAGATGTTTTTTCTTACCCATATTTTCAGCATGCACATGTAATGACTTTCACTCTACAGAAGCGACCATGAACTTGTCTCTCAGTTTTTTAAAACCTCTTTTTTAAGGAGAAAACAAAAGTCTTGACAATCCGATTTCTGTCTTTGTTTTTGGTGAGAACTTCCTGCACGCAGAAAAACTGAATTTAATCCTGTCATAAGTGTTAACATACCTGATTGTTGCTCAGACGTGTTAATAAAGCTCTCTTTGAATTAAAAGGCCTTAAAATATAACCTCTTACCCAGGCCTTCATTTGTCACGGCTGAATTGGCATGACTTTAGTCAAGGTACAAGTTGCTCTGCTTTGCTTTGGATAAGTGCCTTTGTTATTTGCATAATAATAATAATAATCACACACACACACACACACACACACTTTAGAAAGCTTAGTGAGTGATACTTCTTCTATTTCCTTTTCCCACTGTTTTTCGTAATGACTTCGACTGTACGTGTGTTGCTGTGTGTGAGTAATTGTCACCCACATTAGAAGCGTGCACCAGTTGGCAGCAGGCGTGCTCCAGGCTTATCCTCCCACAGCCGAACTGTCTCTGCTCCTCGTCTGATGCACCGCTTTCATATCCCTTCTCCAAGAAGCACATGCCGCCAACCAAATGTCTTATCTCCTCAGTGTTTATAGTTTGGTGTTGTTAGTGTCTTTTGGGACAAGTCTACTTTTTGCCGTTTTGTCCGTCCCAAACAACTAAAGCACTGTAGCGAAGCAAAAGTAATCTACCAATCAGGTGGGTCTCCGACTGGGATTTAGATTTTTTATTATAACAGTGCAGCAGTCGCTTGTTTAATGAAAGTTTCTCATGCACTGCAAACTTACTGCAAACACTAAGTGTCAATGCTGAATGTGACACGCAGTCATTTATAAAGATGTTTGGTGTTAAGAAGTTTAATTTTCCTTTTTTGGTTTTGCATTGCACCTGATAGTTTCATTTCTCTCTTCCTTTCTTCCAGCTTCTGGTGCAGTGTTGATAGAAATTAAGACTTGGAACAGTTATAAATGGATTAAGTAGTGGAGGGAGTGGAGCTGATTAAATGTTTCTTTAATCTACGAGAGGAGGCTGTTTATCAGTAAGCAAATTTTTAAATGTGTCTCAAAAGTGGTGCCATGGAGTCGGTTCTGTGAACGTCTCCCTGTTTTTGCATCTAGTACAGGCTGCAAATGTCAGACATTTAGTATGCATATATGCACGCTGGCTGATGTCATGCCCATTTCACACCATTATACTTGACAGCTGTGGGTAGGAATATATTTATTTACCCATCAAGTACATACGCAAGATGTTTATGTTGGCTGGTCACCTGTTAGTTATTGCATATAGCCTTAATGAAAACTCATACATAATTAATATTTTCTGCCTTGAGGAACAGTTTTTCTGTGCTTCCGTCCCACTGCGATCAAATCTCTTGGCCAAGGCAGCAGCACAAACTCACAGCTTGATTCTCTAAAGCAGAAAAATGTATAAATAATCTTTTTACATAATAAAGGGAGTGTTAATTCTCCAGGTCATAATTCACTTCTGTGTGTATTTTAGGAGGATGGATTTGAAACATAACCTGAGTTATTCTGATGGTTTTCCAGTTCACTTTCTACCTGAGCGATCTTCAAATCGCAGCTTTCACCAAACTTAAACCAACCATTAACAGCTCCTCATGGCTAACAGCACAAGCAGCATAAGCAGATGGCTAAACAGCTTTCATTACATAATGCACATTACAGAAGCTGTGTCCTAACTGCTACTATTTATCCTGCATTTAAACACAAGCTGCGTTGCTAATTATAAAAATCTTTAAAAGGATGTTCTGTTAAACTGAAACTGTATATAAAAGATGGACATAGCCACCATAAACATGTTCGCTTTGGACAGCTGTCAGTAATCCTTGGTTAGCAAGCTGCATTCATAAACAGTACCGCTGCATTGCACAGATACTTATATGTGCTAACTAGTACTAAATAGCAGACAAAATAGTCAAATTTAACTCCCAAACACTGAAGCACAACCTTTCGGGCAGGCTGTACTTTGTAGCAGGCCGTAGTCTGTGTTCATTAAAACGGCAGCACAAACACTGTAGAGAGATTTGATTCAGAGACTTTAATTAGCTGACTTTAATTCAAGGCACTTCTG
Source organism: Simochromis diagramma (assembly GCF_900408965.1). NCBI lineage: Eukaryota > Metazoa > Chordata > Actinopteri > Cichliformes > Cichlidae > Simochromis > Simochromis diagramma. The sequence continues at coordinate 1,298,998 of NW_024386764.1, read as the reverse complement.
TCATTAACCAGTTCCCAAGCTCCAGTATCCATGTTTATTTTGCCATTTGTTTGCTTGCATTGTACATGTTTATTTCTGGTGTAAAGGTTGATATGGGAGGGTATATAGTCAGTCAAGTGGCCACCAGAGGAACTGCGGCTTTTAGCGCTTCTGCACTGGTGTCATTTTTCAGAGCTCGCCACCTGGATAAGCTGTTTGTTAGAAATGCTCCCAGTATTATTACTTCAATTAACCACAGTGATAAAAGAACGTCTCCTTGCTCTGCCATCGCTGTCACACAATCCTCCCGGTTCATGCGGGTTTATATTAATGCACTGCAGTGTTGCAGTTTTCAAATGTCTGTGTCTCTGTATCAGGACAGAGCTGTGGCACGAGACTGGGAATCTTTCTATTGCAACTTCAGTCTCAGAAACAAGTCTTAGCAGTTGATATTTTAGCCAAGCAATGACAAAAATGTCACAACAAGTCAACAGGAAATGTCACTTAAAAAGTGTGAGGCAGCGGCTGCAGGTGTGAGTCTTGTCAAAGACTCCCTAATGACCGAGAAGGTTACTAATGTTAGGAGAGTGCACACTGTGGGCTTGTGCTGTGCAGATGGAAACTGTAGTAGCTGCATTTGTTAAAGCTTCACTGTTCATATTTTTGTTCCTGCTCTATGAGAAATAAAGAAATACAGTAAAACAACAAAAGTTCAGTTGTTTTCCGTCTTGGTTCATTGTCACTGTTATTATTGTAGCCTAAAGGGGGGATTATGAAGAGACTGATTTACTCATGAGCTCATCATTGCTTTTCTCTTATGATAATTCTAATGAAAAAGTCTTATTATATTGGTCCCATTCCTGGTTTACACATTTTCATAACTGATGACAAACCTCAGCGTTTCTTTAAAAAGACGGCAGCCACCTTTCCGAGCTCTGCAGCGTAGCGTATAGAAGAAACCTTGGAGCATTAGCAGCTAAAAGGTGTGGCGCTTGATAACGTGCTCAGCTCATCTGTCTCCTCAGCGCTTTCCGCTCGCTTCTCTCTTTAGTACTTTGTGGCACTTTTAGCAAAGTACTGCTTACAGCTCAGAAAACTTTTTTTCTTTTTGAAAAATGACAGTTTTCACAGCTTTTAGATGCAGCAGAAGCATATTCGGAAGGATATTTAGATAATCTCAGGGGGGAAGTTTTGAAGTGATCAATCTCAGCGGTGGGACCTCGTAGATAGTAATCCTTCAGGGGTGAAAAATATGCTGCTGCTACATCTGCAAACTGGAGCGAGGAGACGCAAAGAAGAGAAGTGTCTATAATAGCAGAGGTGCAGGGGGATGAACATTTTGCTCAACAAAATTGTTTCCATCGTCCGTAATCCTTCCGCAAGAAGTGACTGATTACAAAGCATGAAACAATGTCTGACTGCAATGTATTTTGACAGCTCGGTTATTTTCTGAAACACTGGATATTTCTCCCTCAGCCGGAGTCGTCTCCTCTCGGCTCATCTATGCGTACAAGCTGGAAGATATCCAGTACCTATTCCTCTTTTCCCCTCAAAGTTCAGCAACTCTCCTCCTCCCACATTAGAAACACATCCCGGCATCTGTAAGGCCCTCTCTCCAGTGGCTGCAGCATTTCTTTCCTTTCTTGGTCTTATCCTCCCATTAAGCTCCCTCTAACTCCTCTGCTCACCTCTCTGTCGCTCCCACAGGGCTCTGCATTCACAGGAAGCCGCCGTGCTCTCCTAGCCGACCCACCCTCCACCCCTCCACTCTAAGTGATCACACTGTTTATATGGCCTTTTTCTTTTATCCAATTTCACACGTCCCGGCTTGTTTACCAGCAGTGGGGGCCACAGAAAGCCACAGTGCCCTTTTCCTTCACTCTCCAGCCCCCTCGCCTTTCTTTTCCTTCCCACTCGTCTCTTGTCGCCTCCACCCCTCCAGCAGCTTTGCGGCAGAAATAAAAGCTAAGCTTATGTCCCCTTTTTTTCAATGAATGTGATTAGGTTTCTATTTTTGTACAGGCTGGAATCACATTCAGCAACGTGTCATTTATTGAATCTGGACCCTGCAGCTCTGTTCTCAACACTGTGGAAAAGTATTGTCCAAGACGACGCACTTCCCTCATTACAAAAGCTGTAATGAGCGGAGGCGCAGCAAAGTGGGAGTGATGAGAAATGCTCCATTTAATCATTTATTTAGAATGTCTGAATGGCATCTAAATGTCGGAGGACAATGGCATGTACAGAACAATGAATTGCTAAGTCTCTCTGATAAAGTTCCAGGAACTAAGGGATGACAGGAATAAGATGCCCAATTATGCATACAGAGAGTCCCTGCATGTGTGGCGATTTGCTTAAATATGTATCAACATTTTAGTTTTTATCAAACTATTTCTTTTTATCTCAAAGTTCTGAACATTTTTTAAATCCACACGGATGCTCCTCTTAAAAAACCGCAGTCCTCCGGCCTAACGTCCGTTCTCCACCTCTCCACCGAGTGTCAGGATCATACAAACAGCACTAAAAACATCCGCCGAGGCCACCGAAGCTCTGCTGTATTAATTTGCTGTCTTACCCACTTAGATGGAAAGGTCAGCGTTTCATCTTTGTGCCTAAAGGTGGGGAAACTGCAGTTTCAGTCTTTTTCTGCCAGCAGGATCGTACAACAACTACAAAGCTGAATTTTATGTAACTTGAGGCGAGACAGAGATCCCAAACGTGTACACTAAAAAAAAAAAGGAAATTGGATGGTTGTTACATTTACAAAAGTCTAACTTGTATTTTGTTTCTGTGGTGAACGTAATTAAATCATGTAGGATCTGTATGAAATTTAACAACTTCATTTGTTCTTGTTGAGGTGACCTGATACAATCTAGTAAGAGTGGTTAGTTGCTGGACTCATGAAATTCACAAGACCACACGAGATTTTACACCACAGGAAAATCACTGGAGGCAGACACTACACACCCCGTGCATGCTAGCGCTATTTATTGTGGTTTAACCTGTCAAGGACAAAAACGTGCAGAAAAATTCTGCATCAAGCCTTGAAATCGTAGCTTTCCTCCTTTTGTGAAATCTGTACCGACAGCGTGGTGGTGCAGTGGTTCGCACTGTTACCTCACAGCATGAAGGTCCCAGGTTCAAACCCACAGTCTGGCTAGTTTGCAGTGGGTACTCTGGTTTCCTCCCACAGTTAAAGGTCATTCGGTTATTAGAGTTAGATTAATTTGTGATTCTAAATTACTCATAAGTGTGAGTGCAAAGGATTGTTTGGCCCTGTGATAGACTGGTGACCTGTGTGCCTCTTACCCAATCACATCTGGGGTACGGTTGTTGTAAAGGGCATGAAATGTCCCATCACACCTAGAATTTTGTCCATATAAAATGATCCTTTTGTCAATACTGTAAATCAAACATGTTCAAAGAAAACCATTTTCTACAACTGTTGGCCAAATCTGCAGATTGCTACCTGGAAGGTTTTCAGGCCGCTCTTCACTCACTGACTGACTTTGTTTTGGAGCGTATTTTAGTGCAGATAAACCCGACCAATGTGCTGAATTTCCTTCATTGATAACCTGAAACAAGCTTGCTTTCATTTCTCCATCTGCCCCCTTTTTTAATCTCACACTTCTTTCAGCCACTGATATTTGAATGACATTTAAATGCTCAATTCATTTCAGTTTTATTCATAGAGCTCCAAATCATAACATATGTCACATTGAGCACTTTACGTAGTGGGGCCAAGACCTTGGATCATTTAAGAAAAAGCCAGTTACTCTCCCCTGAGCAGGACCCACAGTGGGCCTGCTGTCTTCACTGGGCGAGGCGAGACAAGAGCTGAGGCAAATATTAACACCGTGTGAAGGATCTGCACAGTCTGCTCAGCAGTAGGTGAAAGTGGTTAGTGATGAAAGCCTGACTTGGGTTCACCCATACAAGGAGACTCTGAATGCAGGTTTATCCTGTTAACATCCAGCAGCTCTCCATAACACGCTCATGGTTTGGGCTCAGCGTAGTACAAGCACATTTTCAGAAAATGCTTTACTTCAATGTAAGCTTCATATGAGGAATGATTAAAATAGTTCAGACAGCAGGACCTAAAGATCAAAACCTGTTTGAGAGAATCTATTTTAATGTATTCAGTCATCCTTCATCCTTCAGCTGCTATTTTCAGCTCGTGGAAGTTGCTGTTGTAACCACGTCCACTCTGCGTTCTCCACCATGGACCTCAAACTTGCACAGCAAGCAAAAGTCAGCTGGAACAAGATGAAGTTGAATGTGAGACCAGCCAAATCTAAATCAGGTGAAGCTTTTGATTTGTCAGAACCTTCTGATCAGACCCCGTACATGCATTCTTGTTCTTCTTCACAAGCCTTTCCATAAAAAGATTTGAACCTTAATCTCCCCCTACACCTTACTCCAAGTGAATCTTTACTGATCTGGTGCATCACCGTGTTTGTGTGAATAGTTCATAAGACTGTTTAAAGCCAGAAGCCTTTAGAAGTGTTCTATTCTGGACCAACCTCCTCCCTCTCCATAGATCGTAACACATTTAAATGAAGATGCCACGAGGGCGAACAAGAACAAGAGCAGTTAAAATTAGAGAAGCAGTCTGAAGTTTTAATGCTCTTGGAAGCAAGGTGCATGTGAGTGACGGTGGGGATCACGGCCTAACTGCTTGGGAGATATACCTGCAGATGCATGCAGGAGTCAAGGACATGATTAGCATCACTGTGACGTGCTTGGCATGTGTGCAGCGCTGCTGGAAGGGCTGCTCTTGTATTCCACAGATAGAAAGCAATAATGCCATTCACAACCAACTCTGCTCTATTCATTCAGCATTACAAAGAAGTATGGAACATGCACTGCAGCTGTATGTACCACAATGTGACCCATAAATGAAGTTTTTCCACAGTTTTATGAGAACTATTCATCTGACAACTTTAAAGGCCACAAATGCAGACAAAACAGCAATAGAGCAGCATATTAAAAAACCATCCACGTTGCCTCTGCTGTTCCCTTGCCCCTGCTGCAGATTTATGATTTATTAAAGAGCAAGAGGTGTCAAGCACAGCCTTGGTCTCAGTGAACCTTTCTTGACACAGCACTGCTGCATACAAGGCAGGCTGTAACTTACAGCTTATTCCACTCTAATAGTTGACTTTGCTTCTCCCTCACGTGGTAGCAGCAGCTGTATTGTGTGTTCAGATGGTACATTAGTGCAGAAGGATTACATAACATAAAACATAATGGGCACTTTGTTGGCAAGATGGTCAAACTCGGGGGAATCCATTTGTTTTCTTCCACATTTTATTCTGACTATTGATCATGTGCACTCAAACACAGCAGTGTGGGGGGGAAAGCGCGTATTGCAATCCAGTACAACACCACCACAGGAAGCAGCTGCAAGGTCCACAGTAACAAGTGTCCCACAGGTTGCGTTCATTGCAAGGCTATTGCATGATATCAAACATTGGTCCTTGTTACTGTTTCTATTTCCTGACTCTTGTCTGTGAATATACAACTTTCATAAAGATGTACAATACAAAATCTGCACAAATAACTTTCAAAAATACATTTTGGGAAAAAGCTGCTACACAGTTATTTGTTCCAGGACTTGGTCCTCAGCTGAAGCTAAGCTGATGAATGATTTGCTGACTTTTGGTGCATCTCTGTGATAGTTTCTCTCTTGTATTTCAATGTTTGTATTGTTTTTGATGCAAGTGTTAGTTGCTGAGTTTGTGAATTGTGGCTGGTCACATGAGCGCATTCACCTTCCAGACAGTCCCCCTGTTCTAAGAAGAACGGGTCTGGTCAGGTAGCCACAGTGTTTATTCCATTATGGAGATCTGAAAATTCAACATCGATGGGCAGATTTACTAACCAGGGCAAACTAGCGTCACAGTCGATGGAAGTGGGAGGTTCTGTTGGCGATCTGCTAATTTATAAAGATAAATAGTTTGTTTTAATGATGACCAGCATTCTACCAAGAGCACTGTACATATGCAGGCAGAAGCCATCAGGATGTGAGTTTCATGTTTGTGCTTCTCTCTGGAAATTCAGATCAATGTGTTTTTGCCTGGAAGACAAACTCTTCTGTTAGAATGTGCCGTGGACGATGCACAGTCTTGCAGCTCGAGACATTCATTCTCTGGATAATTCTGACAGCTCAGTTAGAGCACAGGATCGCAGCTTTATTACAAATGAATCCATGTTATGAATCTGTTTGTCATTACTGACTTTATATATGTAGAAGAGGATGTCACATCGTGACCCAGGCTTTTGTTAATGACGTTGCTATTACTTTGTCATTAAATGCATGCTCTTTATTTCTGCAGGCTATGCAAGTGTGCGACTGCGTGCATTTTTTAAAGTCAAAATTTACAGATTGTAGGATTCAAATATGAATCTAACAGATGTCAGGTCTGAATTTGACACATTTCTGCATTTTCATTCAGCTTGTAACAGATCTGATACCAGAGAGAAGTTAAACAAAATCTGCTCATTGTGTGCACGAGGCTGTGAAAACACAAGCAAGAGACACAAGACTGATCTGTGTAGAAATGTAACTAAAAACTGGAAACACTGCAAGCAGCACTGTAAAGCCACTAGCACAGGACAGCCCAAGGTTAGGGAGTGCCTTCATAGCTTTGAGCCATCCAGCTGTGCTAACTCTGCACTCATTTTGATAACCTCTCCTCTTCTAATTCCTAATAATTGAACACTTCTAGAGACAACTATCACAGCCATAGGGAACAAAATAAGAGTTGCTTTTTTCAGGGTTAAATTCTGTTATTTGCTGTAAAGTGCGTGAACTTAAATAGGTTTTGTAGGAATCATTTAAATGTGCTCCAAATTTCTTTCCCAAAAAAGGGAAACTTCTACAAATACTTATGCACGAAGGCAAAAATACTTCCACACCTTTTAGTCACAAAACTGACACTGCACCTCTTTAGTAAAATCTTACAGTAACTTTTTAATGCCAAAAGAGGGTTTCGCACTGCTGCAGATTGTTAGTCTGGCCTCAAATCTCTTGGTAAATGGAAATGGTAAACAGACTGGGTTATATAGAGTTTTTCTACTCTGAGCACTCAAAGCGCTTTACACAACTCCCCGAATTCACCCATTCACACATGCACTGTTTTTCTATGTTGTTTCTGTCTAAGAACCTTCTATGTAACGCTCACACATACACACTCATAATCCCATGAATGCACCGGAGAGCAACTCGGGGTCTTGCCCAGGATATTTGGCATGCAGACTGGAGCAGGTCACCTATTGATAGGTGACCTGCTCTACCATCTACCGCCTGAGCTACAGCAACCCCAATTGCAATTTGGCTTTGATACAGGGATGACAATTAAGCTACTGCTGCTGTGTCATGTGGGTAACATCCCTGCTTTAGGGATGCTCCGTCCGGGGAAGGGGACCAACTGTGTTGCACTTTAGCCACATGCAAAACAAGCTAGCTTTGGAAACAAAAGGATTTCATCTTTGAACTCAACTCTTGGATACATTTTTAGTCAAATTTGGTTATGTCACAGGTGAAACTTCCATATAAAGAGGAAGTTTGAATGTAAACTTAACCCTTACCCTGAATTACCCTTAATTAACCCTAACCACTGATGACAGCACTCAAACTGTCTGTAGGCTACACAAATGGATGAGTTATAGAATACACACTGTATGGACAGAACCAGCTGATATATTGAAAATGTATTAACAAATTGTCAGTTTATTACCAACACTAATCTCAGTTTTGCTGTATTGCCTTACGATGGCAAAGAAAAAGCCAAAGAGTCTTGTGGACAAACATGTAGCATCATCTTCACAATGTACTGTAAGTCTGTGCCGTGTTTTGAGGTGGGGTGGTGCTCTTTTTTAAGAAATCAGTGTATGCACTGAAGCCCTGGCCTCTGAGATCAACCACTGAACCACTTCCAAATGCATCACTGCTGCTGAACATGTTCATAAATGCAGAGAGGTCACTCACAGACTCGTGGTCCGTCAGGTCAGCCAAAACGAAGCAGCGGTACTGCTGCTGTCCAGGGAGCGGTTTGTTGTAGAAGCCGCTGTATTTCTTTTCATCACCCAGAGTGAAGATCTCAGGGAGCGTATCCAGCTTGGCAGCGATGTAGGGCTGCAGGAAGTCATTGCTCTGCCTTTTCCTTCTCTGCAGGCTGCTGTCAGCACCGGACTCCAGAAGCTACCAGAGGAACAAAATATTATGAGTTGACATGACAATGGAGCATAGTGACACAAGATGACATAACAAACCTCATCTCTGTAGATGAAGGTTCTCTTTTCCTGACCCTCTGTGACAGTTATAAGATTCTTCCATTTTATTCACTTGTTTTACTCTTATTTATTTCTAATCCAAACCACCTTTAACTGTTGATCTGTTTTCACTTAATTAAGGCTTAAAGTCTGCATGTCTTACTGTAACAATGCTAACAATATAACCAGGCAAGAAACTAATGGCTCCACAAAGCAACAATGCCACCGAGCCTTCAAAATGCAAAATTCAAAAGCCAATGGGAGATGTCATGAGGGTTATATCCATCCTTTTCTTTACACTCTGCAGTTTTTATCACCTGTCTTATTGATTAGAATGAACTAAATGGCTGAGACCTCTGTGTGACTGGTCAACAAAGTCAAAAGAACCAGTAAAGATGAGCAATGTGTAAGAAGACAAACAAACAGGGTGCCGATATTAGTTAAACCACTTTATTATGAAATGTTATTGTTCAAAATGTTCGAAATGATGCTTCATCATGCTGCTGATGCACTACACTTTTGTTCAGCAGTTTGATCAAAGCTGCAATTTGCAAAAACATACTAGAAAATTGATTTCTCTAAGTCTAAATTGAAGCAATAAACCTTTTAATTTATTTTATTTTATTTTGTTTTTGAGCCACGTAAAAATGTTACTTCTATCTTATAAATTTGTGGTGCACTCAGTGAAAGGTGCATGTTGGAGGATGCCAAACGCCTTACAATTAGCAGGATTGAATTTATAAAGTCTGAAGGCCCTCTGTGACATTCAGGAAGCACCGAGGGTCGTGGCTTCATTACTGAATCTCAGCTGCTCTCTGTGTTCAGAGACAGACGTGTCTTTCAACCACCTGCTTTTGTCATTTTAGACCAACACGTCCCTGCAAAGCAACAATATTCAAGGTGACACTGACATACTGGGGACGGTTGTCTGCAGCAAAGTCACTTCAATCACATGGATACATCTTCTTCCTTTTTTGGGTGCTGACATTTCAAACATTCACTTTGTAAGAAAAAGGAAATTTAACAAACAGCCGGTTGACAGTATTTTACTTAAAAACATCACAGATGAAGGTACTGGATCCCGTGCCTTGTGTCAGTTTCAGATGCTGCTTTCTGCTTCCTTCCTTTTATGGTCCAGTCCTTGGTCATCTCACCCGACTTATCCCCCCTGCTTGGGAGTCCATGTGAGGGCCTAGGACTCCCCCCCCATCGTCAAAGTACATGAGGGCTGTCTGGCAGATAATTTGAGCCCTTTACGCACACTTTCAATAAGTCTACGTTTCTCAAAATTTGCTTACATTCCCCACACTTCATAAGAAAAAGTGTCATTCAGAAAAACCCAAAACACTATGATATATGCCAAAGATATATCCTACTTTCTTGGATAACTAATAAACTCAAACACTGCTGCTGGAAGGAATTTGGACCTTTATAAGCTACATTACTCCTAATGTTTAGGTCTCCCTTTCCATCTGGAAAGCACCAATTAGCTGTATGTTTGGCTCGCAGGGACATGTTGCCATTAATACATTTTACCTTACTAAAAAAAAAATCACCCCGTTGTGTCCTAAATAAGCAGGGCTTATAACGCTGGGGCTCATCCAGGATATATAAAAAAGGGAAATCTCTGAATCATGCCATAGACCAGGGGTGGGCAATTCCAGGCCTCGAGGGCCGGTGTCCTGCAGGTTTTAGATCTCACCTTGGGTCAACACACCTGAATCAAATGATTACCAGGCCTCTGGGGAACTTCAGGACATGTTGAGGAGCTAATTTAGCCATTTAAATCAGCTGTGTTGGATCAAGGACACATCTAAAACCTGCAGGGACACCGGCCCCCGAGGCCTGGAGTTGCCCACCCCTGCCATAGACCAATCCAACTCAGGGCAATAAATAAATAAACAGTAATATTAAGTTCTGTAGAATGAATAGAAACCTAAACCTGACCAGTCACCAACAACTCAAAAACAAAAAATACAAATATATGGATAAATCACATAAGATATAATAAATAAGCATTTAACATTGTGCACGACCAGATTGAAACATGCACTTGGCCTCCCTTTATTAGTAGGACAGAAGTAATGACAAGATTGATGTGCTGCCAACCATCTCTATTAGAAAATGACTCCACTAAAGTGAAGTGCTTTTCTCCAGCCAAACCCAGATAGTGATCTGCATTTTAGCAACAACACAATCTGCAGTAGAAGAAGCTGCGATAGTGACCAGTAAACACGAACCTCAGACACTGAGCAACTCCATTACTAGTTGCTGTAGCTCCAAAATGACTGGAATATAAAAAGTGGAGGCCAGAGTTACTAAAAAAGACTAAAAAATACAATGCAGGTCACATTTAGACTTGTATGCAAATGATAACTATAAGTTAGTATAATTACACAGTCTTTATGCATCAGCATCCTATAAAAACAAAGACAGACTTTAAGACTCAGCTTTAAACTGTGTATGCTGCTATTCTACAACACATACATGCCTTTTTACAGAGCTCATATTGGCCAGATTCAAATGTAATTGCACACTAATGCTTCTGTGATAACTGTGTGTTGTTTTATGCACACATGTATTGGATATGTTCAAGAGTTTCAGTTGAGGTCCAGTTGTCAGTGTTTGGAGTGAGAGCTGGTTTCAGGAAAACTACAAAAATACCAAAAACGTGTGGTTGAGCACAAAATCAATTAGAATGAAATCCCCTTTTTGACAGCAGAACAGATCAATAATGCGCCACAGGATGTAGGTGAACATGTTTCTTTGTCAAAGATCAGGAGAAAAGGTTAAAAAAAGCCAGACAGCATATGAAGAGCTGTGGGCGCGTTGGTTAGGGCTTTACCGTGTATGGATGAAATGAAAGTGTTTGTTTGGTTTGTAATTGATGCACAGGAGTATCTGTAGGTTTGGTCTGACCGCTCCTGTTGCTTCTGAAAGAACAGGTAAAATTTCCAGCAAAAACTCATCACATTTGCATCTTTGATCCTAAAGTCCTGTAAAGATCTAATCAGTTATTCACACTGAGACGGCTGAATTAGCACCTTCAAGTCCAAAGAAATGGTTCTGGATGGATTGCTGCTTCTGAGCTGGGAAACAGTTGTTGCCCCATGTGAAGGGGCAAGAGAGCTGGGCCAGAAGTTTTTGAATTATTCGAATGTATTCCAAGCTCTCGGTTATGGTCATGAGCTCTACATGCAGCCAAAACGAGATGTGAGCGGTGTCCCAATTCATAGGCTGCATCCTTCGGAGGACCTGGCCTCCGCGGTCTACGTGGGCCGGGTCCTTCATAGACTGAGAAGGCCCGAAGTGCGAGGCTGTGAAATGGGTTGGTCTAGCCTTCAGATTTGGAATTGGCTTGGCCGCGCAATCAATTCTGGGATATGTTGGGTCACGAAGGACACACTCCACCCATCCTTCAAATTCGGGGAAATGAAGGACGCATATGTCAGGCGCATTTGGAGCAGCCTTCGTCGCCTAGCTATGACGTAATTGGCCTTGAAATGTGGCCTCCAAAGGATGCGCCCTATGAACTGGGACATAGCTGTGTTTCTGCCTTAGACATACACCTGCTACACCTTTACACTGAAAGTCCTGCTAGTTTGGTTCAAGAATCTTATTAGGAACACCTTTGCACTACTTTCTTTCGGATGTTTTTTGACATGCAGAGTCAAAAGTTACATTTCATGGAAATTTTAGTTATTTAGAACCATTTTGCAGCGACACTTAATTTAAGGTAAAGACACTGCTATACTACACTGTTCCAAAAAATAGTAATGTCAAAGTACTTTACTGTGTAGTTTACAGTTGTGTACTGTTTTTCTAGAATATCATTACATTTACATAAGTAGACTGTGATCTGACACGTCAAATGTAAAATAACATAACATCACTGTAAATGTAATAAAACACAATTTACTTGTTTGTTAAATATATTTTGTTGTACATATGCATATTTAGATCGTAAAAATACATCCAGGAATGTCTCCCATCATGCCTTGGGACACGTGCTGCTGTTTAGATGTTCTTGTTTTATTGTTTATGGTTACGTTACTTTTAACTGTTATCTTGAATGTTGTGTTTACGCCGTGGTGCAGCGTCACTGACAGTTGTTGTTTTGTAGAGAGAGTGCTGTACCATGAGTGACTTATGTTGTGCTGTTGTTGAACCTTGAGGCACATAGTAACACGGCAAGTGTTTTAATAAGGAGCTCCACCTATCAGCTTGGAGTTAAATAACAAGCTCAATCTCTCTCTGTGAGCTTCTTTGTTAAGATTTCTCTGCATGCCACAATGTAAAACATTGCACGGACACGCTGTGCTAATTATATATTTTGAAAAAGAAATGTAGAGGTAGGAATTGCAATTAATATAAATAACATGACGCTAAGCATCGGCCAATGAATGTGAACTAACCACAAGGTCGCGGGTAACGCTGCGACCGTAGGAAAAAACCCTAATATGAAGGTATTTTACTGCATTTTACAGTAATGTTCTGTTCTTCTAGAATATCATTAAAGTTACGTAAATAGACTTTGACGTCACATTTTGAATGTAAATTAACGTTAAATCACTGTAATGTAATACAACATAATTTTCATGATTATTAAATGTATCTGTCTGTACATACAGTGGGGCAAAAAAGTATTTAGTCAGCCACCGATTGTGCAAGTTCCCCCACCTAAAATGATGACAGAGGTCAGTAATTTGCACCAGAGGTACACTTCAACTGTGAGAGACAGAATGTGAAAAAGAAATCCATGAATCCACATGGTAGGATTTGTAAAGAATTTATTTGTAAATCAGGGTGGAAAATAAGTATTTGGTCAATAACAAAAATACAACTCAATACTTTGTAACATAACCTTTGTTGGCAATAACAGAGGTCAAACGTTTACTATAGGTCTTTACCAGGTTTGCACACACAGTAGCTGGTATTTTGGCCCATTCCTCCATGCAGATCTTCTCGAGAGCAGTGATGTTTTGGGGCTGTCGCCGAGCAACACGGACTTTCAACTCCCGCCACAGATTTTCTATGGGGTTGAGGTCTGGAGACTGGCTAGGCCACTCCAGGACTTTCAAATGCTTCTTACGGAGCCACTCCTTTGTTGCCCGGGCGGTGTGTTTTGGATCATTGTCATGTTGGAAGACCCAGCCTCGTTTCATCTTCAAAGTTCTCACTGATGGAAGGAGGTTTTGGCTCAAAATCTCACGATACATGGCCCAATTCATTCTGTCCTTAACACGGATCAGTCGTCCTGTCCCCTTGGCAGAAAAACAGCCCCATAGCATGATGTTTCCACCCCCATGCTTCACAGTAGGTATGGTGTTCTTGGGATGCAACTCAGTATTCTTCTTCCTCCAAACACGACGAGTTGAGTTTATACCAAAAAGTTCTACTTTGGTTTCATCTGACCACATGACATTCTCCCAATCCTCTGCTGTATCATCCATGTGCTCTCTGGCAAACTTCAGACGGGCCTGGACATGCACTGGCTTCAGCAGCGGAACACGTCTGGCACTGCGGGATTTGATTCCCTGCCGTTGTAGTGTGTTACTGATGGTGACCTTTGTTACTTTGGTCCCAGCTCTCTGCAGGTCATTCACCAGGTCCCCCCGTGTGGTTCTGGGATCTTTGCTCACCGTTCTCATGATCATTTTGACCCCACGGGATGAGATCTTGCGTGGAGCCCCAGATCGAGGGAGATTATCAGTGGTCTTGTATGTCTTCCATTTTCTGATGATTGCTCCCACAGTTGATTTTTTCACACCAAGCTGCTTGCCTATTGTAGATTCACTCTTCCCAGTCTGGTGCAGGTCTACAATACTTTTCCTGGTGTCCTTCGAAAGCTCTTTGGTCTTGGCCATGGCGGAGTTTGGAGTCTGACTGTTTGAGGCTGTGGACAGGTGTCTTTTATACAGATCATGAGTTCAAACAGGTGCCATTCATACAGGTAACGAGTGGGGGACAGGAAAGCTTCTTACAGAAGACGTTACAGGTCTGTGAGAGCCAGAGATTTTCCTTGTTTGAGGTGACCAAATACTTATTTTCCACCCTAATTTACGAATAAATTCTTTACAAATCCTACCATGTGGATTCATGTATTTTTTTTTCACATTCTGTCTCTCACAGTTGAAGTGTACCTCTGGTGCAAATTACTGACCTCTGTCATCATTTTAAGTGGGGGAACTTGCACAATCGGTGGCTGACTAAATACTTTTTTGCCCCACTGTATGCATATTTAGATTAAAATACATTCACAAATGTATCATGATCTCACAAATATCTGTCCGTTATTTGAAAGATCGAATTCAAATGTAATGCTATGGAAAAGCATATAACATGATCCCTATAAGCTTGTGTTACATCACATAAGTATTATTATCATTGCTAGTTAGGCCGATCGTGGCTCAAGAGTTGGCAGTTCGTTTTGTGATCAGAAGGTTGCCGGTTTCTGTACATTTACGTATTATGATTCATATTTCCACATTCAGTGACCTTGTTTATAGGTAATTTCATTGTTTGATCACGTAAAAATGTTCCTAAGTTAATGTCTAAAAGCACTTGGAAAAGGCAGAATCCCATGTCAAATTAGCGCAACTAATTGTATTTTCGTTACTGGAAATAACCGTATTTTTATGGGACAGTTATTTTCTGTTATTTCACGGTCGTATTTTGGCGCCCCAGCTGCCGGAAGATTACCGTTGTTTTACGATGTTTTTTGTAACAGTGTAGCTATTATAGTAAACACCATAAAATCCATTATAGCTGCCGGTGTGACATCGCCCATTGGTTTGCAAAGTCCTCTTTTGAAGCTTGAAGCATTTTGGCTGTCTGCCTCGTACTTTATTGAAGCCATGACTGATAAACTAAGGGATACTTTAGCTACTTGTCTGTCACTACCAGAGTCATACATTGTTTCAGTGATTTCTATACAGTCTGTACAGCAATGAGGATGAACCCCCCTCTGACCCTTGGAAATAATTCAGGTTAAAGCTCTTCTACACTGGCTTAATTTTTTAAGACCTAGAAAGTCCATCTTTTACATTTTTATTTAGTTTTTGCTTCAACTCTCCAGTTGAAGCAAACAAGGGTCTAGACTATAAGATACCAGACTCCAGATCTTTGCCTTCATTGTTAGACCATTATCCACTTGCATGCATTTCATAATTTGTCAGGGGAGGGAATTAATGACAAACCCATAACAGTTACTGCACAGCTCAACCTGATCAGTCTGCCTGCAGACATAGTAAAAGCCCATCTCCTTTAGATCTTGCTCAATGAAGGCTCGCGGGAATACAACGCAGCGCAGCGCCTCATGTGTGTAAATGACACCTTAAGCAGCAGTTCAGTTGTAGGTTAGAAAGGACTTGGAAGAGATACAATAAAATCAAAGCTAAAGGATTTTACTGACACTAGGTAATTATATACAGTTGCAGGTGAAGCAAAAAAAGCCCCATTTCTTTCTTAGTTGTTATTTTACGTTTCAGGAGCAGAGCTGACTCAGCAGTTAATGTGTCAGCAAGTTTTAAAGCAAGAACAAAGCAAAATCTCAGAATGATGCACAGCAGTTAGTTTACTCTATGAAAAACTTCATTTATTTTTGAGTTGTAGATTCAACAAAATTAACTACTGAACTCCCGTGCCACCATTTAGCTCAACATTAACCCAATATCGTTTACAAGAGGGGCCAACATAAGAGTGATGCCACACCACCCCGTCTGCATTATGCGAGATGCAGCAAATAAAACTGAATCAAAAATAGAAACAAAGCTTCAGACATGAGGTAAGATTTCCTTTTGCCATCATCAGTGGCGACTCTATGTACAAATATTCCTCAATCCACATATTGATGCATGATGATTTTTCTTTAATCGCCTCTATTTAGCCTCGCAACATTTCCACTTGTAAACAACATTTTCGTTTGATAGCTTCTGACCACATCTACATTTTGTTTTTTAGTATCTCTGACTGCATGACGGTGAGAACAGTCAAGTCATTCGAATATTGTTTGTCCCTCACAACCTTTTTGAATTGTTGCGTGTAATGAATTGTGTAATGATGCTAGAAGGGCTTCAGTCTTTTAGTCTGATTGGTTGTGAAAATTCATCATGAAGACATGTAAATGAAAACAAAGCTAAAACACAAAGCATGCAGTGACGTCAGGCGGTGCTCTAAAAAGCCGAAGAACGCTGCATTCTTTCGTAATCGACACACGAGGGTGGTTGGAGAAGCGGATTCATAATCACAGCATTTCTGGATCAGAAGGTGTCAGTGATGTTTCAAAACTGCCAAGGTGCCACTAAATTATAAAAACTGATTCCCATTTATACTGCTGGAAACATTTTCCTGTAATGAAGGTGCACAAACTCTGTTTTGTCACTCACACTGCAATAACTTACATTTTCATTCAGTGTTTCTCGCCCTTTTCCAGATAAACATGGGCAGAAAACCATTTAGCAGCTTTAATCACCTGTTTTCAATGTTATCAGTCCCATGCATATTGCCAGTAGGTTTCCTCCTCCACCTTATGCCAACCCTCTGTCACCTTACTGCTGCTTCTACTCTTCACACTGGGACTAATAGGGAAATTTAACTGCAATAAAAAAAACGAACAATAAACTGCAGTTCCCTCAATGGCCACTTGAGGCTGCTTCTGGTTTTTAATTTCCCAGTTTATACCAGGCTGAGTGATTCTGTTTTTAGTGTTCCTGGATCACATTCACATGTGGGCTTGTCTTTGCATGGTTTACCCTGCATTTGTGGATGGCACTGTAAGCTGTGCTCACACACAGTGATTTCCATGACACATGTTTGATGTCGTGCTGCCCGAGGGCACAAAGACCACATCCAATACTGAGTTTTGGCCTTGATGACGAGATATTTAATGTCTTTGCAATTTTATGTTGAGGAACATTTTTCTGAAATTGTTATACAATTTGTAGATGATTTGTAGAGAAGCTCCGCCTCTCTAAGATGCTCTTTTACCTAATCATGTGACTGACCTACTGGCAGCTAACTTCCAGTTATAGTTTCTTTTTTTATACCATCACTGCGGTAACACAGCCTTTTGTTTGCCCCGTCCCACTTTTTGGAGACGCTTTGCTGTCATCAAATTTAAAAGCAACATTTTTCTTAAAATTGTACATCTTTCATGTTTTAATATTTGATATTTTCTACGTTCCAATATGGATAAATTACTGCAGCTTATGTCCCAACTTATTTGAAAGACTTTTTCTAGGATTTGACTCCTTTTTTACTTTTACCCAGTGTTCACAAAATTTATGGCAACAACTACAACTGATAAAAGAGCCGTTTTTAAGATTGTCAGCAACAATGAAATCAAACTGAACTAGACATCCGCTCACCTCTTGTATGTCCATGTCTTCAGGGTTTTCCCATCTCCTCAGAGAAACTGGAGTGACAGGGACAACCACTATGTAGTACCACCTGCACAAAACGTATAATGCGCCCATATATGATTGTGCACCAAACACACACACAGAGCTTCAATGTTAAGAGAAGATAAGTTTATGAGGAAATTCACCTGTTACCACAACACAAGAGTCAGAAGCACAAAGTGAATTAAAGACGTATTAAAAGACTAAAAAATGCAGTTTATATGTATGCATGTGTCTAATGTTGTTTCAGCACATCTTGTAGATCTTCTCCATAAACTTTCTGAACCTTCTCTTAAACAGATGCATTCACTGAGCCTAATGAGAAGGTCTGGTTTGGACATTAGCATCTTTTTTCTCCACTGACTCCACTCCTCTTAATTACTGCTTACTTGTGGGCTATTTCTTCGGAGAAACAAACACTTGAAACACAATTAATTATTTCTATGTGCTCGTCTTCTTGACCACGCTGGGTAATAATATGAAATAAACTTCTTGTGAAATGCACCATTTGCATTGGGATTCTTATTGCTCATTACCTCAAATTGCTTTCTGGTATCATGAGAGGGCTACGAGTTGCAGTGGGGCGACTGTTAATATAGTCGTGTGGTTTTCTGCTGTAATCACGGAGCTGTTGGGCCAGAGGTTTGATTGTCTTGTTTGCACTTAAAACTACTCTGACCTTAAAGAAAACGCTTCTGCTTCTGATAATTGGCTCGCTGTGAAGTGGGTAAAACATGACAAGAAGTTAATAAAGAGAGGCTGTAATGGCTGGTGAAACACGCCAGAATTTTCTGGCTTTTTAAGATGTTTGAACTGCTAATACGCTGAGTGTATGTTGGGGAAAATAGCCTGGCACAAACTCTATAGATGCAGTGGACAAGACATTGCTGAGATTCACACGTACCCATACGGTCTATAGAACCTGGCTCAGATCAGCTGACAGGACTGGCTAATACCCTGACACTCAACGCTCTTGGCGCCTAAAAACCAACACGACGGTATCTAACACACTAATACTGAGATGAGGAAATGGAGGAGCAGTCACGGAAACTGTCAGTGTTAAAACAGACAAACTGTCAGCACTGACCTGACAGCCGCTGCGTCCGGGACCTTCGGCAGGCTGATAGTCACTTTTCCACCTTCCTCCACATCTATATGGTATCGAGCTGGTTTCACCGTCAGAAGGTCCGGAGCCGTTCGGATGGAGACCTGCTGCTGGAGGCCGCCAGCACTATTCCCTCGGCTCATTAGCACAAACGAATAATCAGTGTCTGGCTGCAGCTGTGTGATCAGCTTCCTTTTCAGGTTGCCTTGAACCTCCACACTCTGCTGGTTGTACAGAATCTACAGCAGGATGGAGTTATAGAGGTTAATTTACACCTTGCACTACTGTAATAATTATCACTGTGATGTCTGTCACCAATATCCAGCTCTCTGTTTTACCCAAAACAACCAGTTTTCTGCCTGCATGAAAGAGAGCGCTGAGCTTACCTTGACAGGCACTTGAGATTTGTATGTTTCTGGCACTTCCCAGGTCAGTAGGACCGAGGTCTTTGTCACAGCCTTCACACCAAAGTTCTTGGTAAACACTGAGGGAAGATCTGGATGATTATTAGGTGGTTAATTTGATTGTGAATATGACTGAGATGATTCAGTGCTGATGAGGAGGTGCAAGAAAAGCAAGACAGTTAAGGGGAACACTACCAGATAGATCTCGGCACAGTTTTTATGATTTTACTCTATAGAAGCACAAACAGGTGTTTGGCAATAACAAACGACCAAAAACTCTCTCTAATGTCCACTTAAGCCTGCCAATACATTTTTATACAACTCACTTGTTTCATTTGTATTAAGGCTTAAACTGTACATTATCAGTGGCATGAAAACGTTTACATGTGTGCAGCTGACAGATGTCTGCTCGATTAATGCCAGCTTGCAGTTTTGATAACTTTAATTGGAATTTTAATGCAATTATCTGAAAAACAATATTGCTTGCTGTGCATGTAATTGTACTAACAGTCAAGAAAGCTTGTGCTCCAATTAGTGAATTATGCTAATCAGCAGGTAACTACATGATGCACCAACAGAATCCAGGCTTATACCTCATATCCAAATATTATCAAATAACTATCATAGCAGTGAGCAAAGATGACATGACACACATGGACTATGTAGGAAACTGTAAACAAACATAAATGATATAAATATAAACGAGTTTTTTTCATATTTAAAATTCCTCGCGTGCGTTAGTGACACTCGTGTCAATATCATAACCAGCTTCATGAGGTTTTCATCTCAAAAGGTTTCCAATGAAAAGATCATTGTAATAAATAACACACAGGCACGATTTAAGTGTATCTTTAACTGTTTTCAGATAGTATGCTATAATGAGGTCTAACTCAGTGAACTAAGTGGATTTAATAGTGTGAGACTCACACACACCCACAGGAACTAGCTGCTTGCTTCCTGCATCAAATATGGCCAGAAAGTCCTTGTTTAACATCTCTAGAGTAGAATCCTACAGGGCTGCAGTTTGCAAATGCCAGCTAGAGGCAATGGTTATTAAATAAATAAAAACTCTCCAAGTTGTCAGTGGAGTAAAGTCACTTGTGACTCTACTTACTGTCTAAACTCGTTTTAATTTTCACTTTGAATCTTACAAAGTTACTCTAGTAAAACCCAGGAATAAAAAAAGGGTAGAAACTGAACATAATTTGTTTCCCTGATGAAGTTCTGCTACATTTCTTTGAGTTATGTAGAGGACAGAACTAAATAATACTGGGACTAGCCTCACCCTCCTTTCAGTTTCATCTTGTTCTCAAGTTATTGCATTCACGCGATTTTCAGAAACTTGCTCTGACCTTGAGGTCGAGATCACTGAGATTTTTAGTAGCTGCACCTAAGCCTGTGGTTCTCACCTGGCATGGAGGTGGACATGGTCCTGCTCTGGATGCTGGGGCTGATAGGTCCTCCGCCCTTGCTGGTGAAAGCTTGGACTCTTATGTCATAGGTTGTGTCAGGCTGCAAACCGTAGACGGTCATCTGTGTATCTGCGGTAACGTTGGTGCTGTTGTTCGGGCTGTTAATGTCTCGGTACATCACCACATACTTCACAATCTTCCCATTTCTTTCAGCCAGAGGAGGCGGGTCCCAGGCCAGTTTGGTGGAAGTTGCAGTAAGGCCGACCACGCTCAGATTTTGCGGGTAGCTGCTGGGAATGTCCTCAGGGGTGCTGATCTCTTTTACATACTCCTCCCCGTTCCCTGCTCTGTTTTTGGCACACAGTTTGAAGATGTACACGGCACCCTTGTGGAGGCCGGTGACTGTGAAATGATCATCTGTCTTCTTGAAGTGTTTAATGGTGAAAGCTTCCTCCTCTGCTCTCTTGTACTGCAGCTGGTATCCCATGTGCTCCCCAACCATTTCTTTAGGGGGCTGCCACTGGATTAGAGCGGTGTTCCCGATGGTGGTGCTGATCATCATAGTGGGCTTTCCAGGAACTGCGATGCAGGAAACATTTGTAAATATTCAGCACTAAAAGACACATTTAGATATGATCTAGCTTATTTTCTTAGTTGGTTGGAAGGTATAGGACCTGTTTTTGAGATTATCATAAAGGCCACACTACTTTTTATTATCAGAAGAACAAAGACTGTTATTCAGACTAGCTTTTGAGTCTAAAAAGCTCTTTAAACCTGTGTTTTTGTGTGTGTGTGTGTGTGGGGCGGGGTTCCTAATGACCAGCAGGGGGCAACTCTTCTGGCTCCACAAGAAGTCAAAGTTCATTTTTCTGATGAGTTCATAGAATGTGTAAATTATGGTGAAACAGACAAAGTAAGGGATGCTTTTCAGAGTGGCTTTGTGTGCAGTGCTACTGGACTCATTGCTAATCACATCTGGTTTAAAAAACAAGAGCTGCTTCTCAGTATACTTTTACTACAGTTTACTTTTGTTCTTGTGAAATATCATCTGTCAATTCCAACTCAAAGAAGTCGAGTATGCTACAAGTGCCTCTGTGTGTACTTGCCCCGCCCGTTCTATCGAGGATGTAATGAGTGTTGACTTGTGTTGACTTGTGTTGACTTGGGGCAGCCAAGTATTCTAGAGTACATTTTGAGGAAAACTCAAAAGCAACAGTGTGAGCACCCAAAGTTGTGACTTAAGTTTAGAAATTTTACTGTTTCTGTGACAAAAAGCAAGATTTCAAGATCTTTTATATAAGAATGCAGCTGTTTGCCTATTTGCAAAACCGTTTAAGAAGCTCTTTCAGGATGATACCGAGCTAAACGTAAAATGGAGCCAACATTAGCTCATATTATCAGACAAACAGAAAAAATCAGACTACGCAGGACTGTAAAAAAAACTCCTGAAAGGTATTAAATGGAGACATATTAGAAAACAAGCAGGAATGTGATCAAGATATGGCCTCAGATTTGTTGTATTAGTTGTATGCAACACACACACCTGCTCCTGTGGTGGTGGCCACCTTGGCCTTGCTGCGAGCTCCGTCACCCTTGGTAGTATATGCAGCCACAGTCACAGAATAGGTTGTTTCTGGGAGCAGACCTGCTATTAAGGCCTCCTGCTCAGCACAGAGACACGGGGAAGAAAAGAGGAGGAGGAAGAGAAACGGAGACAAAGATGAAGAGAGGATGGAAAAAACAGACGAAAGGGCAACAAAATTCAAGTTGAGACAACAGCTTCAGTTCAATTGGCAGAAAATTTAGTGCACTGAGCAACTGAAGCACACAACACATGCATCAGCTTCACATTTCCACCACTCAAGGTATTCTGACATTTCCACACCACCCAAACACCAACCTGTTCACAACACTCCAGTATACCATCACTCCACATCAGCACCGAGTGCTACAAAAGGCTTTTGGAAACGAAGGTTCTTCAGAGATTGTTCCCCGTTTGATTATCTGTTTTTCTTTTATTTCTATAATTCTTTAACTGGTAACTGCACAGATGCAGTTTATGGACGTTGAATCCAGAATCCTGATCTTCTCTTTGAAGAAACGAGTCATGAGAAGATAATGAAAACATACCTGCTGTTTGTCCAGTTAGATAATTCAAACTAGA
The DNA here is from genome assembly GCF_900408965.1 of Simochromis diagramma. Classification (NCBI taxonomy): domain Eukaryota; kingdom Metazoa; phylum Chordata; class Actinopteri; order Cichliformes; family Cichlidae; genus Simochromis; species Simochromis diagramma. The sequence continues at coordinate 1,276,256 of NW_024386764.1, read as the reverse complement.
ACATAAAACCATTTTGTTAGTAGGTCCACCTAACCAGTGAGTGAAAGCAATAAAAGAACGAGGTAGTCAATGAGCACAACAACAAGGACAAGCGATGGTCTCCTGGCTGATTACTCAGTGACCATCAACCACCATCAACCTCCGGCTTTCTAGCGATCTGATACGACAACGTTATTTCTTGGTGTCCGATACTGCATCAAGGAGCCAAAGCCAAAAGACACCCTGCGTATAAAAGCAAAACACAGGTGGCGTCTGACAAAAGTGCGCTACGTAACACGAACACTGCAGAAAATTTCAAAACAGAAAAAATAGGATGTAGTGCTGATGCTGCACTGCTCAGCCTGTTCATCTCACACCATACTCAGACTTGAAGATGCTGACGCTCATCCCAGCTGCTTCACAATCAGGTGCAAAGCCCCACATCACATACAGAAGGTCACCTTCTGTCAAAGCCAACAAAACCATATCATTTACAAAAAGCAAGGGTGCGACCGTGTGGTTCAAATCACAGACAACGAAAACATCCCCTGAAAATGTGGAGGACTTAGTGCCAAGGACCTGAACACAGCTCTCACTTTGTTTTACGAGGATCTGATGCCTTCCAGTAATCTACCCACAGAACATAAGCCTCTCCAAGTATACAAAACAGTCACTGTCAGCAATATTAAACTCAAATGTGTTTTATGATAAAGACCTCTCAAAGAAACTTGTCTCAGGAGAATCTCTGCCATGCACATTAGGGTACATGTTCGAACGTGCTCGTCCAGCCGCGTTAATATAGCCACATGTACGGCCTGTCGACTGCTGGGAGTCCATTAAGAGGCACGAAAAAGGTCCACTTTTCTCAGATAGCAGAGGATTGCTTTCTACTCCTGAGTGCTGAGTGGAGCAGAGCTGCAGAGATGAAGGAGCGTGTGATGAGAGAAAAATGGCAGCGGGAAAGTGGTGTAGCTGCGAGTGTGTGCGGGGGTTGATAGTTCCAGTAAAGAATGCCCAGTGGGTTCCATTTTGCCCATCATGACCGTGCCTCTGCCTACAGCCCAGGGGCTGCTGAGCCACGGAGATGTCACTGCAAATTAGCAAAGCGCTGCCAAAGGAAAAAGGGGGTGTTCCAGAAACAACCACCACTCTAATTATTCTGTGGCAGGCAGTTTAATATCTACCACTGGATATTTAAAAGGGTTGTCTTCTGCTAATTTAAGAGCAGAGACGTACAAAACTGAATTCAGCCGGGGCGTAAAGAGTTAAGATGTTTCCCTCCTTCCTGTGTTCTCTGCAGGGCAAAGAAGGTGAAAGATGAGAGAGAAATGCGACTCATGTGAAGCTACTGAAGTCCTCTAAAAGCCTCATTATTTTAATCTGCTGCTATTCCTTTCCACTTTTGTTGCCAGAGATTTTCTTGCTTTTGAAATGGGGAGAAAAAAAAATCAAATTGGTCTTTCATCTGTCTTTCAAACGCAGTGCGAGCAGGAGTCTGCAGGGATGAATTCCCAGGGACTGAACAGATGATACGCTTTACATTAAGACATGAGACATCTCTCCTATGAGGGGAACGTCTGCTTTAACGGGAGCCAATCAATCGGCAGTGACTTCCTGTGTGTCAGACATCAAACGCTGCTGTCCTCCACCTCCTTGTCTTTTCAACCTCCATCACCAGTGGGGGAGATTCCACTAATGTTGGGAACAAATCCACTACAAAAGCGCATTAGCAGTTCGCACACTGCGCGGATTCTTCCTCACATGAAGAGGGAAGGACACTTGTGCCTGATATTTCAGTGGATGCTGGAGACCCTTCAACAACACCCACAGTCAGCATGTTACATTTAGGAATTTGATCAATTTGACGCTTTAGATGGCAGCTAGGGAAGCTGGGCTAACAGTCTGCAAGCTTGTTAGCCATGGCTCTGGAAGCATACAGCTAGACCTTTGTTCAAGGGCTGGGCTTCCTTACCCAATTTAAACTGGACATATTCCTCTTTGTTCTAGCAGTGGATGCTCATTAGACATGGCCAAAGTTTCGAATAAGGACATTTGTACAAGTAATCGCTGTGAGATAAAAGGTCAGGCTTCACACTGCTTTTTCCTGCTCAGTTTCACACTATTTTTTTTTTGTTAGTCTTTTTTCTGTGTGTTGTCAAAGAGAGAGATCTCTTATGTGGTCATCAAGAAGCTCTACTGCTCAAACCTTATGCAGCCAAACAGAAGAATGTGGGCTTAGGGTTAGGGGGGGACGGACGGACACAAGAACTAAAATTTGAAGCTGGGAATGAAAGTCCCTTTTAAGCAATAGCCTTTCTGGCCACTCTCCGTTTAAGTATTGTGTAGGTTGCATTATTTATTACCCACAGTTTTCTGTCTCCAGTTCAGCACATTTATCCGTCCACTATCATTAGCCACCTGTGCTGGACTGACGTATTGAACCGTTGCAGAGGGAAACTTGTGCTCAACAGTAAATGCACAAAGTATTTCTATTGCTGGAGCATTATAAGGTGTTCGTGTTGGGGTTTAATCTCTTAGAGAAACGACTCTGGGTTAATTGTGTAGAGTTTGAAAGGAGTCGTTCCTCGAAATAACTGACCCATTTAAATAAAACAGGCACAGCTTACTGAATAAATAAAATATGAAGTCGAAATAATTAAAACGTTTTAGAGACTTCTTTTTTGGTTTCAATCCAGTTAAAGGGAAAACTCATGCGCTATGAAAAATTTAATGAGTGTTTCAGCTTTGCTCTTCATTACAACAGAAATTGGAAGGATGGGTCTGAAATGAGTGTTCCCCCGTGGACAGGGCCTCTCAGGGGCAGATGTGGCGAGTGGCTCTTTCCACTGTGCAGAACTATGGATGGCAGGGTCATCTGAATGACTCGTCTTCACAGTTTAACACGGTTTGGCTCTGTGTGATGTCAGCAGAGAGGACATCATATCTCTCATCTCAGACGCACAGCTGTGACCCGACGGTCCCTCATTCTGGTCAAAGCTTCTATTTATGAGGGCCAATCAAGAAGAAAGCTGGCTTAAAGGCACGATAGTCTTAAAAGTACATTTTGTAATTACTCTGTGAAGCTCTGAACCAGAGCTTTCATCACTCGGTGGCATTTTACCATTTGGTAGTTAAATATGTTTAGAAATGTGCTGCTATAGTTTTCTTTTTAATCCTCCCAACATTTCCTCAACAGCTGCTTTTTCCCTCTGATATTGTAAATAAAAATGTGTTGATTCCTACAAAACAAAGCTTACAGTGACTTGAAGCGCCAACATGTGGTAGACATTGGTATTACACAAAAGTGCTGCCTGGCCCTACTGCATAGTTATTATTGTAGGCTTTTACTATACAAATAAAGTTGAACTGAATTAAAATGAAATTGAATACATATTTTAGATTTGCAGTGGTTCTTTCTGCATATTCTGTTGACTGTTCATAATTCTGATATGCTTGAAATTGTTTTTAATTTGAGTTTACCTGTAAAGTATTAGCAGAGAAGTAAGTACATGCTGGCAGGTAACACTAAGCAACCAATGCACTGTTTCCACAAGCGCATGCAGTCATGGCTTTTCGTTTAAATCCAAGAACCACATTTTATAAAGGTAAAAAAAACAAAGAAACAATACAAACACATAACCACAAAGAAAAAGAAGCAGAACCACCGACTGTTGTTTTCACCCTGTTATTAATAAATGTATGTCATCAATAATGTACAGGTCCACAGAGAGCAGCCGGCGTGTTCTTAAATGTGAACTTTATTTTCCTTTGCAGTCTGTGCTTGTGGAGAGCTCCACTGTAATAACTGAGTATTTAATAAGTACTTAATAGTGAACAGTAGCAATGAAGTTGAAACCTAAATTAGTTTTGTCCCAAAAAGGATCTAAAAGAATCTAAAATGTTGCTCAATGCCGGGTTACACCGAGCCTGCTTTTGAAGAACTTCCTTCAGTTTATTTTCCATTAATTCTACTTCATTAGAAACTCACTAACAAGCTGTTAGCTCATCAATATGATGTAATATTATGAAAGGAAGCATCAACGCTGTGAAGAATAAGTGATGTCACTGTTTAGTCAGAGCACAGATGCAATACGTCTGACTGTGCCTACAGTCATTTACAGTGAGTCACCAGAGCACAGGCAAGGTGCACGACTGAGAATGCAATCAAAACGCATTTTCCACTTTCCCAAACTAACCACAAGAGGCTGAAAATATTTATTTCAGACAGCAGCTATTGCAGAAACAGTGTCTGCTGATTCTAGTCTCTAGTATTGTCTAGTATCAGACCTTTGTAATTTATAAAAACAATTCTACATGATTTTTCAAATTGCAAAAATCAGTTACCTGCAAACGGTCTTTAAATTTCTCTCTGTCTCAGCTTCTAACAGGTTTGGACAAGAATAGATGCACAAATGTTGATGACCTCGCTTCTTGCATGAGAAATGACGCAATAGGAGCCACAAAACAGCAGCGTGTTGTGTATGCACTGATTTGATGTGTCTGCCTAGTGCAAATAAGACAATCTTACACAGATTGTAAGTGAGGTCAAAGCGTGAACACATAGCCCACAGAGCACATACCACAGAACAAAATATGTAAAAAAAAATCCATTTACAGCAGTACAAACTGAGCCCCAACTCCCTGTAATCCTTCATCAATAAGCCCCGTGCTTTGCACTACAGGTAGACACAAACATCTAGTTTACTCTTGAACTATGGGACTGTGTGTTCTGCTGCACCGGTGCACAGACTTACAGCACTATTGTGATGGGCACTGCAGAGAAGGAATGGAGCAGAGAGCTGGAAGGGAAGCACTGTACTTTTCATGCTCACAAACAAAAGCAGTATGCACTGATGTCTCTGTGGATTTGGATTGCAGAATAAACCAACAGCAGCTGCATTCAAGTAGAATAAATAAGCAGACACTCTTTATTGGATGGAAGGTAGCATAAAGCAGACGTCTGCGTTACACAGATTCCACATTCAATAAAATAACAATGTGATGTGAGGCAACAGGAGACACTGAGCACTTGTTTGACAATTACTGCTGCAGAGTCTAGAATATTGTGTGTGTTCAGTAACAGTATGTCAGCTAAACAGAGATTCCTTTGCTGGCTCAGAAAACCAACAGTGAAACCACGAGCCCGACTTTACTTGCAGAATAAAGTCAACAGAGTATTTACAACTGCATTCCTTCAAAGACTGGGAGGCTGTGATTCAAGAAACACACCAAAAAGACACCCACACCAAACATGTACGTGCACGCACACACATACAAACACACACTGTGAGCAGCTGCCACAGGTGCCACCCTGGTTTTCACCAACACATCTGTAAAGGCTGTGAAGGTTTACGCCACCGTCTGCCAGTCTCCTGTCTGACCCGAAAAGCTGTCAACTTATTAAATTAAATTAAGATTTGAAAATAGTCTCAAATTTTAAATCGTTACACATTTGTGATCATTTGTTTTAAATTATGAACAAAAGCAGTTCTCAGACTCTTGTTAGATTGGTTTTCCCTCTTGTGGATAAGAAATTTAAAATTTGTTTGTTTTTTCAATATTCACGCGTGACCTTTGGTCACTTTCACTAACCCTACACTTTTCACTACATTGACACTATATATGGTTTAGATTTGGAGTCCTCTAATATGGCCGTACGAGGTTGGGTTGAATTAAACCTATTAGCCTAATTAGCAAAATGCTGTCTGCATCTGTTGTGCAATTCTACAACATACTGATATCTGTGCAATAAATATACAGCCTTGCATTGGCATTATATAAAAATGTATTGCGATCACTCGAACACCTTAATTAACTAAACTGAAAAGCAGAGATCTAAGATATCTTGCTTACATCAGGTATAACTGAGAAAATGTTACTACTTGGTTTTGTAGCTGCCGAGTGCCATCAGGCTTCTTCTTCTTTAGACTGCTAACTGAAGACAAAGGTAGGTGGAAAAATAATTGTGTTAGTACCCACACAGAGATCATGGGATGCTGTGACAGAAAACACACTCGCCATAACCCCTGTCCACACAACACACACTGTGACTACTCACGCAGTCCGCTGAGTCTTCATGAGTCCACTGATGAAAAACAGGGAGAGCAGCCAGAAGAGCAGAATGTTTGTTCAGATCAGCAGGAACACTACAGTGATCAGGGACTGGAGGAGGAACAGGTGCCACTTTAAACTTCATGTGGAAATGGAGGTAACGTGTGAATAATGAGTGCTCTCCTCTGTAGTGCCGACTCATGAGGGGAGTCTGGCCCAGGCTCATGAGGGGCTCCAATTTAAGAAGAAGGGCGATAACGAAAACTCGTGTTTGCTTGCAAAGAGCTCGATTCGCTCAGGCAGCACATTCAGAGCCGCTGACTCACCTGCCAGATAAACCCAGTTTCCTCAACTTGGGGATGTGAATCACACACTGAGGCGTGCTCTAGGTTTGCTCTATTAAGTGCCTGATTTCATTCATTGTTGTCTTTGTTGCCTAGATGAATATTTATGGTGCTTTTCCAAAAAGAAACATAAATTTAATGAAATAATCCATTTCTAGTGAGTTACTATGGTTTTTCCTGGATTTTACAGATATAGATGTATTCAGAAAAATAACTAAGATATGCAAAGCTTTTTTCAGCCATCGTTTACTTAACATTGATGGTTCTTCATCAATGTTATGGATCATTTAAAACCAGGTCAGTTTCATTTTAATATCAGACGCACCCATAGAACAAAATCACTTGCCATTATGCATTATGTACATCTGATAGTAAATCTAGAGGCAGGTAATATTTTTACATTTTTTTAACAAAGGGGCTATTGACCATTTTGATAAAGAAGTTATGGGAATGCATCCATGCACACTTTAGTAAACAGATCAAGTAGACAGCTGTAGATTCTGTTGCAGGTTTACATAGAACTCAGAGGAAAGACTTCTCGAAACAGCTGCAAACAAAAACCTACTTATAGATCCCCTAAATGTTCATTCAAAACTGAATATTTCCATTACTTGTGATTTTGTTAATCGCAGATTGTTCTCGTGTTAGTTACCACAGACGTTTCGGATTTTTCCATTTTTAATGTCTATTTCAAATGACTATTTTAACAGTCATCCAGAGTTTCTAGAAAGTTACTATAAATGTTTTTCTAGTTTTACATCACAACCAGATTTGACTAAAAATCTGGAAACGTTGCGGTCTGAGAGCAAAGAGCTCTGTGAAACTAGGAGGTCTTTAAAACATGACAAGAAGTTCTTTCTGTTGTAACACTGTGACATGAAAACATGGATGTTTACGTCTGAAGCTTGTGTGCAGTGATGGACAAACGTGTTGGCAGTGGCACCATAGCCCAGGTAATTTTTTATTATTTGCCAATAGAACATTTTAACACTTATGAAATCACTGTGACTGTTCTTCATTTTATCACAGAAACAACAACAACAAAAAAGAAAATACTGCCGTGCTCCCTCTCAGCCTCCGAGTAGATACACACATCAAACTCCTGTGTCACCACATTAACAAACTTGGGTCTCTATGCCACCCGCCCGGCCACCTGCTGCCCAGCAGGACCCCCGTCAGCTTTTTATTGCTGAGAGCTAAAAAAACTAAGTTAAAAACTGAAGCGACAAAGTGTATGAAAAAAACAACTTTATGCCATTGACAAGTCTCTAGCCACAAATGTGCTGAACTCAACTGAGCCTCAAATTTTCACTCACACTGTTACTAGTATTAGAATTATTATTATTTTTGAAGCATTTTGTGTTGAATTGAAAGGAATAGAAAATAGAAAAATCTCCCGCTTGTGTTTTTTGTGCCACTGGATTGTGTTTCATGGTCAATAACTGATGAATCTGCACAAGAACCAACTAAACGACACCATGGGGATGGAAACTAGATGTTGCTTGAAAAAATTCAAAAACCTGCAGCACTACATCCATAGCCTGAACCAACTGTATCAGCAGTAAAACCGCATTGTTATTCCATCTGAACAATGCGGGCACCATAAACATAAGCTATGAGACAGACAATAGGGAGAAGGATTTAAATAATTTTATGTCTTGTATTGCTGGCATCTACTCATGCTTAGTATTCTGCGCCATAAAAAAAGACTCATCTACACTTTAGATGTCATAGCTTTTCCCCGAGGTTGTGCTCAGAGCAGAGACAGAGATGAAAACGTGTAGATGGAGACGCTGATGAGGAGACAGAAAGGATAAAGTCAAGATTAGAATTTGATGTAAAGTTAGATTACATTTCACCTGCACATTCTGTTTTTGGGTGGTCTGTCTGTGTTTTCTTCTTCATTAATCATTTATGAAAAGCAGAATAACGTCACTGCTGACAGCCGAGCATACACAGTCAACAGTTGTGCGATTCGATCCTTAAGCCTTAAAGAAAACATCACCAATCAGCAATAGCAGTGCTGACCTGTAAAATTCTGAACTTTCAACTGTTTTTAAAGAGTTTGCTTTCTACACACTATACAGCATGTCTTACCTGTGAATCTAAAACAAACTTAACCCAGTGCCGGGCCAATAGGCCACTCGCTTAATCGTTAGATTTGACATCCTTATATTCAATATTCACAACTGAACACAAGTTTCTTCAATAAAAACATGTGACTTTGAGTTAATCAGAGGAACTGATGAGCATACTGATGGAACACATATGGACAAAGACTGAGAACATGGACTTGATGGAAATCCCTTCAATCCCAAAGGGAGCAATGAGATCCTTCAAGCTCCAGACGGACCAGCAGATGCTGGACATCCAACTGGGCATCAGGCCAGATTTACCAAAACACACAATATGTGAATATAACCCACATATTGTGCTGATAGGTGTGGTTCGTTTTATGGTTGTTTTCTGAGCGTTGTGCTGTTTTCTAAACACAGTTCATTTAAATATGACATGCTCAATCTTCCCGTTGAGCCTTGCAATTAAGTTCAAGCTAAGAATAATTTATTAACAGGATAGGGGCAGCTTCTTAATTGTAATCAGACAAGCATATAAATATAGGTCTTACATGTGAGATGTAGGCCTACAGTGGCAGTCTGGCAGAAAGGGTTGCTCTAATGAAAACAGGCTCAGTGTAGGACTGTAAACCTCCAGCATTGTTGCATTAAGACAACTTGCACCCTTTCAAGGCATAAAACAAACCAAATGTGCCTGACTGACAAAGGTTTAAACTTAAAAAACCTTCTACACTCTGGTGGTGTTGACATCACCACAGTTTTTCTAAGCTATCTTTGTTTTGAGACAAATTAATCAATAAAAGAAATTGCAGATTTCATCGGGGAGATGTGCGCGTGGGTGCATCTATGATCTATAGCCCACTTACTGTCAAAGTGCATGCAGCTGAATTTGTGCAGGTCCACCACTACAAACAGTCATGTGTTACATCACAGTCCATGAGATCGTGATGAAAATGCTGTGCGCTGTCCATGGTCCTGAAATTATAATACTTCAAGTATTTTAATATTTCCCTGTTTATCTGAGTGTAGTAAACTGTTACTAAGGAAACACGTGTTTTTAAAGTTTGGTGACATTAATATATTGGTCAGAACAAAAACAAGTCCCTTCTCTATCTTTTAGCCATTTCACTGTGAACCTCACCTGTCCAGGCTGGAAAAATCGTGTCACAGAAGACACACCTCTTTTTTTAAATCAAGAGGTGCAAGAAGTTTTGTTGCAGCTGGTTCGAGGTCATCTGTGAGCTCACTGGTTATTTATGTTTTCAATCTTCTTCTGGCATCCGTTTTCTCCTGTTCTCTCCATTTTATTATGCATTTGGATAAACTCTGCCAAAAGACCCAGCAGAGCAATATCTTAGATCCAGACCACATCAGCTGACCGCTCTGCTGATTTCTTTCTCCACATCCAGTTTAAGTCTATTTAAGCTGTTTCAGGTTTTACCTGCAAGTCGATTTGCAACACACCTGCACTCCAGCCCCTCGTTTCCATGAGGTCTCTTAGGCTACGTTCACACTGCAGGCGAAAGCGCATCAAATCCGATTTTTTTGACCCTGTGCGACCCATATCCGATCATGGTGTGACAGTGTGAACGGCACAAATCCGATATTTTCAAATCCGATCTGGGTCACTTTCGTATGTGGTGCTGAATCCAATGTTTTAGAAAGCGACTGCTGTTTGATGGTCATGTCGCATTAAATCCATCTTTAACGTCACCGACACAAGACAGACGCCAATTATCAGCGCCGGAGAAGACATCGCGAACGCTTCCTGGCCATCCTGATGTCAGTGAAACTGTTGGGAAGACAACGTTGGAGAAACGTGAACATTTTCTTTGTACTGTATAATCTGCAGATTCTGACAGAAATCTGCAGCTATCCTTTGAAGCAGCGCTCCTCTGAAACAGCAATAAGGATCATTATTAGGCCAAATGTAAATAACACAATAACTTTATAACTTAAAGCAAAATTGGGAAACGTAAAGTCTTTATATTAAGGGCCATCAGTCAAACAATACTGTTGGTCTGTTTAAGAGATTAAGAGCGCGTTGTGTGTGACGTCTTCTTTTGCGCACACGGCCGCTTTGAGCGTTCACACTAGAGCGCGTTTGCTGTCGCATTTTATTTGTCGTGTGAACGAGCAGACAAAAAAATCGGATTTGATCAAAAAATTGGAATTGAGCTTCAAGACCTGCAGAGTGAACGTAGCCTTATTGTCACATGCTGCTCTTTGCTGTGTGGGAGTCTTGCTGCTGCTTGTGAAGTTCCCACAACAGAGCCAAGTCACTAACTGACTAACACATCTTAGATATGTATGTTTTTTGCTTTCCTAACGTTTCTAATTGTCAGCTAACCACAGATAGTATATTAGATAGAACAGGAGTCATCATGTGTTACACCTACCTCATAAAGTATCATCTAATGTGAGTGCTGTTGTAAAAAGGTCTGTTTAAATCCTAACCATGAGTTATAAATCATTTTAGTGCCTAAACCTTACAAAGTGAATTTGTAAGGTTGCATTTAAATCACAATCTGTTCCTACAGCTAACAAAGTAAATGCTTAAGTCTGATTGTCACATGGAAATGAAACTAGATGCTGAGAGGAGAAAACAAACAAACCGAATCCAAGTGTAGAACACAAAGCTTTGAGCAAGATCCCACCACCAACCCTCTAACCTTTTGGCTTTGCACATCTTTAAAACTCATAGCAACCACTAAAGAGAAGCTGGATCATCGAAGGACCAGGAGAGAAAAACAAAACTCTCTGTGTATAACAGAGAGCTGCAGGAAGGATTTAACAAAATTGTTACTTGTGGGTTTTTTTTTCTTGATATTCTCCAAAAAGTATCACAAACAAATCCTGATTTCCTTTTGATTCAAAACCTGAGTTCATGTACAGAGTGGAAAACAATTTGCTATTTTTCAGAATGCACTTTTGGATTCCCTTGTGAAAGCCATGGGTACTGACCTACAAATTTTAATTAAACCTTATTAAAAAAGCTGACTCCTACACAAGCCGTTTGGGTATGTCCCACTGGGGAGACTCTAGAGATGATGTCTCTGAGTTAGCTTGATACTCCCTAAAAATAATGCTGTGATGAGGAAGGCTGGGCATCTCTGTTTAGCCTGCTACCCCGACAGCACAGACGGCTACACATGGACAGAAAGACACATGGATGAAAAAGATTGCTGGCTCACGAAGGCCATCGGGACATTAATGACATTTCACATGTGAATGTCTGCTTCAACAACTTGATTCAGAGGAACTGGGCATTGTGCTGAACAACCTGCTGAGTACCCAAAAATAAAGGACAAAGAGCTTCGCTTCCTCAGCTTCTTAGAAGAAATAAATAAAAGCCGATATCATAAACAATGTAAGCTGTTAACGATGGGGTGAAAATTACATCCATTCCCTGGCCAGAGTGCAACCCGAGCTCTAAATCACAGCAACATCCATTAAATAAAGCAGCTCGAAGTGGCCTCAGCATAGAGTAGCTCTCATTTTTTCATACAGTAACTGATGCATTACTGTATTCTACGCCGTGATATATCACTGGCTCTGTCAGTGAACTCATGATGGCTGGTTTCACAGCTATACTATATTTTAAAGCGCCTTGCTGGTCTACGGGTGGAGACGCTTTCTTCTCTCTGAAATAATCAGAATCCTTAGACACGGGTTTGAAAAAAGGACAGTGGTGATGAGTCTACCTAGATACACCGAGTATCATTTTTTGAGTCTTCTTTAGTCTTTATAACATAAATTCTGTGCCTGCTTCCTTTGAGGGTTTTAATGGGAGTATCTTAATCTCTACATGTCACAATAATCTGTGCACGCCTCTTCACAGCTGTGATATTCAGGCTTGCAGGTACTTGAGTAAAACAGAGGCAGGCAGCCGAGTATTACAGCAGACATACACAGCATGCTGGCATCCTCACTCAACAGCAAATGATTTTATAGCTGTTCCAGCCACAGCCCCACTTGCAGTGTCGTGAATAGTTGCTTGTCACAGAGAGGTGAGAGACCTGCTTGGGTTTAAATATAGTGATAATATATAGGACAGCTTCTACTGGATGGCATTCAGCTGCATATGTGACAGGTGAAAGTGAGAGAAGTGGAACTACTGCTTGCTTTGTCACATCCTGTTATGTTATAGTCAGGTTGAGGACCTAGTTTCAGGACACAAAAGGGAAAAAAGTGTCCCTCAAACCACAAATCATTCATTTTAGTGACACATAAAAACACAAGGAACCAGTTCACTCCTCAAAAGTAAGTAAATAAACTCAAACTGTAAAAGTAATCTACAAGCAAAAGCAGAGACGAGAAAGAATCTCTATAAAACCACATGTAAGAAAACCGGAGGAAGCAAAAAAAGCCGGGGATACACAAAGAACGCTGTTACTAAAAAAAGACAGCAAGTGGCTAAAACACTAACACACCTACAAACACACCAGACAGCAGGCACATCTGGGCCCCGCCTACTAGTTTTGGCACTTTGGGCTCAGTTACAGGTGTTCTGGGGGCCAGAAAAGACCCAAATGAACTGGGTCACAACACATCTGACATCCGTCCCATATCATGTGGCCCTGGAGTCAGACTGAAGAAGCCAGACTCACCTTGAGCCAACATCATCAATCAAGGTGAAACAGAGCCAACAGAAAGCAGCAGGTGTGGGCCACAACTGGGCCAAACCCCGAAACTGTCAGACAGCTGATGACAGAAATGTGAGCGCAGAGCTTCTGAAGCTGTTCAACCATCTGACAAGTTGGATCATCTCAATCATTTTCACAAGCAAACATTCACTGTGCTGTAAACAGAACCAGAGGCGTGTTCTTTGTAGTCACATCTATTTTTGAACATATCAAAGTCATTTAATCTGAGAGTGTTAATATAAAGACTGACTGACATTATTAATGTATGTGAGACTGTTTCCCAGTAATAACATAAAACCATATTAATATCTTTAACACACAACGCCGTTAATGCTCTCATGTGTTTGCATCAGCCCTCACACCAGAGTGAAATGATCACACTTACAGATAAGGAGGCATCTTATAGGAGGCTGTGAAGTGTGCTACCCAGTGGTTTATTAAAAGTCTTGTCTGATGTTATTTCATTCCACTTACATTTCATTTCACTGTAAATCAACATTTGCTATAAAAAGTAAACATTACCATCAAAAAAAAGAAAAGAAGGAAAAAAAGCAAAGAAAGGTGAAATGCATCTGTGATGATCATCGAACTCTGATGGAAATGATTAATAGAACAAGATCGCTGCAATAAAAAAAGGAATTATATTAAAAATTCCTTTACATAATATCCCTGTGGAAATGTAACCTCATCATACTCTGCTGCATTTGTATATGATTAAGTTACATTTCTCACAACACGCCTAAAGGGAGCAGCTGTGCAGTGTGTTTATTAGATGATCAGTTATTTTGACAGGTGTCAGCGAACAGTTCAACAGCTCAACAGCTCAAACTGGGAATCAAAAGGTCTTCCAAGATCAGTCAAATTCTTTTTCCCCGCGCTGTCCGCTTCATTGCATCTTGTAAAATGGAGAAAAATAAAAGTGCCATTGCTTGCTAACTATGGTACTGTTAGCCAGCAGCACAATCTGGAAAGGTAGAAGAGTCAGCTTCATCCTCTAATGTACCTGTCAGTCTGCTGAAAACCAGTTACACTGATTGCAGGCAGCCCAGATAAGCTTTTCTCCTGCAAGAAGCAACAACATTTCCAAAGGTATTTCCAAGTTAGATGTGATGATCACTGCAGTGTGTACTGGCTCTCCCACTGGAGGAATCTGTTTTGCCCTGACAGAATAATGCTGTGGAAATGCATATCTTGCTCAAAGGCTTAAAGAAACATGAAGGATGTTTGATGCAGCCATTAGAAGTTAAAACATGTGATTAACAAAAGTTTCTGGTTCCTTTTGCTTATAAGGCCAATATTTGACTGGTACTGTCCAACCACAACGTCAACACCACCCGAGTAATACTGTGGCTACAACAGGAGGGTTTAATGTTGTGTCTGATAATAATATAATAGCGTCCTGCCAACTGTCCCCGGGTGTCTGACACCAGGATGTTGGCAGTGGATCCTTTGGGTCCTGATAACTGCAGGGTAAGACCTCCATTAATCAAGCTTGTTTCAGACCTTTTTTCAAAGCAGACGTTTTGACATGAAATGGTTGGTAAACACAGGTGCTGCTAATCACATTAATTAAAGCACTGTGGATACTCCACTGTGGATACTCCACACAGAACTATAAATCAAATTTCACTCTATGCACTTCAACATGTCAACATGGTCAAAGGAGACTGCAATTAAAAGACCATGTTTAAGTGCTCTTTCTGCTATAATGAACAAAGTGTTTGTCACAATACTGTGGGATGAAGACAGACTCCCACGCCATCGTTTCAGTTGGGGTCACTTCACAAAGCCCGATCCCGTCAGTCTCATCAAACCGCGCTGACTAACCGTCAGTGCGACGATACATCAGAGTTTGGTTGGAGCTCACAGTGCAGACAGATAAATGAAGTTGCCATTTAGTTGTTGAATGGTGGCTGGAGGAGGTGGGACGCTGTTCACAGCAGGCTACAAGGACCCAACGCAGCCTTTTAAAGAAAAAATAGCTCCATTCTTTCTGCCAGTTTCCCAAGGGGGTCATTAAATTTCCATCTTATCTTATTATTATCACCTAAACTGTCCTCTCGCCTTTCTTTAGCGCTCCTTCTAATTTGCAGTGATGGCAACCAATAGACTGACAAAGACAGATGAGATGGTGAGGGAAAGTGAAGTGATGACTGATAAGAACTCTGGAAACATCTCCTCCCACGTTCTCTGCAAAGCTGCACATTCTAGCTGACGTCACGTCCTCGCGTGCTAATGAGTTTGCAGAAGTGCACAAATCTGATTAGCTGCATACAAATATTGGGATTTATTGGTGTTGCAACTAACGTTTAAACTTAATGTTTACTGAGAAAACGTGTCCCCTGGTTGTTTTTATTGACCTGTATTTATGTTTTGAACACTGACAGTATGAAAGACCGACCGGATTTCCTGGTTTGACAAACACAGTTGCATTTGTTTGAACAGGCACCGAGGGGCCGTCCTCTGGTTGTATAGAAGTCTGTGATGCTGAGGAAACTAATGTGTGTAATCCATTTTTAACTTACCTCAATAGTTTTAGTTTGATTTCTTTTTTCCACTTCTGTGTCTGTCATGCTTCATTTCTTAATTTTGATCTGATCGTCTGCAGATGAAGGTATATACTCAGGTAACTGTAGTAATACTGTCAAAGGCCTGGGCTACTGGTTTTCTTCTTAAATCAGCTTTTTTCAGTCACTATGTGATCACACATCACACTGCATTCAATCATCAGTTATTGTTAGTCTCTGGCTGTCTTCCACGGTCTCTTTGTTGTCCTGTCTTCCTCCCATTAGCCCCAACTGCTCGAGGCAGAGGAGCCTCTCCCCGAGTCTGGTCCTTGCACTTCCTGTTAAAAGGGAGTTCTTGCTTTCCGCTGTTGCCAAGTGTTTGCACCTTCACCTTCAACCCATGAAGTGGGCTTTGTCTGCCTTTAAGAGGAACAACCTCATGCATTGTTTCAGGAATCCTTAGAACATATCAAACAATAGAATTAATTAATCAATATGTCTGAAATCAGCTGTCTGCCTGTCACTAGGTAATGCAGCCATCTATTTAGACTTAATGTAAATTGTTTTAAATGGTCTAATTTCACACGGGTCGCTTGATGGCACACTAACGCTTGTGTGAAAGACACTGGATGCTTATACTTCATGTGACCGTGAAGGCAGATGGTGAAAACAAAAACATTGTCTTTGGTTGAGTCTGGGTTTGTTTTCTCTGAGTACAACATGCAGAGATGAGCCACAGAGAGGTTGCCATGTCTTATCAAATCAGCCGATGCTCACGCTTCACAGCCATCAGTGCTGAGAGGGATAAGAGGCTCCTTCAAGCGTTCTTCAGCCATCCAAAAATACGCCTCACTGAGATCTTAAAAGCCGTGAGCCTGCCAGCAGAACAGCAACAGAGATGGAGGGAGTTGAGTCTAAAGCAAACAGCAGAGGCTTCAGAAGGCCAGGACAGGGAATGAGCAGCCAATTAAGGCTTTGGTCCTGCCTCTAAGCTGCCATAATTTGGCATGACTGAACTTATTTTGTCAGTAAGGTCTTTTTTGTGACAAAATAGTCGTCTGTACTGACTGTTGGCAGGCCGAGCCTCAGTGGAACAACTGAGGGATTTAAGGCTGCTTCGCTGGAGACAACACACAGCTCAGCACTCACAGCCGAGCTCGGAGACTTTCAAAAACACTGCTGTTTAGTTTCTGCTTACTGAAGTCACAGATGTAAACTGTTAACAGACTGTGTCACCTCGTCAGCAGCACTGAGGACTGGTGTCCAAGGACAAGGACACATGGGCTGTAAATCCAGCTGTACTGAAGCAGCTGGGATGGAGCTGGTTCTGCTGGCACAGAAATCTCAGCCCGCTGAAGTAACTCGCAGCACAACAGAGAAGAAATCCATTCATCATAGAGAGTGTGATGTCGATACAGTCATAAACTCTCTGCTGGGCAGTGTACTACATCAGAAATGCACGCTGAAGGGCCAGCTTTCTGTGAGCAACCAACTGCACCACAGTGAAAGTCATCCAGGAGATGTCATCTGAAAATATGTGTTGTTATTGCCATATTTAAATTATAGCAGCGGCTGAGTAACACGTCCGTGGATGTTTATCAGAAATCAACACACGGAGCAGTGATTTATGCTGCAGGGGCAGCTTTCTGCATAACTACTCAACCTTTCCAGCTCTCTTTTGTCTGTTTCAGTCAGTCTCTCAGAAATGCGACCCAGTGATACCCAAAGTCCGTTCATCCATCCCCCTGTGCTATTATGTATCAGTTCCACATAATCTTTTCTTTTGAACACATTTTAGTCTCTGAATTCTTGCCGCTCGGGCAGAGAGACGACGGCTTCTGCAGACTACTCTTTAGCTGTTGGGCTTGTTTGTTTTGGACACCGTAGTGCTCTGTGGCAGCCGGTGGTGTGGTGAGCCGAGGCAACAGAATGTCAAATCGAAATATTTGACATTATAACAAACGCACAGCAACTGGTTAAATAACAGCAGTGTTAACTTTGCAGCTGAGATGAGCACAGCGGGTGGAGGGGATACACTTTATTGACACACAATGGTGTGGTGTGGTCATCTAGTGTACGCAATCACTTGTGACGACACTTCATATGTGGAGTGAGATTTCTAACAGCACTACAGAATGGCTCAGTCCAGTGGCTGAGTGGACAGTTTCAATACAGCTTCGATGTACGACTTTCATGTTACAGTGCATCTGGATTGTATCTTAGAAACAAAGCATTAATATGTATCAGACTTTTGCAATGAAGTTTTTCATGCACACAGACAAGTATCGACTATTTTGTTTTGTTAAACAAATAAAAAGACTTTAAATGTATCTGCTGCTCTTTCTGCTAAAAATTCTGAACTGTAAGAAAGTGTCTTTGTGTTCATAGTGACCATACGTTGTTGTTTTCTCACTCTTCTCTTGATTGAGAACTTTTAAAATTTCATTTTGGTCAAATATAAAACAACTCTTATACACAAACTTTCTCTTGACACAAAGAAGGAGAAATGGTCAGCGAGTGCTCGCGGTTATTCAGCATAGAAATGTTTGCTGGAAACCTGGTTGTTAAAAGGTTATTAAGGTTTATATAATTTATTATATTTAAACCGAACTTGAAATAACCCTCTGTATTTCACTCAGAATAGCTTGAGCTGTTGTTATGATGCAACACAATAGACTGACTTCTTAGAAAGTTGGTAAAAAACAACAAGAAATGGCACACAAAAGTCCAAATGAAGGGTCGCAGCGAGTTATGCCCCTGACTGTGTGTGTGTGTGTGTGTGTGTGTGTGTGTGGTGCGGAGGGTCACTCCACACACCGTGTGTTGATTCTCATCAGCATCACTGATGCCAGGGGGAGAGACTAAACTTATCACAGATGAGGCTTGAAGACAGTTCCTTAAAGAGAAGTGTGTGTGTGTGTGTGTGTGTGTGTGTGTGTGTGTGTGTGTGTGTGTTAAAAGAGAGGTTGCAGATGGGCTGTGAGATGCGGGCCCTTTATCAGGCCTCCTGCCTTACACAGATAAGACAGGAATGCTGCGTATAAAGGAAATCAGGTGAGACGCTCCTCCAGGAGAACAAAACAAGCCGAGAGGAGAGGAACTGAGCAGCGCCTCCTCAGCGAGAGCTTTTAAACATCCACCCTGTGACCTGCTCTCAGTCTTTGGTGCAGTGATTTCATGCCAGTTGTTCGAGCAGTCGGCTTTCTTAGATATTCTGTGATGCATCTTTTGGAGGTGTTGCTCTTATCCTTTTTCTTCTTATGTGTGTTCATGCCGTCATTTGAGACGCACGTGCACACACATGTTTGCTCATGTTCAAGTTATTTAAGTACAAATAATGTAAAAAGACAAAAACTTGTCTTCATGTTTTGGAAAAAGTGTTTTCAAGGTAAATAAATTTCAGTCTTTATGTAAAGAATTATGTAAAGTCGAGCTCGCTAAGCACCAAGTCATGTAGTGTTACCACAACAAAGACTTTCTGCAGCTGAAATGCCTCCTCCTCCTCCTCCTCCTCATCCTCATCATCATCATCATCACCGAGGCTTCTGGTTAGAGAAAAGTAAATTCCTTAATATTACACTAATTAAAAATATGAAGAAGCACATGTTTGGTTCTACAGATGATCTAATATGTCAGATGCCAAATAATTATTAATATTTGGGGTTATTTTTTTTCCACTGGAGACGGGAATAAAAATAAACTGAAAAAAGAAACATCGAATCCAATTATTCTAATGGAACAAAGGGAGGTACAGGATGAGGTACTGGATGCACATTCTTATTTTAGAAATGCTCCAATGTTGGGATCTGATGCTTTTTCATCACAGCAGGCTGCAGACCACACACAGCTGTAACCTGTTTATCCTTTTTCTTTTCAAGGAGAAGATTAAAATAATAATTTGCACAAATTATGTTTATAAACTTCCTGCTTCATAAACATTTTTAATCAACATTTATGATTAAAAATCTTTCAAAATCATTTGGATTGTATTAAAAAGTTTTCAGTATTTATTTCTTTTTTAATAATAGCTCCTATATTTCATTATATTCTTCTGCTGTTTTAGAGCTTTGCAGTTCTGCAGATTTACTTAGTTTCCAGCTCTTTAAAAGTTCAGCCACTAAAGAAACGACTTAAACATGTTTTCTGTCTAATGGCCATGAGAGGGCAAAACGTGCAACCCACACGCTGGTCCACCGTGTCCATTTCACGCTCCGCCTCTGCAAAGCGTGAGATGGACATGGATGCAGTAAGTCGCAGTAATCTGAAGCACCAGCAGAGGGAGATGTTTTTTTCAAGCCAACATAAAGTAATAACGGGGAAACATTTAAAAACATTATTAACACATTCACATGCACATACATATTAGTCTCACAGCTTAATTGCTTCTGATGATTACGGACTCTGAAACGTGCACCTCGTGTCTATTAGCCGGTTGGTTGTGCAAAGGTAGAGCATGTGAAAAAAACGACCTCCTGTTACTGATGGGTGTATTGCTTCAGTCAATAGTTTAAAGACCAAAAAATTGTTTCCTGCCTTAAAACAATAACTTGTGTCAAATAAACTTCGGGGATCTGAACCAAACTCCCCCGTCTTCAGCTCTCACTCATTGTCTCACCCAGTCACATCAACCTGAATGACACCATGTGAGAATACCTGGGCTTCAGGGAGGTTAACATCCAGGATGACCGGCTGGCCGTGGGGCTCCCCGCTCTCTAGCCTGGAGTAAACCAGCTGGTATCCTCTGATCTGCCCATGCTGCTTCACGGACAGCGGGGGCTTCCAGCTCACCCTGAGGGCAGTAGAGTTCAGGGCCTCTACCTCCACCTTCCTGGGAGGAGCTCCAGGCACTGAAAACAAATGAGAGAACACAAATTACATTTAGAAAGTGGAATGTTTGATTTTGTGCGTCTCAATAGGTAGGCTACTATTAAACCACGTCTTCATGAGACTGTATTAGCATCTGTTCCTCAGAAGCTGAGTATCTCTGCCTTACTTTGTACCCTTTACTATTTCCACAGTAACTTTTTGGCGGCTGAAAGATTTGCGAAGCATGATTTCACCTTCAACAAGTGCAAACAGACTTGTTGTGTGTTCAGATACACCTGATAAGTGTCACAGTGTCTGTTTTTTCTCACACTGCTCACTGTGGTACGCTGTCAGTGTGAATATTATTCACTGAAAAGCTTGTTGCTGTTTCTTTGTGCCTTCATGTGATTCACTTGTTGGCACTGCTTCGTGATGGGAAGAAGAATAAGTGAGAAATTTGTTTCCTTTTATTTTCCTTTTTGTTAGAATTGTTTATGTGTGATTCATGCGAGTCATTTTTGGCAAATGCACTGGTGATTTGGTGAGGCTTTGGGGGAGGGGTGTGATGCTGTCACTCCCAACATCGTTTTTGGAGGTTTCACTGCTGTGTTTGGGCGCATTTTAACACACACCACCATATTTTCATAAAACGAACCAATTCGTTTTTAGAGCGAAAACCCCAACAGACTATTTTCTAGTGTTTTTGTAAGCTTTTAGTGTTTCACTCTCTCGTCACACAGGCTGAGAGACTGGTCTGTGATCTCCTGGCAAACACCGGTCAGAGGGAAAATGAATAACCTTGACCAGTCGATTAAGATTTGCTGGGAGTCGCTAGGTGACACTTTAGGCAAAGAGGTATAAGAAACTACACGTAGCACCGAAAATGTTTTCTATGATTACCTGCATGCTTCTGTCATCACCTGTAGTTTGCATGTCTGCAAACATTCATCAACTACTCACAGAGGAGCAGTGACACTGAAACGTGTGACACAAAATAGGAATAGAGGCTGTTTACCCTCAAAATCACAACTTTTACTTTGACATTCTCCACTTCCTTTGTCCAATACTGCACAAATCTACACGCAACCAGAGAAACCACAAGAAGGTTTTCAGTGCAGCAGCCACATTTAGCTTTGCAACAGCAGCAACACACATTTTCCACTAGCAGCCAGAGGTCGTCAGGTGATTGTGAATGAGGTCTAAACCCAAACCAATGTGTTTAATCTTCAGACCGCCTTCTGCTGCTGCCACTCCTGAGCCAACAGCCAACACTGTAGAAACTGGTGCATCAAACCACTCGACTGTAATGCTGAGGGACAGGAGAACATGTCTTTATTGTGCCGTTTTTTTCCCGTCTGCTTTGTTCTGGCAAATGCTTCATGTTCCCATCTCTGTGAAAGACTTTAATCTCAACGAGCCTCCCTGATTTAAATAAAATTGCAATAACTGTTGCATGGGGTTACGTTTATTTTAAATGGTGCCCACATGTCCAGCAGCAGATGTAGATGAAGACGTGTGGTAAGGCCTATCCACGGTCATTTCTCTTCATCAGTTGGACCACTTCAAAGTTTGACCTGACGAGGTAGCTACCAGCCTGGAGAGGCTGCAAGGATACTTGAAGGTCACTGGCTATCCTTGCAGGTTATCCACATCAAAGCTTGTCATATGGAGCCCCAAGAGGATGCTGGGAGCTGGGTTTAGAGCACACACACTTTCTACTTTGCTGCATATCAAAATAGGCTTAAGAAGATTCCTCTGGAATGCTTGGTCAGCTTCACAGGAAGGTGTAAATGAATACAAATTTAACTTCAATAAAAATGAGGAGATGAGGCTCTGCTAATATTAATGGAATTCACACAGAGAGAACAGAAAAGGAAAATACTGAAAAACAGGGAGAGAAAAGTGTTAAAGCAGCAAGCAGAAGTATTAAAGTATCAACCCGGCACAGCAGGCAGAGGAAAGCTCTGCAACTCGGTGTCAGCACTTTGCACTTTCGACTAATTAGAATCGTTTAACCTTTTATAAAATCAGAGACCTTCCAGAGTCAAGCTTCACGCTTTGGAGGAGAAACGTCAATAAACCACAGTGTTAACTGCAAAAGCAAAAGCCAGTGAAGAAGAAGAACAAAATGAGCATGTAACAGACAACAGGATCCTAAAGCAGACTAAACACAGCTTTGAAGTCCATCTGCTGCCACGGATTAAAATAAAGCCAACCTCAGCTGAAAAGCAATAACGGTGGTCGATTTCTGACTAACACGTCACTGTTTGTGGAAACAACCTCCTGTGGTCATGGGAGGAAGTGCATGTAGCTGCTACAGTTCATTTGTTTTCTAATGCATGCCTGATGCTAATCTGATGCTAATCTGATGCTAATCTGAGCAAACAGAAATAACACAAACTGAAGAGATTTCTTTTCTTTTTCAGGAATGGGCTTTTCTATTTGCTCATTATTTAGCTGAGGCCTGAAAACGTAAGAGCAGGTGTTTCATATTCATTCTGTGGTAACCACATTTACTTTGATAGCTGCCATGCAACAGCCCAATAAAGACAAAGTGTTTTAATTATTCAGGTATTCTACTGAACCAACCAGAGCTGGTTTGGCTCAATGGGAAGAGCAGCTGCTGTGAGATCTAGTGGCACAGGTTTGAATCCTATGTGACATTTGCTGCACATCTTCCCTACTTGCATGTACTCTGCTTTCGGGTGGCTGTAGCTCAGGCGGTACAGCAGGTCATCTACTGATCGGAAGGTTGGTGGTTCGATTCCTGGCTTCCCCTAGTCTGCATGCCAAATATCCTTGGGCAAGGTATTAACCCCAAATTGCTCTCCGATGCGTTCATCGGAGTATGAATGTTACTTAGAAAAGCACCTAGAACAATGTGAATGGGTGAATGCACAAGTTGTGTAAAGCGCTTTGAGTGCTCAGAAGAGTAGAAAAGCGCTCTATGAGAACCAGTCCATTTACCGAGTTTTCTTGCATCTCCTTTTTGGCAGAAAAAAAGTGGTTAATGAAAGCCGTTAGTGTCGAATCAACGTCAACCAGTGGAAAACCAACCTGGAGAGGATGAACGTTGGGTTTCGGTGGCCTGGGGAAGATTTTCCGACAATAAATCAGGACATGCTGTTCTTCAGATTGATTTTATCGCTCCACGTCCTGTCTGTATACGTCCTCCTGCTTGCCTGGCTTACACTTTACAAAGGCCTCTTTGTCTGCTGGAGTTTTTATGATTTCACTAAAGCTAAATGTGCCGTGAGTGTGGACACGGGTTTACTTATCTTTAATTCCCACTATAACATGTAGATGCTTACTGCAGACTGTGAGACTCACACACTTCATGCTGGTTTTAAACTTGTAGGACCATCCTGACTGACAGCGTGAAGCCGGATCTTGAGCCTGTGGCTGCTGGGGGTTCTCTGCAGCAGCTGTCAAAGCTACTGCAGCCACTAATTGTCTCCTCTGTATCGCTCTCACTGGGTCCACTCTGTGTGCTCACTTCCTTCTGCACACATCAGATTAAACAAATCCACAACCTGAACGACCTCTGCATGCAGTTTGGATTTATTAGCATTTACTCACATCTTTAGAAGCTAGCTGAGCATGTAAATATTAAACGTTGTTAAGAAGGGGATCCAGCGTCACTGCTTTCTCTTTGAGCACATGAAAGATCCCGTATGTGACAAAGTAATCTTCTCTCAGTGAAGATGCCTTTAGCTTCTCACAGTCATACATTTCAAATTCAGTTGCAACTCAATTTGATATTTTCAATTGAAACTTGGAGTCAGCACAAGAGCTGAACACTGAATTCAAACTTTATTCTTCAAACAGATATTGTTGGAAAGTTTACTTTCGTTTAGTTGGGTCACAAACATACAAACTGTTCTTATTTCTGCAATTTTAAAAATAATCATCAAAACTTTTAAAGTTCTCGTTCACATAAATGCTGTTTTGTCTCATGGAGTTTTTGATGGATAATCATGGAGTATAACAAGGTGAGCAAGTAGCAATCATTGAACAAAACATTTGATTTGTTGTGCATAGTGAATTTTTCAGCATGGAGGAAAAACAAGCAGCCAGATCGACTCCTTGAAACGTTGCCCTCTCACCTCAACATGAAATTTAAATTGAAGTGCTCCACGGTGGCTAATCAAGGCCGTGATATCCTGACTTATCTTTAAAGTTCTCTGCAGTATTACAGTGTCCCACTGTAATAAAATAGGTGAAGTGATGGAAAACAGCTACACGAAAGACCAACAACCTCTAAAGTACCTAAAGATAAACTAAGCAGAGTTTAAGCAGTGCAGAGCAGAACAGAAATGTTTTTCAGGACCAGCAGAGAACAGTGGACATGAAAGCAAAAGCTGGGACAGTTATGTTGCATTTCCTGCAGGAGAAAGGGGAAAATGATAATGGCTGTTAGTTAATCAGCACATTTTCATCCCAAGGCATCAGTCGCAGCTGTGAGATCCTGTTGGCACCAGAAATGTGCACCAGGTATCAGTCGTGCTCTTAAACTATCGGACGCATTAGAGGCAGAGCAGAGGGACAGACCACATGCAGGTGTCTGTGGTTACTGTCTAGCTTTGCCTTTGCTTTCACTGGATGATTTGTTCTGTGTTCCCTAAGCTTCGTACAAACCAAAGAGCTTTGGGCCTTCAACCAAAGCAAATCAACAGGACTGTGATTAAAAAACAAAACAAAATAAACACTTTTTTTTAAAAAAAATTAAGATTACTCAAAAACAAAATAGATTTCTGTTTAGGAGAGATCCCAAAATAAACTTCCATTAATAAATGAATACAGACTCTTAAATTCATGCAACATTTATACACAATCTCTAAATCCAAAGGTCTGTTTTGAGCAGTTCTGATGCACGGTGGGTTTTGTTGGAGTCCTATCACACTCTTACTATAACTGCGTCACATTGATGACACCATGGGTCGACACAACTGCAGTCTTTGTGTGTTAGACTGAACAATGGCTGGCTGCATTTATTTCTGATTTGTGTCCTATTAAAACCAACACAAGCAGGAGAATAAGCTCACAGAACAGGTCCTTTGTCTCGGGGCATCAGGGAAGCCGAGTATAACTTTGACGTGTCCCAGTGAGCAAAGTCCCAATCACAGCCTAATGAAATCTGTAAAAGAGATCCAATGCCTGTCTGACAAAACTCTGCTACGGCTCCTCTGTGCTCATATCAGGATAATTATAATATCTAAGAAGAAAAATTGTTATTCTCTTTAAATTTGAGTGTTTCCTTTATTGCAGATTATTAAAGGAAATTACAGTAAGCCAGGAAAGTTCAGCGTACGCTGCGACTATGTCAGGGAGCTAAACGAGAATGTTTTTTGTTACTCGGGCTGACACGGATAAGAGCTGGAAGGAGGATTCGTGGGAGAAAGCGTACACTGTGTGGAGAATGGACAGATGCTGGAGAAATGCAATGAGAGCTCAAAGTCAAATGGGGTGCAGAGAGATGGAAAGAGATGAAAAGAGTGTGAGATTCAAATTCAGTGGGTGTTCAGAAATAAAGAGTGATGAGAGACGCCAGGAGAGAGAGAAGGGCAGCAGATGGAGAGGGTTAGTGGTGTGAGGAAGGAAACTGTGCTTCTAACACTATTTAGATTTGTCTCTTTGAGGTTTCACCCATAAAGAAATGCCATCCAGGAAAACAAACAAACAAAAACACTGGTCATAAGGTCACTGTTGGCTTTTGGCAAGTACTAAAATATTCTGTTTAAATCAGGTAACTGAAAACTGTTGGGCAGGTTTGAAAGAAGAGGGGTTAGTTTTAGAATCATCGTCAGGTTTGAGTAAAACCGATTAAAAGGAGTTTTAGTTTTAGGAGGATTAACTGCAGAGTTTTTATGTCCTTTTAGAAACGCTCTAAATATTTCAGTGGCATAAATTTTATTTTCATACATACATACATATACACATATACATATATATATTAGGGGATATTCGTATCAATATTGAACCGTTCGATACAGTGCTTTCGGTTCGGTACGCATATGTATCGAACAATACAACATTTGTAATTTATTTTATCAACTTTCCTTCTGACGATGCTGTCTGTGTTGAGCGCTCAGTGAATCTGCGTTCGACTACTCCGCCTAGGCTGCACTGTCGAGCGCAGATCCACTGAGCGCTCCACACAGACAGCATAGTCAGAAGGAAGAGCGCAGGGCAAGCTAGCGAGACAGAAGTTAAGCTCTCCTTGCAAGACGGACCTCCCCCACCCTCATTCAGATCTGGCGTTTGGAATTATTTTGGTTTTCATGTGACGTATGACCCTGAAGGTAAGCGAGTCATGGACTAAAGTAAAACAGTATGTTGGATGTGCCATGCAATGCTCAATTACATGGGTGGGAACTAGTGTGTTAGCGCAGTTAGCTCGTTAACGTGTTGTCCGTCCAGCCCCATGCACGGAGCGATCGGTGGTAGCTCGTTAACGGAGATTTGCCGTGTTGTGGCGTTAAGGTCATTTCAACGAGATCAACCTGAAAGCACTAGTGGGAACACAACGAATATGACTGCACATTTACGCCGACATCATCCTAGTGCAAAGACAAAAACAACAAGCATGCTACTAACTTTAGCCGAGTCATTTAGACAGCTGTTAGCACATGATTCTCCTTATGCTGCTGAGAATATAGCCCAGAAGAAGCGGATAGTATAGCTTTTATTTTGGAAAGAGACATTTCTCTGTAATAAACTCTCTTTTCCAAAGATGAGTGATTCCTCAATCAGATACAGGGCTTGCAATATCGCTAGCCCGACGTCCCGGAGCTAGCGATTTTTTTCAGACGGGCTACCAAAATCTATCTCTTCCCTGCCCGTCGGGCTATTGTAGGAAGGAAAAATATATGTCAATGCTTTTGCATTCTTTCAGAAATGTAGCTGGGTAATTATGTCATTGGCATCGGTGAGCCACTGTCAATATGTGACATATTGCAATCGCGTTTGAATTTGCGCTTGTTTTTTTGCTTTCACTTTGCAATCGTGCGAACTGTGTATAGAGAGCGACAGCACTGATCTGTTAGTGATGATAATTTGTGCACCAATTCCTCTGACATCGTCTTATTAATCGTTAGCTTACTATGCAAACATGACAAGTGAAATCTCCCGCAGCTTAAACATGTGAGAGGTTGATCGCGCAGAGAATCGCTGAGCTTATGTGAGTGAGCGTGTAAAAGCATTTCAGTTCTGCTGAGCCAAATAAGACAGGTCAGGGTGAAGAAGTGACAGCCAAAGAAAAGCTTACCACAAAACGGAGAAGTTATGACAAATCAGACTATAAGGCAAAAAGAAAGTGCAGCTTTATGGTTTCATGGACAAAAGAATTTCTGTGGCTGCAATATGACGAGCTAAATAACCAGGGCTGCACATAAGTGGTCCGCAGGTGCGCATTCGCTGTCAAAATAAAAAAAACACGCACAAGGGTTAGGGTTAAATTTAAAAACTGTACTTTTGAGTTAAAATATATATTTATAATTTTAATAAATGACAAATTAAAAAGGCATGAACATTTTTTTTGTATCGAAAAAATATCGAACCGTGACACCAAAGTATCGAACCGAACCGAACCGTGAATTTTGTGTATCGTTGCACCCCTAATATATATGTATGTATTAGGGGTGCAACGACACTCGTATTGATATTGAACTGTTCGATACAGAGCTTTCGGTTCGGTACGCATATGTATCGAACAATAGCTCGTTAACAGAGATTTGCCGTGTTGTGGCGTTAACGTCATTTCAGATTAACGCTGACAGCACTAGTGGGAACACAACGAATATGACTGCACATTTACGCCGACAGCATCCTAGTGCAAAGACAAGTGGAAGCAGACAAAAACAACAAGCACGCATGCTACAAACTTTACCCGAGTCATTTAGACAGCCGTTAGCACATGATTCTCCTTATGGGACCTGATATGTTTAATATGCTGCTGAGAATATAGCCCAAAAGAAGCATATAGTAGAGCTTTTATTTTGGAAAGAGCCATTTCTGTGTAATAAACTCTCTTTTCCAAAGATGATCAGATAGATTTATTATTTTATTACTTTGTTGTTTCAGCAACATTAAATTTAAAAACTGTACTTTTGAGTTAAAATATATATTTATAATTTTAATAAATGACAAATTAAAAAGACATGAACATTTTTTTGTATCGAAAAAATATCGAACCGAACCGTGAATTTTGTGTATCGTTGCACCCCTAATATATACATATAAAAACTAAATCTAGTAGTGGTAAAGGCAGAGCTGGAGGTCATTCTTAGGCAGTACAAGACCTGAGCTGGCTCAGAACTGCAAGCGTTAACAGAGGAGAGGCCACCGTGCTGCTATACTTGCTGAGCCTCGGTGATATTGCACAGGACTTAAACCTTGATGCTTTGATTTCCTTGAGTGGTTCCAGAAAAGAGTCCATTACTCTTTGCTCTCATTGGTCATGATACGGCCAATTGTGCCTGCACAAAAAAGAAGAGAATCCTCTTGTAAGGATTTGTTGTAATGCCGTGTGTCTTAGAGATGTGAGCACTGGGCTGTGCTGCATTTGGACTCATCTTCAGCAGTGAAGGTAATAGCAAACGGATGCTGCTGAATAGCAGAGTATCCCTCCGGACTGAATCATAGTGTCTATTTAGCTTGTGCTTCAGTCCTGCCATGTGACTAACAACAGGGAAAGAGCATGCTATGTTGCCACTCAGGCAACTCTCCAGACACCTTGGCCTAGCAGTGCAGCACACCATGTCATCACGCCTGGCAGGGCATGACAGGCAGGAGCTTAGTGGCAGCTAAAGTCTCACAAAACAGACTCACAAAATGTAGTGAAATAAGGAAAAGCTTCTGTCTTGATGATTACGTCTATCATGGTGCAGTGAGAGTCATGACTAACCTTGACCCCCCTTGCTCAGAATGCGTGCTGAATACTCAGGTATGACATACTGTGTCACGCAGACACAACTACTGTGATATTTTAATTCCTAAAACTTTTCTGGGTCTGGTATCATCTCATCTGCAGACCATAAGCAAAAAGGCCCACTCCTCTGTACCTTAGCTTTATTTTCTGTGCATGTATGTACCTACTGCAGGTCTGTATACTGCTCTGTACAGACTGCTGACTGAGCTCGGCATTCTCCCAAAACCTGAAAATAATCATGCGTTTTATTCATGATATAAGAAATTGTACTGGAAAAAAAAGGGTCGCCGCCATATCTGTTATAAAAACACAAGTGATGGTGTTTTACAAAGACTGTTGACATTTGCTGCAGAAACCACCTGATATAAACACGACTACACGGCTGCGATTTCTGTTGCACTTCTTGTCTGCTGCATTTATTAGAGCTTACTTGCACTAGCAGTACAGATAAGGAAGCTAAATTTATTTTTAAAATTCTCCCACAAAGAGCACAAGGTTTTTTTTCAGGTGTAAATCAAAAGTCTTTGACCTAACAGATTAAACACTGAGTTACTCCAGGTTCAATAAAGAGCTGTGTGTATATCTGTCGCTGTAGAAACTGTGTTCCACACGCAGGTTTTTCATGGGGTTTCCAATCTGTGCCTACAGGTTGGACAACTTTCTTTAGCAAACAGGGACTCAGGCTTAAAGACTGTTTTTTTTCTTGAGTGAACATATAACTAATCCAACATTACACACTGAAACCTGAGACAGTGAAAACTCCATGTTGAAATAGGCTTGGACTAAGTTGGCTGAAATGTTTGATCTCCTGTTCCTGAGGTGATGTCTAAAGAACCATAAAACTACTTTTGGATTTATGTCAAAACCAGAGCTTAAGTGCCGTATATGAAGACTACATGATGCACCACCACAGACTGCACAGCTTCATGACTTGGCACCAACTGTTGGCACTGTGCAGGGTAGCCGTGCGTATTAGTGGAATCAACAAGATTACAAATCCTACACCGGACTCTTAATCCAGTCCATCAATCTGATGTTTTGCAGATTGATTTTTATTCATTTACAAATTAACCAGTTTACTCCAAACCCTCCAAGCGTCTGAAGACCGGGTGCTGTATTCTGTATTTGAGCCATGCATATACACTGAGCTTATGCACACTTTGGTGAGTGTTTGTAAGACTAAACTGCAGCAGCAGGAAATGAATACAAAAAGAATTGGACAGTTAGTTTGAATGTTTCCCATGAAACCATCAACATACCATCTTCCTTGGTTCTGACTTTAGCTGCAGAGCTCTCTGGACCTGGCCCAACATCTGTGTGAGCCCTCACCCACACCAAATACTCCGTCCACTTCTCCAGGTCCTCCAAAATGTAGCTGGTGATATCAGGACCAATCCCTGACACCTGGTGGCGTTTCTGGTCCTCTCCCGTGAGTGCTTGGTAGGCCAGGGAGTAGCCAACAATCTCACCGTGCTGGCTGTCTGTGGGCGGGGCCACCCAACTCACCTCGACGCTGGTGGAACTGAGGCTGAGCAAATGTACTTCCTGGGGTGGGGCTGATGGGGCTGAAGGAAGGGGAGGAGGGAGGGTAATGGTCAGGTAGGGTGGATGATGGATGATGAAGCAACTGTCTCTCTGGACTGTGTTACCGAGTAATTATTAAACTGGCAGATTAATGCCACATTATCCTATCAATGTTTTTGTCATTATGGTTTGTGGAAACAGTGTCTCCTGCTGTATGTTCAGTGTACATCATTGTAAACACACAGAAATCTGTGATTATTTTAAATTACATTTGTCTGGAGGGGAATAACGAAACCATGAAGCCAGTATGGCTGACAAATCAAACCACAAAGTGCAAAGAAGGCCCCGCCCCTCCAACAAACTACGTGTAGGGTGATTCGTTTGGGACTCGCCTGTTCAGAAAGCTTTGGTTGATAGGTGTGCTGCCACAGGCTCTGCTTGCTGTCTGCTATGCGTCACCTGGACCCCTCAAGCATGTTTGTAGTGTCGGTGCCTCTTTCCAGCATTTTAAAGCAGAAATCGGACAAATGTTATAACTTTGTTTTTAACTGTGCAGACTGTCCAAGAATTCTGTGTCCCAGTTTGGTGAGTGAAAGTTTGAGTGTGTTATCTGTTATCCAGCACTACCCCTAAGCACTCGAGGGGCATGTCAGCATGTGAATTACACCACAGATGTTACCTGCAGTAGTTCCACTCTGACAGAAAAATCTTGAGCCACGTGTCATTTCTTTAGATTTTGTCAGGAAAATGGGCAATTTTTGGTATTTTTCTTCTGCTTTCTGTGCCTGAGTGGAGGTAACGTACAAATGTGATCAATGAAGTCTCATTTTATCTCATCTCTTATGACAGAGCCTCCTCCCTGCTTTACAGTTGGCTGTAAACACTCATCGTCATATTTCTCTCCTGATATTCATTGTACATGTTGATAAAAATTTATTTCAAATTTGGATTCATCACTCCATGAGATCAGCCACAAGTTCAAGTTTTGAAGGATACACCACGCTGAGATAAGAACAAGCTTTGGGCTAATAGCTCTTGGGAATCACCTTATTGGTGCAAAAATACTATTTCATGCC
This sequence comes from Simochromis diagramma, assembly GCF_900408965.1. Taxonomy (NCBI): domain Eukaryota; kingdom Metazoa; phylum Chordata; class Actinopteri; order Cichliformes; family Cichlidae; genus Simochromis; species Simochromis diagramma. The sequence goes on along the minus strand of NW_024386764.1, from coordinate 1,244,319 downwards.
TGTCAAACTATGTGATTTTTTTCTATTTTCAAATAAAGATACAATAAAGATTAATTTTAAACTTGGTTCTTTGCAAAGTTGTACTTTTGTCTGTATGTGTAGACAACACTGGGTCGTACCTTGGTACAGGAAATGGACCAAAAAGAAGCAACTAAAGCACCAAAGAAAACCTTTAAAGAATTTCAGAAAGTCTAGAGAACTATTGCTAACGAGGGAGTCAAAACATAAAGAAAGACTTTGGGCAGTGCTTTACACTGCACCTGTAACCAAAGCAGCTTCCTATTTAAGCTTGGTAACAAAAGCTGAGAAAACTCAGTTTTGTCTTACATGTTTAATTATATCACTTCTTGCATTAGTTGCAAAATTGCCCTCCTTTCTGGATCAGAAACGAAACAATCACTAAATATTTCGAAACATGACAGTAACAGTCCTGAATTCATCTTTAACAAGATGACTAAATATAAAAGTTACTCAGACAAAAATAAAGCAGTTTGGGTAATATTTGCACTGCATTTTCCACAAACCATAGAGATAACCAATCACATGTAAATGAAGATGATTTTAAGATGAAAAGTTATTTATCAGGAAATGTTTCTGTGAATAATCGATGTGATGTCCTGAAATTAACAAGTACAAATAACCTTCACAGTCCAGAGGGCAGAAAAATGTCATACTGCAACACACACACACACACACACACACACACACACACACACACACACACACACACACACTGTGAAGTTTCACCAACTGAAAGATAAAACAGGCACACTACAGATGAATGCATGTATGCACAATGACCCACAAGAGCAGAATACAACAACACTCAACAACAAAACCAGCGACTGAGATGAATGTGGAGCAGGTGAAAGAGATAACACGGGTGGCAGTTATCACGCTCGCCTGTGCTGTGGCGGCCCCAGCCGAGCGGATGCACTCAGTTCCTGTTTGAACAGCGCTGGAAGCCTCTTCGTTCTCCTGCTGCAGGAAAGGTGCTCGCCACTGGTTGAAAGGAAACTTCATGCATACGAGAAGTTTTGGATGTATCACTGCAGGGGTGCAATGAATCAAAAGGCAGAGATCCATGTGTGGGAGATTAAAGTCCCAAACAGAAACACGAATATGGAAAATAGTCAAACTTCAAGCAGAGGTGGGAGGATTTGAGAGAAACGGAATCAAGATTTGGGCAGAAAAAGAGACCCGTAAGAAAAAAGAAAACAAAAAAAACAGACGCTATCGTGAGGTCTGAAAGATTACATCGCATCGATTTAATCTTTTCTTTTTTGAACATCTAAAACTGAAAAGTGATCTCAAGCCAGGGTAAAAATATTTAAGACTGCGTCTGTTTTAGTCTCTGCAAGTGATAAAAGATGGACTTTCACTATGCTTTGTAATAAAGCCAGGAACAATGACATTCATACGCACACCTATGTAATCCATTTAGCCTGTAATGAAAACGTCCTGGAGTCATTCAGATCCTGACACAATCTCCTTTTATGTCCCTTTTATGTTCATTTTCACCAGCTTTACCTTCTTACCCTCCTCTCAGGGCTTCCTGTGTCAGGGTCTCATTGTCTCATCCTGCTGTGTTTTAAGTATAACCAGTCATATGTATCCATTCTCACTTTTGTAATGATTAACATCCCTTTTTCCCCTCCACCCTCCCTGCCTGTCATACATTAAGCTATTTCCAAAGGAGCATGACAGAAGAGGTAAAATTAATAAAGAAGAATTATTAACAGCTAACTGCGGCTCCACCAGATCACTGAGTCACACTGAAAGCAAACAGGGTAGAAGGAGGTGTTGCTTGAATTTCAGCTTTAGATTCCTGTTTGTATTTGAATTACATTTACATTATATCACATTTAAAGTTCAACAAACTCACCGGTGAAAACACTTTTCTGAAGTTCAATAAATGCTTGGTAGGTTAATTATTGTAGAAAAAAATGGTACATTTAAACATAAGTCTGCAAAAATACAAACAATCTGCGTGTGGAAACATAAATTCATCTAAACGAATAAATGATTGTTTCCCAGACTGCCGTGAGACTCTGCTGGGAAAAGCACAGGACAGTTGTTAGATGGTGTTTTCTTTCCTGTAGTAACCTTGCAGTTTCAATACAATATGTATAAAATCTGACAAGTGCCTGATATGCTGTAAGTAAACAGAAGTGAGAGTGGCAGCTGGATGAGAAGCTGCAGGGAGGTGGCAGCAGTGGTCAGGGTCCTCAGACTTGTTCGCAAGTTCTCTGACGCGTTATGTTTGGCAGTCAGAGCAGCGATGAGAGAGACTGCTAATCAAAGAGAATAGTTTACAACACATTTGTTTGCAGTGTGACAGCTGAAAGATTTCAGTCCTGACAGGTAAAACAAGTAGCTGAGCGAGGGCTTGCACTCCTTCGGGAAACTGTCATAAATACTGCAGCTTCAGCTCCTCATCGGCCGGCACGCCAGAGCTCTGACGCTAAGATAACACATCGTAGTTGTGAATTAACGGTGTTCGATGGTGTTAGTGACGGAGCAGCGATCGAAGTCCTGCACATCGCCACATGCTCGGCCACATTTCACATGACAAACAATCATTTGAAAGGAACATGACAGTTGTGATGAAAGCTGTCTGTTTGTGTTTGCTTGGCCTTACATCATAATGTGCTGCATGTATCGACTCAGTGACTTATTGGACTATTTGTCAAAATGTGCAACGCCCGCTGATTGTTACGCTGCAGAAAGCAGAATGTACATCTATAAATACCAAGCACGCCCCTACGAACGATGTCCTGTGTGGATTATGTGTCACAAAGAGGCGACATTTTCTTTGGTTGTTGCCTTTGAATTTTATAATTGAGTTGAATGTTCGGGAAAATGAAGCGTGACTGGCAGGTGGAAAAATTCAACATATAATTAATGCTACAGCTTTGATTACATTTTGCCAGCTTGAAAAATGACATTTGCAATTACACAGTTCTGTGAGCTACGCTGCCGGCTGCTGCTGGTCCTATTGTGTTTGAATAGTTCAGCGGTGGGTTCAGAACAGGAGGTTCTGCTCCCCGACTCAGGTGGGAACCATCGGCATGGAGATCTGGGTGAAAGCTGATCTCTTTAGAGAACAATAACACCAGACGGCACTAAAACGCCAGCTTCACATATAAATGAGTATTTATCATTTTTATGCTGTAAATGCATAGTTGAGCAAAAAATAAAACACAGTCTTAATGTTTTAAATCACAGAAACACAACGAATAAATCACGTATGTGGAGCAAAGTTAAGCTCCAACATTTCACATGCTGTGGGAATAAAAAGCAACTTTTCAATCTTTCTTTCTAAAAACAGTAAGTGTGACAGAGACGGTTTCCTGCTGACAGAGGCCTGAATGAAACACACCGTGGGGCTTTCACACGTTGAGTAGGAGGATTGCTCTAAACTGACACACGGTTATTCATTGTTTATGCAGTCGGTTTAACTCAGGTATATTACAGGTGTTCAAATCAGACACAGACACACTCAGTAAACAGAATAAGAGAAAGGAGAAAGCCGACTGGGCTCCCAGGGAGCTGGATCTCTTAGTTGGACTGCACTGAATTAAGCTCCACTTACCTCCACGTGTTTTTGGTGTATTTAGTCAGTTTTAAGTCACAGATGACTCATTTAGTCATTCTCACCTGGACTACATAACTGGAGCCGCACCTGTGAACGTGACTGAGTGCTGTTATACTTACTGGACTGAGCTGTCCTGCATTCAATAGGCTGAGTGAAGACGCCTAAGCCCATCTCAGATCGGGCTGCCAGGGAGAAGATGTACAGCGTGTCTGGCTTCAGACCATCGACTGCATAGGAGCCTGCTGCATCGAAAGTGACGCGGTGCTGTGAAGAGACGAAAGAGCACAAGGTCACGACGGCAAGAATGAAGCCAGGGCCTGATTGGTCTCAACATAATGGAGTCAGCAGACAAAGCCTGGAGCTTCTCGAGGAGGCCGAGCAGCCTACCTGCCAAGCTCCTTGTAACATTGACGAGCTGGTGCAGTAAAGAGAAGTGGAGCTCTTTTCAGCATGCTTGCCTTGTACAGTGGCCAAGCAAAGCTGTCACCTCTCCACCCACAGCTCTGCTCTCACTGTTTCAGCCCTGAATACGCTGCAGTTTGTCGCAGCTTCTCTCTCTTCACACGTACACTTTAGAAAAACAATATTGCACGAACAATAAGGTTTATGATTCGATGCAATATGTGACCAAATGATTGTAACTTTTCGTTACTGCCATGACTGTTTCTCGTGTGCCTTAAATCTTTCTCAGTTACTTAATGCAGAGATTTTGGGCAACAGGCAGCTGTTCTTGGAGTTTGCTGGTTGGCATATTTTTCTTCCTGAGATAAACGCTGGTGTTGTTTAGGGCTCGTAATATGAACCTGTGTGATTTAAGCCTGTGTCTGTGGGAAACACCCACAACTACTGAAAAACCTGTCAATGACATCATATTAGGGGAATCATAGGAGGGACTTTTTTCTTGTTTTTGTAGTGGAGGAGGTGCATCACACCACAGACAGTGTAGTTCTTGATGCACAACAGCCATCAGCTCATCCAAGCTCTGTTTTTGTAATACATCCAAATTACAGCAAAACCCCTCCAACTCCAGTAGCTTCAAAAATATGGAGACTGGGTTTTGATTATCGATTTATCGATTAAAATCGATTCTGGCTTGGATAACGTGATATCGATTCATTAAAATCCTGAATCGATTTTTTTATATAAATTAGGTTAAACCTCACAAACTTTCAACAACCACCAAACAGCTAAAAAAGAGAGCAGGAACACGGATTCTGCACAAAGACGTAAACACAAAGCTCGACCCGCCGACGGATCAGGATCAGTGAGATGTGACTTTCTCACCGACGGCACGGACACGGTCGGGGCTGAAAGCCGACGGCTCGCTGATTCTGATGTTTCAGCGGCGCTTTGTGTTCACGCCCTTTTTGCGCTGATTCTAAAGCTGTTAGTTTGATCTCTCTCCAAACAATATTGACTGAACCAGCAGCAAAAGAAGATCCAAACTAAGCTTCACATAAACATCGTCATGAACTCACTCTGACTTTTGCTGTTTTGCTTCCACCAGGATGAAATCTCACTTCATGCACAGCTCTCTCTCTCTCTCTCTCTCTCTGTACTGAACAGTTTCTTAAAAATCTGTTTTCTGCATTATTCGCTTGCTTGTTAAACACAAGTCTACCGTTGTTTGCAGCCTGTCGGCCGCTGTTTTTTCCTTTTACTTACTTCTGAAAACAAAGCCTCATTTCTGCCGTTCAACACTGAACAAATTTAAACTTTTTAAAATTATGCAAAATTGCAAAACGCTCAGCTGTGTGTCTAATCAAACCTCTGTAACTTTGCTCTGCTTCACTTCAGCAGCATCAGGTAATGTTCATGTGTTGATGGTTTTTTTCTGTTTTTGATCTACTGCAGAATATTTTTATAAATCCCAGACCAGGAAAATCACCTTCATGTTTTTCTGTGTTTTATCCTCAGCGACTTTGACACAGAGGCGTCTGCTGTGACGCTCACAGCTTTGATAAAGTCTCGCAAGTGTCAGCTTCCTTTTTATAGATATAAAATATGGAAATGTGCTGATGCATGATCAGAATTATAATATTTCTGACTGTCTGATGCAAAATTTCCCAGATTCAAATCAAATCGATTCGGGACCTTGTGAATCAGAATCAAATTGATTCTAGAAATCAGTGACGACACGCAGCTCTAATGGAGACTGTGGCATAAAATCACCCAGATCTCCTCGTGGATAAATCACAGCAAGAAGTGTTCGTGATGTGATGACATTTATCAAACCTGAATAAAGTGCAGACACTTTGAACTTACTAAAAAGACATTAATGCAAATACACAGCCTGAAGCACAGCATAGCTCATAGCCAATAAAGATTTTACAAGCAACATCTCAGTGGAAAGAAAAGATTTCTAAGGTGGTATTTACCTTGTCTGTGGGATTGTTGGCTTCCCAGTACACCAGTTCAAAGCTAATGATGGGTTCCTGGACAGGCCAAAGCCATGACAGCATGATGCGTGAGTCTAGCTCAGCCTCACCGTCAAAGTCAGACGGCTGAGCTGGAACTGCAGGAGGAAACAAAAAGATGTGTTAAGATGGAAACACAAAGTGTAAGAAAGTAGAGGAGTAAAGCAAAGCTGGGCGAGGACCTGCCCCTGCCAGGAAAATCCACATTTGTTGTTTCGAACAGCCAGGTAGGTAAAATCCTGTTGGCACATCTATTCACATCATGAATAGATGTGCCAACAACTCAGGCTCTTCCTGCACTGCTTTCATACATGTACAAAGAGTCATCGCTACATTTCCGGGTGAAATTATGCCAACAAAGTATAGAAAACCAGCACCTGCCACGAATCAGTAAATTCTTGGAAGCAAGAGCTATATGTATGCAAAGAGGTTTAATAAGCATGTTCCAAGCCCTGTAACAATAGAGTTAAACTCAAAGAAGTTAAAATTCTAGACAATGAAAAAAGTATTTAAGTTGAAATATCTTGTGTCAGCCTGTGAGAGTCCTGAACTCATTTCATTTGCAGCCCGGGTATGGCGCCATGTTTTGTCCTGTCAGGCATAGCTCACTGTAAAAGATGCTGTCTGTGACTAAAACACCAGCCCGTCCTTGAACATAAGGCAGGTGCAGCCTTAGCAAAGAAAACGATGCGAGCCAGAAATGAATTCTGCGCAGTTGTGCTGGTAACAGTGAGGTTTATGCCCACATTTACCACAAGCTCAGGCTGGCTTTACCCTGCTCTTAGTGCGGGCTTGTACAAACGTCTGGGCTGCCTGACAGCAACCTGACGCTGACATCTCTTCTTATAAAAATAAATATAATGCAAATGTGATTTCGTTATTTTTTTAATCCTAAAAATCACAAGAGACCAAGATTACCTCAATGCCAGACTTTCTATTATTACTAGTTATAACAAAAAGAGTGCACTACTGTATCTTTCATTCATTCATAACTAGTATCACCCTGTGATGCTGGAGTCCAAAGTGACAGCAACTGTTTTCAGAACAAAACTTTGCCTCACACCAAAGATTCAAAACTGACAGTTAGCAATATAAAGCACGAGTCTCTGCACAGACACGTGCAGCCTAACTCAGCTGGTCTTTAATCTTCTAGCTCTCTACTACAACGTCACTGTGATGCCGGACTGTGCCGACGTGGGAGCGGCGCAGCTAATACGGCAGCTCAGTCCATTCACTGCTAATGAGCGAGTGGGTGGCGAGTGCACTGCCTCTGGCTCCCTCTGTCCAGGGTGAAATATTCCAAGCACCACCAATGGAGCTGAAGCGGAGCATTTCCTGCTGTGTGCTACATGTGAGGAAGGAGAACTTTGGAGAATATCCCAACCTGATTTTCAAAAAAAAAGCCTGATGAGTGAAAATGGGTGTGATTTTTTTTTCTAAATGCATCTCAATCACGAGATGCTTCATGAACTGGCACAGCCATCAAAACTGCAACGAGACCTGAAATATAATTTTACCAAACAGCACATTATGGAACACAAATGTTGTTTGAGACAAAGAGCTGATTATTAATGTGAAGAAGTGTTTAAGAGGACGTAAATGCTCGAGTTGTAACTTGCTTATGCAACAGCAGGCAGCGTTTGCTAACACGTGCACACAGTAAATGATCTGAATAACTTTCACCTCACCAATAATCTGAGCCAGGCGCACGCTGCTTAGGATACATTGCTCTGCAGTGATGTAGTGAGCATGTTCTCACCTCCCTGCCTGGTTTTGATCTGTAGAGTGTCAGACGGAGGCCCATCTCCCACTGAGGTGAAGCCCAGCACCCTCAGGCTGTAGGTGATATCTGTTGCCAGGCCTGAGATGGTGGTGAAATGGCTGTCATCTGTGTTGTGCTTCTGCCAGGCGCTGAGCGGGGCATCGTGATCTGAGCTGTAGTAGACCCGATAGCCCCGGATTTGGCCATTGGGCTCTTCGGGAGGCTCCCACTGGACCAGCATGGTGCTGGAGCTCAGCATGCGTGCCTGGACATGAAGAGGTGGTGATGAGGGTGCTTGCTCACTTGTACGGGTGTCCACGATGCTGCTGGGAGGACCCCGGCCAACGTTGTTCACAGCCATGACACGAAACTCGTATTCAGAGAAGGGGCTGAGGCCACCAATGCTGTAGCGGGTTGTGGCGACACCATCTACTTCCTGGAAACCGTTCTCAGACAATTTGGCACGATACTGAATAACATAGTAGGACACAGGTTCTGGGTTGCCGGAGTCCCAAGTCAGGGTGACGCTGGTAGCCGTGGTTTCTGTCACAGTGAGGGAAGTGGGCATCTTGGGAAGAGCTGTCAGAAAGCAGAGACAGACCGAGTCAGAAAAACACGTTTCTCTACTTTCTCCATCTACATTATTCTTCCTCTCCGTCAGGAAAGTCACCCGCTGATGCCGGGTACACAGAGCTGTTCAACATTGCCAATCTAACACTTCATTATTATTCAGCTTGCTTCTGTCCTTTCCTGATCTGCACCGGGCCAGTATTATGTTGCCAAGCAGATGGCTGCATGTCCTCCTATGTAAATCCATCTATAGTCATCCAGACCTGAGCTGCAGATCATCAGAAGTGCATCTACTTAATGCAGCCACACAGCAGAGCCTGGATTTTAACAGGATATAAGATAAGTTGCATTTTCTCATAGAAGGGAGGAAAGAAATCCCATCACTGCTCTGTAGATTAAACTTATATGTGTGTGTAAAACCATAATGACTGTTACAACATGTGGACGGGCATGTTTATTAGCTGCATTCATACATAGCGCTTGTGTCAGGTGAGATGTGCCGGCTGCAGTGGGTCCGCTGATTGCAGAGTTCAGCTGTCTGTGGAGATCGTAACAGCAAAATGCAGGCAGGCGGTTCATCCACAGACACAGTAAATTGTATTTGGCCTGAAACTTTAGCTGCTCCTCGGTTCTGCTTCTTCTCCTGCGGCTTTTTTTGTTTTAATCACCTCCCTGCAGAGGAGTCAATGCTAAAGTGTGGCTTCACTCAGGATTTGAACCTTGTGGTAATCTTGCTCTTTTCCTAAAACATTGTACTTTTTTCCACACTTTATAAAATATACTATATGACTGACATGACCTGCAGACACAGGCCGGAGTTTGTGCTTCTAAGACCACTTGAATTACAATATTTTCTAGTCCTAAAATACTTCTTAAGTTATTATCTTCATTTTGTTACAGATTTGCACGAAGCAAAGCATCTTCCAAAGTAGTGACGGCCAACTCAATTCAATAAATCTACTCAACCATCTAACAAATAGAAAATGGTAAAAGATCAGAGGCAAGAAATAATGAAGCTATCGTATCAAAGACTTTATTAATTATAATTATTCTCTTGCTTTGTTGTTGTCACTCAGTCAGCTCATTCTGTATCAAATGAAGTGTTATACTGAATATGAAGTTTGACAAAGAGAAATAAAAACAGCCTGGATTAGAAACACATGGTGGCAGTTGGGACTTTGAGCTCAACCCTGTGAATCTGTGAGCTGGTCCAAAGCAGAGCAGCGGGGTGCAGAAAAGCTCACGGGTTGCCTTTTGGGATGAAACCAGTGCAACCACAGGCTTTTAGCTCTGCTGCTCCAGTCCTGACATCTGCCTCATTTTCATGCAATGCAGCCAAGCCCTTCTTCTTCTTTACAAGCGCGTGAACCCCAGCAGGCTGAGACAGAATGAAGCCGTTGCTCCTCATGCAGTTCCCATCATCTGTTGCCACAATATCTGATACAGTTCCCTCTGAAAAACAAGCTCTAAGAGCTTCAGTTTATGAAAAGCAAATAAAAGTAAAAGCACAGCTTTTTAAAAATGAGATCTGCTGATGAGATCTGTCTGTCACCTCGAGTGCTTGAAAATGATTTCTGACTGCTATCTGGAGACATTTTCCTAACGTCTGTTTCTACTGTATGGCTTCAGTGTGTCATGTGGGGCTGCTGCTCTCATTTTTTCTTTTTAAAACAAATATTGTTTTAATGCTGAAAGTAGTTTCTACTGTGATGTGTACAACAATCCCTCCTGTGCACTTTTCTCATGCTACTGTTTGTATATTTTCACCAACACTGCAAATTCACAGCTTTCACCTGGTTTCAACAGGAAAACCAGACTAGGAGAGACTTGAGGCCCCTGGAGCCACTGTTACAGGAACACAGCTACGGAGGAAGTGGCAAATTTTACTGACACAAGTGATCCAAACAAAAGCCAATTTATTATTTTTAAAGAAAAGTCCTATCAGAGCAGCAGAGGTACGAGTGTGACCATTTATGTAAAGACAGATTCACGGCACAGTACCTACACTGGACTTTCAGCCAGGGCACTGGGGTTTATATAAGATGTGGAAACACTGGCTTTATATTTTTTTCTGTTTATTAGTTTCTATTTGGCTAGAAGTGGAAAGAAAACCCATTTTTTAAAAAGGTAGGATTAGGAAAGAATAATGATTTAGTTTAAATGCTAAAATCATTATTATCTAACTGTTGCGCATATTAAAGAGCTCTTTGGCACATAGCCTGAAATCAAACTTCTCCCACACACAACCAGCTGCTGCTTCATATTTTTGTTCATCAAACTGTATATAAAATAGGACCGGGATCTGAAAAGTGCAGCTAATGCAGCAGGGACTGAAACCTGTTTGATCTTATTAGCAGGGTGCATCTCCTCTGCCAAAACAAGCCAAACTGTACGTGTCTATCAGAAAATGATCCCATTGTTCACCTCATTTATAAAACACTGCAGATGACTTTATGTCCCAGCTGTTAGTCCAGACCTTCCCAAAGTGTGGGGCCCCATTGCAGGCGGGGGGAGGGGGGGGTATGACAAGGGGGGGAAAAAAACCAAACAAAACGCTTGGACACTGCTAGCACGGGGCGCCCACACATACGCAGAGCAGGAGATGAAGCATCGCTGAATATGTTTCCAAACTAACTTCATTCTAAGCCAAAGACTAGAAAATATGGTGAAGCATTTCTGCCCTTTGGTTTCACCTGCACAGGTGCTGAGGTAGGTCTCCCTGCAGGGTTGGTTTTCCCTGCATCAGGAGCAGCGCTGGGCTGTTTAGATCACGGACAAACAGGATCCCACATTCTTGATTTTTAGCGAACGTTTTTCTTGTAAAACTAAGGGGGGCCCAGCAAAAAACGTTTGGGAACCACTGTGTTAGTCTAAGATATCACTGAATACTTTTATAGAAAAAGTGTGTGTGTGTGTGTGTGTGTGTGTGTGTGTGTGTGTGTGTGTGTGTGTGTGTGTGTGTGTGTGTGTGTGTTTACCAGTTATATCTGAAATGGCCAAAATGCTCAACCAGAAGCTTCCAAATACATTTAGAACTGAGTTAGGGCTGGACCAGGTGACCCTGAATCCTCCCTTAGTTATGCTGCAATAGACGTAGGCTGCCGGGGATTCCCATGATGCATTGAGTTTTTCCTTTCCAGTCACCTTTCTCACTCACTATGTATTAACAGACCTCTCTGCATTGAATCATATCTGTTATTAACCTCTGTCTCTCTTCCACAGCATGTCTTTATCCCGTCTTCCTTCTCTCACCCCAACCGGTCGCAGCAGATGGCCCCGCCCCTCCCTGAGCCTGGTTCTGCCGGAGGTTTCTTCCTGTTAAAAGGGAGTTTTTCCTTCCCACTGTCACCAAAGTGCTTGCTCATAGGGGGTCATATGATTGTTGGGTTTTTCTCTGTATCTATGAAGCGCCTTGAGGCGACTTTTGTTGTGATTTGGCGCTATATAAATAAAATTGAATTGAATTGAATTCAGGCGTGTACACGTGGTAAAGCTGACTGACTAAAGTTCAAACAGAGCATCAGGAAGGGGGAGAAAAGTGATTTAAATGACTTTGAACGTTGCTTGTGTCAGATGGGCTGGTTTGCGTTTTTCAGAAATTGCTGCTCTTCAAGGATTTTCCACAAACACCTCGAGACCAAGAGGTGGTCGTGGAAGGTATCCAGTGAGCAGCAGTCCTCTGGGCAAGAATGCTTTGCTGATGCCAGAGATCAGAGGAGAGTGGACAGACTGCTTCCAGCTGACAGAAGGACAACAGCAACTCAAATAACCACTTGTATGCAAAACACAGACCTTGAATCAGATACAGCAGCAGAGAACTGCACTGCGTGCCCAACACAGTACTTTCGTTTAGCCTAAAAGTAGCCAAATGAAAGTAAAGAAATACTGATGGACACAAACCCCTCAGCCTCCTCGTAGATACACCTCCCCTCAGCCTCCTCTGGTATTACTGTATTATTGCTGCTTCGTTCTTGAGTTATCGCATTCAGATGATTTTTAGAAAAGCCAAGTTCTGACCTTGAGGTTGAAGTCACCAAGATTCAAAGATTCATCAGAGATTTTAGTTCTTGCATTAACTAGATTTTCAGAAAAGTTGACCTCCGACTTCTGACCTTGAGATCAAGGTTACAGGAATTTGAACTCACCTGAGATTATAGGTAGATGCACCTATCATATCAGTTTCAAACACCCAGGTGACTTCACAAGATTTTCATAAAACTTGAACTCAACATCAAGGTCACAGATTCAAACTCGTCCAATATTTCACACCTATAGTATCAAGTTGAAAGTTCACACTCTTGGGTGTCCACACTGCCTGCTCCCAGCTGCCCACCCAGGTGGTGACGATAATAACAGTGTTTAATTGCTGAGGGATAAAGACCCACAATGAATCAGTTAGTGGAAGAAAAGGAAAAGCAAATACAAAACACAAAGGTCCAAAAAGCAAACCACATGATAAAGCAGTGACTTTCATACTAACATAGACTTTCTGCATATCTGAGTGTCCCTTCTGATTGGATTACAAACATTTCACAAACTTCATGACTGGAGCTCAGTTATGTTATGCAAGACATTTAATGTGAGATTCCTACTTGAGCAGTGTAGAAAACAATGAGCCTGCTGTAACAAAATATGTCAACATCTACTATTATAAAGTTTATTATAAACTGCAGAAAATGTCCCATATCTAAACTAGAACTGGTTCTACCAAAAACTAAAATGACCTGATTTGACCTGCGATAACTAAAGATTACAGCTGCAGAGCTACGAGCTCCTATTTTCTCAATATAACAAAGATACTAGGAGCACATTTCTGCTGCTGTTGCTTTTTCTTCAGCTGATCGTCCTGTATGAAAGCTTTCTATGTGTTAGTCCACTCACACTGCTGCTCCTGTCAGTCAGACATCATCAATAACACAATACATCCAGAATCTAAAGCAACACAAATCCTGACGTAAGAAGGATTTTGTTGCTCAAACAAGCATAAATGTATCTTTATTTTCTATTAGATTACCACCTCGACTGTATGGACACTGTAATTGAAAAATGGCACTTGACTTTATGTTATGTTAATATATTCTGCTTTTTGCTGAGGCTATTACACACAGGATTGGGGATTTGCTTTGTTAATGAACACTAAATGACATGCAGGTTTTGCACTGCAGCGTCTTTCCAAGCTGTCCAAACATGTTCAAATATTGATATTATTTGTTCTGTCAGAGAGTGCATGTAAGGAGCTTTATGCATACTTTATTTGACCTCACTGCTGCTGTCTCAGTGGGGCTGGGCAAAGCCATCCTTATCAAAGGCTCAGTATTGTCCAAAGCCAAATTCATTGATCTGCATTTGCATTACCAAGGCACAGCGATGTGCTACGAAGACAACAATTCTCTCTTAAATAGTGACAGCATCTACATTTGGAGTTGGTTGTTAGCCAGGTGAACATGCATCATATTTTCTTCTCCCCTATTTCTCCTTTATCTTGCTGGTTAGGTTTAGGAAGGTAAACTTTGTTATACTAAGAAAAAGGTCAGTGTTTGGTTTAAAACATGCTCCACTCCAGCCCTGCAGCAGAAAAACTGACTTTTTTTGCCCTTTAAAGGCACCATATGCGACAAGATCTGAAATCTGGTGCACGTATTCCAGGTTTAATGATGACTGATGACATCTGCGCACCTCCTTCATGTGTGATCACATCAGCAAGTTAAATAGGGCCTAAAGTATGCGCTGCAAAAACATCTAAGAGGCTGTTGGATGATGACCAGGAGCTTCATGAAGCCAGCGCAAATTACGCCAGGCAGAACTGCATTTTGACTTAAGAAAACTTCAGCACTAAATCTGAGAGTCACACAATTAATTTTTCTCCACTGTTCACCGGGATCATATCACACGCCATCCCACCCCCACAAAGGTGAGTATTTCTTACCCTTGACTGTGATCTGAGCTGTAGTCTCGATCATGCCCAGGGAGGATATGGCCACACAGGTGTAATTGGCAGATTGGCGGATGTTGGTGAGCTCCAGAACATTGCGGCCAATGGGCATCTCATCCTCCCGGGTCAGCTCCACTTCACCACTTATCCACTTGACGTAAGGCATGGGAGCGCCGACTGCGACGCAGGTCAGGTTGACGCTGCCTCCGGGCATCACCTCGTGATTGGTGGGGGGGATGGAGAAACGGGGCGGCACACGGCGAACTGTGGGAGTACAGAGGAGCAGAGTGAGAGGGGACAAAGGAGAGGGGCGGGGTGGAGGGACCACTGGACTGATTCAGTGTTTGACTGGGTTGGCTTTTACTGTGCACCATAGACCAGTGTGAACTGGTCGGGGTCAATGAGCCTGGTGGAGTTTTACAGTTTGTGTCTGTTTTATGCTTTTAAAATGTTGAGTCATCTTAAAGCCAATTTCTGGTCAGGAATTTCCCTCCAGCCAGCTTCGCATGAGATGATCAACATGTTGTATTAAAATAATTAATACATTATTAAAATGGCTGAATAAAAAACTGGAAATTATGAAAACTATGGCTGAGATTAAATTATTAAATTAATAAATTGCTGAACATAATGGGCACATAAATGAAATAGCTAGCTAACGTTTAAATAAAACAATGCAAATCATTAATGTATATTGTAAGGTCTTGTTGCCATGGTTACTAATATGTCACATGTTAAACGAATTATTTTGGCAAAACTTTTTTTTATTTAACCTTCTGTGCCAATGAAGAGCATTTCATTTAAACACCAGCGATTAGCAGTGAGCCATTCATGGTAAATACCAATGATCGATGTTAAAATATCGATTCAGTCTTTTATGTTCTAGAATCGATTCTCACATTAAAATATCGATATTTTAGTCATTTGGGGTAAATCTGTAGTTTATCATTAACAGGAACACAGTGGAAAGAAACTATCATTGGGAGGAGGAGGAGAAGGACGGGTGGTGCTAGGGCGAGACAGACGTCTCAGGGAGTCCTTTAGTGCTGCAGGCAAGGTGTTCAAATAGCACAACAAGGTTTTTTATTTCTATATGATGAATTCTGCATTATTAAGTGATAAGAACAAGTAATCTGATGTCCTGTAATCATTATGACGCTATAATTTCAAATACAATAAAACATTAAGGTTTTGTACCAGTATCAGATCAGTATCATCGATACCAACACTAACGCCACACTGATGGAGGTCTGTGGGCTGTGAACCTAAAACTGGGACTGCGTGTGATAGCTCCTCTGTCTCACTTGGAGAGGTTTTCATTTGCCAGAAATATCTGACTGAATCATTACACTGCTGTGTCATGTGCAGAAATGTGTGCTTTGGAGAGCCATCTATTGATTATACTGAGTAGCAGGTTCTGCATAATCTCAAGCAGTGGAAGCTGCAAACACAGCTTTAAGAAATTCAGTTTCCTTTATTTGCTGTGTGAGTGGGAGAAGGAAGGTTAACACAGGGCTGACGTGTCAGACATGAGAGAGTTTCAACCCTGCTAACAGTAACCACATTTCTCCAAAATATAATGGTTGAAATCTGTGACTGTGGTTAAGTGGTGCAGTTGCTAAAACCAGTAGACGAACTGGTTTAATACATACGCTAATAGTTTTGGATGGTTGATCCAGTTTAAAACAAATATACACATTTAAACTGAGAGGTGTTGTTAAAGAAAGGACGTCCTTGCGTCCAGTGTGCTACGGGCCAGATGAAGAAATATTGGGAATCACCGCCGTAGGGCGCCACGTTCACCTAGAAACTGGGTAAAATGAGAAGCTGTGTCTAAAGCATGTAACTGGATTTCTCTGGAAAATCTGGGGTTTCCTGCTGGGCTGCAGGGATTAAATTGCACCTGGAGTCTAATGCACAGCAAGGCGGTAGAGTTTCCATCGTGTCGTGATGCTAAGGCACAAAGTGTGCTGGAGCGAACGTGGGATAAAGATTCTCCTCCAGTGTTAGCTCTCATCCCTGGAAATCTCCCCAAAGTGTTTGGATCTGCTTCCTCATTACACAATGTCTGAATTAGTGCAACAGTCCTGTGTGCACATCAAGTCAAATGCAGACAGCTCTGTTGCATAAATGAAGTCCTTGCTCTTGACTTAGGCGAGTACACAGTCACGAAAATCTGACTCACAAAGTGTAATTTAAGCCCTGAGCCAGCGTGTTGGTGTGAGAAGCTTACAGTGTGGATCAGAGGCTTTTCTGGGGGTTCATTGTGGTTTAACTAAAGAAGAGGAAGCGCAGGGTTACACATTCTAGCCCTCACTGTAAAAAAAATCTGATGTAACAGGAGAAGCGGTGAAGTTAGAAACTCGGAGTTTTCTTCGTTTGCACATAGTGTTGCTGATCAATGACTGACAGCATCCAGAGTGCTGGAGAGCATGCGTGGGCTAAATGTTACTGTGGTGCAAGAGATAATGCAGCATTCTGGGTGCTGCTCACACAAGAACAGCATTGTTTGCTGACATGGTAAGCTGCAGGCTCAGAAATGCAGATGGCTGGCATTAAGACAGATTCCCAAGGAGAAAACTAATGTGGAGGAGGAAGAAGAGAGGAGACAGGGCAAGCAAAAGGAGGAGGAAGAGTAGGCG
This sequence comes from Simochromis diagramma, assembly GCF_900408965.1. NCBI lineage: Eukaryota > Metazoa > Chordata > Actinopteri > Cichliformes > Cichlidae > Simochromis > Simochromis diagramma. The sequence continues at coordinate 1,227,398 of NW_024386764.1, read as the reverse complement.
GAGGATTCAGGGGCTGCGAGGTCAGTTAGGTCAATTCTCTTACTGCTGCTAATCACGTATTTTATTTTGGAGGACAAACACGCCGAGGATTTGATTGAAGGTACAAAAAGGTCAAATGAGAGTGAAAATACTTTTAGGGCTGGAACCGCTATTCATCACTGACAATAACTCAAAGTTACTTCAGACCAGTAATTCTAGCTTTACAAAGATCAACAACATGCTGAGCTGACGTTTTAATGTCAATGTTATGACGTATTTTTTGCACTTGTGTTTAATCTGCAGGAACGGACTTTTCAGAGCGAATTTACCCTAAAGTATTGAAGGAAGCTGCATCTCTCCTGCCAGGCTTTTACAGCATATGTGACAGTCTTGTAATGGAGGTAGTACATTTTCAATAAGTGCACAGGAAAAGTCAGGCCTTGATTTCCCAACTGACCTTCCAACACACACACACACACACACACACTTCACACAGGTGGCGCTTCCTGCTAATGCGGCCATGTGGGAAGTGTTTCCTGCCAACTTTGTTTATCACGCTAAACGATTTAAAATCCAGACTGACTGAGATAACATCAGATAAACTTTTAATTTTACTCACAGCTGAGTGACAGAAATACGAGGCCGAAACCTGTAAAATTTGATTGCCAACTGTGATCTGTGTGTGTGCATGTGTGTGGCAGTAAAATCAAAACACTACAGCCAGCAGCACATCAGCGATCACAGTGACAGACACCATATCACTGTCATTACCTGTTTCAACTCTTACCAAGACAAAGGGGGGGTAGGCAGAGCTCTACAACAGGGCATGTTAGCTTGAGCTGGCCAGCATTCACCAGCACTGAACTGTTGTTATTGTGTACACAGGGTGTTTGACCCTACTGACTGCGGCAAACATTTCAGTTTTACATGACATGAATGTGGTGTACAAAGTTAGAAAATGTAAGAACACAGCAGGCGTCGTAGGAGGTTATTATATTTGTTCTTTTTATCCGTTCACCGGTGTTCAGAAGTTTGCAGGAGCTGCATTACATACGATTAAGTCCATATTACTTCAGTGAACCCACCCAATGCTTAATATCAACACGGTGCTAAGATCAACTCACTCGTGCAATTTGTGAGTAAAGTTCTGATCGAAATACTGCAGTTATTTTATATTTTGACATATATACCTGCAGCTGACATGACATGAAGTTTTTTATTTCTTAGTTTAGTTTCTTGGTTTTGTAAAGTCCTACACAAGTCATCAAGTCAACCGATGCATTATTATTTTTGGTTATATTACTAGTTTCACAGGAAACAAACAAACAAACAAACAACTAGCATGCTTCTGTCATCTGTCCAATAATGGGATGCAGAGAAACTCGCTGTCAAATATTGCATTTAATCTCCTGCCATGTTTATGACATATGAGTTACACTTGATTTATGGCAGATTTGGGAAATTCTTTAGAGATACGAGACAGAAATGTTTATGTAAATCTTTTAGCATAGCAGCTCGATAGGTTTTGGGAATCAGTCCATAAATATTCAAAAGCCTTACCTGATTTAACTCGATCGTGGTTATGTTTTGAACACTTCCAGATGGTTTGCAGGGTGGCTGCTATTTTTAGATCCCTGGAAATCTGTTTCTTACCACCTGCACTTTCTGATTTTATCGTCTCAAACTTGTTGAAATCACACATTAACTTCTGCCTCAAACTAACTCACAGCTTTTGTGAAGAGGTGGTTAGCTCACTGGTTGAGCCTCACGGCTGAAATTCAGCGACCGGGCGTGAGTCCGAGCTGTGGCTCTCTCCCCCTCTTTCCTGTTTTCCACGGCTGAACCATGAAATAAAAGCAAAACGTCCAAAAAACTTCAAAAAAACAAAACAAAAACCACTTCATGTGAAGGATCTTTGGTAATAAAGAAGAACAAAAAACAGACATGAAAAGTTTGGGGAACACAATTCACACGTCTACTCACTAGATTTGTAAACTTTGTAAGAGGAAGAGTCACCAGCGTGGAGGGACTGAGAGACATACAAACAGAAGCTGCACTGGATGCTTATGTATGTCAGATTATTTTGAGCAGAGACAAATTTGTATTTTTAATTTTGTTTTGTTCGAGCCAATTCCCAGAACTTTTTGCTGCTGTTTGTGTTTTTCCTTCGTGTTCTTTAGCTCCTCCTGTGGTGTTCCTCAGGCACATCCAGCCCAGGCAGGATGTATGATTCCTCCCGGCTTTCTTCTAGCTGTACGTGCCGGGAATAACTCGATAGTGAGGAGTCTAGCAGGTAATCAGATACACCTGACCCACGTGATCTGACCTGCCAGTGTGGAGGAGCAGCACTTCTAAGATCAGCTTCTTCAATAATTCTGAGCTCCACAAGCCAAGAGTGAACCTAAAACTCATTTCCAAGACTTGTATCCAGAATCTCATTTTTTTGCTTATGATCAGAAGCCAAGGCTAAAACAAGCTGGACTATATGCTTGAAGAGTTATTCAGCTTGTTTTTCATGCAACATCCACAAAACTGTTACTGTGAATGCAGGTTTTTATGTTTTGTTTAGTTTTTGTTCATCATTTGTGTCTTAAATAATGGTCAGGTATAAAAATAATCCCCAACACTCACATTAAAATCTATGTTTCCTATCTAGTCGACTTTGTTGGGGCTTCTAAAAGCATCGTCCTGCAGCACAACGTGGAGGATTTATATTTGTGCTAATCAGAGCTTTTTCATATGTGAATGTTTTTCTGACATGTGATGTGACATCAGTGCCGTCCGACTGGTCTCAGCTCAGAAATACTGCAGTGAGCTGGTGTCTGAAACACACACGTAGAAAACATCCTGAGCTGATTCTCCCAGAACGGCCTTCAGTCCTGTCAGCGAGGCAGAATTGGCTGTAACAAGTAAATGCTAGTGTTTTAGAGTACTCAGATTACTTTCTTTTAATAGGGTAACATAATAACTTATCAGTTACCAATTACAACGTCATGGTTTTAGGGACCCGTTTGTTTTTTTACTAGATTATTATTGTTAATATTAACATTAATAATATTAATGTTAATATTGCAAAATTAAGTTGTTATTGCTGAACATCAGTAATAACTCACAGCAGTAACTCAGCAGCCTGAGCTAATGTTAATAGTAAATTTGTTAAAGTGAGTGACTGAGCAGGTCGACCTACAGGGCAGGGAGAGCGGGCTGTACTGCCATGATTTTAGGCCTTTCTAAATCAAAGTTTGATGCTTCCCAGTACTGCAGGGTAACAGGTTCATTATTAATAGCCATAGTTTTGTAATGCAGCGCGTTACGTCTATCATATTAGTGGGGGTCATACCATGTTCTCCTGCACCGCTTGTTACTCATATCACTGAGGATCGTTTGTCAGGCCTCCTTGATGGGACTGTGTGATGGATAACAGAAATCTAACCACACAGTGCATTTTACGCCTGCATGGTACTTCATCAAACTAATTCGTTTGCACTTGTCATATGAATGTTTGATTCAAGACATTTAAAACTGACGTGTTTGCGTTCAATACTTAGCAAAACTGTGAGACGGGTGCATGCTGGCCAGAACTGTGAAAATCATCATATTCTTATGTTAGTCAATTAAAAAGTCACCCATGGACATGGAGGATGGTCACACTACGATGACAGTTATCAACTCTGCAGTTAAACATGATGGTGTTACTGCAACATTTAATCTGGATGATGGCCTGATGGTGGATGTAAGTACTGAGTGAAACTGAAATCAAAGCCAAGATAACTTTGAATAGTAAGAGATACATGTTAAGACCAACAAGAGTTAAAATGCAGACAGACTCGTTTTTTTACTGGCATGCCAGAGAAAAGAGACGAGAGAAAGAAGGGAAAGGGAAGGAGAAGGGAGGAGGGATAATTGAGGCAAACTTCTGAAGCCAAGCCCGAATAAAGAAAAAGCTACAGTTGTAGAAGAAGCTAAGATGGAGAAGCTGCGATGAATGGGGAAGCGAACATCTGTGTGCACGGTGAGGGTGTGCATGCAGCAGCACAGGTGTAGGGGCAGCAGCAGCATGCTTGCTCGTGAAGAAATGAATGGGAGAAAGGACTTTTATACTAACTGGCATCTCTTTTCCCTTTAACTGGACCAACAGGAGCTCAGCTTTAAGTTTAACGTTCACTGTATCGTTTTTTCCTTAATTTTACATTAATAAGCCAAACTTTCCTTCAAGTGAACTGCAGGTTATAACACAATATGCTGCCATTTATTCTAGAGATTCTGGCTGTTTTTCAGTTTTGTGTAAAATATTAAACTCATTTTTGTAGAAGTGACTTTGCAAAATCTTTTTCATTAACTGTTACGGGGTGTTTGTTTTATCAGCTCACTAGAAAATAAAGATGCTGGTACAATTATGTATTGCAACAGTTACTTGTACGGACTTTTAAAAATATTTTTAAAAAAATCAATAAGACATAATAACTATAATAATATGTTGCTGTAATCCCTGTAATCTACTAACTGATGTCACTTCTGACAAAATGAGAAAACAACAAACACCGTTAGTGTGAGAGAGGGTCCATGTTTGTGTTTCACATATTTGGATTCATAGAAATCAAGAAATGTTTGAAACATAACAGCAGTGCAGCTGAAAACACAAATGAAGCTACACAGATTTCTGTGAGGCCTTTTAATCTGCATGGTTTGTGATCAAAGTAAAGAAACAGACTTTGATTACTGCACAATGTTCGTGTTGGCTGACCGGTGCAGCTGATCAGTGTCTGCTGGGGCTCACCTCTTCCTTATAGTGTTTGCAGTATTAGTGAAATATTTATTTTTTGTTAAGGACATTAGATGACAAATTATCTGGTTTGCTGTGTAGTGCAAATTTTCCACGACTTTGCTTCTATTTTGGTGAGTAAAGTTCAAATATTTTATTAGTCTGTTACTTAACACTAATTAGCAGCTCTGTGTAGGTGTGTTGTCCATATACAGCCTATGAAAGTTGCTAGCGCTAGCTCATAGCTTAGCACTCCAGTCTCATTTACAGATATGATAACCTCTGGCTCCAAAAACCCAACACTGGTCATGGGTACACTGCTAAGGCCTCAATATGTTGGTGACCGTCTGCAAACAGCCAATTGCAATGGAAAAATGTGTTGTTGTTGTTGTTGTTGTTGTTGTTGCACTTGCTTGTGTGAAACTAGTCACAGGTGGTCTATGGTACCAAAAACCTCCTTCTGGTTGTTCTGGTCGCTAGTAGGAAGTCGTACTTGGCGTTAGCTTCCATGAAAAATACTCGTCTGCCAAGTAACACTGAAACTGCGAAAACTGCAGCTCAAACTGGAAACAGAGAAGCTTTTTCAGACTTCCACTGCGGGGCACCCTGCTAGCAACCAAAACAATCAAAGAGTTTTTTGGTGCAGCCCTCTCGCTGCAGCTGATTTCAGCCAGCTGTCCAAAACCCCTCACCACCATTTCCCCCCTGCGACCAGATGTTGCTGATGTATCCAAAGGATTTCATGGACTTGTTGCATCACGACACATTTACTGTTGTTGTTCTCGCACAGTTTGCTTTTTTTTAATAGGACTCACATTTAATACATTTTGATGATAACCGGGTTTGACTGGATTGCATTTCTCTTTTTAGATGAGAACTCACTGCAAAAAAGCTTTTTCAGAATCATATAAACACTATTAATTGTTCCAGTCTTCTCATCCATTTACTTTTATTGCTTCTTTAATTTTAAATGTGTCACTTCACCTTGGAAAGTAATCTGTCAGGATTAAATTTAACTTCCCTTTTTGAACAATCAAGAATAACACAGTTGGTCAAATTAGCTAAATAATGTTATGGAGATTTAAAACTAAGTGCAGCATCGATCGGCACCATTCACTGACCTCAGATATAAAGACAAGGGAAACAAGCGGCACTACAAGGCTGTAAATTCACATATCAGACACAAACACTGGGGCTAGAGCTGCAATTCTCTCCTCTAGTAGTTCACTTCCACTTCTGAGCTCCTCCACATTCTGCTATTAATGATCCAGCAGTAAGAGTCTTGGAAAAAGCTGTAAACATGTCTGAGGCTATCTTTTCTTTCTTTCTTGCAGAGTGTAGTTCTGTAGCAGACGAGAGGAGAGAATGGGGAAAGCAGTGTGAGCTCAGAGCCTGCCGCTCAGCGTAATGATGGTCAGGCAGCAGATGAGAGCTGGGATGAGCCATGCCTTTGAATTAGCCACGACAACAAAAACATGATCAGCATGCTGGAGAGGACCTCATGAGACTGATGCAACATTTTGTGAAGTGAGCACAAACTCTGAAACCAGATATGTTATGCAAACACTCTGCTCCATTTTAACCAGGAAAGTTGTGAGGCGTGTGAGACTGGCACTACATGTGTCATCATCGTGTCACTGTCCTGAAAAACAGCTTTATAAGAAGGGCAAAAATCTTGCACGACAGTTAGGCTGTTAAGAAGGTTTGTCAAAGAGTAACCAGGCTAACAACTGATTTGCTGTCAGATGTTCTAAGCTATGATATCTATGAGCCTGATTTAAGATAGACTGTTGGGTTACTCAGATAAGATCAGCTTCATTTTCCAAAGTTTTTGGTCGTAGAAAATCATTTGCAACTGTGGAGCTGGTCTGTTTAAATGTAAATATTCATGATCCCGTCGTGATCCACAAGCTTCTTGTCCACAGTCGAAAATCTAACATTAATAATAATAATAATAATAATAATAATAATGTGTTTTGGACCTGTGTATGGAAACACATTACACTTACAGGAGCTGTTGGGCTATGAAGCCCACTGCCCACACTGCCTGGATGACTTTTACACACAATGTGGATTCAGTGACCCCACTTTACGTGTCCTGCCACTGCATGGCTGATTTGCTTTGGTTCCTAAACACTTCCTCTTTGGCATATCTAAAGGGAAGAAACTTCACAAACTGATTTGCTGGATTAATGGCTTCCTTTACAGTAACATGCTCAAGTTCAGCGAGCTCTTTAGAACAGCCCATTCTTCTACAGCGTTTATACACGCAGACGGCACGGATAAGTGCTTCTTGTTTTAAACACATGCTGTCGTTCTAATCAGGCATCAGATCATAATTATCTTCCCTTTCCTGCAAGTTCACCAGGAAACAAATTTGAAATCTTTATTAACAATTTGCTGTGGTGTACAGGTTTGTTGCCTTTGTAGAAAATACAGCAGCTCCCTAGACGCCTTACAACACCAACTCAGTGCCACGTCCTCAGTGTGATCCTTTCCTGGTGGGAAATTCACTTTTTAATAATGTGCATTTATGACATTTAAAGTAAGACATGCTCATTTCACATTTTTTAATGAAGCAGGGTGCATAGAGCAGGATGTGATGCTGCTCATATATTAAAGCAGGGTGGGGTGGGTTGAACATCAGTGGAGGTGAGGGGCAGGGTGGTTGCATTGTAGGGTTGGGGTCCTGAGAGAGGCCGGGACGGGCCTGAGGCGCCAAGCGAGATGCAGGCGCGGCACGGCTCCAGTCTGCCAGGCCTTGGCTTTAAGAGGGTAAAGAGTGAAAGAACCAACCTTCCCGTTGATCTGAGTGGTGAGATTTGGATTGGTTTTTTTGGATGGCGGGGTGCAATGGCGATGGAGGGATTTAAGATAAAGTGAGAAAGAAAAAAAAGAAACAACGAGAGGGGCAAAATAAGGAGTGGGAGGAAGAAGACAAGGAGAAACAGAGAGAGTAAAACAGGCAAATATCTGCTTATCCGTTAATGAGTGAAAAAAAGCCTGTACACATCAGTGGCACACACACACACACGCACACACACACACACACACACACACGCACACACACGCACACACACACACACGCGGCATGTAACAACCCAACGCAAACCCACCATGCACACAATGAAAGATACACTCTAACGTAACAAGAATAAGGCACACAGGGAGATCTCACAGTAAGGACCCCCCCGACCCCCCAGTCACACACACACTTTCCCTTCCCTGTCTTTAACACTGCTGCAGCAGCTGAGCCCTCCACAGCCTGTGAATTAAGACAGCATTAAGGAGGTGGAGGCTTGCTGACAACCAGACTTCATTAGGCACACAAAGCAGACGTTGTGTTACCGCTCACATTTATTCTGCTCATTGACTGTGGGGGGAGCTCAGCCACACAGCACCCTGAAATCAATGAGCACATAAACATGCTGCCCTAACAGGATTAATCCAACACTCACCTTGGAAATTATTCTACCATGAACCCAGTCCGTACTTAGAGCAGATTCATTTGTATGGAGGCGCTTCGGATTAGCTAACACCGAATTCAAAGGACACTTTTTTACCCACTGGCTGATGAAAAGATAAACATTGATTAAAAAACTGTAGTAACAGAGTTGTAAATCTGCTTAACCCTCTGAACCTGTGAATGTTACTCTCACCCACAGACAGAGCAGATACCGGGAGCATTGAGAATAATAGAATAGAATAGAATAGAATAGAATAGAATAGCCCTTTATTGTCAGTGTACGTGGGAAAAAACTTTGAATTTTACCCAGTTGGGTGGATCCATATTTGGACATTGACACAATCATTGATATTTTTACAGTTATATAGTAAATATGAGCCTAAAGTGCAAACTCTCAGCTTTGATTTGAGGGTATTCATCTTTACATTCATTTACCGCGGGCTGCCAGGATGAAGTAAGTAGAGATACTCAAACCTCCCTCCCCCTAGGCACCGCCTTAAGCTTTTCTGGGGGGAATAGTGAGATAGAGTCATAATGTTTGCACTGTGTCTGCCCCAGGTGTGTCAGAAACCCCTCATCTAGGAGGTGCTGGTCATATGTCTGAAAGCAGTGCCTTTACTGTGGCCTCTCCTGAAAGGTCCATGGAGTAAACTAAGAGAATGTCTGGAGGAAGCTCATTTCTACTGCAAGGATCGGCAGTCCAATTCTTTTGGTCACTATCCACAGTTCCACAGTAGGCAGTAAGGGTTAGGGTTAGTAGATCAACCAGTAAATCAATGGCTCTCCCTTTGGGCGACCGTGGCTCAGGGGGTTGGGAATCGCATCTGTAACCGGAAGGTCGCCGGTTCGATCCCTGGGCTCTCTGTCCTGGTCGTTGTGTCCCTGGGCAAGACACTTTACCCTACTTGCCTACTGGTGATGGCCAGAGGGGCCGATGGCGCGATATGGCAGCCTCGCTTCTGTCAGTCTGCCCCAGGGCAGCTGTGGCTACAACTGTAGCTGCTTCCACCAGTGTGTGAATGTGAGAGTGAATGAATAGTGGTATTGTAAAGCGCTTTGGGTGCCTTGAAAAGCGCTATATAAATCCAATCCATTATTATTATTTATCACGAAGGACCAGTCTGTCTGTTATCATCATGCTCGACTCCTCCTCCATGCTACAGTATCAGTATTTCCTTCATCTGTTCAACAGATGCAAAGTTTGGAAATAATTTCAACTCAACCGTTCTGAGTGATCACAGGATCCTTGTGATGGTAGAGAAACACTATCAGGAGGTAGGAACACCATTATCCACAAGTTCACCACGCTGTGAAAATTTCAGATCAGTCTGTAACAAAATGCTAAGAGAGAAACTTATAGACTCATGATCACTGACTAAAAACATGCTGAAGACAGTACGAAGCCAGGGCATGTTTGACTTTCAGTGGCACTGAGTCACTGCTGTTTACTGATGATGTGACATATGACAGAAGTGTGAATTCTGAATTGGGCGACACGCCTTCTGCTCAGAATCAGCATATTTCTGCAGGATTGACAAGACGGAGCAGATGGGAACGTACGTAATGACCCAAAACATGCTTGAAAAACAAACCCAGAAGTTTTTAGAGGTAAAGTGGCTGACTGTCAGTCGAAGGCTGCCGAAGAAAAGAGCTGCAGAAAAGTCTGGAATCAAAGAGTCATAAAGAGAGCTGTGGTTTCAGGGAGGCGCTTCCTGCAAAAGATTCTGGACGAACTATTAAACAGAAACATTTTATTCCTCATTATGTGAATTTGCACAATGACCAGATGTTTGGTGGTTCATTGGTTTCAACCCCTTGAAATAAAGCTGAGAGTCTGCACTTGCAGCATGATAGTTTAATTTTAACTTTACTTGTGTCACTGTCTTAAGAACCAACTGTATTTTCTGTATATTTTATAAGCTTTACATAAGCTGCATTGACTTACACATTTTTAGGCAAATTAATAACGAGGCTTTTCCAGTAAGTTAATGAATTTAGAGCTTTTGAGATGCTGCTGATGTAAGACTTGCCATCCATTAGTGCCACAGCTTACTGGAGGACACTTACTGGAAAGAAAATATTGTAAAAACAAAAACAAAAAAACCTCAACTGTCAGTCTATAAGCTACGAATGACAGGATCACACGTCTGTGGAACTGCAAACTTAATACTAAATGAAGGCTTTTAATTTCTTCCCTATTTTTACAGCTTTGAAAGCTCAACAAAAGTTAGTGAACCTTCAGTAAATATGAATTACTCTTTGCATTTTTATCCAATTTTCTCTATATAGGCACTAAAATATTATTAGACCCCATCAATCGTATGGTTATGTTAAAGTGCATCTATAGGACACTAAAGCCAGTTGATCTGCAATGTTTAAGGTAAAGAAATATTTAAAGGCTAAATGGACCAAAGAACTTCCTGTGCTTTCCAAGTAATATCTTAAACATGGACTAAATATTGACACACATTCACTCCCAAAATAGTCTCTCACGTCCATCAGAAGAAGAAGTGAAAACAAAGCATGTTAAACAATAAAATGCAGCTGTCTTCATGTGCAGATAGGAGGATAAGCATTGAGACATGAGAAGTAACATATACGGTCAAAGTATATGACTGATACCTGAGTGGAAACGAGACCAGAGCGACAAATATAGAGAAAGAAACTAAAAAGAGATGAAGAGAGATACTGGTGGGGAAGGAAGACAGACACACTGGCAACATATTTGTGACATATGTTGCAGTGATTGCTCAGAAGCCACAGTGTGAGATGAAAATGGAAACGCAAATACTGGCACACCTAGAGAGGTTACAGGTTAAATCAACACAGGCAGGAACCTTGAAAAGAGAAGCAGAAACAGAACAAATCACATGCTTTATGTTCTCACTTTGTTGGCTGCGGTTCTTGTTGGTGGCTCAGTGGAGGATGCGTCATATAAAACGAGATCAAATATGTACATTCATGTGGAAACAAACAAAGTGTCCTCAAAACTATGCCTGAATTTTCTTCACTACTGAGATGGTTAACTGACAGTTTTCTTTAGTTCCCAAAGGCAAGTTTTTTATGTTATTCTGAGTGCTGTGCTACGATCTGTTATTTGGAAAATGATGCACATGCCGTGTTAAGTAGATAAAAAATGTACATCTGTTCACACATATGTACTTTCAAGAAAGGCACACACACACACACACACACACACACACACACACACACACACACACACACACACACACACACACACACACACACACACACACACACACACAAAATGGGGCAAATTTGGCTATAAGTTCAAGTGTATTTCAAAATGAATGAATGTGCTTTTAAACTGTGTTTAAGATTACAGCCACATGCCCTATCACGTCTTTTGCCCATTTTTGCGTTGCTTTGTTTTCCCGTGTTGGTATTGTTTCTGTACCATTTTCATTAACGCTGCATCAGGATCGTCACTCCTGCTGTTTTCGCTCTGCAGTTTCATTGAAGAATACTGGAAAAGCACCACATACTTAACCTAAACCTCACAATACATTTTAAAAAAGGTTTTCCCTCGAAAAGTTTCCTGCCAAAGAAAGTGAAACTGCAGAAGATGACACCAGGTGCAACTCCTGTCAGGAAGCCTGCAGGACTCAGTCTCACCAGACTGAACAACAGAGGCTGGAAGTGTTGCTGATCTGATGAGTCTCGGTTTCTGTTGGACTTCAGATACAGTCAGAATCTGCTATGATCAACACAGAAAAAAGGATCCGTCCTGGCTCGCGGGATATTTCCTTGGTAAACTTTTGTATCAAAGTAGCAATGTTTACATGCATAAATCCCACGAAAACCAGCTGCTACTGATTTTGATTGAACACAGGACACAAACCCTCCTTTACAACTTGAATTCATCCATTAAATGACCACAGTCTGCTCTATTAGATTTTTGTTTGCTCTTTATATAATTCCTCCTGTAATACATGTGGTAAAATGATTACAAATATCTTTTCATTTCTACCGTATATCCACATAGTAAAAATAACATTTTGGCAGGGAGTTGATTTCCATCTTTTTCTGCATGGTCCTGCAACATCTGCACCCTTATTGTTTTCCTGTTGGACTATGACCTTCAGCATCCTACACCTGCTATGATGTCTTCACTTTATAATATCCAAGCAAGCTCAGTGTGGTGCATACAGGATTGATCTTAACATGAACAGGCAGAAAATCTGTTTTTTTTCTCTTACATGGCAATACTTTGTCACTAATTACTCAACAAGCTTGACTACTGCAAAACCTTTCTTTCTATCTAGTCTACCTGAAATTGTTATAAATCATCTCCAACTAATCCAGAATCCTACAGCCGAGTGCCTACGAGGGCCAGAAGGAGAGAAAACATATTACAGCAGCTCTAAAGTCCCTGCAGTGGCCATCTGTCAGTGACCTTATTGACTGCATTTCTTTTACTTGTTTTTAAAGCACTTCATTGTCTTGCTCCACTATATATGTCTGACATGCTGACAGTGTATGAACTAGCAAAGACCCTCAGGTCCTCCAGCACAAATCTGCTAGTTTTTCCAAAGTAAAGGACACATGGGGAGGCAGCTTTTAGCTTTTATGCCCCGAGCTGCTGGAGCAGTCGGAGTGGAGGAACTGAGAACAGCCGGAAATGTTGAGAACTTGAAACTCAAAACCCGTCTTTGCTCCTTTAAAAACTATTTGAATCTGTTTATCTGTACTTGTTTGCTCTCATTACATGTTGCTTTGTCCTGCTATGGACTTGTTGCTTGAACCACTTTGGCCTGAACTAACCTGCAAGAAGTCGCTAAACGAGTAAAGTTTCAGTGTTTCTGCAGCAGATCTGTGCCGTGGGGATCTCATTGCTCCCTGTGAGAATTCTTCCTGCTTATGTTGAATATAAGAAACATCTCCACAGTATGACCTCACTGTATAAACAGAGTCCTTGTTCTCAGACTGAGAAGGACCTGTCTGTACTGTCAGCTTCACTAACATTGCTGGTATTTCATTGAGTTGTGTGAACTGGGTCATGACGTCAGACAACAGGTGCATAAAATCAGAGCTGCTGCCTCTAAAGTCTGTCATTTGCATGTTTCTTGAGCTGAACGCTGCAACTTAATCCTTGAAATCGGGCATTATTCTACCATCAGAACAGAGCATGTCATCTTTGGGTGTTAGCTAGCGAGCTACCTTTCTGCTACCTTCTAATCCTCTTTACCATGGAAGAATGTTCTTTTACCACCTCGGAGAACAGCACTGGAAGAATTTGGACTGTTTTTAACTCTCAGTGGTGCCCTGATGCTTGTTTGAAATTAAAGGAGCATGTAGATCCAGAAATGGCTAATAATGCCAGACGTAACAAGCAGCTAAAATCCAAGCTCCTGTTTGTAGTTCTGTGCTGGATGCGGTAATTTAAGTGCTGAAACTGGGCCTGAATCTTACCCACTGACTCCAGTGGCATGTAGGCTTGTTGGCAGGACACAGGGTCATTGCAGGTATCTCCTCCCTTCTTGTGCAGGTGGAATGAATCAAAGAACGAATTTCACACATTAGCTGTGTGATCAGAGATGAACGTGTGAGGGAAAAATCAAACATCTCTGCCTGTCTTTGTTTGACACACTGGGGGAAAATAGATTGTGGGGCAACGGTTTAAGAAGCAATGCTCGACATGATCGAAAACACGATACAACAGCTCCAGTTAAACAGCACTAAAGATCTGGTAACAGCTGTATTTATCATGCAGAAGCCTTCAAATGATTTTAAGTCCGACTGCATCAAAGAGAGCTGTCAAACAAAAACGAGATTAAAAGGAGAAATGAATCAACAGCATGCTTTGAAAATTGCCTTTGAGAACCTGATACTGGCTGAGGCTAATTGAGTTGTTTGTTGACGAGACTTGAGAGAAAGCCTGAGGCTTCCTTTCACCCTGCTGGCTTTGCTGCTTTACATCCAGCCAACTGCATGGAGGGGATTTCCTCTCCACTTTTTCCCCATTTGCGACGTGAAGGTGTCAGCTTCCCTTTTGAGGCAAGACCCCACACGTAAAACCTCCACTGCCCCAAAACTAAAAGGCAGAACCGCAGCCAAACTCTCTTTCACCCCTGACGAGTCAAAACATCCCCCCAGGTCACTGTGAGGTTAGGCAGGTCAAGCAAAGTAACAACAGAGCAGAGGAGCAAAATACATAAATCAGCACCCAGGAGACAGAGACGAGACAGAGAGGCAGAAAGATCAGGAAATGACAGTGTGAGGCTGGAGGTGTGATTTTCACTGCAGTCACATCCAGAGAGGCAGTTTTCCTGTTAGCATTCAGGAGGCAGAGCTGGAGGTGACGAGAGAGCACCGTTTCTGCTGCAGGCGGTGACCCGAATGGCAGCAGGGAGGGGGGCGGCCGAGGTCAAGAGGGAGCTTACCTCGAACATAAAGGTTAGCCGGAGCCGAATAACGAGTCCCGGCGCTGTTGACAGCCACACACTCATATTTGCCCTGGTCCGACTCCTCGCTGTTTTCAATCTGAAGCGCTCCTGGGGAGGGAGGTTAAAATGTCACAGTTAAGATCTGCACCACACACGTGGAGACACACAGACACACTGTTAGCCTGATCGTCCAAACGGAAAGCTCCCCATAACTTGGCTGAGCAGAAATCTGAATCCAAATCTATACAATTAACTAACATGTTTTCTTCAAGTCGTATCATTTGATCTTATTATTTATGACAACTTTAACAATTTGCTGTTATTGTGCTGACTCAGGCTTTCCAGCATTTTCTCATTCCAGGGTTTCAAATACTGACATTTGTCAAGATATGCACAGCTATGGTAACCGTTCTGCGACACATCAGGTTTATGACAACACTTTCACTCCCAACTTGTATGAAGTCTTTCCAAGGCTTCATATTTAAACCGGGGACATGCATAAGGTGACCTCTTGGTTTCTGCAGGCTACATTTTACTGAAGATGAATATTTTTTTAGCATCATCACGTTGTGCTTTTTGGAGCCAGAAGTAAGAGGATGGAGTGCTAAGATGTAAGTTAACACTAGTAAACGTGGTTAGATAGCTGCATTCAAAAACTTTACAGGTGCCACGCATGCACACAGGTATCTGCTGATTAGTGGCGTCCAAATTAAATAAAACTGGATCACAGACTCCTTGGATGTTCTACCTGCACAATTAACCACAAAAGCAAACCACATTATTTATCAGATAAATTCATTAAACATAGATACTTTAAAATCTACAGTTTTCCATGTCAGCAAAGCAAAACATGAACATGTAACAAACAAACTGTAGTCCCCCCATATGAGGGGTATGTTGGGGAAAAGTAGTTCTAAGTACAAGAAACATTTTTTTGTAAAGTTGTTTTTGTAAATTTATGAAATGACTGTTATTCTTTGAACCTCTCATTCTTCTTTGATGGCTTTGAAAGACAAGAACTCCTTCAGTGTATCTTTGCAACATCAGACAGAAAAGCAGCATTCGACACCCTGGGATAGAAATGCACTGGCACAGCTGTCGCTGTCAACAGTATAGCTAAAAATGTCTTGTAGAGACACAACCATGTAAATGTGATTCTTTTTTAAAGGGAGCCTGTTCTGATGTTCCTTATTTTCTGTCACAGATGTGCTGTTCCAAACTTGGATGTTAAACATCCAAGTTTGGAACAAAAACTTTTTTTTCTGAATGAGAATAAACTGAGCGGCCAATTTAAGATCAAAAAAGGAATATTGTGAGATCTGAATCACGCAAAGCAACATTAGCTGAGCTCTACAATACAAACCTGGACCTGGAAATGAACAGAACAGATTCCATTTAATGAAACTGTTTTTGTTCAAATGGATGGAAATTGAAGACATTTGTTTGAAAGTCTAAATAGGCGATGTGCTGCTAAACACAATTGGCCATGAAATGTAATTTCCTGTTTTTCTGGCAACACCGTTTCAAAATTGACTGCTGCACTACAGGATTCCCAAGAAGCAATCTGAGCTGTTTATTCTGACTGTCAGTCAAAACACTTTCAAATTGTTGAACAGAAACAAGTGAAACAGAAGACTTTGGCCTAATTGCTGAAAGTGTCCCAGGGATTCAACAGCTTGTCATTTTCAGACGTTAAAATGTTAATGCATGAAACCCCCGACTGTTCAAAGCCTTCAGTAACTAAACTAACCTCCACGGATCACTGCTATAGAAACACACAATACATACCTGACATGGTGATCTACATCCAATCACACCAAAAAGCTTCTTTTGCAATTTCATAGCATTTAGAAACATGTAAAATGAGCTGTCATTGCTGAGGTTAGCTTTGAGAAAGAAGCAGCATGTGTTTAGTAATAATGTGGTTTTATGTGCTGACCGTGACATACATCATGCAGTGTAGCAGCGCACAGTGAAAACTATGAGAAATAAAAATGTACATATTTCAGAATACAATCCTGAAATGCAACATGGGATGGGTGTGTGAAGCCAGTTTAAGAAAAGAAAATATGTGTGTGGCAGCATCCCGGGTGGATCTGGTGCAGACAGTGAGCCCAGAGATGGAGGAGGAACAACCTTCATCTGGGATGCAAGGACGTTGTGCAGCGATGAATGTCCTCAAACAATCTCCCACTCTCTCCATCACGCACGCACACACACACACACACACACACACACACACACACACACACACACGCACGCGCGCACGCACGCACGCACGCACACACACACACACACACACACACACACACACACACACACACACAAGAAATCCTTGGGTCAAAATACTGATTAAGAGCTCTTCTTTCTAAAGTTTCTCCCAAAGAGTGTCCAGGCGACTGAGGAGCGATACCTCACGTTGCTGAAGATTGAATCATTCTCTATTTCCATTTTAGCGATGACTGTTTGTCTCATTGGACATTCAGCACCTCCTGAAGGAAGCAGCATTTCAGAAGAAAGTGCGTCACTCTCTCCTGAGCTGATGGATGTTTGCTTTGGCCTCTTGGCACCAAAAAGGCTGACGGGTGCTGCAGGAGAAGGTGTCTTGTCACACATAGAAAAGTCTGAAGCCCTGAACAGAATGTTGTTCTCTACCAGAACTTTGTTTACCTTCACACCTCGAGCCGTGTATGAGTGCGTATGTAGCATGTATGAGTGGGAACCATGTAAGAGCGAAATGTTCTAGGAACGGGCCGATCCAATCTGAAGCTTATCTGATTTATTACATTTCAAGGCAGATTCACCGCATGACTGCAAAGATTGTACCAGTCGGCTGGGGTAAAGAGATGGTTAAAGCGATGCTACCAACTGACCATTCGGTCTGCTTTACCCTGATTTGTGGCCATGAGCGGTGGGTAGTCACCGAAGGAAGAGCAGATGAAGAAAACGGCGTCTTTCTGTTTGTCAGAGAGAGGGTGAAGACCTCCGAGTACAGCACTGCTCAACACATCGAAAGGGCTCGCTAAGATTTAGGGCATCTGAGTACAATACCTCCTGGGTGCCTTGGCTGTGTCCAACCTGGATGAGATCCAGCCTGGTAATCAGTGTGAGCACAGACTCACTCCAGTGGGGAGAAATCATTAGAAAATTCATGCTGATTGACACAAATTGTTGTGCTTTCATGCTGACAGAATGAAAAAGAGACACAGAACTTTAAACAGCTGCTTTTGAGACACTTCGCGTCCAATTCTTCATTTATTTTGGAGGGTAAATAATAATTGTTAGGCACTGTTTAAAATATGAGTCTAGATTTTAGTGAGTCCTCTGCACGCCGCTGTCCTTGCTTCCACACCATGAAAATGGAGTAAAACAGCTGTTTGATAGAAAGCAGCTGCAGTTTGTCTTCAGTGCTGCATTCTCATTCTGAAGGTGAACTCTTCCTTCTTGCATGTGTATAGTAAGTAGGAGCAAAATACAGACGATTGCATATTATATCAAAAAGGCATTATTTTGCATTTGATAAAATGTCCAACTCTGTTTTATACGACGGGCAAACTCAACACTGTTCAGCTGCGAGACTTCAACCAAAATAAGTACTCATGAAGCTCCGCAGACAGGCATTATTTACCCTGGTTTTCTGAATTTGAAA
Source organism: Simochromis diagramma (assembly GCF_900408965.1). Classification (NCBI taxonomy): domain Eukaryota; kingdom Metazoa; phylum Chordata; class Actinopteri; order Cichliformes; family Cichlidae; genus Simochromis; species Simochromis diagramma. The sequence goes on along the minus strand of NW_024386764.1, from coordinate 1,209,135 downwards.
TCTTTTTACCCGCCTCTTTCAAGACCATACACACCTGTGCACGGTTATGTGCTGAAGGCAAAGAAAGTGTTGGAACAGGCAAAAGGACAGAGGGCTGGAAATGGGGACACACCGAGGTGGAGAGAAGGATGAAGGCGATGAAGGAGAAAGGGAGGATGAGTAGATGTTTTTCTGTAGCCAGCATTCTTACCTCTTATTGGTGTACCACCTGTGAGGTAATTTGAATGCAAATAAGATTAAAGATAAGCATTAGTATAAAGAGAAGAAGTGAAGCAGAAAGACAAGAAGGCAGGAGAGCAAACAGATAAGAGGAAGCTAGGCTCTCCCTACTCAAAAAACATCATCTCTGTAAATAGTTCTGATATTATTCAGCGCTGAATAAGTTCAAGTGTTGGCACAGAGGGAGAAATAAACTGAATGTTTATTTTCAACCAAAACCAATTTCATAAATGACAACTGTGGAAAATGTTTTCTGAGTGAAAACCATTTTCTTCACTAGACACGTGATTTATTTTCCCCACGAGATCTGGAAAGCACAAACAGTTTCAGTAATGCATCTTCACACAGCTCCGACTGGCAGACTGTCATTTGTGCATCTACTTATTTACTGTAACACGGTACTTACTTGAGTTGCACACCTGGCTATTTGCGCCACAGAGCTGGCTTCCTGTTGTGATCATAAAGCTACTCATCATAAAACCCCACACCTGCTTTTTCCCTGAAAGCACCAAGCTATCAAACACTTGACCCTCATTCACCAACAACAGGCCTGCTTCACGGTGCTTTTTCATGTTCTCCTGCAGAACACAGCCTGCTCTCCCTCTGATGCAATGCACAGAAACCGTCATGCGTCCTGAAATGTGCTCTTATGTTGCTGCCTCAGTGGCTGAGAACTGTACTAGCTTCATAATTAGCACAGTGCATTAGCATACTACAGATGTATTTTTATAGCACTTGTCACTTTATTTGGGTCATCTAAATGCTCATCAGTGTTTTGTCTGTGCAGCGTTCATGATCTGAGGTTTGTTTCTCCCAGTATGGATGCTTCTGACATTAGTTTCTATAAATTAAATGTTGTGTTTTAAACATTACAGTCAAGGCAGATATAATGACAAGAGACACAGATTAAGATCGTCTTCTTTTATAAAGAAATGTTGTTAATTAAAGGGAGACAAAGTGGTGAAAATGTAGATTTTTTGTACTTTCCTCTCTGCCTTTAACTTTGAGACAGTTTTGCTTCCCTCACAGGTGAATGAAAATTTTACTTTGACCTGATAGCAGATGCTTCTCTGCATGGCTTTTGCATATTCTACCTGTACCTGCATATGTGTCCTCCAGGTATCCTGGCTAACTACCACAGTACAAAGACATCCTGTTATGTTAATTAGTGATTCCAAAATAAGTGTCTATGGATAAGAGGTAGTGCTTAAAGTGTATATGTGAATATATAAGATGAATGTGGCTTGTAGGGTTTCAGGGGTCAGCCCGTCCATTTCCATTCTCAAAGTGCCTTTTTCCTCCCACTTGAAGTCGCCAATCAACACTTTTGTTTCCTTTTGTTTTCTGGAAGTTTTAACAGAAGAATTTTTTCAGAGGCTGATCCATGGAGCAATTTATTCATAAAATTTCTTGCTTTTAGAAATTTCCAAAATTCCCTTCCAAGAGCAGAAATTGGCTCAGTGGTTTCATCCTCAAATCTATTTTCATCCTGTTCTTCTTTAGTGTCTCCCCTTTAGCTCAGTTTAGATAGTATTTTCATACAATAGCTAATAAAAGATAACAACGTACACTTAAACAAATGTATTAATTATCACAAATGCATGGCTGTAAATAAGTGTGTCACTGTCTGATAACATAAAGACTGCTTAGGCCAGTTTCAGCAGTTTTAATGTGAAGGTTCAATCAATAATTCCTCGCTTAAAGTTCGGTTGCCGATGACTAATTATTCCACTTTCTGGCTATAATTCAACCCTGAAGAGTTCTGAGTTATTTCGGTTTCACCAGGTTGTATCAGTCCTCTTTATTTCAGGAGAGATTAAGTATTTCTATTTTTAAGAAGCACACAAACCCTCCTGGTTAAATACAAACGATGCGCTCCTTTCACTCCGAGGCGTAAAAGTTGAGTCTGTAAAATGAAACCAGTACATAATCTGTATTCTTTCTAGTGGCCAAACACAAAATGACCCTACTGCTCATTAGATCCATGACCTCACTAAACACTTTTTTCGTATTTAAAAAAACGCTATGTTTCAATCGGCAAGTCACTTTCTCAGAACAGCAGAAATGATCGCTCGTGTCTAAAGCCAAGATGGTACCAAAACTGCAGTGTCCATCTTTTATATACAGCCTATGATTATACGTACAATAGCCTCTGGAGCTGTCTGATAGTTAACATCGTTATTGCATCACAGACATATAAGAAGGCTACGAGCACACTAAACTGTTTGAGAAATGCACACGTGAATCTGCAAAGAGTGGACTTTCCACTTTGTTAAAACCATCTTTAATTCTAAATACCAACATGAAAGATTCTGGCCTGCAGAGAGCAAATGAAGCAGACAGCTGCCAACAGTTCCTCTTTTAATGGAGATAATTGATTTTAATAAGCTGCAGTTAAGCAAACTGTTATTGTAGGTGAATGAAATTTCGGGTCAACAGCTACATGAACCTCATCTTCACCCCCTGAAGCTGGTTAAGACGCTGTTAAGGAGAGTTCGGTTATAATTACAATTACAGCTTGTTGTTATTCAAACACAACACTCAAATTCCTATTTACATAATGTTAATTGTTCAGCCTGCTGCTGTTCATTCTGTAATTTACTGGTGTAAGTAAAAGGAACCATTTGAGCATATTAGGTCATATGCAACAAACGGACGAGAGAGAGAGGGATGGTTACTATGCAGATTCTCCTGATCTGGATAATAAACCAAGCCGCTTTGACAGGAAAACAAAGTGTCAGATACAGGTGGTGAAGAGGAGCCCTGGAAGCTGTGTGGCCCCGTGAGCTGATGAAGGAGACATCAGCAGCTTCCAGAAAGCGGGGCTGGACATTACCGAGACCTGCCATGACTTCCCTCTCACAGCTGCCTGACAGCTGGATGGATCCCACTGCAGCAGGAAGTCTGTTATGACAGATTCAGGGCAGCATTGTGAAAAATAATACGGTTTTATTATATTTTCACAATGTTTGGATTGGAAGGATTATTTTGTTTCCGAAGTAGAGTCCACCAAGAGTGAGTGCAGTTCTATCTTCATATATCAGCTGAGAACATCAGAGTCCTTGTATGAAACTGTGTAAAGTAAAACCTCCAGCTTTGTTTCAGTTTCCTTTTCCAAGCAGAATGAAGCAAAAAACCAACATATCATCTGACTGGCTGTTAGAGGGGCTGACATTGATGTTATCTATCGGTTTCAATGCGGAGCAATGATGCTGCTTTCAGACTACACAACATTTTTATCTGTTGAGGTGGTCGCTGACTCAGATCAGGCGATTACAGAGTCATAAAATCTGGAGACAAATCAGACTACATCTTGCTCCCGAGGCTGGCTAGACAAGCAGATACTACGGGGATGTGTTGCTGTGTTCACAGCTCCATCCAGCTGCACTGGCATGATCCTTACTCTTTATAGGTCTTTAAACTAAGGTGGTGCTGTCTTGTTGATGCCTAATTACTCAAACTCACAGAATTGAAGAAATCACAGCGGAAGACAGAAAATAATTCTGTCATAGGTCGTCTTTCCCCTCCCCGGTGGATAAAACATCTTCTGCTATGCACAGTGCCCACTGTCACTCTCAACCTGCCCTACATTATCCTGATGACATGAAGTTTCACCTCTTGTTGGAAAGATTTTGAAGAGGACAGTCTTTAGTGTTTTCAATGTTTTCAGAAATCACTCACTTTAAAACTTCTCTGTTCGTTGCACCACAAGGACAATTTATTGGACGTTTGGTGTGAACAGAAGATGGCGCTGGGATGGGAAAGGTTCTGAGAAAGGTGGGCACTTTGGGGTGTCACTGCTGTCTCTGGGGGTTAACCAAAAACAAACAACTGCACACTGAATTATTGCATCTTCACTGAATTTGGATGAATTACAAGATTATCAGGTGTTTGATCTTATTTGTCTTCTTGTTGAACCTCACAGACTGAGGCTGGAATAGTTGGAAATATTCAGAAGAATGATTTTCTGCGTACTGTAAGCTCGATCCGAAGAAAAAAAAAGTCAGATAATCTTTGCTTGGATTTCTTTTGGTTTAAAATCTGTATCTTGCGAGTGCTTCACCATTTTAAACTTCAGTCCTACATGACTGAAATACCAGTTTAAGAACATCTGGCAGCAAAAATAACTGAAGTGGGATCTCCAGATTTCATGAGCAGGATCACACCTCAAACCCTTCCTGTAAGACGTCTATAAACCAGCCCGCCTGCCTGTATCAAGCTCAGTCCCCACTGAGGTGTTACGTAAGCAGCAGCCGCTCCCTGAGAGTGTTGCTTCTCATTTATAGAACAACATTATCAGTAATAAGTAGGAAGGTTGTGGTCCTTGCTAGTGAAGTCTCACCTACAAATTAAAGTTGATTTCTTTCTAATTTCCAAAACGTGGTCTCAGAGGTTTTCAGTGACTCGCAGCAGTGTTCAGCTGAGTCGCAGGTTTGTGGTGACTCGGAGGTGAACGTTGCACCCCACGTTTACTGCAGGGCTGTCGCATCGCTCCTCTTCTCTGGGTCTCATTGTTCCCCCCGGACAGTCAGATCTCATCCTGAAACTTTGTCCCTCATTGGTTTCACATCTTTTATTGAAATATTGGCAGGAAAAAGTTATGCAGAAGATTTTTATGTTTTTTTTCTTCAAACAGAGCAAAGGCCTCAGATTGAAAAAGAAAGAAGCTATTAAAGTTTTAAATGGATCAAAGGCATTTAAAAGGAACTAATATAGTCACTCCTCTTTATAATGAAAGCTACTGAAACAAATAATTTGAATAACTCTGAGGGGCTGACTTTATCTGTTTCACTTTGCTGGCGTGCCACTGGATAACTCTGATTTTTCCAATAAAGGAAGCCATCTGTGCTCGACTGCAGAGGGACTCCATGTGACAGTGGGGCTCTATGAACCAAATTAAAACAAATTGCCGTGCTGTTCAGTTAATAATATATGGCATTTTTGTCCCTACCTGAGGCCCTGACTGCGACTTGGGAAAATCCTGCGGGTGAACTTCAGTGGCAGCGATATCCCAGAGCATGTCTCTCAGCCTTTCGTCTCCAGCCTGTATTGAGATGCAAGCAGCCTCAAGAGGGGCCCCGGGCCCGCTGAGATGCAAAATCGGCTTTTTAGCATTGCTGCAAAGCTGGGAGGGATGTTTGAACCTGAAGAGCTGATCCAACGATGCGTAGGTGCTTACGAGTTTTGGCAAGACTCAAACATTTCTATTTTCTCTCGGAAAGTGAGCAGAAAGGGCAGCTGATAGGTTGCGCAGGGCTCGGTTACTCAGCCATCCAGCTCTGCTGTGAGCCGCTCAGCCCGGATTGGTGGAATGAGATGCACTATCTGCTTGTTTGGATGCTGGCAGCCTCCTCACAGAGCTGCTTTACAGGGCTGCTTGTGCTTTAACATTCATCACCGTCTGTGGGGTCTTAAGCACTCTTGGCACGCCAATAATCCTGCACAGGTGCTGCTCAGGTAATTACTGAATCTATGAGGTTCTGTTCAAAGTAGGAAACATTAGCCTCCATCATTTGCTTAATGTGTACTTTACTCTTAGCAACTTCAGTTGTTGCTTACCACTTCACCTTAAGTGTTGTTATTTTTTATGTCATTTTTGTGATCAGTCGTGTGTGCTATGGTCATGAGTCTATAAATGCATGTAAACACAAACCAAATCCCATTAAGAGACTTATTATATCCAGTAAAACAGAAACTGTGTTCAACACTAACAGTATGACACTGACAGGCCTGGGTGCTAATATCTGAATGATTTATTAAATGGCTCGGAGAGGTCCCAGGCTCGGAGAGGTCCCAGGCTCGGAGAGGTCCACTACTCAGCCAGACTTTCTTTGCTTATACTCGCTCAACCAAACCTAAAACCCCAGTTAGAGATAACTGGTTTTACAGCAGCGTTCATCAACTTTCTCTGCTGCTTCAGTTTCACTCTTCCTCTGTAAAAATGGAGCAACTGAATGTTGCCTTCTTCAGGCTTGTTCCTCTGAGACTATGTCAGTATCTCAAAGTCTGCATCATGTTCCAGCTCCGACGGGGCTGCTGGAACTGATTGCATCTACTCGAGACAATACTTGCAATTGAAGCGTCACAGCAGAAGGCCTGAGAAGCAGTTTTCCCCTCTGCGTCACTTAAAATAGGGCTGGAATATCCATTATTTTATTTATTTTTTTAAAGATTATATATATATGAAGCTGCACAGAGCACAGAGTAAACATATTTGTATTTATCTGTAACTTTATTAACTTCCTTGGTTGGATGTATAAAATGAATTCATATGTTGCACTTAAGAGTACAAGAAAAATCTGGTGCTTTTCACGTCTGCATAGCCGATACAAGTTAGTACGATGCTCTAACCAGATGAAGGGAGAGCCGTGATACTGACAACTCTGACACTCCTTAGTACATCCCTCTTGTTGGTGAAAACATAAATGGACTCTCATTCAATACATATAAATATTGTATTGCACAGACAGTGCAGTGTTATTATGATATGTGGATTCTCCTCAAACTCTCACGATTGCACCTTTTCAACAGGTTTTCTACTAATTAAAAATGAATGATTAACGCCTGAAGAATCCTGCGCCTCTCATTGCTTAACAGAAATCTGTGTGTGAACCGACTGAGATGAGTGCTTTACCTGATCGCAGCTGCTTAATGCGCCCATTGCTGCTACTAATATCCACAGGCAGGAAATCTTTGAACCAGTAGATCTCTGGATCGGGGTTTCCACTGGCTGCACACAGCATTGTAGCCGTACGCGTTCTTTCCACAACCTTCAGCTGGGGGCCCATGTCTATGGTGGGGAAGCCGTGTGGTATCTGGTCCTCTGTAAGACAGACAAACACACATCAGCACTCCTGGACATGATACAGACGAGTCTCAGCCTGGCTCTGTCAGATTTTCTCTGCTCGTTCCACAATCCTTCAGGTTGTAAGGTTTCCCCCCGTGAAATTCAAACACAGTGAAATCCAGCTCTAATGTAAGTATGGCGGGGCCACTGCATGACTAATCCTACCACAGAATTCCTCGTCATGGATCTGTGTGAACGAGAGCGAGGGCGATGCAATTTCACTGCCGGTAAAATGCATTGTGACGGAAAAAGGCTCCTACCAAGCACACATAATCTGACACGCTCGATGCAGTCAGATCACAATCCTGCCAAATTACAGACCAAATGTAATAAAATCACAGGCTGAAAATCCCATTCCACACCTCTGTCCGTGCCTCCGAGGAAGGACAGTTTTACACACCTACTTGAGCTTTTCTCATACAATAAACCGCAATTATTTAGAATTCTAATCTGTAATCTTTTCTTAAAAACAGCATTGCAGAGATGTTTCAACATAAAAACTATTTCATGGGTAAATAACAGAAAATAAGGTTCTGGAAGTTTGCTTGAACCTTCCGCTACAAAACTATCAAACCCTGAAGGATTTTTTTCTGTTTTCAGTATCAGGCATTGCACATCTTTCATCCCACAAGAGTGCAGGGCATGCTGATAGAAGTTGCTGTTACTGAGTGGAAGTAACAAGCAATGTATACTCCATCCTTCCATATACCAAGAAGCAGTATACATACACAAATCAATTAGGAAACCATTACTTCAATCACCTTCTTGTTATAACAAAAATATGCAAACAGCATAAACAAATTCATCAAAGCTCTACAAACAGGAGAGTTTTGTTATACATTGATATGAAACAATATACAAAACAGACATTACCTCCAGCTAAAAGAAGTTTCTTTAGCTGATAATTACATCAGCGAGCCGATAGAAACTGCAAAAAGCTGGAATCATTTCAACACAGCAGGTTAACAAGCACCGACTCTGGTACAGCTCTTTTCATTATTCTTCAACAGTTCAGCATGAAGCAAAGTACAGAGCAGCTAGTGAGAGGTGGCACTACATACGAGGCCTGAAGGGTCATTACGATTTGTCAGCCACTTAAGACAAACTTAAATCTTTTCTTTGTCATTTAGATTGCCTCAGTTAGTTCGCAAATAAAAACCACTGCACACATTTAACATCTAATTTAACATTAGTATCATTTCCTTGGTGCCTGTCAGCATATAACATTTTACATTCTGGCTGTTCTCCACAGAGGTTCGGATGGTTTCTGTGATCAGCAATCCAAGATAACTTCTCAATAACATCCTCAAGTTTCACTACATGTTTTCATTCAATTCAAAGTCACACAGAAGAGATTCAATAAAAGCACAAGTCAAAAGTTAAAAGTTCAGTTCAATGCAAGATTATAAATGACCAAATGTATAAAGTTGAATCAGTTTACATCACGTTCCTGCTGTGAGCCTCTGCAGCATACATTATACTCACTTACTGCTACATTATCTAATTGAAACTATATACCCACAATATGTTTGTCTATTTTTTGTCAGTACTTTAGGACAGCGGTCCCCAACCCCCGGACCTCGGACCGGTACCGGTCCGTGAGTCGTTTGGTACCGGGCCGCGAGAGTTGAGGCTCAGGTGTGAAATGTATAGTTTTCAGCGTTATTTTGTTATCGTTTTGATCGTTAACTCGGTTTTCCTGGGTCTTTTCACGTGTGTTATGAATAAATCTTCTTTTTTTCGGTACCGGTACTAGTTTTATTTTGTTGTATTTATTCGAGACACCTTAAAGGCCGGTCCGTGAAAATATTGTCGGGCATAAACCGGTCCGTGGCGCAAAAAAGGCTGGAGACCGCTGCTTTAGAAAATCTTAAATATTTGATATAAACCTGAAAGTTACATTGATGTATTGTGCACTACATCAATCAACTTAAAAATATGGTTGTCGCTGATATTGTTTGTACTGTTCTAGTTTTTATTTTTAAAAAAGTTTCTTTAATTTTTGACATTTTTTCCCTGTGGCATTAAAGATGATAACAAGTAGTGAGTATTTTCCTTAGTATTGAGCTTGAAACCCTTGTATCATGACAAGCCTACTACCCTGAGAAGACCCTGTGTTACACTCTAAAAGACCATGATGCAGATTTTTCAAACATTTTAGCTCACACTTTGACGAGCTCACTGTGCCATGACAGCCTAAAATAAAGAGCTTAGAATGAGTTGTGAGGAGGGAAGGAAAGATACTGCGGTGACACGTATAAAATGAAAACCCCAGGGAACGAAAGAGAGGTGACAGCCAAGATGCCTCAAAGCTGCTGGAAGATTTTCAACATCAACAAACAGCTTCTCTGCTCCACACAGAAAGCAAATGAGACCAGGCATTTGTCATGGTTTCTGCTGGCAACAGGGGGGAGCAAAACATGGAGCCCATGCAAAAGGGACCAAAAACTGCTATTCCATTAGTGGCCACTTGGGGCTGGCTCCAAAGTGAGTCAATCCTAGATGGTTACCGTGTCTTTTCGGGCTATAAGGTTCAGTATTAGTACGACTTTTGTAAGCTACGAAGCCGCACCGCTTGATGGATTGTCTGAGCATTATGGCTACCGTACTCAGGAGCCTCGCGGAGTAATCTGGGTCCTAAACGCCGTCACTTTCAGGTCCCAAAGTCAAACGAACACTGCAGCATCACTGAGAGTTAAAACCTAAATTCTTTCATCTTTAATAAAATCATCAGCGTTGCTGCTTTACCAGGTGTAACAATTAAGTTTAACATCCAGGCATCCATGAAAACAGAATTTATTACATTTAACAGAGTTAGAAGTTAGCAGGAAGTTAGCTCGCTAGCTTCCACCTAAACATGATATAGCATGTTCTGACTGAGAGATTTCTGAATAAATTCAAACGTACAGCTCTGCTATCACTTCCAACATAAATGAAGACAGAAAACTACACAGCAGTGACGTTTGTAGGGTTACTGAAGTTGGACTAGCTGGTATATAATGATGTGCTACGTGATCGGTAGAAACACAGCTATGTTAGCATAAACACAGTGAAGCTGGAGGATGAAGCTAACTTTTTTCCACTCGATAAAAGTTAACGTGAGGGTTCCTGATGGTTAGAGACAAATGCAATCGCATGGCAGGATGCTGTAAACGGACCAAACTTCAGTCAGGAGAACAACTGAGATAATCCATCCACAACACGAGGTTAGTCATTAATATACTGCAACAACATGGGAATAGAGCAGCTGAGAGAGGATTCAGCATTAATGACTCAATGGTACAGAAGAGAAGGAAGCAAGAAGGAGCCGAGTAAAGTTTGACTTATCTGACTGTTTTGTTTTGCTTAATGCGCCTTATGTATAAAAAAATATGGTAACGGTCCAGCTTTACAGTAGAAAAAGACATAGTTACAATCTGGTCCAAGTCAAAACTGTAGGAAATTTCATCTTTACAATCTTTATAACTTACTTTTCAGATTATATTAAGAACTACAGTTATGTATTTTTAGGGTTCTGGCTGCCAGTCACCTGCTAGGCTTCACTTCAGACAGTTCATTGAAGTAGACCTCTCAATTTTGGTGCCTCTTGAATAATTTTTCAGTGAACAATAATATGATAATAAACATGATCACTAACAGACTTTCCAAAATACCTGCTACACTTCTTGTAGTGTCTATGTATTCATAGTATTTTACTTAAATTATTGTGCAATACACTCATAAATGCATTAGCTGCTAACTACACAGTTTACTACACACTTTATGATATAAGCATAACTACAGCCCCCAGGGCTCCCCCCCCCCCCTTTTTTAATGTTTTTGCACCTTCCCTTAATATCCAACAGTAACAGATTCTCAGAACTTACCAGGAAGTCCCACTGCCTTTTATTTTCTTAAAGCTCTGCCCTTTGCTCCAGTCTCTATTTAAAAGAATCAAACAGCTCCCGCTGCTCACAAATGGTGACACTAAGCTTGTCCTCCATTTCTGGCTGGTACAAGGTGGTCTCAGGAGAATCCAGCTCATAGTACCATGTAAATTCTTTGCTGAGGTTAAGATATTTTCAACTCGAGCGGATGCATATCGGCCACTATTTGCATCGATTAGTGGCAACTCTCCTACAGATGTCATGTGAACACAACAGTAGAAGGTTATTCGCAGTTTCCCCTGGAAGCTGAGAGAGTTTGGAAAGGCTTTGTATTTATTTATCAGACAGTTGAAATATGCAGTCTGAAACAGAGTAACCACTACAGCATCCTGTCTCAGATGATTTTGTTCCCGCTAACGACTACAGAGAACTGAATCTTTGACATTTTCCATGACAATAGAGCAAAGCTGGTTATGGATTTTGCACTCCTCCCAAGACACCTGATATTCATGCATGTGCTCTGCGAGTGCAGTAAAAGAGGCACAAAGTTGAGAGGAGAAAATGACTGTGTTTTTAAGCTCTACAGCTCAATCCGCTGTGACTCAGAGAGAAATATTTTGTACTAAAGTTTGTTAGAATAGGATAGGATAGAATTGTTATTGCATTACTGAAACACAAGAGGAGACTGCATTGTGCTCCAGCTGACTGGCTGTCAGTCAAAGACTGTTTACATACAGCCTAATACTGTAAAGAAATGTGCCATCTGACCACTGCTGTCAATCACTCTGGCTTGCTCCTTCTTTACATCAGCTCTTTGGCAGGAAGAAGAGTAACCCAACACTTTACAAAAACACAAATGCACGAAAAACCATAATCACACAAAACTATGATTTTTTTTATTTAAATTGCCAAAATACCAGCGTTATAAAAAATATCACATTGAGGTGGGCGTCACTCACTGAAACATTTTTCCTAATATGACAGTCCATCACTTCGCTAAGCTTAACAGCTTCACACCCTGCACCTCTGACAGCCTCTAATGTTGAGCTGAGCTCAGGCTCTTAGCTGAACGTTAAAGTAATTCGCTTTCACTTCATTCAGCTGAGGAAGTGGATTTTCTTCACCCTCAAATGGAAATACTTTGCCCTAAAAGGTGTCTTAAATGAAATCCATGGAGGTTTTGTCAAGAAGGAAAACTGCATCATTATTAGGTGAACAGTATTTTCAATTTACACCGAACTGAATCAACAGTGAAGTGAATAGATGAAAAGGTGAGTCCCAAAGCTTTTCTGAAAACTAAGGCAGGAAATCATCAGCAAGCCTCGATCTCATCAGGAGATATTATCGCTAATCAGTAGCTGTCTATATGTAACACACAGAAAAATCAAAAAAAGCAATGATGGGGGATATTAGCATCGTTAACCATAGACTGTATTTAAGTGATGGATGTAGCCTCATTTGTTTCCTGTTTTTAAAGCCTTGAACTGAATGTTTGAACCACAACAATCTCACCTGATTTGAAACCGAGTGAACAGAAGTGCAGTAGGCACCCTAGGGCAGAGCGTCATGGTCTATTTTACTCTGGATTTAGAAAATAAGCAGCATGTTGCATACAATAAAACTCAAAACAAGCAATTGAGCCCATCGTCCACCAGGCTGTGTGTCTTTAAGGAAAATATGATAGTGCTGCAACTGACAGAGATGTCTAATGCAACTGACAACAAGGAACACACAGTGGGGCTGTTTTTAAAAAGTCCATACAGGATATGGCAGATTATTAATGTAGAACTGGAGTGACATGATACAGGGATCACCTGCCCATGGCTAACTATAAACCTGCTTCAGGTTCTTGTGTGATTCCACAAAGTTCATTGCTAGTACAGTATTGTACAGTTAGCCTGCAGCTCTGCAGGGTTGCACAGGTAATTAACGCCAAGCTCAAACTGAGGCATCAAGATGCCACACTAATGTTATACCAGCATGTTCAAATAAATACTGAATGTGGTGCGATGCAGGAGAGGTTGGCAGTGGAGTGAAACATTTCACTGTTCATCTCAGAGACCGTTCAAGTTGCACACAAAACTGATTTTTCCACTTCAATGAATTTAACACTTCAATCAGTTTCCTGCTATGGATTTGTGTTGCTCTATATGTGAGCTTTCGAATCAGTTTGCACTGATATTTTCCTGCTTAGAAAAGTCAGTATGTACTCCATTTGGTGAGACAGTTTCCATATGCTGCGGACTAATAACACCGATTAGCAAGTAACGTAACGAGGAGCAGATGGGGCTGGATACACATTTTATCGTCCTTCTGCATGAGACATATAGGACTTATTAAGCAATTTTAAAGCTATTAGTTCAGAATTTGAAAATTGTAAAGTGGGCCTTATTAAACGGTGGTATTTAAGGTTAGTTGTGGGCTTAATTTCACCTTAATAAAGTCACACAACAGGGATGAGTAGGCTGCGCTGACTTAATAACTGGAGCGGGTGGGGTGGTAACAGTTCAGTGGGAGATTTTGACCCACAACAGAGGCTAGAAAACAAATTGTTAGCAGCCAGCCAGGTAATCAGTGATTCACAGGTGCATTATGGTCATTCTGTGCAATGGGAAGGTAAAGACCTTCTTATTCCCTCTTTAAATTGAATTAATGGTTAATACACTGTTAGAGGCAGTTAAAAGCTACAGCCTGGGTGCATCCCTGCTCACTGTATTGGTGCAAAGTGGCACAGCTAATGAGAGCCAATAGACACCAAGCTCAGTGTTGTGCTGTGGCCAGGTATTTAGGCTCTAGATGAACCACACCTCCCAGCAGCCACAGCTCCATAAACACAGAGGAAACCCTGATTAGACCTGATGGTGCGAGATGGGGTTGAGTTCAACAGGTGGGCTGGAGTAAGAAAATAGGTCATGAAATGCAATAAACTACAAATTCACCAATCCATGTTCTGCTCAGTAATGGCCTTTAAAAAGACATCCTCCTTTCAGGATGTTATACAGATATCTAGAAAAATCTGAGACGTTTAGATCACAAAAAGACAGTTTTTGAATTTTTAATAAGACAGTCATCTTCAAACTCTTGTCAGCAAATGTTTATCTGCTGGGAATAAAGCTACACTGTTCCAAAGAATAGTAATGTCAAAGTATCTTACTGTATATTTTACAGTAATGTACTGCCTTTCTAGAATATCATTACATTTACATAAGTAGACTGTGATTTTACATGGCAAAGGTAAAATAACATAACATCACTGTAAATACAATAAAACACAATTTACTTGTTTTTTAACTATATTTTTTTGTACACATGCATATTTAGATTGTAAAAATACATTCAGAAATGTATCATAATTTCACAAATATTTGTCTGTTATGTGAGAGAATGATCTGTTAAATTCAAATGTAATACTGTGGAAAAATATATAAAATGATCGAAAATTCATGAGAATAATCAATAATTAAAGGAGTATTTGAATTATAATTGTGCTGAAAATTTCATGTCATCTAGGTCTGATTCAATAATTCAGAGGTAACAAGTGAAAATATAATTAATAGCAATAAAAACTAAAAAAAAACATAAAACATTGCACGCTGTGCTAATTATATATTTTAAAAAATAAATGTAGAGGTAGGAATTGCAATTAATATAAATCTCAAAGTATTCACAACAAAGAAATAGGCCTCTGCACCTGGGGTGAGGGTGTGGCCATGAAAACAATGTGACATGCCATTGGATGTTGGGACACATAATAACATGACGCTAAGCATCGGCCAATGAATGTGAACTAACAACCACAAGGTCGCGGGTATGGCTGCACTGTAGGAAAACATCCTAATATAAAAGTATTTTACTGCATTTTACAGTTTTGCTCTGTTTTTCTAGAATATCGTTAAAGTTACGTAAATAGACTGATTCCACATTTCAAATGTAAATTAACGTTAAATCACTGTAATGTAATAAAACGTAATTTTCATGATTATTAAATGTATCTGTCTGTACATATGCATATTTAGATTAAAATACATTCACAAATGTATCATGATCTCACAAATATCTGTCCATTATTTGAAAGATTGAACTGTTGAATTCAAATGTAATGCTATGGAAAAGTATATAACATGATTCCTATAAGCTTGTGTTACATCACATAAGTATTATTATCATTGCTCTTCAGGGCGATCGTGGCTCAAGAGTTGGCCGTTCGCCTTGTGATCAGAAGGTTGCCGGTTCGAGCCCCAGCTTGGACACTCTTGGTCGTTGTGTCCGTGGTCAAGACTCTTCACCTACTGGTGATGGCCAGAGGGGCCGATGGTGCGATATGGCAGCCTTGCCTCTGTCAGTCTGTCCCAGGGCATGCAATCCATTATTATTTAACTGTATATATCTGTACATTTACGTATTCACCTTGTTTATTGGTAATTTCATTGTTTGATCACGTTAAAATGTTCCTAATTTAATGTTTAAAAGCACTTGAAAAAGGCAGAATCCCATGTAAAATTAGCGCAACAAACTCTATTTTCATTACTGGAAATAACCGTATTTTCATGAGGAAGTTATTTTCTGTTATTTTACGGTCGTATTTTGGCGCCCCAGCTCCCAGAATATTACCGTTTTTTTAAGATGTTTTTTGTAACAGTATACAGTAGTGTTAATGGCTGCTCATTCAATGCTTTTATAAAAACAATAAAATGCCAACAGGTGCACCTTATTCATTTAAAGGCTGACTGCAGACATGTGTTGTAGTTTAATACCAAAAAGTGTTTTCGTAGTTACAGATCGCTGTGCGCGCTGATCCCGCAGCTTAACAACTATAAGCTATTCTTGAGCAGCTGACCGGGCAACATGGGCCTCACGTTGTTGTTGTACAATTGACAAAAGCTCTTTGACACAACAAAACTCTCTCTATCTCAATTTAGCTTTGGTGACGACAGCAATAAGCAATTTTACATCTGCCAAGAGGAGAACAAATCACTGCAGGCAAGGTAGATTTTTAGCATCAGGTTTCAGTATGAAAGATAATGATTGCAAAGTTGATTGCAGGTTGCACAGACATAAAGCAACATTGAACTGACTATTTAGAGGTTCATAATTGAGGTAAGATTGTATTTGTAAAGATATTTTTGATACTTCTTATAAGACAAAAGCCATTTGGCCCACTTCATTCTGTTGGTTTGTTTTTTGCAGTATGCAACACTTCCATTTGCTAATATTGTTTAGACTTTATTGGCATATAAAATGGGAGCTGTGGACATCAGTTTAGTTCTTTATGGTAAAAAGGTAGCAAAGTTACTCAGCTGATGAAAAGAAAGTTGTGTAAAAGTAGACAGCTTTGATAGACAGTGGGCTCCAGATCATGTAGTAACTTTATTCTGACCTCAGTGTGGTGGAAAGCCAGGAGCAGCCAGGTTAGGAGAATTCTCCTGATTATTTCAAACATGTACTGCACCTCTGCAGCCCTGCAGCAGGCAGACCGTTTCTCAGCAACCTGACATGGCACACGGGGATCATTTTCACAAAGGACTTTCCCACAGTGACTGTGGCTGCCAGGGAATACTTTGCACATGAAACAACAATGCTCATGATGGGAAGCAGAAAGATCCCTTTTTATTTTGCATCCCAGATTCCCTTTGTACACTCTACAGGGTGGGCCATTTATATGGATACACCGTAATAACATGGGAATGGTTGGTGATATTCAAGTCCTGTTTGTGGCACATTAGTATATGTGAGGGGGCAAACTCCTCAAGATGGGTGGTGACCATGGTGGGCATTTAGAAGTCTGCCATCTTGGATACAACTTTTGTTTTTTCAATAGGAAGAGGACCATGTGACACATCAAACTTATTGGTAACGTCACAAGAAAAACAATGGTGTGCTTGGTTTCAACGTAACTTTATTCTTTCATGAGTTATTTACAAGTTTCTCTTTGTTCACAGCCATTGACACGCTGAAGAGGTTAACACGTGAGGAGCGGATCGAAATTGTGTTGATATCTGGTGGACGCAGTAACTGGGTCATTGCAGCAGGTTTCAATGCAAGACACCCTACAAGACCACCCATCTCCCATGCTACAGTTAGCAAACTGCTTGCTAAGTTTCGTGAAACTGGTTCAGTGTTGGATTTGCCAAAATGTGGACGCAAGAAAACTGCCACTAATGAAGAAACATCAGTGGCTGTCCTAGCTTCATTCAGCAAGAGCCCACAGCGTAGCACTCGCCACATGTCACTGGAGAGTGGCATTAGTCGAACATCGCTTCAGCGGATATTAGCTACTCACAAATGGCACCCTTACAAACTCCAGCTACTGCAGCATCTCAACGAGGATGACCCAGATCGGCCACAGAATTTGCAGAATAGGCAAAACAAAAATTGGAACAGGACCCTCAGTTCACGCCAGGTCCGAGCATTCCTAGATGAACAGTTTCCTGGAAAGTGGATTGGTCGTCGTGGGCCAGTTGAATGGCCCCCAAGGTCTCCGGATCTGACCCCTTAGACTTTTATCTTTGGGGTCATCTGAAGGCAATTGTCTATGGTGTGAAGATACGAGATGTGCAGCACCTGAAACTACGGATACTGGATGCCTGTGCTGGCATTTCTCCTGCGGTGTTGCTATCAGTGTGTGAAGAGTGTGAGAAGAGGTTTGCATTGACAATCCAACACAATGGGCAGCACATTGAACACATTTTATAAGTGGTCAGAAACTTGTAAATAACTCATGAAAGAATAAAGTTACGTTGAAACCAAGCACACCATTGTTTTTCTTCTGACATTACCAATAAGTTTGATGTGTCACATGGCCCTCTTCCTATTGAAAAAACAAAAGTTGTATCCAAGATGGCCGACTTCTAAATGCCCACCATGGTCACCGCCCATCTTGAGGAGTTTGCCCCCTCACATATACTAATGTGCCACAAACAGGACTTTCATATCACCAACCATTCCCATGTTATTACGGTGTATCCACATAAATGGCCCACCCTGTAGAATAAAATGACTTATAATACAACTAATATGAAGGTACATGCTAAAAATACACCGTACCTGTGGACTGTGCTATCATATCTCATGTCTCATGTAAAGTTGGATAGAAGATCAAAACTGAATTTTCACCAAGTATAAAATATGTTTGTCACCATTTTTGGTCTAATATTCTCTGGTGCTTATGTGTAACAAACCAACTAAAAGTAATGTTGTTACAGTGCGATGTTCTGTTGGGAAACCTTATGTTCACCCAAATCTGCATTACAGTAACATGCAGTGTATAGGTCGGCTATATAAAATAACATAATAATGTTGTTGTTTTAAATAATAACCTTTCTACAGTTTGAAGAGGACTGAGCAAATATGCCTGTTTGGAAGGGCTGCCAGGAGAAAGCCTGCTCTCTCTAAAAACAACAGTGACAGCTGTGCAGTTTAGGTTTGCATAGTTGCAACATGTGTGGCAAAAATCACAACATGCCAACACAAACACCTTATACCAGCTGTTGAGAATAGTGGTAGAGGGACAATGATGTGGCCTAGTTTTACAGCCACGGACACCTTGTAGTCACTGAGGCAGCTTTTCTCTATACCTCTGTAAGTTTACTGCAGTCCAATGCGAGGCCTGTGCAGAAGCTACAGCTCGCTAACACTGACTCAGCAACATGGACCCGACTACAGCAGCTAATCTACAACAGGAGGGCTGACAAAGAAAAGAATCAAGGTTTTGTCAAAGTTCAAATGCTGTGGTCAGAACTTAAGTGAGCTGTGTATGAACGAGTGCCCACAGATCTCAATGAACTAAACAACACCTCCACTGAACACAATGATGCGACAGACTGATACACAAAATGATTGCATGAAGTCACTGCTGCTACAGGTGGTTCGACAAGATGCTTCGTCATAGCATGCAGTCAGTTTTTCCACATGATTGCATAAATGTTTATATGCACTGTCATATATTGCTTTGTTACTCGGCGCCATAGGTAGCATTGTTCTTTGATTGGCTTCAGCTCAGTATATTTTGGACTGCACTGTCTTGTGAATGTGACAAGTGAAACTTATGGTTCACAGTACATGAGCACTGATTCCTGACATGTGGCTTTCAGCATTGCTGTAAAACGTGACACATTTCTTACTATAACAAATTATGTTAACAAAAATCCATCTGAATATCCATGAAAGGAATATAAACTAGTATATTGCCTAAATGATGTTCTAGCAGAATTGCTCTGCGGTTCCTCTGGTTGCACTGTGAGCATGTATTTTATTGCACTGTTGCTTTCTTGACCCCGAAGCTGCTTGAAAACAATTGAAAAGCTTTGGGATCAGTTAACTGATGTCACACTTGACAGCTATTAGTGCCCAACCAACCACTGAGCAGACTCTTGGCATTCGAGCGGCGCTACATTAGCCTCAGGCCATTGGCGCCTTCAGTGATGCCAAAATTTCACCAGTGTGGAGGAGGCAGTCAGAGGGTGACCTGAGAGGCCTGGAAAGACAAAATGCCTCTCTGAGCCTTACAATTTCTCTGAGACAGCATATCCCCATCGCCATCCATCATTTTAATCAAGCAGATGCCAGAGTACCTCTCTGGAGGAGGTATATGCTCTTAATAAGATCTTCCTGGCAAATTAAAAGAGCTGGGGAGTCTCTCAGTGTGAGCAGAGAGGAGGGCAGGGGTGGCTGGGCAGGACAAAGCAGACGGCGAGAGAGAACTTGGCAGGGCGCTGAGAACATTCGCCCAGTGCATCTCCAATTAAAAACAACAAGCAGCTCCCACATGTGCAGGGTACCTTTCTAATAGGAAACATTTAGTCTAGCAGGGAGAAGAGAAGAACTTAAGAATTTATTAATAACCAAATGGATACTTGTAGTTTGAAAAAAGAAAGCTAATTTCTGCTAATTTCCCTCCCTGAACTGGAGCTCTTCACCATATTTGTTATACATATATTTTAATGCTGTTATCTAAGAAAGAAAATGACTTGCTATGTGGTACAGCCTGTCCAAGAAGCACGGGTATCTCTGTCTGTGCATTGCACTCATACATTTTATGGCTGTACCTCACAAAGCAAGCTAGTTAGCTGATAACTTGGCACTCAGTCCTGCGGAAACCAATCTGACAACACTGTTGCTGCATCTTTGTTATATACAGTGTATTGCTAATGCTTGTTTTATGCTTGTGTGAAGGCAGTCTGTGAGCAGTTGTATGCCTGCAGTCTGAAGTACTGATGTGTCATCAGAGTCCAACAATGTGCAGTCGGGATTTTGGAGGACTGCACTGGAGCGTGTTTGTGGGGGGTGAAAGCCCGTCTCCGATCCGTGTCCAAACAGAAACATGTACGCAGACGGACACATTTACACGGTTCTGCCCAACCAATTGGTAGAGCACATTTTCAGGCCCTATATCTACTGAGGCTTTCACTGAAATTGACCTACATTATTGAGTCTTTTCTACCAATTGGCTTACATCTGTAATGCCCAAAAAATCCACCAGAAGGCGCTGTGAATGTAAACGGTTGGCTCTTCTTATACGTCTCTCCAACATATTTTGAGCGTTTTTGATTAAACTAAGGTAGAAAGATATAATTTTTTGATCTATGATAGTGTTAGAGGACTTACTAAACAGATGTGTGTCACCTGACAGCATTAAAAAGGGAAATTAATGGTTTAATTTTTTTTTTTTTTTAAAAGTGGTCAACCAAACGGTTGATTTGTCACTTTATGGTGCTACTGCTAACATAACCTAAATGTTATTCAAATTGATTATTGGCCATAAAATCAGACCACTAAACCCATTTTGTTTATCCATTGCTGTTGATAAATCACATTAAGTGTTAGCACAGCAAGAATATGCTGAAATAATTTCCTCAGTAAGTCATTTTTGTAACTTTCTGAGTTAATATTAGTAAATGTTGTAAAAATCAAGAATAACATGTGGAAATCACACATTTCCACATGGCACTCCCATGGGCTGGCACTCCCCACCAGTATATTGCCAACAAACCAGATGAGAGGGGCTTTAAATTGTTCTGCCAAGCAGGTTCGTCTGGCATCATCCACAACTTGCTGCTGTATCAGGGGGGGGTCTATGTTCTTCAATGCTCCCCTCAGTGAAAAGCAACAGAAGCTCCCTCTAAGGGGTAAAAAAAACACTATACAAACCCATAAATGAACCTCAGCTCTTCACAAGTTTCATCTTGGTCCAGAACTTGCACACCTCCTCTGGTGTCAGGTGCATTGGTACTGTATGACCAAACTGCACCGGTGGAGCTCCCCTGATGGCAGACAAAGACCTGATGAAGAAGGGCCATGGAGCCTGTGATTACCGGTCTGATGAAGGTCTGATTGCAATAAAATGGTTTGACAACAAATGTGTCAACCTCCTAAACAAGGCCTGTGGGTTCATGCTTCTTTCATCGGTCAAACGGTGGAGCAAAGAGTCCAACGCAAAGATCACCATCCCATGGCCATCACTCATCCCTGTATATAATTAGCATTTGGGAGGAAATGAGCTTTCTGATATGCTATTACACCTGTATAAGACAAGTTCTACGTTACAAGTTAAGGAGATGGCATATCCCACTGTTCGGATACATCCTTGACTTGAATACCTGGTCTACAAGAGGGACTGTGCCCTACTGGACCAGAAACCGATGGCTCTCAAAAGGTTTCCGCCTGGCTGTGTCTGAACCAATGATTTTGCACAGTAGCATTCAATCAGAAGTGGCCTGAAGGTGAGTATTTTGTGCTGTTGCACATTTTTCACAATTGCATATTAAAAAAATTTGCATTTTGTTGTTTGATATAATACTTTGCTGTTTTCATTCAAACAAAGGAATGTTCACGGGGATGCTGCTAGAAATAAACTGTATCCAATGCCCTGAATAGTTTTTGTTATTAATTTGATTATAATTTGGCCCTTTATTTGATTTTTTCAACTGTATTATCTACTGTACTTGCATGACATTTCATACGTTTACCATGAAGTGACATCTCAACCATTTGGTAGAGATTAATATTTTAAAAACTACAGGGTCTATTGAAAAATAATTATTGATTGTGGTTATTACTCACCCAAGTCAACAAGAAATGCAAACAAAAAATTTTCCATTGCTGTTTTCTTGGTGTGGACCTCAAAGACTTAAGACAATAAATTTAACAACAGAAATAAAGTAAAAAATAAACAAGGGTGACAAAGACCCAACATGAAGACAAAAGGAAGACGACATATCGTAGCAGGAAGCTAACTTTGTGTTAGAATCATTATATTAGAATTCAGGACCAAACGTGCTCTACATGAGCACTTAAAACTTTTTAAAAACATCCTCCGTAGGTAATTTTCTGCATTTCATTTTTTCACTGTTTATTTATTTTCACTTTAGCAACACACACAAAGCTTTCTCCCAAGGTCTCAGCACACCTGACTGACCTTCACTCGATTTCATAAGGAGTAATTAGTTCTGTGAATTTATTTGCATTTCTCATTTATCTCTGACTGCCTGTTGTATTATATGTAGTGCACACACACAGGCATGCACATGAATACAAATAATGATTATACACACAGGGAACACCCCACCCACCCCCACCCACATACCCGTTTCCTAATAATAGAAGCTTTTTGAAGCCAAGCCTTTGAATGCTTTGTTGTCTGTGGAGTTTACTCACAGGCCAAAGAGTTAGTGTTACACTTCACTTCTGCATGTGTGGATAATTACCAAGTAATGGCTTGGTAATTATCACATGTAATGTAATGTGAAAATAAGATCATTTGCATAATGCAGTCTTGAACCAAACGTTTAGTAATGCAGAAAAAGGTAAAAGTCCCCCCACCCCCCCTTCAAGTAAGCGCTATCACTTCTGTCCAGGTCCTAAATGTTACATTTCTGTTTCTCGGCCCAGTTGTGTTACACTGTAATGTGTGTCCGTTATGTGACTTTATGGCAGTGTGTGTTTTATCATCCACAGTCACTGCTACAGGATGAAAAAAACTCCAACAACAAAAACCTGCATGATGAACGGGTCAATAACACGTACAGGAACCTCTGAGGTGATGTCATAAGCACTGTGTAGGGAAGCGGTAGCTCTGAGTATAGGCTCAAAACAAACCCTACTTTAATACCTCGTTCATCTGCTCTCCAATGGACGCTTTCCAAGACACTAAAGAAGTCACTTGGAGGAGTGATGAAACGTTTCTCGTTGAAAATGATGCGCCCAGATGAACAGAATCACCTTTTTGGTACTCTCCAAGAGTTTCAGCCATTGTCACTTTAGGTTTTTTATTCACATGACAAAGGAAAACACAATCCCTTTATGCTGGACCAAGAGAAGGACTGGCAGCTACTTATGCCTTTAGAAGTTTGAAGTGGTATTTTGAGACGAGATGAGCCAGAGCAGCTGAGTAGCATGCTAACCTGAACATTTTGTATATTATCTCAAGCTGCCTGTCAACAAGCTTCAAATAATTCTTCATCTCCAAAGACAAAAGAAGAAGAAGAGCACAGAAGCAGGAAAGACTGAAGTGTAATGCCAGCTACTGTAACATATACTGCTGAGTTTCTACATGGGCTTTTTTCATATTAACAATATTAATAACATTAGTATCTAGCTGCACAGGTGCTCGACTTTCTCACTTTGTCATATAACTTTTACCAACTAGCTGTAGCTTTACCAACTAGCTTTACCAACTAGCTGTAGCTTTACACAGCATGATCTGAAACATGCCATCATGTCTCCCGAATCCAAACTGGATTCGGGAGACAGACACTATCTCTACTTTTAAGATTAGGCTTAAAACTTTCCTTTTTGCTAAAGCATATAGTTATGGCTGGACCAGGTGACCCTGAATCCTCCCTTAGTTATGCTGCAATAGACGTAGGCTGCCGGGGGATTCCCATGATGCATTGAGTTTTTCCTTTCCAGTCACCTTTCTCACTCACTATGTATTAACAGACCTCTCTGCATTGAATCATATCTGTTATTAACCTCTGTCTCTCTTCCACAGCATGTCTTTATCCCGTCTTCCTTCTCTCACCCCAACCGGTCGCAGCAGATGGCCCCGCCCCTCCCTGAGCCTGGTTCTGCCGGAGGTTTCTTCCTGTTAAAAGGGAGTTTTTCCTTCCCACTGTCGCCAAAGTGCTTGCTCATAGGGGGTCATATGATTGTTGGGTTTTTCTCTGTATCTATGAAGCGCCTTGAGGCGACTTATGTTGTGATTTGGCGCTATATAAATAAAATTGAATTGAATTGAATGCTTGATCAACTACATTATTTCCACATAGAGATCGAATCCAATAGTTAATAAAGCAATAGATTAAGAGCACCTATAGATGCTGGGTGTGATGGAAGGGTATATGATTGCAGTATTGTTAAAAACAAAAGAAAAAACAACAACAAACCAAATAATCTTTTTATCTGACTTTGCTTTCTGTAACTGAACAATTAACTCAGGAAGTGGCTATTTAAGAAAAGGTCAGCCTGAGAAATGCATATGCATGAACATGCATTTTGTTTTACAATGACATTTTTTCTTTTTCCAGTTATTTCACAGCTCTATTAAATTAAAATAAGGAATGGGGAAAATATCCTGCGTTTTTACTCTCACTGACTAAAACACACTATATAAGTACCACAGTCTGACAGATATATTACAGGTAACTGGGGGTTCAGTAAGTTGCCTAAAGACACTTTGCCATGCAGACTGGAGTAACCAGGAATCGAACCACCGACCTTCCAGTTGGTTGACACTGAGTCACAGCCCCCCCAAATAAATATATGTAAACACACAGCAGAAGATTTTTATGAACATATTTTCAACATTAATGAGGTTCATTACTATCTCTGGTATTTTAAAGGTTTATTATATCAATATATTTGTTAAATAAATATTATACTGTATAACTCTTGTAGTGGTGCATTCTAAGAAGGGGTTTTGGGGCAGCCTTTGGGAATGGCCTTGAGTCAGTACTCGCCATAAATTGCATTGGCCTGAGGCTGTCAGGATATAATGCTGGAATAACAGAGCAGAAAATATCCTGAGGGCTGAACCAGGCTGCTGGCCTATATACATCCCCGGTACACTACCAGCCTTCTTTAGCCTGCTGTGCTTCATACGAAGAAACGTACAAGTCTGGGTACGTTGGCTTATTAGAGCTCACTTAATACATCTTCAGGAAATAAACTAGAGCAGAGTTGTGCAGTAATAACACAGATGTTG
Organism: Simochromis diagramma; assembly: GCF_900408965.1. Classification (NCBI taxonomy): domain Eukaryota; kingdom Metazoa; phylum Chordata; class Actinopteri; order Cichliformes; family Cichlidae; genus Simochromis; species Simochromis diagramma. The sequence goes on along the minus strand of NW_024386764.1, from coordinate 1,184,003 downwards.
GTTGGACGAATTTAGTGCTGTTGTTGAACGCTATATGGGAAATGCAAGAAAGAACCGCTGATCTAATTTACAAGCCACGAGAGTCAGACTGTTATGAACCAGAGGCGTCCTGATTATCAAAGACACCTGTCATATTTAAAAACTCTGATGATCGTGAACTGAAAATCTGATTTAGTGTCATCAGATATCTCATTTTTACTTTTTCCTGACGATGATGTATTTAATCACGAGGGACGGATGACAGGCTCAGTTCTTTTGCCAAGTAACAGAACTGTGGAGAGCTCTAAGCACTGCATGAGGGAAATTATCTTGTCCCAAGGGCTCTGAGATCAGCTGGGACACAAAACCAAGGACACGGTCTGAAGAACTCGCAGACAGCAAAGATCTGAGAACAGAGTTAATTCTTCTTAAAATTGTGGCCAAGTAAAGGCTCTGATTTCTGTGTCCATGAGGGACCTTTGAAGAAGGCTAGCATTAAGTAATAACTTAACTCTCTCTCATCAATGTTTGGTCACATCTGGTTCAATGAAACCAACATGGCAGAAGCCAAAACTAATGGTGACGTCTCAAAAAGGGAATTTCCAGTGTGACGTATACAGTATGCAGCATGAATCCAGGGTCAAAATCAGCATTTTAGTCTGATCTAAGTTATTACTGACAGACTTGCTATGTAGACAGTTAGCATTCACTCTTTTTAAACAACTGGCAATTAAGCCTTTGTGATGGGAAAAGCAGGTTGGAGTGAGGACAGTCTCCTAATCAACAACTGTGTGAATCTGATTTACCAAATCAGCTTAAAGGACAAACGTGCTCCTCAAAAAAATGTACGAGTAAATAAAATGCACAGCACATGTGTGGTACCCTCTGCTGAGCTCTAAATTCATTTACACTCTACAGACGTCTGCTCACTTGAACAGAGAGGTGTCATTCTCTCTGTTAGGGATTCCCGAGGGGATCATTGCAGTGTCATTGTGTCTTCTGATGCCACTGCAGGTAAAACCCTGACAGGTGTGCACGGCATGAAGAAAAAGTTAAGGAAAGTGTCCGTAAGTTCAAGATAACATTACTAAATAAAAACAGGGGTGCTCTTCAAATTCTCAGTGGTGCTCAGAGTGAGAACTTCTCCAAGTAGATAAATAAAGTAACTCTCAATGTCACCAGTGACTGAGGCAGAGGGGAGCACCAATAAGTAAATAAACCGCTATTCTTACTCGACACTGAAATCTGATGGCTTTAATTGCTTCTTTATCAGTGTGCAACACCCAGTCGCTGTATGGCTTGTGTGTGTCTGTCATTGTGTGTCTTCTGTGTACTGTAGGCTATATTCGTCAGTATGAGCCTTTGAGCATGGAAGCTGAGTGTTGGGCCTGTTGTGGGGAGATAAACGACAGAAGAAGATGGCAGATAGTTGAGTCTGAAATCTCTTTAATGCAGAAGTCACCGCAGCAGCATCGACCCTATACTAAATATGCCCTCTTACAAGAACATGCACTGGATCAGGGGAGGAGAAAAATCCCTACAACTACTTTAATCTGTGCTTATTGGGGGCTAAGGATTGATATGAGCATGCATTATGCAGAGATATAAAAGTACGATTTGGCTGGTAAAATGAAGGGAGTTTACTTTTCGTCTTTTCCGACAGTTGCTGGTGATGGAAAATTCAAACCACTCTCCAAGGCATCCTCCTCTTCTGCAGACCACTGCTCGCTCACAGGTTGCAATGTTTCCCTGGAGAACTACCTGTGTGCATCCGTATTTGTGTGTTTCAGTGTGTATGTGAGCGCACCGGTGTGAGACTGGCTGTTGAAGGGCATGAATATGTCAGAAAAGCTCCAATCTGAATGTGTTTAGTAGGGTTTCAGTGCTCAGTGTTCCAGAAAGGCAGCTCTGCGCGGAGGAGCGGCCGGCCCAGCAGACCTGAGCTGTAGCTGTAATTGGCTTCGCTGCTTTAAAATGAAGGAGGAATTTTCCTCTTTAGATGGAATTATGCACCCGATGGAGCCTCTATCCATCATTCTGACCGAGGCGATTTTGACAGATAGAACACGATATCTCCTTTAATTCAACCATGGCCACACACCTCTGCAGCCCGCTGCATGGCCATAGAAGATAATTAGGAGCTTTACTGGTGACTGACTGGTACATTCATATTACATGTTTGAGTCTCTTTGGTAGGCTAGGCAGGGACATCCACACAGGCACCTGTCCTATGAATGGTTAGTAAACTAATGGCTTGAGACAGATTGTTTAATGTATTCTGGCTACTTTCCTTCTAGAAATTTGAAATATCTATTTTAAAAATGGGCAGGCTTGAATTACAGAAGTACATTTTTTTCATGAGACAACATATTCAGCATATTAACATTGTTATCAGACGGCGTTTTCAAATGTATCCACTTCGGAGAGTGTTTTAAAAAAGCTCAGTTTTCCTTGACCACAAACGCTGTCTCAGTGTGGACGGAGAGTGTGCACACGGCCTGATCCAGTGCTGTTTTGTCCTTTTGAGTCAGTGCCTCGATATACTGGCCACAGCGATATAGGCTTCCAAGAGATAACTGTCCCATTTAAGAGAGGCTCCAAGTTGGCCTTAGGAGGCTGTAGAGGTAATAGCGCATGGCCTTTAGCCAAACAGCAATAATCAACATCCCAAAAGTTCACTGAAAAGCTCAAGTTCCAGTAATCAGATTCCTTTTTGACACTTCTCCATGTAACGTTACACAGCCTGTAGATTTGGGTTTGTAAATTTCTTTATAGCACCTGTGGACTACCAGCTCACTTTCATGTTAGGAACTTCAAGGTTGTAAGAAAAAAAATATCAATGCAAATTATATGAACCACAGTTGGGACACGGCTCACAGCCTCTACAGCAGTTCTGTATTTTTGGCTGCACCAACACAACCCCAGTTTGAGCGCGTCATCATGAGCTGATTCAGTCTCTGAAGCAAGCTCACGTATACGTATATGCAAATATTATAGGAGAATGTCCTGCGGTGCTACTGCAAACCCTACCAGCATCTCTTCTCTTTAATAAACTCTGAATGAAATAAATCATTGTTTATCAGTTTTAATCATGGGAACAGGAGGTTACGGCTCATGGAATCACCTTAATTATTGTTGTGCAGTATGATGCATAAAATGCTCACTGTGTGTGTGTGTGTGTGTGTGTGTGTGTGTGTGTGTGTGTGTGTGTGTGTGTGTGTGTGTGTGTGTGTGTGTGTGTGTGTGTGTGTGAGAGAGAGTTTACTCCAGCATCCTGCCCGCTCTAATTACTGTGGAGAGGGAATCCACAGCAGCTCCCACAGGGTTCCTGTCACAGCCAGCCGCCTCACCGGGCTCCTGTGTCCAAACACAGAGCAGCTGCCAGAGCTGACATATCAGTGCGCACACACACACACACACTTGCTGAGCTACATCATTAGCATAGCATGCTGCTGATAATCCTAAGGATGCAGCATTTACCCAGGCTGCATTGCTCACATTCCTGCTGAAACTGCTGTCTCAGTAACAAACAATTCAGTCCTGGCATGACGAGGTCACATGATGGTCCAAAACAAAACTTCTGTAGTTAAATGTGCTCTCTGTAACATTTATATCTATTAGTTTTTTTATGCTAATGTATGAAGAGATTATGTAATAAAGTCTTTCCTTGACTGTGCTGGTTGTCTATGTTAAAACATGGACTTTTTTTCTGTGAAAATCCAAAGGATGCTCCTCGCTGATACTCGCCTAGTCCACAGATCAATACAATTATTAAACCAATAGTTCCCAATAAAACAGTTTCAAAACTCAACAAAAGTCCCAAATAAGAACAAACAGAAACCCATTTTAACAGTTGAACAGTTTTAGCACAGCAAACTGATGTTAGTCAGCTACTGCTTCATTTTATAACCAATCTAAGTTTGAAGATAAGCCAGAATCAAAAACCTGATTTCTTCCTTAAAAACTGTTTTAGCCAGAGTTTAAGCATAGGGACGCTCCTTTAATATTGTTACAGTCAATATTAAGCAATTTGTTCAAGTTAGAAGGGATTCCTAACATTAGCTCATAAGCTAACATTAGCCAGAAAAAGCCAGTTTTATGAAGGCCACATGGGTAAACTAGAATTTGATCAGCTTCATGGAAAGTCTGTAGAGGCGTCCCCCGACCCCCAACATAGTGGCCAATACATTACAGGGATATCTGGGCAACTGATGCCTACTAGCAACCTGACCCCTGGGGCTGATTTGTTAATTTAGCTGAACATTTTCAAAATAAGTAATCAGGGTTGACTGTAGCTCAGGAGCTAGAGCAGGTCATCCACAAACTGCAAGGTTGGTGGTTAGAGCCCTGTCTGCTCCAGTCTGTATCAATGGCTGCTAGTCATTGGTCTGTATGCCAACGTACCCTTGGCCAAGATACTGCACCCTTCTCCGATTGCTGCGTATTGGTCTCCTATGTGAATGTTAGATAGAAAGCACTTGTATTAATGGGTGAATGAGGCATGCTGTATAGAGCACCTTGAGTGCTCCAGCAGAGTGGAAAAGTGCTATTAAAAAGAACAATGCAGTCCAGTAACATCATTTATTAACCAGCCCAAATGTTTTCTGTGTATTGTGCAGTGCTTGCTAATATCATTCCAACGAAAACCATCTATACTACATACAAAAATACAAATACTAAATACAAATGCTCACCAGCTTAAAAAATACATTTAAATGTAACAGATTTTTAACAGTAATGTAACAACATATTAAACTAACACGGACGGTCAACACAATCAGCCAACATGGGCATTATGCAGCTAACTGTAACTTTATTACACAGCACGTGTTTTAGCTTCAACACATCCAAGAAAATGTTGTTGCAATTGTACCGACACTCAGTCTCTAAGCTGTGACCAAGACTACATCCCACAGTTCAACCGGTCAAACACACAGGACCAAGAAATGGTTGAAAAAAGAACAAAAAGTAATATGAGGATGTTTGGCAGCAGATTAAGTGGGTAAACTTGGTTAATTCTGAAGGTAAAATAACAGCCAGCAACAGCCATTCAGGTTTGCGTACATCCTCGTCTCCTTTGTTATAAAATGTTAAGTGTGTCTTTTGACCGTGCCCTCTATACCCGATGTGATTGCAGTGCTACTCATCAACAGAGCAACAGGGGGTGATTGAGCTGATGTGCTTGAGCACCTTGTCAATAGCCCAGAAAGCATTTCTGCCCAGTGATGTGTGCTTCTAATCTATTAACTGGATGACTCGAAGGCAAAGAGAGCAATGAAGATGGAAGGGGGTTAACTACACTGGAAACTTAATTTTAAAAAAGCAAAGGGGAAACATTGATACCCCCTACACCTTTGTATTAACTGCTAGCAATGCCTAGCAAAGTCTACGTTATAACCTCAGTGTTGAAAGACTGCCAGAATAAACTGCAACGCTCCTGGTTGATAAACTCGTCCATCATGCCGATGAATATGTTAGTAGAGGATGTAATTAGGAGGAATAAGCGATGGCCATGGTGACTGAGCAGACGACGAAGGAAATTCCTGGCACTGAGCCCAAAGCTAAAACAAACCCCCACTGTGGCCATGAGGCTGAATGCATAGCAGGCTAAAAGCCTCCAACCAAGTTCTTAATGAACGTTTGCTCTAAATGGCTTAGCTGGTGGCGGGTCCCTCTATGACCCATGCCCACCACATGAGGGGCACTCTCACGACAAAATAACACATCTTCATAATGGATCCGTTCACTACAGAAAGTCAAATGTTCAAGGGCTTAATAACTTCTCCAGAAAAAAGAAAAAAAGAGTCGTAGGAAGGAATATCGAAAAATGATGCTTAGGACTTTATCAAGGCTCCAAAATATTATCAAAGGTACCATCGAGGCAGACTGGAGGAAATTCTAATAAAGGCCGGCTCACACATTTGGCAGTTTTTTTATCTGATGGATGTTCATTTCTCTCGCTGAAGATTTTTTCCCTTTCAGAACTGTAACTGCCATTTCAACTTCTGTCCGTGCTCAAACTTCCTACCTTTCCTTTAATATCCTAAACTTAAGCTGATGTGCATTTCCATTTTTCTATTTAGTTGTTTAATCAATATGTACCCTCCTCCGGAAGTCATTTTAAACAAGGCTGCATGTTAAAGTGTCTTTATATACAAGCTTGTTCACTGCTTTAGCTCGACAGTGCTCGACAGCCACGATGTTTTCCCTTATCGCGCTCTCTCAAATCAGTCCTCATCCTGTAAACGATGACCTACCAAAGACGTGCAGAGAGAAGGGAAATCTCTTTAAACAACAAGTATCCAAGTGCCGGATCATATTCTTAAGTAATTTGGTGTTAAGACTTTTTAGTCGGCCATGAGACATTGATGGATTAGCTTATTTGAACTGGTATTAAAGTAACATATTGGTCCATCTACTGACATGGAAATCAAAAGTGTGTTATATTACACAACAGTAACTGCGGGTTTGCCATCACACTTGTATGACAGAAAGAGAAAAATTGGTATGTGGGATTCCTACAGCTCGGTGAGAGCATATGAAGGCAGCCAGCCTCTGCATGGCCTGTAGAGCCTGTATGGATGATGGATGACAATAATTATGTGGAACATCCACTTGTATGGTGTGTACGGGGGGGTGAGGGTGGGGAGAGTGGGTAGACTCGTGCTCATGTGATATAATAACAGTGACGCATGGCTGTTCATTCCTGGGGCTCTGTCCACTCCATCACCCGCCCCCACCACTGCCTTCAGTCTCCAATCCTTAACCTGTCTACAGGAGGTAAGGTGCTGGCCTTAGAGCCAGCACAGCTTTGAAAACACTTCAAGAACATTACCAGCCTTCAGGCTGCAGAGAGAAGGCCAAAGTGTTGTCTCCAATAAAAGTATAAAATCAGCAGGAAACCCTTGACATTGAGTGAAATTGAGCACTAGTGGACAGATGCAACAGCTAAAGGCTAGGATGTAAAGTCCTAGTCAATAAGTGCAGCTGCTTATGTTGAGAATTAACTGATCCAGTGAGATTTTTACCAACAAGCTCTGTGCAGCGTGTTTCATGTATTAAACACTTTGCTAATGTCAGTGTGAACACTAATATAACATACACGATGAAACCAGCCTGGTTCTTATGATTCTCTGACATTGCTTTGAACATGAAGTATTGGACGTTTATGCTTGTTCTTGCCCAGTTTTCTCTTTTTGGTGGCCAAAGGACTGAAATGTGATTAAAACAAGCAGAGGATTCATCGGTGTTGTGATACATGTTAGATACATGTTTGCTGTTTGCTGCCATTTACTGTTTGCTTGTCAGCTTTGACATCTTTTTCCTATTTCTGTTGTGTTTTACTCAACTTCTATTGTATTTTGTGTGCTTTTGATGCATGTTTCTATTTTCTGGTGTTTCCTTAAGTTGTAGAGCTTTTGAACTCTTACAGCCGCTGTACAAGAAGCCTTTTCCACACGTGTAGAACAGACTGAGTTCCCTTTACAGTTTAAGTGTTGACAGTTGGCTAAGAAAGCCATTTCTATCTAGTAAAACCTTTCTGGCTAAATGCAAATGATGCTGGTGCAACGCTAATAACATAAGCAGGGGCCGTTGTTTGGTTTCACTGGTCAGGTCTGACCTCAGACCTTTGTTGCATTAAAGTCTGAGCTCCGGAAGCAGAATTTGTTTTGCTCTTTAAGGCAGAGCCATTCATGTGTCACTAGCATTACAGCACAATATAGTGTTTTTTGTGGCTAAAACACTCTGTGTGTCAGTGCTCTGCTTATGGCTTATTTAGTGAGTCACAAATACACAACAGCAGCAGTAAAGACTAGAGGTTTTACAGTCCTACCAATGATTAAGAAGAGCTCTGCTGCCACACTGATCCGTCACTGTAAGCTGGGGCCTGTGTGGCTGCTCCAGCTTTCTGTCCAGCCTCAGAGGGCCTTCCAAGGCTTCAACATGTCAAAGTGAATTTAGTTGTGATTAATTTTTGTTTTGTTTTTAAAGGAAGTATTTAGATAAAGGACAAAAAGTGATCACAGGGTGCAAATGATGTAGCATTCATTCATTATTCACCCTGAGGAATGTTTAATGTCAAACGATAATCGTTTCGCTGAACCCAGCTTCCCATAGTTCCTGAAATTTGTCGGCTGAGTATGAAAAGTTTCCCTTATTCATGGGTAAAAAAAAATCTAAGAATATGAGAAAAAGATAAGTAAATAGAAAATATAAGAGAAAGACAAAAGCAAACAGATGGAATCTATTCAGTAAAAATAAAAAATAATGAGCCTGGGTCAGTTAAGTGTCATACGTGCCTACTTTATAAGCCAGTGTCTGAAAATGGAGAGCTTTAAAAAGACATAAACTCAAACAAATGGCTTCTGAGATTCAAAAGCATTCTACTGTACAAACAGGAAAAATGAAAAACAAACACAAAGATGAATAATCATCTGTCAGTTTGTCTGTGCAGAAAGACACTTCCTGACAAGAACTGAATAGCAGCCAGTTTGCAAATGCTATAGAAACAGCATTAATAATCCACACTGAAAAGTAAGAACAGGCATAAGAAGAAGGAAAACAGAGGAAAAACCTGGCAAGACACAGCATGGCAGAGGCACAGGCAGCTGGAGATGCATGTGGATCTGTCTCAACTGGTTGTCTGGCTATTTTCCTGTGATGGAGAAAACAAAAGCTGGGCAGCAGCTGGGACAATGCCTCCGCTGTCTACGTGTCATCTCTGTCTGCCTCCGGGTAAAAGACTATCATACCTCAATATCCTCCACCCACAGTCTGTTCAATTAGAACAATGCTGAACCACACTTGGGAGAAACAGGAAGGAAAGTTTATTTTTCTTGTCACATCTTTATTCCCCTCACGTGATCGAAAAGTTACTTCTTCAGCCTCATTGCTTGTTGTTTGGCGCTCACATATTTTTGGTATGGATCATGCCTTTGTCATTCCCTAAAGATATTTTTTTGAACAACACGATGCAAAAACACCATTTTCCAGCAGAAGGTTTTATCTGATACTCAGGTGGTTTAAACACGGGAAACATTAATGTTTTCTGACGGCGCTAAAATTCGACACCAACGAGGCAGTATTGGTCCAGTTGGTGCTATCGAAGGGAAGAGGGGGTTCTAATTAAAACTAACGAGCTGCATGTGTTGTCTGTGTAGCTTTCAAATGAGTTAGCTTGTTGTCAGATTGAGTTATTTCACCTTTTCCACCCGCAGTTGTAGCTTGCTCTTTCTCTCTCAGCCTGTAAATGAAAAGTGTCAGTGGGTGGCCACAGTAATGTCACATGTTACTTTGTGAAGTCTTGATTTTGACATTTGGACTGGAGGGTGAGGCGTGGTTAGCAAGACACATTTATTCTGTTTGTATTTTTACACATTTGGGCGGATTAGGGGACGGTTGCATGAATATAGGATGAGGTTCATTCATTTGGCTCACTGAGGAAGCACAACAACTTTTGATGGCAGCAGTGACACTGTTTAGTTAGACTTCACAACCAACTCTCAGCTTGAGTTGTGGGGCAGGAACTGCATGTTATGGATGTTAAATAATAATGAAGAAACATGGACAAAGATGTTTGGGCTGGTTCTGAGCACACAGGTGTGCAGCATGCATGTTTAGACTTAACATTTAGATTTAATGTTTAAAATGGTGTTTTAAATATAAAAAGTTACAAATATTTTAGTAAATGTTGTAAAAAATGACTCGAAAAAACGTGTTTTTGTGAGGTTTTGAGCTAAACGTGGAAAAATGTCGTCATTAAACACTTCAGGGTGTTTCAGTTTACAAACGGCGCCACATAGAATACGTTACTCTGATTGGGTGATGTAACGGCATGTATTCTGTAACTAGAGCTGGGCAAATTTATACCAAGATAAATAGTTTGCTCTGGCATCAACACAATCGGTTAGTATTAAAAAGAAACGAAATAAAATAATAGTTTCTAACCGTGAAGAATAATTCTGCACACTGATGAGAAAGATGTCCTGTACCTGGTGCTGGTTGATATGCTTGTTTCTGTAGATACTGCTGTCATGTAAAGACATCTATCTGAAAATCGGCTGAGATTTGGGATCAAAAAAAGAATCCCTTTGAACGTGGACATAAATTTTCCATGTTTCTTGGTCTCTCACTGGGCTGCTTACAGACTCCTCTTCCTCATTAAGAAAGTAAAGCACCAGGAGTCTTACCCTGACCCTCTATTCTAGTCTCTGAAGCATCACTTTAGTTAGAGATAACTCAGAAATCTGAATTCCAGTCAATTATATTTCTTCTCCACTTGTGTGAGGGAAAAGTTTCTGCATTTCTTCCCTGGATACTTCTAAGACAGCTTGTTAGTGCCAGTACTTCTCAATCAGTCCAGCAATCCTCCCCTAGACAGAAACCAATGAGCCAGCGTGCTACTGGCAGTGCCCACTGCTTTCCACTTAGGAATGCTAACATTACAGCAGTTGCCATTTTCAGCTCAACCCATCATAGAAACTCCCACATTAAAACAAGTAGGAGCAGAGGTATCCCTTTAATGACCTGCACGTCCAATCCCCTCTGTGGACCGGGTCGTGAGAGAGCCACAGATTCCAGGAGGGATTTGAGAGCTTCTCTGTCTAAAGTTTCATAATATATTGTCAGTGCGTGAACATGAGGCCCTAGTGTATTATGTTCAGCATTTATATAATCCCATATGTAACATAATAGCCTGTGCTAAGGCAGGGAAACAAAAGCACAAAGCAGGCAGGAGCTTGAACACAGTGCATTGGATTCCGTCACATTTATCTGTTGCTTTCAGGACTGTGTTTGAAAGGTATTCCACACAGAAAGGGGAGAACCAGCATTCGACTGCGAACTACAGTCAGCCCCTGACATCAGGTCACGAACATAAGCAAACATGTAAGATAAGACGACGAAGGGTGTGATGATGGAGCTCACAGAAACCAGGTATGTGAGCTCTGGGGGTGAAAAATATTGCCCCAAACTGCAGTTCCTATAGTGGCCACTATAGGCCACCACTCCTCCTAAACATCAGCAAGACTAAGGAGCTGATCGTGGACTTCACTACAAAGCAGGCGAGGAATTACAAACCCCTCATCATCAGTGGCACGCCAGTGGAGAGAGTGGACAGTTTCCGATACCTGGGTGTCCACATCACTCAGGACCTGTCATGGTCCTGCCACTTCAACTCCCTGGTTAAGAAAGCCCGTCAGCGTCTCTTCTTCCTCAGAAGACTTAGAGACTTCCATCTGCCACTGAAGGTGCTCAAGAACTTCTACTCCTGCACCATCGAGAGCGTCCTGACGGCAAACATCTGCACCTGGTTTGGGAACAGCACCAAGCAGGACAGACGAGATCTGCAAAGGGTGGTGCGCTCAGCCGAACGCATCATTCAATCAGAGCTCCCTGACCTGCTGTCCATCTACACCAAGCGGTGCAAGTCCAAAGCTAGGAAGACTATGATGGACCTCTCCCATCCCAACAATGGACTCTTCTCACTGTTGAGGTCTGGGAAGCGCTTCCGCTCCCTTAAGGCCAAAACAGAGAGACTGAGGAGGAGCTTCTTCCCCCAGGCTATTCGGGCCCTGAACCAGGTGTAGGACTGGACTCTCCCACACACGTCACTATAAGACTGGACTCTCACACACATCATCACACATTTCCTATAATCCTATAATTCCTATAATTTATAATCTTTATAATCTCTTCTGCTATTTGCACACTCTTTACTGTAAATTCCTAAGTTCATTTGTAAATTTTTGTAGTAAACTGTAAATTGTAAATATTGTAAAACTTTTCTTCTGTCATTTAATGGTCGGGCATTGCACAGCTACAAGCCTTTCACCCCCATGTCATACTGTGTATGGTTGTGTGTGTGTGACAAATAAAATTTGAATTTGAATTTTGAATTTGAATTAAGGGTGTAAAAGTAAAATAATCAACTTTACATCAGAAAATGTTTGGCTTTGGTCTCTAAGGATCAGCGGTCCCCAGCCTTTTTTTCAAGTCTTTAAGGTGTCGCAGATAAATCCAACTAAATAAAACCAGTACGGCCCAGTACCAAACGACCCACGGACCAGTACCGGTCCGCGGCCCGGGGCTTGGGGACCGCTGCTTTCATAACCACTCTCTGGGGATGAATATTTTTATAAGTCCTCCATGTGGATTGGCAGGTGTCCACACCTCCACCTCTGTGGGATTCATGACAGTATTTAACCTGAAACATTATTATTGGTTTTATTTGTTTTACACCAGTCAAATAGTCATTTTTACTCCTGTTTAATTGACCAGTAAATTGGTCAGCAGCAACCTTGTATTGGTACGCATGCATGCCAGTATCTGCACACCTACTGTATCTCTTAAGTGATGGTATAACAGGTAAGTGACAGAGTTTAAGGAGTAATGTTAGGCAGATGATGTTATGAGTACATCATATTAAACTGGATTTATTTATAGCAGAGAGAGAAATTACTGGTCCTAATACTAGTACTAAGTACTATTGGGAATATAGTGTGCAAATATGGAGCAGCACTTATATTTATAGACTTCATAGCATTTCATTTTAAATGGTAAAGCCTCCTCATGGCCAAGGCGCAAGGAAGTGAACTGGTAAAGCCTTTTCTCTGTGCTGCTCTGAAACTCCTCTCATCAACAGCTACAAAGATTACAGTGCTGTTTATTGACACAAATACCACATGTCATGTAGTGGAGGCTGACGGCTCTCCCTATATGTACACTTTGGGCTGTGGTAGACTTTAAATTTGTAGTTTTGGAATTCCATTATCAGAGTCCAAAACTTGCACAGTTTGAGGCACGAGTGCATTTTTCCCTGTTTTGTTTTGCTCATATGTTAGTCACAACCGAAAATATGAGCCTATATCGTTTCATAAGGTCCGTCACGTAGTGTAACCTCACTCCACCACTTGCCTCTTCACAAAAACACTGCAGTGTGTGAAAGCACGCACAGGAGCATCTGACTTGCAGTGAAAGTGGCAGTTACAGCCATTAGGTCACGTCCTCCTCCGGAAACAGGTGTGTAAAGCCTGCACATGACCTGAACACTGCAAGGGGCCCCTTGCTGGGGTCAGGTCAGGAGCCCCTAACATACTGGCCTCCCTCCATCTCCAAGCCCAGCAGGGCCACAGGTCACTTCTAAAGCTATGTACTGTCATTTTAATGCTGTGCACCACCTCCACACAGCCTGGAGGCTCAGAGACCTTTTAGAGTGTTCTGCTCCGTTGCAGAGTAATTCCAACCCAGAGATTTGCCTCTCTCATTTTACACCATTTTAATTCCCACTCAGCATTTGAAGTTGTGACAGGCAGACTGGTTGGCTTGCAACACCCGCTTGATGATTGATTCCCCATTAATGGTTAACTGCTCTGTTAGCAAAAAGCTTTAATGCATGGCTGATAAGCTCCACTGCTGAAGATGTTAAGCAGTCTAATGTTGTTAGAGCGCACTGCAGGGATGTCACGCACCACGAGCTGTTCGTGTCAGATTTTCATCTGTGGTTTTTTCTCTTCTTTTTTGTGATTTCTACCACAGAAACTAAATCCTCAAAATGCAAATTCAGACAAAAAGGCACAATTTGGAATATCAGACAAAATTCTTTCACTTTCCATGTAGGAGATTTTTTCAGTCTCTGCACGTGTGCAGTCAAGATAAAGATGTTTGGTCAGACAAGGAGTGTTCAGGATATCTACAGAGAGCAGAGAGGCTCAGTGCAACCAAGCTTCCCTCATCCTGATCCAGACGACACTGCTTATTTGAATCAACATGAGAAAGCAACCAAAACAGTGCAGTTCACCTCGTATGCCTTTAACTTATTGACATGTAATTATATTCCACTGTGGGTTTGTGGTAAAATCTAGAACAAATGCAGACTCACCATTTTCATTAATGACGTCTAATTGCAGAGATGGTTGAAAACAATCTAAGTGGCATTTTTAAATACATACTGAATATTTAAAATACAGTGAAAGGCTGGTGAACGCAGCGAGTTCCCACGGTCACTCCACACTGCAGCAAGAAACAGAAACTCCTATTTCTCCTGTTTATTTGTATCATATGTTCATAAAGTTTGGAGACAAATTTCCCATCCTGACTTTTAATGAAGACATTAAACATATTAGAGGGGAACAGAAATGCAAAGCACACCTAACAGTCCCACCTGCGTCAGCTGTTTATTCACTCTATACTGGAAAGAATAAAACATATCAACACTCCGTGTCCTCAGCATCATGCTAAAGACATCTGCTTCCATCATGTTGGTGCCTAACATGTATCTTTAGGTGCTCCTAAAGTCTCTCAGTTGTATTCAGCCATGGTCATGTTCACATCTTTCTCACAGGTCATCTGTGGCCCAAAAACTGCTCTTTTCTCTTACAGTTTTCTTCCTTGAAATTTCCACGATGAGCATGAAGAGAAATAATCTTAAAGGGAATTTTAGTCTTGCAGAAAGTTTTTCGCAAAACTCAATCTCTGAAATATCTTATAGTCTGGTTTTCAGAGTAAACTCTCAGTAGGAGGTCTGAACTGTGCCCATTTGACCCCCAAAGTCCAGTTTGATTGACGAGTGTGTTCACTGAATACTTTGCCTGGTACAGTTGAAATGGTTGCTGTGCTTCAGTGGGATTCGAGCATAGGATGGATGACGTGTGATCAAGTACAGAACCCCAACACTTGCTCTACAGCAGCAGCCTCCAATAAAATCACACTTTTAAGTAATTAACAAATCTGTGAGGCATGTGACAGGATGGAGCATCACCCCTTTAAAAATGTTCCAGTCAAAACACAAAAATGCATAAAATCATGGCGTTCATTCTGCTCTGCAAGAGTGTTTTCAAAAAGCTTTTGTGCATGAAAGACGAGTGAGTGCAAGAGAAGAGCTGCCGCTGAGACAGCAGGGTCTCAGCAGCAGATAAGCAGCTCAGGGTCTGGATCATTAAGTGCAGACTAGTGGGATGGTGCCGAGAGGGAACAGGTCTGCTTGGGAAAGGTATAAGGAAACTTCACTGTCTTAAGTATTACAGTCTCCCCAAAGTCTACAACTGTATGCAGGTGTGACCTTCTGTACTTGGAAAAGATATCTGCTGCAACTTGCTCTATGGCGCCATCTGGGTTATTCTCAGGAATGACAAACCTACTTACAGGACACATTTTTAGCTTTTACAGGTTGACTAATACGCTATCTGGTGTGAGCAATCAAAAGTTTGTGTATTAAACTGGTGGATCATGTGTACTTGCCAGTCACGAGTTCATGTTGAGGACCATGTAAACTATAATAAATACAGATACTTGACAAAAATGTCAAAGCTTAACTTAGAGATAGACATAACATCATTAATTACCTTTAAGTTTGCATCAGTTCAGTTCCTCCCCACAGATGATTGTTTTCTCTACGTCTGGATAAATAAAAAAACCCATTTGTGTTCTAACATTTCCCTTAGAACCAGTCAGTGAAATTTATGCTAGTAAGTCAGACTATTTTCATGCCCACGTCATTTTCTGGAAAAGCCAAAACTTCAAAGAAACTCCAGTTGATCAAACTGTGAATGATAACACATCTACAGACCAACAGAAAGACTCGGAGCTTCCAATATAAACGTTGCTGTCATATAAAAGATTTAAGACTCCTGGGAAAGTGTAAAATCCAGCTGTGTTAGCAAAGTTATCAGTCAAGAAGCCATTTGTTTGGCTTTCAGCAGGGCAAACATCCAACAGGAGGATTATACCAGGCACTGTCATTTGCTTCGTATTCATATTTAGCTCCTGATCTGAGAATTATAAAATGTTTATGGTTGACAAGTTATCGGCCGTGAACTTGATACCTCTGAGAGTCATTTCTCTATCAGCTGTAGTCACCTACTAAGACCAACCGTGATCAGACAACTACAAAAGTCTCGTTTACACCTGGAAATTGTGAAGTTGTGATCCATGCAGATGTAGTGCAAGCTATTGGTCAGTCTTCCCAAAGTAATCATCAGCATAGAAAATTTAAAAATACAATTTGAACTGCTGCATGACACTTAACTCAAAACATGATCTTTCCTAACTGCAACCAAGTAAGAAATGAAAGTAAAAGAAGAACTAAAACAAAAAATCCAAACACAGAGGTCCCAAAGTCTCCTGGATGATAAGTCTGTGATTTATACTACCACGAACACTGCAACCTTTAAATGTGCAACTTGCAAATGTCTAAAATGGGATTTGTAGAGCCTACGAGGAAGCCTGTACAAGCGGCTGATGTTGTTGCCAGCATTTATACCTGTGCAGGCTGGGCTCATGCAAATGTTCAGTAACATTTTCAGGGTATATTTTGTGGATGTTAATGTGTTCATCTTGTGTCAAAATGGCATCCTTAGTTCTGCTGTTCAAAAACAGGACTAAGGGCCTCCTCACATGTTTACCACACTTTGCTGTATGTTTTGCATGAATTGGTTGAATGCCAATTCAGGTTTTTAGAAATGCTGGTGCAAAGATATCTCCTCTACTGGAGTTCTCTTCATCTCACTGAATACTGTATGTTTGTGCACATTTTGTCATCATTTTGACTGGTTTAACTTTATCCCTTTTGTGTTCGTGCAGATCCTTTTGCAACAGCACTTGGCTTTCCACACCTCGCCAGTCAAAAGTAATTTAATTACCAGGTCTTATAATGCTAAGTTGGAGATTTCTGACATTTTCAGAGCAACCTACCTAAGATGCTGATGATGACACTGATGCTCCATGATTATCCCTGCTTGAGTCATGGTGTAACAATCCCTGCAGGTCAAAGGCTCAGTTTTATAAACTTGCTGGGTGTGTAGCAGCAGTGCAGCTATCATTCATCTTTCATAATGTGTCATTTATCACTGCTAATCCAGCTCAGACAGCTCTCTTCCTCTCTCCCTCTGTCTCGCTCTCTCTGCCGTCTTAATGCCTTTTTAAATGGCCGAAACGACGGTGGACTCGCACACAGGAAATGGAGAGTGCTAGAGCAGGAACAGGACTATAAAGAAACTAATTAGCCATATCACGTCCTGAGGCTGCAACATGGACTCTTGGTTGGTGATGTCATCCTGGGTTCAATGTACCATGAAGTCAAATTTGTCCTTGAGCAAAAATATTTAACCCAACCCAACCTACCCTGCACAGTACAGAGAAGTCCCAAAATAAGCACCAAAACATCCCATGCAGGCACCAACTAATCAGCTAAGGCTTTGTTTGATGGTTAACGGCATTTTCAGTTGACCTGGAAGCAGCTGAAAGTAAAAGCCGATCAACATTACGGCACAACACCATGAAAGTGGCAGTACATGAATAAGAAGCCTACTCCCGGACTTTACCATTGTTGTATGTCATTAAATGTCATATAATGAGCTGCTAAAAGCTACTTGAGTGCAGTTTCCTGCTTTAGCCTTGGTATATGAAGATGATAGACTACTGCCAATAAATTACTTGAAATAATTAGAGATGTGTTTAGTTACTCAGAGTAATGACCTTCATGGTTAAATCCAAGCACGAGCCATTGGAAGCATGCAGTATAAATGAAGACAGATTCAGAGAGACAGATGTGAGAACACAAACTAAATCCAGCTGAGGATAATTAGACCAAATCCAAATGCAGCTGAACAAACTCAAACAGAAAGAGAACAGCAGCACTGACGGAGGCATGATGATCCAGCGATTACAGTTTTTCCACAATAGATAAGAAACATTTCTTGACACCCTCAACAAACCGACGCACTGCCAAAGTCCCGTCCGAGGTCCTCACAAATCCCTGTTGGCTAATTATGCTCCTGCCTCTCCTCGTCCTCTGTGAGACTCAACCCGGGTTCATCCAAACAATGGAGTCATGTGTTCGTTCTACAGAATCCAGACCAAACAGTCTCTGCATAGAAATACAAACATTTCTGCAGAAAGAGAGAGAGACCTATAATATAGTATGATTACATCGTGTGTCACAGCACAGTACAGGCTGAATGTTGTGCTGTATTGTGTATTGACACATATTTTAATCCTAGATATTCTCTGTGTACTTTCTCTGTGTTCACTTGTGCGCTGGAGAATTGGCCGATGCTGTTAATTGATTAAAGTTTGATATGTTCTTCTACCTCAATAACTGTCTTCTGAGAGTTCATCAGAGTACTGTAGCTGAAAATGCACCATCTAGTCTTTAAACCACCGATTACATATGAGAGAGTTTTGGCTTCTTCTCTACTTAACTTGTAGCACGGTGGTAAAAATGCAGAGAAATGATGCAGAAGTGTAAAAACTGCAGTTCCTCTAATGGAAAGTTAAGATTGAGTCTAAAATGAAGAAGGTTAAAATGTTCAACTTTAAAGCATAAATAGACATGTGCAAAATCAGCCTTGGTCTCAGTCGGGACGCCACTTTAGCTCAGCGGGTGAGCAACCACGGGCCACATGGCCCGAGTGAAGCGGGACGGGTTTGAATCTGCGTGTCTTCCCCTCTCTCTCTCCCTAGTGTCCTGTCCATCTTCTCTGCTCTACTATCATACGAAGGCAAAAACGCAAAACAAATAATCTTTAAAAAAAGTTGTGTGGATGCTTTGATTTACTGCTGTGGTCACAGAAATCTGTATCCATTCACCGTCTTCTAGGCTTCACCTTTGACATTATTACTGAACTGGATGTTTCAACCAGAGTGATGGTAAATCTGGCAGAGCCCGCTCTGTAGTCAGGATGAACACAGCCATGGAACATCACGCCACCAGACTGGTTAAGTTCATCTTTTATATACAGTTTATGTTCAGCGCCTGCTTCATTTTTCGTGTCTGGGAGAACTTGAGCATCTCTGCTCCTCGTTATGACCTGGATGTCCTCAAACTTCATTTTAAGTGAACAACCCTGTGCTATATTTCATGAAGTCTAAATTGCATTGTTTGGCTGTCTTGCAATGACATGTGGCAATTTCTCCTGATTATGCTGCTCCCAGAGAATCTGCTGAGATTGGGTCGCACTCTCTGCTCCTCCTTTCATTCCATGGAGAAAAACATGGTTCAGTCACTAAAATTTCAGCTGAAAATTAGGTTTTACATCCTACCTGTTAAAATTACACTTCATTTTATCATTAGCAACAATCCATATTCCACAGTTTGCCTGGGTCTGGGACATGGGCGAAGCAGTCCATGTGGAGTTTCCCAGACCTCGTCCTCAGCCACTGAGTCTAGGTCTTCTGAGGGGACACGGAGGCCAGCTGAGAGACAAAATCTCTACAGATCCTTGGTCAAGAGGATTTCCTCGCAGCAGGACATGTCAGAGCTGCTTCCACCTAGAAGCATCCGAGTGAGATGTCTGAAACTCTCTCTATGGTTTCCTGACACGTTGGTGGAGAGCTCTGTCATTTGACAGGGGGAGGAATAGAGCCACGACTCCTTATTATTGGTAACCAGTGTGACCGAATTTTGTATTCATTGTAACCAGTGACATCTGCGCTCAACTTATGCCATCTCTGGTTAGCATTACGCATCATGGTGCAAAAATGTGCTTCAGTGGGAAAGTGTTTAGAATTTTGGAAAAAGAATAAATGAGATTTGCAAATTGCGTGTGTGGAACCTGTTTAAGGTTTTGCCAAGGGAGTGATTGAGTAAATGAATGTCTCCAGGCCACTGAGCATTTGGTTCAGAGAATACGAATTAGAGTTTCAGCATTTCAGAAAATCTCTAAAAGTTCTGCACATGGCCATTTATAGCGAGGCACATAAATATAAATTCTGCCAGAGCACAAAGAGAACTCTAGCACTGTTATATCTACACAAGCCACCTTTACTGTCAAAGTGCCCTTAGGCAGGGCATCTCAGAGGGGAAAA
Organism: Simochromis diagramma; assembly: GCF_900408965.1. NCBI lineage: Eukaryota > Metazoa > Chordata > Actinopteri > Cichliformes > Cichlidae > Simochromis > Simochromis diagramma. The sequence continues at coordinate 1,164,221 of NW_024386764.1, read as the reverse complement.
AGACTTCACAGAGATTGGTTATTACAGACGGAGAGCGAGCAGCAGAAGACAGGAAAACAGTAAGACAGGAAATCTAGCACTTTAAAAGACACTGATGTTGATTCAGTGCCTATCAGTGCAACCAGCAGTTCCACTCGGGGCCATAACAAGTGCAGGAAGCCTGTTTGGAGTGATGTGCATTTGCTCCTCCTGAGTGTCACAATCAAGCAAAAGAGAAAAGTATATGATGTTTTGTGCGGGAAGGAATACAACTCCCACGCGTGAGAAGCACCTCTTCCTCTCCGTCTGCATTGGCTTCAGCTCCTGCTGTCTTCACCGTCCCCCTCCCTTCATCCCCTTAAGCTCTCTGTCGGTTCGCTTCATGACTAATGCTGCACTCTCATTACCCAGAGTCCTGCTGTCGACTCGCCCGCGTCTTCATCCTCTCCCTCTCTCATTGCTAGCGTTCTCAGTTATTGCTTTTGCTGTTTTGTATTTCCATTCTTTCTTCAGCTGTCACTCTCTCAGAGACTGACACTCACACACAGACTGAGATGCTGAGAGCAGCATCACTTTTTTTCAGAAAAGACAAACCCAGTGTTTGAAAACAAAAAAAATGGAGCCTGGAATGAAAGTAGGTCTCATTATGATGTATTCTTCCGCTTTGAGAGGACAGAGTCATGAGCAGTTGTGAAATATTGAGATGGATATGCAGCCTTCTGAAGCACATTGATACCATTAACTCAGATTTATGTAGCCCACTAAAAGCTCTTAACTTTGACTACTGGCAGAATGTATTGTTCAGTCAAACAGCTGAACAATGTCGCTCTTAGATTTTCTTAGAGACCGCCGTCAATGGAACAGACGTAGTGTTCAGGAGACTTAATTAAAACAAAGACACTGAATTGTTTTAAGGAAAAGATCGGGATTGGAATTAAACCCTGTGATCCAGACCTCAAGCACAAAAACCTATTTTTTTAAAAGTTTTGATGCAAGTTAAGATTATTAGAATTAGAGATTGAAACTTTGAAATGTAAACTGACATCATAATCACAGGCTGAACAAATGGCGTCTCTTGGAAATAGCGGGGAAGTATTTGGTATTCTTGGAAAGTCATTGAAGAAAACAAAAATGAACAAAGCTGTCAACATCTCTGTGGATGTGACAGCGATGCGACAAGCTTTCTGTTATTTTCCACAGCCTGACTTTATGAGGATATGATCTGATTGTACATGTTGACACTTGAGCCCATACAATATGGAAAATGAGAGGAAATCATAGGGTGCATAAATAAATGGTTTCCCCGAGTGGGTTTGTAGTGCCCAATTAATTTGAATCAGTGTTGATGTGTCGTTGTTTTTTTTCATTTTGCATATATTTTGCATTTTAAATACAGTACTCAGCAAAGCACAATTACAGTGGGGCAAAAAAGTATTTAGTCAGCCACCGATTGTGCAAGTTCCCCCACTTAAAATGGTGACAGAGGTCAGTAATTTGCACCAGAGGTACACTTCAACTGTGAGAGACAGAATGTGAAAAAAAAAAATCCATGAATCCACATGGTAGGATTTGTAAAGAATTTATTCGTAAATTAGGGTGGAAAATAAGTATTTGGTCACCTCAAACAAGGAAAATCTCTGGCTCTCACAGACCTGTAACGTCTTCTGTAAGAAGCTTTTCTGTCCCCCACTCGTTACCTGTATGAATGGCACCTGTTTGAACTCATCATCTGTATAAAAGACACCTGTCCACAGCCTCAAACAGTCAGACTCCAAACTCCGCCATGGCCAAGACCAAAGAGCTTTCGAAGGACACCAGGAAAAGTATTGTAGACCTGCACCAGACTGGGAAGAGTGAATCTACAATAGGCAAGCAGCTTGGTGTGAAAAAATCAACTGTGGGAGCAATCATCAGAAAATGGAAGACATACAAGACCACTGATAATCTCCCTCGATCTGGGGCTCCACGCAAGATCTCATCCCGTGGGGTCAAAATGATCATGAGAACGGTGAGCAAAGATCCCAGAACCACACGGGGGGACCTGGTGAATGACCTGCAGAGAGCTGGGACCAAAGTAACAAAGGTCACCATCAGTAACACACTACAACGGCAGGGAATCAAATCCCGCAGTGCCAGACGTGTTCCGCTGCTGAAGCCAGTGCATGTCCAGGCCCGTCTGAAGTTTGCCAGAGAGCACATGGATGATACAGCAGAGGATTGGGAGAATGTCATGTGGTCAGATGAAACCAAAGTAGAACTTTTTGGTATAAACTCAACTCGTCGTGTTTGGAGGAAGAAGAATACTGAGTTGCATCCCAAGAACACCATACCTACTGTGAAGCATGGGGGTGGAAACATCATGCTATGGGGCTGTTTTTCTGCCAAGGGGACAGGACGACTGATCCGTGTTAAGGACAGAATGAATGGGGCCATGTATCGTGAGATTTTGAGCCAAAACCTCCTTCCATCAGTGAGAACTTTGAAGATGAAACGAGGCTGGGTCTTCCAACATGACAATGATCCAAAACACACCGCCCGGGCAACAAAGGAGTGGCTCCGTAAGAAGCATTTGAAAGTCCTGGAGTGGCCTAGCCAGTCTCCAGACCTCAACCCCATAGAAAATCTGTGGCGGGAGTTGAAAGTCCGTGTTGCTCGGCGACAGCCCCAAAACATCACTGCTCTCGAGAAGATCTGCATGGAGGAATGGGCCAAAATACCAGCTACTGTGTGTGCAAGCCTGGTAAAGACCTATAGTAAACGTTTGACCTCTGTTATTGCCAACAAAGGTTATGTTACAAAGTATTGAGTTGTATTTTTGTTATTGACCAAATACTTATTTTCCACCCTGATTTACGAATAAATTCTTTACAAATCCTACCATGTGGATTCATGGATTTTTTTTTCACATTCTGTCTCTCACAGTTGAAGTGTACCTCTGGTGCAAATTACTGACCTCTGTCATCATTTTAGGTGGGGGAACTTGCACAATCGGTGGCTGACTAAATACTTTTTTGCCCCACTGTATGTCAATAAAACAACAAAAAGTCATAATTGTGTGTGTAGTCATAATTAAACCTGTTAGAAATGATCATAGACACAAGCAGCTTAAAGCAAAGCTACAACTACATAAGCAAACACAGTGACACAATCATTGCACATTCAAAATCATAGATACAGCCAGTTTCAGTACGCAAGTTAGCACAGGGTCAACATTGCAATGAAATGCATTTGACAGCAGCAGACAGTCACTCAGCAGTACAGTGTAGTACAGTAGTTTCACTGAACTACCAAATAAACAGCTCTTTCAGACACGTGGAAGCACTTTTGCTACAATTTTGTTTGTGTAGTGGCGAATTTCTGTCCCAAGCTTGAAAAAATAATTCTTCCACTTCTTAATGTGAGCTGTTCAGATTTATTTCTGACTCGTACATACAAACAAAAAACTCTTTGCTGCTACAGCGCACATTTCCATTGCCGTCCTGGCTCACTCTAACCTGCTACCACACATGCGCTGTAATGTTTTCTTGCTCGACACAAATTAAACGTGCAGCATTTATTCTCTAACAACATGTTATACAGAATCAAACATGTAACATAATAACTGAAACAGTATCAAAAATATTTCTCTATAGATTGGCTCTAACAGTTTGTATTTAATAAAATACAAATGCAGGCATAAGCGTACACATGAGTTTTTGACTGCAAGTGAAAATAGTTTTCTTTCCAAATAAATCTGTCGCTGAACTAACACAGCCCTCAACATGTTTGCACTCTCGTTACCTCGGCCAGGTCCGCGGCTCCGAACCGCGGTAAGTAAACTCTGGCTAATACGTCGGGTCCGTGTCGGGCTCGTAGCCGCGAACAAGCTTTACTGTCTGGGTCAGCTTTGCTAGCGAGAGACAGAGAGAGGCGTTGAAAGGCTGCTCCAGCAGAACTTTATTGTTTCGAAGGAAAACAGGAACACAGCGTACAGTCGAGTCGTAATAGCTTACTTACAGCTGGGCTCATCAGTGGTTATTATTATATTTACATGCTTCCAGCTCCCGTTTCTGCTCCGTGACAGCTCGTACTTTTCCTTTTTCTCCCTCCCTCACGCTCACACAGCGGGAGGGGCGGTCCCACACGTTCTCCCTGCTGCACGGACTACACCACCCATGAGGCCACAGTCTTAAAGGGCCATGCCTGTAACACTCTGCTGTCGTATTAAATCATTTTTCGTATAATAATTAAAAAAAAATATTTCTTCACATCAATATGCGGGCCGCAAGTAGAAGTGACGTGGGCCGCAAATGGCCCACGGGCCACGAGTTTGAGACCCCTGATCTACACAATAATGCACTTTTGTCAAAACCACTTAGTTACACAAGGTGTCTTTTGAATCAAGATCAGGCTCTTCCTGCTTTGCTGAGGTTGGAATATGTTCACTCTGGGTTTGTGTGAGGATACTGGCTCTGCAGATGCTCGCTAAGAGGCAGAGTTGGCAATAGTACAGTCATTCTGTACTTAAGTAGAAGTACAAATACTACTGTTGAAAAATACTCGAGTAAAAAGTTGAAGTACTGTTTCAACCTCTTTACTCAAGTAAAAGTAGAAAAGTACCAGCTCTGAAATGTACTGAAGCTAAGAACGTAAAAGGAGCTCTTTGGAGGAGCCGTGTGCTGTATTAACACAAGGATACAATAATATTAGTAGAACACAAACTTTACTCTAACTTTTTTTCTAATTATAAGAATAAGAAGGAAAAATAAAACATACATTTCTATTTTCTGTTGTCTACGTTGTACAGCTTGACTTTGCCTCTAAACAAGAATATTTGTCCAGTCGAGGGTTAAAGTGGGGTTCAGCAGGTGGGGGGACCCTAAAATTGGTCGTAGTGGAAAAGAATCACAACTCACAATAATTTCTATTGAGAGCTCCAGTAGATTTTCTTAGTGTGCCAGCTGTGATCAGCTAACACATTAGACACTTTAAAGTTGGTATGAAGGGAAAATTCAGTCAATGAATCTCAGCATCATCAGCAAAAATCATATGAATCCCTCCTACTCTTGATGTAAGCTGACTGACCATGAAACCACAGCCACTGTGCACCAGTCACAGACTGGTCTTTACTTTTTCCATCACAGTGCAGCAAACTAACCTGTTTATCCTGAACTAAACTGCAGAGGAGTTTAATGCAGGCCTTAAATAACACAATTAGTCTGCCTCAGTTTGATTTGCACACACTGTGACATGCACAGAACCAATATCTGATTTTAAAACATGAGGACTTACATGCAAGCTCTACATTTCCAGTTCATCAAACACCACCAAGCAGTCTTTACCTTCTTCCTCTCTTCTTCCTGTCTTTCTTATCTTTCTCCATCTCAGAGTGAAGTTAGCTCTCTTTCTTTTCTCTCGCTGTGAACTACAGCAGCTGGACCTTTAGCTAGCAACACACAGTTTGTGTGTTTGCTGATGTTTGTTGAGCTGACATTTGAAATGATCTGCCACTTTACGTGGGCTCCTCTGCAGTAGGGCTAACTAGATCCTGAAATAACGCAACTTACCCTGCACACCTGCAGTTGTTCTGGTGTTTGTTTGTTTTTATAAATCCCTGCTGTGTTGATTTTCATATTTACCATCACCCTGACAAGTTTTGGCTCCACAACTAATTTTTGTTTGCGAATACAGAATAAGGAATTTGGCCAGCATGCCTGTTTTTTCCTGATCATAATAATAATTCAATATTGACAGACCACTTTTTAAAACACAATAAACAAAGAGACTGTAAATAGAAAACAATTACTGTATAGGAATAAATAAGTAAAACCACAAACCTACATAACAACAGGAAGCATTTGAGAAAGCAAACAAAAACTTTTTCTTTTTGCTGACACTCACAATATGGCTGCGCAGTACATTTAGATTTTCCAACCAGCCACTGTTAGTCTAACAATCAGCAATGTGTGTGTGGATCCACGTGATGTAAGACACACCACAGCATCTAAATGAATAAACAGCTGTTACCGTATCCTCCTGAGACCCAGCCTGTATGTCCTCTGTAGTGGACACACAAACCCCCAAAAAGTCAGACTGAAAGATTTTTCCCCTTTCGTAGAGGATAAGTTAATAAATGACCAGATACGCAAACTAGTAAAAGCTGGTCAACCTTCCCACTTTCACACCTAGTTCAGCTATGGTATAAATCTCATGTCCTGGGTCACTTCCTTTACGAGATCTTAGGAAACCTGACTTCTGAGCCTGCACTTCCAGGCCGTGGTCACTGAGATTCAAACTCACTCGAGATTTGTAGTAGACACACCTGTGGTGTCAAGATGAAAATTCTACATCACCTTGTTCATAAGTTATCACATACGCAAGATCTTCAGAAAACTTGACCTCTGACCTTGTATCGATTTAAGTACCTGCCTTCCCGAGTTGTCACATTCACAAAATTTTCAGAAAACCTGATCTCTGACTTTGACCTTGAGGCCGAGCTCACTGAAATCCGACCCCGTCCTAGATTTTAAGTTGAAGAACCCATAAAATGAATTTGAAATTCCCGCGTCACGTTGATCTAGCCTCCCTGACAGTGGGACGACAACACCCCACCGGCTGAGTGGGTAAAAAGGCACCTACTCAGCAATTGTGATTACCAAGATTATTATTTCTGAAATGAGGTTTAAAGAAAGCAGACGTCTAAATGAAGTCATGCAAAAATGATGTATGATGGAAGCCAATGCAAAAGACTCACAGATGACAAATGACAACTGCTCAACCTTATTGGTCGAAAGTTCAGAAAACAATATTACTAAAAATACAAATCATTTGATTAAATTTCTGAGCAGGTGAGCAGTAACCAATCCCAAAGTCCCACACTTTAATGCAAATGGATGTAAAGTGCCGACCATGGCAACAAATGCCCTTTACAGGTTAACTGAGTGACAAACCGCTACACTGAAAGTAAAGCAACAAAACTCAATCCAAAAATAATAATTCTCCCCCGACGAGAACAGTCAGCAGCAGTAACGTGTTTACCTAACAAAACACCATTTACTAAATGAGCAGGAGACAGCGTTTCAGTGTTTGTTATGTCAGATATGATCTTCATGGCCTGACTGCGACTGAATAAATTATATTACAGTTATCATCTTTGCCACTGTGTAGCTAACTCGTGGTTTATTACTATGGATGTGACAATTCTGCAAAATATATCGTTCGGTTCGACGGCTCCATCATGCCTGTAAAATGTGAGAAGATGGAAGCACAACACAGAATAATCAATACATGTTTCGGTTATGATACATTTCAGATTTAGCAGCTTCACGCGTGTTTCTTCTCTGCGATTGGGGTCATTTACATGTAGCATTTCTTTAGAAAATAGTCACATTTTTCAACATCTTCTGGCATCTCCACTCTGATGATATGGTTTGACATACGTGTACATGATTTGAAAATAAAAGCTATTAAACATCAGTCTGCTAACAGTGATTATCAGCCAGGCCCATCACTCTTCTTTAACAAGACCCTGAGTGGTTTTAGAGAGAAAAGTCCTGTTTGTTTGCTGCAACAGGCTCCAGAGCCTCAGGCTGTGTTTACTGCTGACAATATCTACATAGCAGAATAAGTATAATGGGTTCCTGAGTGATTTGGAAAAGGCTGCCAGAGCGACAGCCCTTTTTTCTGCGTGGTTGTTTGTCTATCAATTAGAGTGTCAATTAAATAAATGTGTTTGGGCTCCATCTTGCCGCTGGCAAAGAACAGAGCTGTCTAGAGACACACCTACAGGAGGTTCCCAGCCAAAATCACTTTCAACACATTCCCGCTCAATAAACACGATCACACAGAGATACTGGGCCTTGTTTGGGACTTACAAATCCAACAGCCAAACCACAGACTGACATTTTGTTCCATGAAATAGGGAGCTTAGCTGAAAATCTGCTGTAGCACAGCCACTGGAGCAACAGTGGGTTTAGCTGCAATGCAACTACAGACAAAACAAACATTTCAAATGACTGATTGAACTCAGAATAAGACACAAACAGAAAAATAGATAAGTAACAGACAGTGCTGCAGCAGACTCCTATGTGAATACTACTAATGTGAAATGCCAACAAAATCAAAGCAAAATTAGTAACCAGTGAGTCATCGATGCCACTATATTAAAGACAATTAAAGGAAATGTGAAACACTGCAATTTGTCATTGAGTTTGGAGAACACCTCCATATGAGGGTCAGTGGAAACTCTGAGACTCTTTCCAAATGTAAATTCCACCACTTGTTATAAATGCCAAACACAAAATAAAGATGAACAAACACATTAATGCTACCAAACCAGAACCTTATCATCTAACGTCTCTGCTGTTTCCGTGACAGCAGAAACTGCTCCTGTTTGTGGACCGTCAGAAACAGTTACCTCCAGAGGAAGCGCTTTCAAGGCCATCGGAACTATGTTGGGGTAACTAAATTTCTACGTTGGACGCAGAATGTCACATAGAAAGGAAAACCAGAAACAAACAGACTACAGGCCCTTTAGCTTCTTGCAGCACAGTGTTGACTCTGGTCTTTACTGAGTTTGTTCAGTGGAAGAAAATCTAATACCCCCATATGATCTTTTCCACACTTCATCACCTCTTTTCCGAGTCTGTGTGGGAGAAAGTCAAGACTCACATCCCTAACATGCAACCGATGCTGGACCAGCCACGTACCAGCGTTCATTGTTACAGATGCCATTAACCTGCAGTCATTTACAGCTTTATTGTCTTTGCTGTAACACAGTTCAGCACTAAAGACCAACTACATGGTTAAAACTGAACACAAAGAGGAAGTGAAGAGGAGAGATCGCCGTGTTGACTGTATGCACAAAGACAAGCTGTGATGTCAGAGCCACACAGGGTCACGGCTGTCAGACTGGTAGTGAGATGTGGACAGACAGTCAGGTCTTACCTTCTAAGACAGTGAGCTTGGCGCTGGTGTTGATCTCTCCCACGCTGTTGGTGGCGGTGCATTCATAGATGGCCTCATCGCGGTGGGTCCTCAGCGGCTGGATACGCAGCACTGAGCCTGAGCCGTCGTCAAACTCAATCACCTGAATCGGACAAAGAGCGGGTGTGACACAACGGCTGTTAACTAACTTAAAGCTTTTAGGAATGCAAGACAGCTTTGGAAGTATCCTAGTATCGCTGGTCTGAAATAACTGTTCAATCCTTACATATGCAGAGAATTATGAGTTTGGTACACTAAAATCAACAGTCTTTATCAGAAATAACTTAAACTGACAAAACAGTTTAAGTTATTGAGATTCCAGATGATTCGTTACATTATCAGTCTGTCAGGATGCTTTTAAGACGTGTGCAACATATGTAAGAGTGCTAGTTGATTATAAGGAGAAGTTTCTCCTTTTTAAAATGCCAAACATTTACACAACTGTAGGAACCACTTCTGCAAAAGCCGTCATTTTAACTCACAACACTAACACCACTGTGCTCGGAGGAAGGTGGGCTGCATTCATGTCTATGACCTTTGGAGGAACAAAAACATCTCCGCACCACTCCATCCATTACAATGCTGGTATATAATAATCAACCTCCAAATACTGCATGTGACATTCAAACGGGTTACATCCCATTGTGTGATTATTAATACTCAGTTTGTTCAGTGTTTCAAGCTGAATTTTCCTTTTTTATCATTTATAATGTTTCCATACTTTGAAACATTCCCCCTGTTTTGTCCAAACAGGTTTCTGTTGTTGTTTTCCTGGAGAAGACAACTTTATTTAAAAAAACAAAACAAAACAACGAACCGACTTAAATGGCAGCTTTGGAAAGTACATATTCAAACAGATTTTATTTTTATCATTTTCTTTTTTTAATAGAAGACCAAGAAAGACTGCCTCATCACATCTTCATGTAAACACTTTTGAATAGTCATCATGTTTAGGCTCATTCACGCCAAAATTATTTAGGCTAAATCTTTAAAACAGTGTCATTGCACACACTTTTCAATCACACAGATGCAGGATTCATTATTTGCAGTATCTTATCTGATTTATTATGAGAATGTCATGCCTGATCATTTGTACCCACACCATCAAAAATGGGGGCAAAAGGGAGGAGATGGTGTTTAATCGATTATAACACGAGGTCAGAAATATAAGTGCTGACATGAGTAGTGTCCACAGAAACCTCTGAATCTCAGCTAAAAGCTCATGTAAACCATGTCTACAAACACCAAAGCAAAGACACCAAACAGTTAAAACAGCAGTTACGTCACCATGAATCTGTGGACAGGTAATATCCATATTTTGATTTTTGATTTTTTCTGGAGTTAAATGGGAACCAAAGCATATTTTCAAAGGTGTTATATGCTATAAAATACTTTTAAAAATTAGGTGAGGGAAATAAAAAAACCTCTCCGTGAATCGCTACCTTATCGTGGTGGAGGGGTTTGTGTGTCCCAGGGATCCCAGGGGCTATGTTATCTGGGGGCTTTTGCCCCCTGGTAGGGTCTCCCATGGCAAATTGGTCCTGGGTGAGGGACCAGACAAAGAGCGATTCAGAAGACCCTTATGAAGAGAACATCGAGGGAACAGTTTAACCCTGCCCGGGATAGGGTTACCGGGGCCCCGCCCTGGAGCCAGGCCCGGGGAGGGTGCCCGAGGGCGAGCGTCTGGTGGCCGGGCCTTAGTCCATGGGGCCCGGCCGGGCACAGCCTGAAGAGGAGACATGGGCCCATCCTCCCGCAGGCCCACCACCTGCAGGAGGCGCCATAGGGGTCGGGTGCATTGTGTGCCGGGTGGCGGCCAGGAGGGGAGGCCCTGGCGGACTGACCCCCGGCTGCCAAGACTGGCAATAGGGACATGGAATGTCACCTCTCTGGTGGGGAAGGAGCCCGAGTTAGTGCGTGAGGTTGAGAGGTACCGGCTAGATATAGTCGGGCTCACCTCTACGCATTGTCTGGGCTCTGGAACCAGTCTCCTGGAGAGGGGCTGGACTCTGTCTCAGTCTGGAGTTGCCCCTGGTGAGAGGCGGCGGGCTGGGGTGGGTATTCTAATATCCCCTCGGCTTGCTGCCGGTACGTTGGGGTTCTTGGATGAGAGGGTTTGTTCCCTGCGCCTTAGGGAACGGGTCCTGACTGTCATCTGCGCTTATGCGCCGAGTGGCAGTTCAGAGTACCCAGCCTTCTTAGAGTCCCTGGGTGGGGTGCTGGAAGGTGCTCCACCTGGAGACTCTGTTGTCCTGCTGGGAGACTTCAATGCTCAGGTGGGTAACGACAGCGAGACCTGGAGGGGTGTGATTGGGAGGAACGGCCTCCCTGATCTGACCCCAAGCGGTGTTTTGTTATTGGACTTCTGTGCAAATCACAGTTTGGCCATAACGAACACCCTGTTCGAACATAAGAGTGTCCATAAGTGCACGTGGCAAGGATTCTGTAATGAACTGAAGGTCAAAACAAGTGAGCTGCAGGGAGAAAAGGAAACTCTGGAAAAACGATGCTCACAGATGCAGAAAAGGATCGATCAAATGGCCAAAAACAACTCAGAGCTCATTAAGGGGATATTGTTGGAATTCAACAACTTGAAGCGGGAAAACACAGAAATGCAGGCGCAAAAGCAAAAGCAAGACAAAATGCATGAAGACCTGCAGTGTACGCTCCACGATATCCAGAAAAGAAATGAGCAGCTAGAAGGCCTGCACAAAGAAGATCAGCTGAGAAATGCAGACCTGCAGAAGGCAAAGCTAACACAGGAGGCAACATCCAAAGAGGTCAAAGAAAAGCTTGAAGGAACACGATCAACATTAGAACAGGTGGAACAAACATGCAAGAAACTGGAGAAGCGAAACACAGAAACCATCGATGAGTTGAGAACCCTCATCCTGGACAAAAAGGCGCTCGTGGAAAAGTCCATGAAAAAGAAGAAAAGATTCTTCAGCTTGTTCCGGAAGAGGGACAATACTGCTTCTTCAACTGATGTAGCCTCGTCTTGTTCCACCTCTGTTCACCCCCCCAACCAGTCCCGGCAGTTGACTGCCCCCTCCTGAGCCTGGTTCTGCCGGAGGTTTCTGCCCGTTTAAAGGCACTTTTTCCTCCCCACTGTCGCCTAGTGCTTGCTCAGAGGGGATTGTTGGGGTTTTCTCTGCTCTACCTTGTTTCTTTATTTACTTGTTAACTTTTTGTTCTTACCTCATTTAACCTTGTTTCTTTATTTACTTGCTCGTTTACCTCTTTTTTCAACTTATCTAACAAAATAAAACAGTTGAATTTATCCTTTGAGTATTGTTCATCTAATCTTTACAGAGTTTTTCCAAAACACTTTCAAACATTCAGATCTGTCTTTCATTTTCTTCTTGAAACCTCATGAACGGTGACCTAAAAACTCTGGAACATGGTTTGAAACACTGAAATTGTTTCAGCTGAAACTGGCAAAGTCATACGTGCATGTGTGTGTGTCACAGGTGATATGGTGTCACTGGATGGGGACGTTCCCTCTGCGTCCCATTAGCATCGGCCAAACCGAGGTTTGGCTGATGTGACTACAGTCGACTACAGTCGACTGTGACTACAGTCGAAGGTGGAGCGCGTTTAATTTTAGGGAAGATTTGGATTAACTAAGTGGCAGCTGCCAGATTTCATTGTGATTGTTTTGTTTACAAGCAGAGCACCAGATCAGCACTTTGCCCGGCAGGAGTGTCCCCAAAGCTCCTGATGGAAGCAGCACAAGAGTGAGAAATGAGGGAAATCATTTGGACAATAAGGTGGAAATAAAAAAAACTGAAGAGTGCAGCAGCTCAAAGAGCAAAAGAAAGAATGCTTGGAATGAGCTGAAGGACAAATGTGCTAACAGACTTGACTGGATATCAGGTATGTAAGGGCTTTAGAAATGTTCGAGGGGCTGTGGTTAAGAGTCAGGGTCACGGCACTTCCTCCCCTCTGAAATGCGTGCGACCCAAGCAGTGGACTGGCAGAAATCAAATTCCTGCCCCAATGAAGGAAGTGTGGAGCTGCACTTTCTTCCTGCCTCAGTAGGAGGTCGATCCAGCGAGCACACAGGGAAACCATCAGTTTATCTCTTAGCCCAAAGGAGAATCATTCCCACTGCTCCGCGTGGTACGAGCCAGTTATATATCTATTGTACAGACGTAGAATTATTTCAAACGAATAAGATCAGAGCTCCTGCGTACAGAAAGTGGGGTTTGACACACATGGAGGCTGCAGGAAAGACAACCTTAGAACAAGGAGCCGAGCAACGTCAAGCAGCAGCAGAGAAACAAACAAACAAACAAAACACGGTCCACTGTTGAGGCTCTTCTAAAACAATGTTGGTTTGTCTGTTCTTGTTCCAAAAGGAGAGTTAGGTTATAAACTCACCCATCACTCAGTGAACCTTTCTGTCTATCACAGGAATACTGACGGATTTACTCACCTAACCTGAAAACCAGATTAGACGCTCTGTTCTCAGCTGTTACTGTTTTCATCACACTGCCATTTCTCTGTTAGCCATTCATATCTAACGCTGCACACTTACACGCTCTCATGTAAATTCTTTTGTTAGCTGAAACAAACTCAGATACTCTACAAACCTCGACATTAACAAAGGACATTTTCTGCATGTTAAAACCAAAACCGAGCCCTGGTTGAAATGTCAACGCCTGCATTCATGTACTGTCCAGATGTCCAGGAATCATTGTTTATCTTTAATAACTCATCAGTGTGGACACTGGGCTTAAGGACATGCTATGCCTCGCTGCTGCTATCACTGAACTAGATCTTTAACTTTTATATGTGCTGCTGTTGCCTTTTTCAAGAGAATCATCGTCTGGTTGTGGAAATATAAGTGCTGTGACGTGTTCTGTAGTACAATAGCCGATAGCTCAGGACTCTCCCACCGTGCACATATATTGTGTCTTCCAAAGAGAGAAATTTACAGCTAACATATCCAGATACTAGGCTACTATAATTTTGAAGTGAAAGACACTCACCGGTCTGCATGCTCAATTTCTAAAACTATAATGAATAAATATACAATTCAGGTAAGTTGTAAAATATAGATATATAACGTATCATGAATATATGTGCTGTGACAATGTGAAGAGCAAAGTCTGAACAAATCTGGAGCATCTAATGAAAAACAAAACATTAAACAGGTAGGTGAGCAAATATATGACCCCTGTGTGAAAGGATATTTTCACGAGGATTAAAATAGTTGGGCTGTGGCTATTTATAGACCAAGATTAAAGCTTTTCAATTGCAGAAACCAAATAAAACAGAATAACAGACTACGTAAGTGAAAGTACCGAGGGAGTACTGGACTGTCTGTACTGGGAGGTGGTGCATCCACACCACACACAGGGTCGCCATCAGTTTAAATAATGCTGAGCAGACAGGTGGAAGATAATTCCTATTACTCACAACGACAGGAACCAAGTGTCTCCGTCTACGCAGGACTCATGTTGAGTCACTTCAGCTGAAGTCATTTGGGTTGGCTGGCAGCTAATGAGCCTTCCTGCTGCTCCAGAGTCCTGCAGGCAGGCTTGTACAGTCCTATTTATTAAGCTTTTGCTGTGTGTGTTAATGCAGCTGCATGAATAAAAGGTCGACTTTCTGCTCAGTGCTTCTGTTCGTTGTATAGAAGCCATTTTGCAGTAGATGAAAAAATATCCTTCAAAGTTCACTTCATTTAATTTTGTCACAAAGCACATCAATCACAAACGTACAAATCTGTGAATAAATAGAAAAACATAGCGTTACATCGCATGCAGCAGTCCTGTTTGACTGACTTGACTTATAGGTTTGATCACACAAATAATCGGTCGTATTATTAGTTCAGTGCTACAAGTCAATCTCGGTCATTAGCTAAGCAAATCCTTCCAGCGCCGTAACTCAGCTCGCTTGTTAAATGAAGACACAACATTCCTCTCTCCCCACCAACCATCGACTCTATCGGATGAAGCTCGTGGTGTTTTTTTAATAGACATGAAAAACTATTCAGGTGTCATTCTGAGCCTCTACAACATTTTATTAGCGCTGTTTATGTGCAGCACATATTCAAGCTTGAAGGTACCAGATCAATTCATGTAAACTAGGCCTGCTTCACTCCAACTGTTGCTGGTAGTTCGTTTCCATCTTCATTCAAGTCAGGTCAAATGTTCAAAAGATCAAGGTTATAGCAGGGCTAGTGCTACTTCACCTCTGAGGACAGAAGGATACACTTTGCTTATTATTTGATGACAGTTTTCTTTCTTCACTTATGTTGTGAAAGAATCAGTTCCTGTTTTGTAGCAGGCTGTAAACATACTTTAACAAGGGAGTCGGTGCAGATTGATGCGCTTTTGAAGCCAGCCTCAAGTGGCAATTTAGAAGAATTGTGGGTTTTGTTGCTACCACACAGCACACACTTTTCAGCTGCACGGGTTGGCTGCGTTGTCCTGCCATTGATGTAAATGTTGCTTTAACTGCACAACTAATTACTGCTGCAGACAGAGCACAGACATCCCATAGGCAAAGCCCTTCCAGACCCCGTCTATCCTCAAACACACTGCAAAAAATGTTAAAGAATTTAAGCTCAACTCCACCCATTAAACCCAGGTCCTATCCTGACACCGAGCCTTTACTGGAAATGACTTGCAATCATGTACTTTAAAAAAAAAAAGTGCATGATTACAAAACGTATTCAAAGGTCACACAACCTAAAGTTACATTAAAAAACTACAGAGAGACGTTTTAACTCTGCATATTTTATCTTCTACCAGTGTTTTGTAGCTTGCACATGTATCTAAATTACGCTGATTCAAAATGTCACCATGCATGTATTTTTTAATTATTGTTTTTAGTACTAATGCTGATAGACGAGATAATCAGGGTTCTGTTCACTGAATTTTTCAGAATTATGCAAATAAAGAACAGACATTTAATATCTAATCAAAAGGTATTTCAACTTGTCATTAAAATGTCGTGTTTGTTCACAGAGAGGTGAGAATACACTTTTTTTCCTTTTACGAATAAAAGAAACACAAATGATCCAGTTGAGACCAGCAGATATGAACTTTGTTGGTACGTCAGTGTTTTTTCTGGGCTCCTATGAGTCAGAGGTCGTCTCAAGGGCAAGAGAGTGCATTCAGAAAGCCTAAAAATGTGAAGAACTCATTCAGTAATAACTGTAATAAGAAGGAAGAATATTGCCGTCCACAGGGACATTTATTTCCTGCGTTTGACTCGGCCTAACGCCTGAAAACTAGCTTCCAAGTATAATGCAGATATAAACAGTGCCTTGTTTCAGTCGGCTGGAGACGTTGGAGTAAACACGTAACCTCGACACATAAAAGCCATGCTACAGCCATAGACTGTATATTAAAGATGGACACTGCCACTATAACTTCACCCACTGGTTTGCGAAGCTTTAAACGTCCACGTTTCACATACAGTCTGTGGTTTAAACCCGGGACCCTCTCACTAAGAAGCCACGATGCTTATTACTGAGCCCATGTGCGGTCTTCATTTGGCTTTAGATATCTCTAAGCTTTGAATAAAAACAGGCCCTCTGAATGTGACGGACATTTTCCCTCTTTTTTCAGATGTTTTAATGAGAAGATCTCCAGTCAAAAATGTAAAAAAGAAATCATTAGTTCCACAGTTTTTCAGTCTGGTTTCAGATCATTTTCCAGCACACACAGTCTTCACAAAGTCTACAACCTCTTTCCTGCATTTCAAAGTGAGAAATAAAACGTTGATATTTGAGCTTTAATTGTTTGCTGTTCTGCTGAACAAAATGAAATGCACTCAATTCAAATTTAATTTCACAATGTCAAATTTTAAAAGCTTCACTCATAACATAGACATGTGAGAGATGCGAAATCACACACACTAAATAAACCTGATGTGCTGGCCATAGCAGGTTATTAGAGTTCTGCTCCACCATTGAAGCCACAGACATCAAAATCTGCACCTCCTCCTCTAATTCTGAGCCTCAAGTGTTTTCATTAGAATAACACAACTAACATAATTTGCATTAAGTGGTTTTCAAGCAGGCACTAAATGGAGAAAGCTGCTGTGTCTGATTTTTTGTGCACGGTAGTAATGAATAAATACACCACCAGTCTGCAGTTTGGCCTCTCCTGCTAAATGCACACACATCTTCTTGAGCGGCATGTTGCATATGTTCTATAAAATGACAGCGTGTGACCTGCTGCTCTGTATCACACAAATGCAGA
Source organism: Simochromis diagramma (assembly GCF_900408965.1). NCBI lineage: Eukaryota > Metazoa > Chordata > Actinopteri > Cichliformes > Cichlidae > Simochromis > Simochromis diagramma. The sequence continues at coordinate 1,147,056 of NW_024386764.1, read as the reverse complement.
CAGGTAATGAGCAGTGAAGGTGTGAGACAAGGAGGTGTTGCACATTCAAACACTTTGGACAGGGAGCTCACGCGTCGTACCTCAAAGCGCTGGGAGCTGACTTTCTTTCCCTTTTTCATCCAGGTAATGCGAGGCTTGGGCTCACCGACCGCCTGGCATACGAACGACGCCACTCCTCCCGAAATCCCCGTTTGATCCTCGGGGGACTTGATGAAGCTGGGCGTGCCTAAGGGAAAGAAACGGAGATGAGGGCAGGAAGAGAGCAAAACCAGAGTCAGATGAAGAGCCCTGACAGAGAAACATCTCTGTACTTGCTTTAAGTCCTGCAATAACAACATGTTCTTTCAAAAGCTGTTTCATGCCTGTAGCCACACCCAGCCGTAAAATCAGCCCAGCACCATCCTTTCCCTGAAAATATGCAACATCCATCAGTCTTATTAGTAGTGGCAGAGAGCAGGCAGATGTGAACGGACAGATGGAAACCTTGAAAAATCTGCTTTGAATGCATGAATAAACATGAATCATAAACCAGCCCTGTGACCATAATACTGTACATCACCAACATGAAAGGCTGAAACAAGTGTTGTGCATGGATAATAGTGCAGCTCAGAAGATCATTTTTAAAATTCATGTCATGGTCTCACATGTTAACCATACACAGTGGTGGTTTGGACCACTAGTGGAGTTATGATGTTTAAATGAGCACTGAACCTGGTTCTCGACTAGCAACTTCATAAAAATACAATGAGAAATGTAGCAATATATGTATATATGTATAAAACCTGGAGAAGAAGGCTTACCAATGTAAGCAAAGCAAGACAATTCAACATGGCGCTGTCCAAGAACCACAGAGTGAATATAGATATAGAACTTCAAAGGATATTAGAGGGTAAAACTGCACAGTGAATAAAGCTGAGATTTAAATCAGTCTGAAGATTTACAATTAAAAACACACAAGTTACCAAATGCCACAGACTTTCTATCGCATCTGTTAACATGTTGCTGCAAATCGATTCAGAGCATTTAACATAGCACTTCAGAGGGTCATTAATATGGACAAAAAAAATCATTGGACATCCTCTTCCCTCCCTGAAGGACCTGTACAGCACTCGCTGTCTCCAGAGGGCACGCAGCATCCTGCAGGACTGCACACACCCAGGACACCGGCTCTTTAAGCTGCTGCCGTCTGGCAGGAGGTTCAGGCTGCTGAGGTCCCGGACAAACAGACTCAAGGACGGCTTTTACAACGCGGCAACAGCCCTAATCAGTGCTATCAGCTGACCTGATCGGCTACCTGCCTGGACTTTTGGGGGGGGGGTAACAACAATAACAATAATAATATTTATATTTGCAACAAGGCGCAATAATGATAATAATGTGCAACAATAATAATGTGCAATACACATAAACTTATTCTTCTTTTTATACTTAATTTAAGTTACTGTGTCGTACGCAGTGCCGACGTCGGACAGTTTTCCGGTTTCATTGCACTACTGTACTCTGTATGACTGCAATGACTATAAAGAGATATCTTATCTGATGACGTCACCACAGCCCTCAGCAGGATAAACATGATTGTGAGACTTTCTGAGAACATCGAGACGACGTGTTCCAAATAGTTTTACTTAAAGTTCTAAAGATATGATAAACTGACACGAACGTCACTGCTTAATTACTATCATCACACAAAAGACATCCTAATACTGCTTCTACTTTGGTTTTATTTTGTTTTATTTTCTCATGTGTTTTACCTTTTTCAAAATCATTCCTCAATCAGAGACCGGATGCATCTCCTGGTAATTGTCACATATGACTAAAGAAATATCCCCCCATAGTTACAAATGTTTACTGAACAAATCCGAGTTATAAACAGTCATTTGATGTGTTTTGGACAGCTGAGCTAGTTATAACTCGTGAAATGAAGACGGAGTTTTGATTCCATTTGTAGGGGTTTGTTTTATCTTCAAGGTTTAGGGTTTGAAATAAAACAATAAAGCTACATCAGAAACAGACACAATACAGAGAGCCTAACATTTCCAGGAGCTTTGAAGAACATGTTCAGGAATGAATCTTAAACAGAGTGTGTGTGTGGATTAGTCTGTCTTTGAGGAGCAATCATTCACTGTGCAAACTAAAACCATTACAACAATGTTATATGTCTGCGCTGGGGGCTGCGCTCTGGTACCACTAAAGATTATTTTTAAATGATTATTTAAGCAGGGATCTGTCACAGCAGTGTGTATGGTTTGTCTGACTGTGATGTAAAATCAACATTTATGAGACACAATCAAATCACTGTTTGCGCATATTTGTCATTTGTTGTATGACAACAGAAACTGAGTGATGATTACATGAGAGCAGCCAAACTGTGTGTTTGCATCCGTGTGTGGTCCTAACACATTTAAGCTCAGTCTACAACCGAGATGCTAAAAGAAAATCTTGGTGCCAGAACAGAGTCGCAGAACAGAGCTGCAAATATGGAACCAACGCCTGCGTTAGTTCATGCAGGCCAAGAAGTCGAGCTCAAGCCAAGCATTTCAGTGCCATCCCACACCGGCTGATGGGCTTAGCTACAAATCGAATTGGCTAATCTTATATACGGCTTGCTATAAGATTAGCTAGCTTGCTTTAGCCTGCCCATAGTTCCTCTGTGTCTGCAAGCCACTTTGCAACCCAACTCCAGCCCAGTTCCTCCTTTTTACACCATATCTGACTTACATCTGTTTACTGTGTGCTCTGTTCTGAACAGAGGTATTGCTGCTGCCTTCCCTGCCTCAGTCTTATGTACATATTTCACAAAGAAGAAGGGGAAGAAACAAAGTTACTCCAGATGGACATAACCGTCTACTTTTGATTAAAGTGTAGACGGGGGCGATCGTGGCTCAAAGAGTTGGCAGTTCGTCTTGTAACCGGAAGGTTGCCGGTTCTTGTCTCGGTCCTTGTGTCCTGCTGCCTACTGGTGTTGGCCAGAGGGGCCGATGGCGCGATATGGCAGCTTCGCTTCTGTCAGTCGGCCCCAGGGCAGCTGTGGCTACAACTGTAGCTGCCTCCACCAGCGTATGAATGTGAGAGTGAATGAATAGTGAAATTGTAAAGTGCTTTGAGGGCCCCGAAAAGCGCTATATAAATGCAATCCCTTATTATTATTATTATTATAATAAAGTGATCCTGACCCAGGGACAGACTGTCTCTTTGAACCACATGTAGTATTTATGCACCAGTGTCAGTGCAGTGATTTGTAGAAAAAGCCTGGTGTTCATATTTCCAGTTTTTCATGTAGAAGTTTTCCTCTAATTTGGTGTGAAACTTGTTTTGGCAATGTGACAGCTTGCTGTTCTCTTACTGCTGCGTTAAGTTACTGCTGACGCAAATCCAGCATGTCCTGCTGCTTCTGCATCACATTAAAAAAAAACTACAAGTGACAAACCAGTCAAGCCACCGTGAGCTGAAGAAGCCTGCAGGTGACAGGCTGTGACCAGCACACCTCCATCACACCATCAAGGTGAGCAGGTTTACCTTGCTGTCCAGGCTCATGCAGTGGAAGAACACACAGTCCACCTGCTGCTTACAACACCCAATTTCTGCATTGCTCAGCTTGACTAATCGCCGTCCGATTAAAGAAAAACTCTAAAGGTTTCCAGGCAATTTAATCATTTAATCATCTTGTTAAACTAATTGCATTTAGTGCAGTTGTGTTACTACATTAACTTTTAGGAAATGCTGATAACATTTATGATAAATTGTTTTTCTCTTAAGATAATATCACAGAATCTAAATTCATTTTAACACAAAGCAGCGTCTTGAAAAAAGATAATTGATGTGGTGGAACAAGCTAGTCATGTGTGATGTTATTAATATTTCTAGCATTGGTGTGGCGAGTCTCTGAGCCTCCGCTCATGTGTTGAATTCTTGTTAAAAAGAACACCCAGTCCTGTTAGCGCTCCATGGTGACACTAACAAAGACCGGCTCTCCTCCTGAGACAGACTGCTGTGAATGTGGAGACTTGATTGAATATGATGATTAAATATTCCTTGTTGGAGCTCCTCACCTCAGAGGCCTCACCTTTGTTGCCACAGAACGAATCGTAATGTTGCTGTTTTCCTTTGGAGGTAGAAGCGGCTTCTTTATTGCGGGTCAGTGTGTAAAGACGGCTGAGACAGGTGGAAGATACTTGAAGTGTTGGTGTTATAAAGCATCAAAGTCTTGTCATTCTCAGTGGCTTCCTCCCCTGCGTCATCGCTGCTCCCGATTCCCCCCTGTCAGCATGTCTCCTCCAATAACACTTTGTTTCTCTGATGTAACTTTGAAAAGCAGCAGAAATCAAAGATCATTCTTCTCGCAGGCTGCTGTCTGCCTGACTTCTACTTGTGTGGTTAGTGGTTCATGGCTCCTTTCTATACAAAACCCTGTGATATATATACTTTCAGATTTTGTGCTACAGCACCCGAACTCACAAATACGTGAGTCCTGTGATTGAGCTATAAACACAAAGAAACATTAGGTACTTTCAGACCTTTTAACCTTTTTTTCTGTCTGCACTGCAAAAAGTGATGACCACTGTATTTCCTTAGGGCTAATTTTAAGGCAAAGAAACTGTCGATTTTTTACATGCGATGGTTTCAGAGGCACCTACGTAATCAGATGTGTACTAGCTCCGTCTGTGGATGGGCCTTTGGAGCTACAGTGCTCCCTCGCTGTAACGCGGTTCACCTTTCGCTGTTTCGCTGATTTTTTTGGTGCAATTTTGCATGTTTTGTTGTTTTTGTTTTTTCCACAGTGCATTGTGTTCTGCGTCCTGATTGGCTATAGAGCATTGTCAATCAATCTCATGCCGTGTCTCCCGTACAGTACAAAATGCTTTCAGCTCGTCAACGTTACATAAATCTTTGATGGCTACCAGTGTGACTCTGAAGTGCTGTACAACAAACACAACACTAACTGACAGGCCTGATAGGTCACAGGCATAGATACCAGTGACAAGGCTGGCTAGTTATGCTAACAGCCGCATCTGTCAGATATCTGTCTCCAATACAAAAGATAGATGCATGTAGTATATCAGTCATTTCAGTCATCATGTCTAAAACGTGCACAGCTTACAGTGTTCCATTTCTACCCCATCAAAATTCAACCACTGTGCTACTAATTATGTTATACAGACGTTTCTCACGTGGGGCCATATGAACATAGCTGCCTTTCATATTGGACATGATATAAAAGGCAGTCACAAAGAAAAAAGTGTATTTTCCAAATGGTTATCAAGCGATTTCTTGGGTGTAGCAGGTTGAAATCAGTCGTGAAGAGTGTTGCACCACAGTCATTCTTATAATTGCTTTGCTCACTGGGAGATTGCTGTGGTTGCCTGTAGTTGAAGGCAGCCACTCGTGTTAAAACGTTAAAAGAACAATTTTGCTAATTGGAAATGGAGACCATTCACCTTCAAAGTCAAAGCTGTGCCTTGGTGTTACAGCACATTTCAAAATTCACAAAGGTTTTTGCAGCTGGTTGAGGAATGCAATTTTTTTCCTGGGAAGCTATGATTGAAGAGCATCACTGAAAGCTCTGTAGGCCTGAGTGACTGGGCTACAGCAATCTACAACTACTCTCCAGTTGGTCAGGGAATACACATGTGATAAATAGAAATACACTTTTTAAATGTAAGTAAAAGTAGTGTGTATAGCATACGCAGCATGGAGTGTAGAAGAACCCAAATTAAGTTCTGAGATTATACATTTTGGAAATCTGATGCAAAACCCTCATTTGTTCATAACTGTGTGTCATCACCTTCATAAAGGTCTTTTGTTTAAATCCTTTCCTTTGACCCCCTTCTAGGTTTCCACTTTAAAAAATGCAGTACATGTAGCTGCGTTTCATACAGTGTCGGCGCTGACACACAAATGCTGATACATTTATTAGAAACATCGAGCACGGAATAAAAGCCGTCTATCTTCTCTGGATGCAGCTGTGTGATGGCAGCACAGGCACCTTTATGAATCAAAATTAAATTGTCTTCACACAACATTTCTATGATTTATTTTGAAACTTCAATTCACATGTACAATACACTCTGTAATGTGATCTATGTGCTGCAGCTACGAGTCGGAGCTGCTTCTGCGTGTCCGCTCATGCAACAGCCTCAGCCGAGGAGCCCGTACCATCAATCAGCAGTCAACACACTTCACAGCACCGTGACAGCAACATTTTCAGAGTGGCAGGCTGCAAGGAGAAATGCGAATGTTTCAAGCAGGGGTAAAATCCTTTTTCTTCCCCAGCAGGGAGCCACGAAGAGCCTTTTGCAGGCGAGGCGAGACAACAGCAACTTTACAGCAACAGCCACTAACAACTCCAACATCATTGTGAAGTTTGCGGACGACACTACAGTGGTGGGTCTTATCACCAATGGTGATGAGACGGCTTACAGGGAGGAGGTCAGCGCCCTGACCCACTGGTGTCAAGACAACCATCTCACCCTCAACGTCGCAAAGACAAAGGAGTTGATAGTGGACTTCCGGAGGTGCAGAGAAGTACACACCCCCATCACCATCAACGGCGCTGCTGTGGAGAGAGTGAGCAGCTTCCGGTTCCTTGGTGTACATCTGGCTGAGGATCTTACGTGGTCAGTACACACAAACAAAACAGTGAAGAAGGCGCAGCAGCGCCTCTTCTTTCTCAGGAGACTGAAAAGATTCGGCATGAGCCCCCGCATCCTCAGGACCTTCTATCACTGTGCCATTGAGAGCATCCTCACTGGATGCATCACCACCTGGTATGGCAACAGCACCGCCTACCACTGCAAAGCTCTCCAGCGAGTAGTGCGGTGCTCTGAACGGATAATTGGAGGTGAGCTTCCCTCCCTCCAAGACATCTACAGGAAGCGGTGCCTGAGGAAAGCGGGAAGGATCATCAAGGACTCCAGTCACCCCAGCCATAAACTGTTCAGACTGCTTCCATCAGGAAGGAGGTTCTGCAGCATCCGGTCCCGTACCAGCAGACTGAGAGACAGCTTCTTCCATCAGGCCATCAGACTGCTGAACACGTCATAGACACCTCAGCTTCACTACTGGAACTTTAACATTATGCACTCCACACTGTACAGTAATGCCACTGTTTTGCACATATTCAACTCTGTATATTTTTATATATTTTATTTATTGTTTACTCTATTTAATTTGTAAAATATGTGTACACACACACACACACACACACACACACACGTAGAAAAATATTTAGTATACACATCCAGAAATGCATATACTATTATATATTGTACATATATTTATTAGTTTCAGATGTAGCCATTCTTGTATTTTGCTTGTTTACATTATTGTATTTTGCACAACTCTGTTGCTTGTGAAGCTCGCACACAAGAATTTCACTCACATGTGCTGTACCCGTGTACCTGCACATGTGATGTGACAATAAAAGTGATTTGATTTGATTTGATTTGATTTGATTTAACAGCAACAGCTAAGTTTGCTCTTTAAAGTTCAACGTGACTCCAAACCCACTTGTACAGTTGGATCCAACAGTTTGTCCTTAAGAACATTTCTTGTAACAGAAATTGTACATCAGATTGATATAAGGTCCCGATGATGGTCAGTGTTCAGGAGGGAAATACTTTCACTGCATTATGCAAAAACGTGTTGGCAGAATGAAAGAATCAAGTCTGCAGAGTTTCATCCGAGGACCCAGAAGTGGGCGGGGAAGAAGTGGGCGGGGAAGAAGTGAGCGGGGAAGAAGTGGGCGGATCAGACCATTATTAAGATATTTATTTCCCATGGCTGTTGATCATTGACCCAAGGCCTAACACTCCAAATATAAAACATGCGTGTGCCCTCTCCTCTTTTCTCGGGCAGCTGTCGGTTGCCTTGAACTCCCATTATTCTCTGACCCGTGTTTGCAGCCGTTTCTTGGCCTTATTTTCTTAGAAATATGCCTGTTTGACATCTTTAACAGGCATCTATGATGGAGAGGAAAACAGTTAAATACTTTGTATGTGATACATAAGCATGCAGTTATCTGTTCATCGTGAACTCATTTGCTTTCCTATTGTAATTTTTACTGTAGGGAATTAATAGTAAGATACAGATTATTGGGCAGTGCGGTGGTTTGCACTGTTGCCTCACAGCAAGAAGGTCCTGAGTTTAATTCCACCATCAGGTCGGGTCTTTCTGTGCTTCCTCCCACAGTCCAAAGACATGCACTTAGTGGGGATTAGGTTAATTGGAAACACTAAATTGCCCATAGGTGTGAATGTGAGCGTGAATGGTTGTCTCAGTATGTGGTTAGTCCCCGCCTCTCGCCCTAACACAGCTGGGATAGGCTCCAGCACCCCCCACAACCTTGAAAAGCGTCTAGTGTCTACTACGCTTGTGTGGTATCATTTTGTGCAAAACATTTACACTTTCCCATTGTGGTAATCGTCAGTGCCATCACCTCCTCAGGTGATGTGTTGGAGCACAAGCCACCAGAGGACAGTTTGTAAAGTCAGTAGCTGAGCTCAGTGAGCTGTTAATAATAATAATAATAATGTATACTTTATTGATCCCGTGGGGAAATTACTTTCTCTGCATTTGACCCATTCACTCAGTGAAGCTGCTAAGCAGGCGCCCCTGAGCAAGCGACGGTACCTCGCTCAGGGGAACCTCAGGGTAGCCATTCAGTGGATTCGAACCCCCGACCTTCCGATCATGGGGCCACCACTCTACCTACTGAGCTGCGGTGAATTTAAGTGAAAGCGTTACTCGTAACATTAATCCTTCTTGACAAAGCTGTGAGCAGCTGAGTTAGCTGTGAGTTGTTGAAGACTCGTGTTAACACTTTTAAAAATATATGATGCTAATTAAAAAAATAGAGACCTTCAAAGTTAAAGCTGTGCCTTAGTCTTACAGTGTTTAATTTGATTTTCTATGTCAATGTGTTGCTTTTACCCAATCTCATATTTCACAATGCTGCTATAAAAATTCAAGAAGAATCGAGCTGGTGTCTGCTGGCGTGTTTAGACTCATGATGGTTTTACATATCAGGGAATTGCATATAAATAACATGCCACTGGGTACGTCTCAAGTGTCATGTCTGTGCATTCAAGCTTTTGGTCTAAAATTACAGCATCAGATTAGACACACCTACAGTAAGGGTGATGTTCATGCAGCAAATGAGATGTGGAGGCCAACACCCTTAATTTTTGCTGCGTTGTTGTTACCAGCATGGAAGGAACATTTAAAGTGGTGTATCATTACACGGGGAGCTTAATTTGACAGGACATAGCAGTTACCTGCTTCGTGACTAATTTCTTGTAAAAAATGTTCGTGGATCAAGTTGCCATTAAAAGTTGCTGTATTTTGAGGCACCTCTGCATCAGCGGTGAGGATTTTGCATGTATTTAGTGGGCAGATAGTTGCTCAGATAGTCAGTTCATGTCATCTGGAGGAGGTAGGAGATATGCTGACACACAAACAATTTACTGACATTTACTGACACATGCAAAGAAGAAAACAACAACAACAAAAAATCCAGCACCCTTAGAGCAAGCTGTAAGTCTCCAAACAGAAACAGATATAGCCTGACTATAATAGGTTTAGCATGTGCTAAATGCCAACTCCTCCCTGCTCATTTAGCGGCTGATCTTTGAATAAAGCCAATCTCACAGAGGACATGCATGGCTGGAGCCACAGAGGAGAGGCTGCTTTGCAAGAGGGAGGCAGTGTAAGGCAGCAGCCCACAGGAGACACAAGCTGCCTCTCCACACAGGCTTTTTATGGGAATTATTCTGTATAGAAATGCTACAGGGAGAAGAGCTTCTCTTTTTCACAGGAAAAAAAAAAGGTCAGCGAACGCTTTGTGGCATGTGCTCCATGCAACTTTCCTCATGTATTAGACTTTTTATGTTTGAGCATACTGCAACACAAATCTGATTCCTCTAAATCCCCTGGTTGCTCGGTCGATGCTAGCTCCCACATGGTGCGCATGAGCACTGAAGCTTGCTTTACCAATGCAGAAGGCATTTATATCAAGAGTTGTCTGGACAATAAACTGAATTCAAAAACAAATGCGCTACTTTGGCCCCACAATCTAAAACCTATATGTTTGATTAGTGGACGACACCAAATTGGTTGAATGTGAGAGTGAACGGCTGTGCTATTTTCTGCATTAGCCCTGAAACTGTTTGGCAACCTGTCAAGGTGTATCTTGATTCTCACCTAAGGAAACAACTCAGTTTGGTTGCCATATTTGTGTCATACCTGCCTCTGCAAACCACACTCAGTAGATGCTTCTCATTATGCAAACTTATGCTTCCTCACATGCTCCTGTTACTGAGGAATCTGCCATCATGCAGGTTTTCAATCCCTTAGCAGCCCCTTGAGGTGATGAGGAGCGAGGTGGCTTATAGAAGAGGTCTTTGCAACCTTATGTGTCTTGCATCACTTTCCCCCTCTCCAGTATCAGCGCTTTAAGGAGATAAGATGCAAGGAAGAGAAATGTTGAGGGAAGGAACAAGATATGTTAGCATAATGAAAAAGCTCTCCTTTACTCATCTCTGCATTCACTCCTCAAATAGTTGGATTTTTCAAGTGGGGAAGTCGGTTCACTGACTTTGTTGTGTTCGTGTGCTGCCAAGCTCGAATGTAAAAGCAAACGTGGACATTACAAACACAATGTGTTGTATGTTACTCCTCAGAGTATTTAAAACACACTTTGCCAACTGCTCTCAGCACACATATAATAGGGCTGCTCGATTATGGCAAAAATGATAATCACGATTATTTTCACTGAAATTGAGATCTCGATTATTTGACGATGATTATTTAACAATAACAATGTGTTGAATAATGACTTTAAAAAATAATTTAAAATAGTGTGCAAATACTGATAACAGTGCAAATGTTTGCAATATAAGAAATAAATGAAAAATGTAAACATCTGTGTTTAGTGAACTTTGCAGTGTTGCTCTGTGGTGCAGCTAAGACACTGTAGGCAAAGTTTACACACTGTGTCTACTTGATCCACGTCTGACTCCGAACCCATGTTTCCACACCACTGAAGTTTTTTTACCTCTCTTTTCAACCAACAGCAGTCACTCTCCTCTCCAAATAACTTCTGCTTAGCTTTCCGAGCTTCCCTCGGGTCCTCTAATCAGCGGTCCCCAACCCCCGGGCCTCGGACCGGTACCGGTCCGTGAGTCGTTTGGTACCGGGCCGCGAGAGTTGAGGCTCAGGTGTGAAATGTATGGTTTTCAGGGTTTTTATCGGTTTTCAGCGTTATTTTGTTACCGTTTTTATCGTTTACTCGGTTTTCCTGGGTCTTTTCACGTGTGTTATGAATAAATCTTCTTTTTTTCGGTACCGGTACTAGTTTTATTTTGTTGTATTTATCCGCGACACCTTAAAGGCCGGTCCGTGAAAATATTGTCGGGCATAAACCGGTCTGTGGCGCAAAAAAGGTTGGAGACCGCTGCTCTTAATTGTTGTGACACGTGTTCGAAACGCAGAGAGGTGCGCTCGATTTGCCACACGGAGCAGCGCGAGAGTAAAGCACGAGGGAGGGGCTAATAATCGGCTCAGTCATTTTTAATGATCGATGAAAGCCCAGATCGTAATCGAGATTAAAATTCGATTAATTGAGCAGCCCTACATATAATCACTTTACTTGATTTGTTACCAGGATGACGCTACAAACTAATCTGGGTCATTTTGCATGGAGGACAGCTAATGGTTACAAATTAAAGCCACACTAAATAAATTAGTAATAAATATTATTAAATAAATGTAAACAAATTACATTTGCAATACAAAAATTCACACGAGTCGCAAAGTTCTTCTAATTAAAAAAAAAGTTTTTGCAGTTCATGTATCAAACCTTCGGTTGTTTCTTTTTCTGGCTTGAGCAGCTTTTGTGTGCATTTTACCAATAAGAAATGTATTGCTTCCAAGAACACATGAATGCACAATAACCTGCCGTCTTCTCCGGTGAGTTCTCTCTCCTGTATCTGTGATTGCATGAGTGGAAGTAGGTGCACTGGAGTCAGAACAGAGCCGTGCCAGGTGCATCGCTGTGCTGTTATCAAGCCCTGAAAAAACAATCAGCTCTTCCACTGCTGCTTCTGCCTCAGCCAGCGTTCGCTTCGAGCTTTTCTGTAAATTGAGTTTCATCTTCAGCCTGTTGCCTGCATCCTGACCCTCGCCCCTTTTCCCCATTGTTCAGTCTGCTCTGTCCACATGGCCTCTCAGTGTCCTCCTGGTACTGTGTTCCTGCTCTGCATCAGAAGTCTCTGGCATCTCACCAGTAATCTTTAAAGCCTAGCACAGCACCATCACATCAGTATTTTCCCCTATAACCCGACTCCTACATGTCTGCGTGCCACAACAGTTACTGGTTGTGAATCTTTGCAGGGTCATCAGCACATGAGCGTCTCATTTGAGGTGGACTCACGCTTGTCAACATTGGCTGCATTTGATCCTGTTCAGTGAAATTATATTCTCATCTATTATTATGACTATTCTGCAGATTAAACCAGATGTGACAGTTGAGTTTGTTCCACATCCGTGTGTTATTTCTCCAGCAGGTCTTCGTTACATGTTTTTCTAAAGAGAGGGAGCCATCTTCTTTGGCTTCCTTGCAGAAATTTCCTCTCACCGTGCCACTGCCAAATCCAGCAAGACATGTCTCTGTGCCCATTACAGACTCTCAGGAACAACTTGAGCCATATGCTGAGAGGCTCGCTGCAGCCAAACTGAAATCACACATGAAAGTGTATTCTGCATACAGAAACACAATTAAGAGGCAATTTTGAGTTGGGAATGAATAAATGGACTGGAGACAGCCCAGTTTGTCCTCATTAATAATGCACTTTAATTCCTTTAAACTTGTTCTACATGTGTTTATTGAGAACGATTGCATTTTGCTACATCCAGACAAACCGTGTAAGTGGTTTCCATTATAATATGTACGAGTGCAGAAATGAAGAAGGCCAGTGTTTGAATCGGTGTAATTCTTCAGGAAATTGTTAATATTAGGCAATATTTCACAATAGGACGAGAGATTCCTTAGAGGGCAGATCCTGAGCTAAAGTAACACTGACAAAACATAAGGGACAATGTTTTCAGTTAGAGGTCAGGTAATGAGCGCCACCTACGTGTGGCAAATCTGGGAAAGGGAAGAGTTGTAGAGTTGCATTGGTGATACTGTGATTTTCAATGGTGAATATCAAGCTCGACTTCATGGACGGGCAGGAGAGGAATCGTCCAAGAGAAACGTATCACATCTTTTAAGAAGTCTCACCAGGCAAGGGAGTCTCACTGTTACGAGGGATCAGAGGACTCCTATAAGGGGCTTCTGTTGTGGACCTTGAAAAAGTGGGACTCGAACCAGAAACAAAGAACACTTGCTTTCAAAATAAAAGTTGTGCCTCACCTCCAAATCCAGTACATTTTATACTATTGTCAACTATCACAACTATCTACTACCAGTCAAACCAGCTGCAAAGAGATTTTCACCACATGGTTGGGGAATACATACTCTTACATAGCAACAGGCGGTTACCACGAAGCCACTGACCAATCTGCCAGCAGCCAACGCCAACATGCTGGGGAACATACATGTTTCCTTTGCCAGATAGTCATGGGTCGGTTTCTAGGCTTGTGTCCTGAGGCTGTATTCATTTGACCCCGCATCATCCATCCATCCATCCATCCATCCCCTTCTGCTTATCCTTTTTCATCATCTATATCCAAAACGTCACACAAGTTAACATCAAGTAATTAGCAACGTACTGTAATCCTGAGGGCAGGGGTACAGGACGTCCTGCCCTCTCTGTCATTATGTTGACTCTTTTGACTATAGTTTCTTGCCTTTTCTGCTGCCTCCCCCTAAATCCTGCCCTTATTTGCCGCTGCTCCTGATTGGACGGGTGTCCCAGTCCCAGCTCCAATCAAGCTCCATCATCAATCACACCTCCTACTTTAAACGGTAGCAAAGCAGTTAGTCGGGGCTGCTTTTGCTGCCATACCTCTCACTACTGTGCTCGTAGCTACTCACAAGTAAGACTGTATCGACATGATCCTGTTTGAGTGGTACTTTAGTTGTGTGCCTTTAATCATACACACCTGTGTGTTGTTATTAGTGATTTGCTGTATTGTTTGGGGGTATTAGTGTCTGTTTTACATTTCCTGTGTACCTGGAGACTGGGCCAGGGATTAGTTTTCACATCCACATCAGGCTCATACATGCAGATTTGGTTTTCTTAGTTTGGAAACTCACTTCACTGTATAGATGTAATTTCCATGCTTTGCAGAGCATGTGGGCCAAACTGGACCCTGTGGCCCAAGTCTGTGAAGCACCTTTGAGAAATGCTTGTGTTCTTATGAACTTTTTTAAATACGAGGCTTATTTTAAACCCAGACTGGTCACTTAATCATGTATCCAGAGTTTTACACATGTGCATATGTGAATCCCAGCAGGTCATAATCTCTCTCTCAGACAAGCCTTGATATCCAACTTCCTGCAGGCTGGTGAATAATTGGTGGAATAAAGTGCATTGGTTATGAGCTCATCTCTTCATGGGTGGTTTTTGCTCCGAGGAGCAGAGCGTTTTCTCCACTCAATTACTCTGGTAAACGATGCCACTGTAAACAGGAGACGGTGCTTTTAACACATTCTGTTGAGGCCTGTGGCATCACATACCTCCTCCACTCTGACAGGCTCCCTGACACCAGCCAGCAAATCCTTCCACTCAGCAGAGTATGCTGCCTACGTGCCACAGTAACTGCCGTGTACATCTGTGAAAAACCAGTATGGGGTGACAAGGTTTCACCGTGACTGGCATGGAGAGAGACTTTAAACCAAAACGCCTGTAAAACAACGCTCTCTCCCTCATGCAGAGTAAAGTGCAGTGAAAATGCTGAAATTTTTTAAGCACAATTTCTACTGCTGCCATTTGACTGAACCACATTAAACACCATCATGACGATTTTGGATCGTCAGAACTAATAAAGCTGAAAATAATTAATGAAAAAAGTCACTCGCACTTTCTTATGTGAAGTTCTTACGCCATTGACATGTGTTTCTTTAGTACTAGTTATTAGGTAATTAGCTACTTAAGATGGTCAGCTGTCTCAGTCGAACTCTCTGTCCTTTACAATTTGTGCGTGTGTTATTAAAAATATATATAATTTGTTACATTGTGCGATCCTAGTTAAAAATAACTATGAATATAAATGTCACCATCGACGCTGTTACACTTACTGTATATGACATCTGAAGTCATAAAGTAAAGCAATAGGATGTAAACAATGGACAGCTGATGCAGGTGTGCCACAGGTCACATGACATTAAAATGACAAGGACATACAGACATGAGATGATGGCAACAACAAGCACGCGTGAAGCACAAAGTAAAAACCCGAGCTTGAGCAAAACAGAAGCACAACTAAAAAAAGCTTTGAAACACATAAAACAGCTACTGCAGAGACCGCGGCAGGTCTGTTTCCAAAAACACATAAAACTAGACGTCTGAATGAGACTGAACAGGATCGTTTCACACATCTGTGTCAAAATTCTCTTTGTTTACTCTATTCTCCGTTTTCCTATTGTAAATAGATCCCATCAAAAATGCTCCACACCAGCATCGTGTTAGACTCTCTGTACTTTACTTTGTCATTTCCAGTCTTTGTGGCTCTCAAGTGTGTGGTGTGGTGTGGTGTGGTGTGGGTGTGTGTGTGTGTGTGTGTGTGTGTGTGTGTGTGTGTGTGTGTGTGTGTGTGTGTGTGTGTGTGTGTGTGTCTTTTCCTTTTTTATGAACTACAGCAGAGCTCTATGTTAAACAAGAGCAAGACATAAATCAGGTTTTGGACTAAATATTATTAGTACACACGTTCATTTTTGGATGGAACACACAGCATTGTTGCCAATATGAAAATTAGAGAATCAAAAAAGTGGTTGCTACTTACACCCTATTGTAACACTAAGTTTCAACATAGTGTTTTGCATATAACCAATGAGTCTGAGTCATAGTTATTAAGACTGTTAAAAATTGGTGCCAGTTTATCTCTGAAATCCAACATTAAACCACCACAACACCACCCAC
The DNA here is from genome assembly GCF_900408965.1 of Simochromis diagramma. Taxonomy (NCBI): domain Eukaryota; kingdom Metazoa; phylum Chordata; class Actinopteri; order Cichliformes; family Cichlidae; genus Simochromis; species Simochromis diagramma. Next base: position 1,130,977 of record NW_024386764.1, on the reverse strand, counting down.
ACAAACAATCCCACCAAAGAAGTCATAAGTCTGTGGCCTCATTCCATAAATAGTTCTGACCTTCCTTGTAACCCTCTCCAGGCAGGCGTTGCCGATTTGCAACAGTTAAAAACTAACAACCTGATTACCCCACATACATATTTTATGAGGTTTTTTTACTCAGAAGCACTACTGCAGGACTTGGTTGTGCATCAGCAACAAAAAGCTTAATTTGAGCCTGAGAGGGTTATAAAACTGGTCAAATAGAGAGTGACACTGCATATGAAGCGCAGTGACTACAGGCTCACCAGGGCTGGACTGGGCATCGGCTCTCTGGACATTTTCCTGGTTGGCAGACGCACATTTGAGCCAATGACACAAACTGAAGGTCCACTGCACACCAATCAAATTTCTCAACATGACCGGCCCTCCCCCACCTTCACCTCACACACCTAGGTGCAGCTGAAAAGCACAACAGCATATTAGGCACACTAAAGGTAGAAAAAAATAAAGGTCAGGGCTTGGGATGAATATTTCTGGAAAAAAAAAAACTCAGAATTTTTTTACATTTAACCCTCTACTGCATGACTTTTTAATTTTGGGGAAAAAAAAATTCTCCCTATTTTGGGGGAGCTTTAGGGTCCCTAACAATATATCAATCATAAAATTTGACACCCTGCCCCCCCAAACAGATATTGGTTTGTTGCTTCAAGGCAACACTGTGCAACAAGGGTAGTAAAATGCCAAGTTATTCTATAATAAGTTGTATTAGTACAACAAGGATGAACAAATAAATAAACAACAAATAAACAATGTAAACATTTCACAAAACAATGAAACACCAAAATACATCCAACATTTGACCCTAACCCCATGCACGTGCGCGCACACACACACACACGCACACACACGCGTTGTGTTTCCATCACTTTTGGGGACATTACATTAACTTACATTAATTTCCTGGAGACTTATCCTGACTCTACCCATCACAAGTCCCTGCCTGAACCTTACCCTAACCCTGACTCAAGCCTTCACACACACTGACACCCACACAGCAATATTGGTATGGCAGGGATCAGGCCCACACAATGTGCTTACACATGGCCCATATACCGCAATGAATAACGGCCCTTTGGTGGCCCAGACCTGGTTTGTCAGAGGTGGCCCACACATGGGCCAACACAAGGCCAGTTTCAGACACCCTGGTCGTCCTGTGCTGGCCCATGTGTTGATTACCTCTGGCAAACCTGATCTGGGCCACCAAAGGGCCGTTATTCATTGCGGTATGTGGGCCATCTGTAGGTGGTGTGCAGCCACGGGCCAGTTGTAGACACACTGCTGGCCCTGTGCTGGCCCAGAACGGTTTCAGCTCTGGCCCCAGATGTCAGCATAATGTGTACCTTAATCAAGCCATGCAATAACAGCATGTGCCAGAACGTGCAAAACAGTGCAAAAGTAACATGCCGAAACTCTGTTCAGACGGTGAATGGACTGATTTTTATGTAGCGCTTTTCTACTCTCCCAGATTACTCAAAGTGCCGGCTTGATACCAGATCCTGGCCAGACCTGCTTGCTATGTGGGCACTAACACACACACAGACACAGTTACTTTACCAACTGACCCCTGAGCTCCTAAGTGTCCCTCAAACCTCATTCAGGGATCCACTCCTCTACTTCACTGTCACTCCCTGAAAGCTCACCGTCCTCACTTTCTGAGGACAGAAAGTGCACATTCCCTTGGTTTCCTTGCATAAAAAGTTTTTACATCCGTGTCCTGTAATTATGAGTAGATTGTAAAGTAAAAAACATTGACTATGATCATATAAATGCACACAAACACATCTCTACACACATATCCAAATGCATTATATTGCCTGAAAAAAAATTGGGCTAACTGCGCAGTGTTGCCTTGAGGCAACGAATGAAAATGAACAGTTTTACAGTATAAATAAATTTAAAAAAGTAGAACAAACAATCAAATATGCTTCTTAACATATTCATGCACATAAAAGTATTTTTAATATACATTTATTTCACTATAAACATGTAAAATAGTGATCTTTATCTTGCCTCCTAATGGAGATGTCTCTCATGTAGTGCAGCTTGCAGAAAGGGCCCTGCCCCCCCCAAATCAAAGTCACACCACCTTCAACTCATCATTTTATTGGAAAGAGATGTGCCTGGTAGCATTGTTTGGAAAAAAAAAAAGTTGGTTTTTTTTGAAGGGCCACCGTAAGGCATGAAAATGTGGTTTGTTGCCTCAGGGCAACGCTATGCAGCAGAGGGTTAAGTGGCAAATTTAAGTTTTGAGCTTTTTTCACAGAATTATACCTGCCAAGCCCTTTTTTTGTAACTTTCAGTGGCTCAGTACAATATGAAAGACATGCCAGTCTGAATGGGCAACATGAGTGGATGTGAAAAGCATCAGTCTACATTTCATCCTACTTTTCTATGTGTGGTGGAGGGTGACAGCTCTATTCACTGGTAGGTTTGATGTCGTGTATCGTAGATCAGCTGAAGGTTTTGATCTGTATCGTTTAACAGCAACGTAAGGATTTTGTAAGATTTTATAACAAACTTTAAAAAGCTTTAAAAACTCAATTACCTGATCATTAACAAACTGTAGTTAATTGTTATCTAATGAATAATTATTTTTATAACTGTTTCGTTATTATTGACGTGAAACTTATAGCTTTGAGTTAATAATGATTACTGTGAGTCTGATAATCGAACCTTCTCTGCTCTTTGTGGATCTAGACAAGTAAAGTAAAAACATAACTTCTGCCACACATTATGTACAGATCTGACTTCTGAATTAAATCCACATGAAATGAATCAGGACGTTACGAGAAAGCTTTTCAAATGTCACCTGCTGAGCAGTCTTTACTCCACTTTCTCTCATCTTCATCACCAATATTGTATTAATTTTACTTTGTTTGAATCCTCACGTTTAGACAATCAGTCATTTGTGAACCACATTGTGTGGTTGAATCAATAACTAACATTTTAAAGTTTACATCGCTGTGCGCCCACTAGTCCACTCTCCCTCTCTTACTTTCTTATGCATATTCAAAGATGGCTTGTTTTGTTTGGAACTGCAACACTGTATCATCACTATTACATCCTGTCCATCAAACCGCCACCCACACAGGCTACAGGCAAGAGTTAAATAAATACACCCTCAACGCTCCAGAAGCTGCTTTCACAGGGGGGAGGAATAAACTCAGACATTATTTAAGAAGAAATATAATTAGCTCCATGCAAATATGCTCCATGTCAGACTTTGAAGACAGAGGCCATTTAGTTTCCAGTGATTGATGGAAGGACAGAGGAGACAGATGTTGACTACGGTGTGCGCTGTAATATGACTGATGCCAAGAGTCCTGATGTGCCCAATGACAAAGCTCCCATTCATCTACTCAACTCCTGTCCTATGGAAATATGTTTTTAGTGTAGGCACATTTGCAAACCTGCAGTTCAGCTCATTTGTTTTTGAACAAGAACATAAAAAGATAAACTGCATCTCAGTTCTGGTCTAGTTTGTGTTTCACACTAACTTTACCAAAGCCGAACACCCAAAGGATCATATAGGACACCCTGAAAGGTATTTGATTCATTATAGCTGCAAAAATGGATTTAGATTTTGAAAAATGGTGCAGTGCATTGTTAAAAGTTACATTTATGGCAACGAATTTATGAGATATTCATATAAAAGTGAAAGTTGCAGCTACAGTGGAAAACATTTTGTTGCTTTTATTATTTTGAAGATTCATTGTTGTTTTGATTTCCTTTCAGACCAAAATCACGAGACATCAGACTCTGTTTGGAGGTTCGATTAAGAATGAAAACATTAGTCAAATTTTGATGCCAAAAATCTTTCATCTCTGGGTCACAAGTGGGAAGAAACCTCATTTTTATGTTAGTTTATGTTTTAGTTACCATCGAAAGTTTTGAGTAACTTTTTTATTTGAAAATCTCTGCAGAGAAACTTCCAGATGTTTGTCTTAGACAAAAGTTAAGCAGCTGGAAAATTACTCTGGAGAAGGACAATCTCAAATTCCCAGACTTAATGACTTAATACTGTTCCTAGGTCAGAGCTATTCTTCAGCAAAGCTACTCCTGAACCCCCCCTGAGTTTACAGCCCACTGCTTCGCGTCTCATTGTCACCCACTGCAGCACACTTGTCTTACAGGCCCGTTTCTCATTTGGGCTCCAGAATTTAATGGTGTCTAGGCATGCAGCCAGGCAGTCAAATGTTGTGTGAGGCGGAATAAAGCTGTGTTTCAGAGGCAATTCACAATGACAAGTGACAACAGTTTCACAAAAAGTGCCTTCTCCTCACAGAGACTCATTAGGCTGTGGAGTTGAGAGGAAGCAGCCATGCAAATCAACCTCTGATCAGTCAAAGTGACATATAAACAATCTGGCTTCTCCTCAGAAACACTGCAGTTCTCCTGCTAGCCTCCAACTGAGCAGTGGGCAGCTTCTCATGCACAGTTCTGGCAAAAAGCAATCAGTTGAGGTGCAGAGGTCAATGAAGTTTGTCTGAAATAATTGTCAGTACTATTATCAGCAGCATAAATTACAAGAATATTAATGTAAGTGGCATTAAAGCAGAGAACAGAGAGCTACTTTAATTTAATAGGAAGTGACACAAACAAAGGCCAGCACCAAGATACTGCATCATGATTAGAACCATACCTGCTAGGAAGCCGCTATTCAAACAGTACAGTGGTCCCTTGCTATAACGCGGTTCGCCTTTCACGGCCTCGCTGTTTCGTGGATTTTTTTTTAAAATCAATTTCATGCCGTGTCTCCTGTGCAGTGCAGAATGTGTTCAGCTTTTTTAATGTACATAAATCTTCAATCGCTAGCAGTGTGACTCTGAAGTGCTGCACTGCATGTTTGTAAGTTTTCTGCCCAACAAACACAACGATGTGGATGAAACGTCGTCACCTGCAGGTTCCTTTGGTTTCGTTCTCTAATACTGGACTTCCTACGAAGGTTTGAACTGAGAGTTTAAACAAGAGAGAAACTGTTCGTGCCTGTCTGAGGAAAGTGTATAAGTGTAGTGACGGGTTTTACAGCCTTAAAACATCTATAATAACTGTAAAAAATAAATTGGCGACTTCGCAGATTTCACTTATCGCGAGTTATTTTTAGAACGTAACTTCCCGCGATAAACGAGCAGCCGCTGTGTTACAAAATCCTTCTGACCATAACTAAATCACAGACCTCTTGGATGAGTTATCAGCATAAAGGTCTTTGTGAGGTCCTTGCTTTGCGTTCTGAGTTTTAGGTATCACCTTTAGTCTTATGCATTTCCGTGTCTTCTTGTTTGTCTTCTTGGGTTAACTTTGACGCCTTAAAGTTTACTCTTATTTTCAATAAAACTTTCTTGTGGCTTTGTAAATGTCTGATTCTTTCCTTTGTCCCTCTCCCTGCTCTTCTTATTATACCCTCAGTACGGCAGAAATAACCTATCTCGCTCTGTGGTGAGAATCAATCCTGTGTGTTGCCTCCCAGTCTTTGATAAGTGTTTGTCTGAGCTCCCTCGTAGTTCCGGTGTCCATCTTTCTGTCTCCATTTGGCTCCTTGAGTTGCTTTGGGTTTTATATTTATTCATTTATTTTGTTCAATTCTGACTTTCTGATGTTTGCTTTTCTTATTTATATGACTTTGGAACACATGGGCCACACTTTGGGAAGTGTCTTTGGGACTAAAAGTTATTGGTTTAGTTTTAGTCAGCAGCTGTCCCACAGTATGGGGAGCTCATTAATCCATTTCTACACTGAAAGAAAAAAATCGTCCTGCTGTGCACCCGAGACGTGCTTTTGTACTTTATTATTATTTTTCTTTGAGTGCACCATGTGTGTTTGGTTGCAGTTACCCATACAAGACCACGATGTGGTTTAAAGTAGGTTGTTTCTGCTTGAGGTTGTGGTGTAGTCAGTAAACGTGACCCAGTGTGAGATTATGATTAAACTGGATTGACAGATAGTAAGTGTGTGGATCTACGTTTTCACTGATTTGAGGATATATAGTGGATGTGACTGCGCATGCACGACAGTATGAATGTAGTCTCACCTCCTGTATTTGAAAAACATAATAATTTAAGTTTATTATTTAAACGTTGGACGCTCTGACATTGACCTTCTTCCCATCTTTTACACTGTCTAACAGAGCGCTCCCCAACAGTTTTTGCTCCACGGACGGTGTTGTGGATGAACACAACAAAATAAAACGACGCGACCGAGACAAACACTGTGGTGTTTTGTGAATATAACAATAAACGTGAATTCCCTGTGTAATTGTGTGACTTTATTAGCAGCGTCCTCCTGAAAGACTGAGAGTAACATCCTCCTCTCTGCCCCTTAATGCTCTCTGGTCGCTATGGTAACGCATAAATATTTCTTTCAAAATAAGATGCACAAGTACAACACGGGAAAAGTGTTGTTGTATGTTTGCAGCTAGTGTCAGTGATTGAAAGGGTTAAAAATACTGAATACTGGGTACCACTCATAAAAACAAATGACAGCCTGTAAATAATACAAGGTGTCTAGGTGAATGACTTCTCATGATGTTGTTATCCGATACCACATGAAAAGCAATCATATATCAACAGAAGTACAATATTTGCTTTGCCTATGAAGTGAACACACGGTGCAGACGATGGAGGGCAGAGCAAACATTTGCTCATTGGCTTTCACAGCACAACCCCGCGCCCTCTAATACAGACAGTTCTGCCAGTTCTGCTGACGGGCCTGTCAGCATGAACTGGCAGCCGTGTACCACCCGTACCTTCCAGCATCCACGGTGCAGCTGAGAGAGCAGGAAGCAGTCTGATCCAGAGCCATGAAGACATAAAGCAAACGTGAAGAGTTCCCTCACAGCTCACACGTACAGTACAACTCCATGCTGAAAAATCTGACTGACACATTTTGGATTTCTTTCTCTTTTTTTTAAATCATCAGCCGCGCTTTTAAACCAGGCATGTGAAACTCAGCAAAAAATGGTTTGTTTACACCCAATACGTTGTGACGTTTGCGGGGTGGTTGTCGCGGCTGCTGTGCATGTGTTGGTACACTTGATAATCCTGTAACGCTAACGGGACAATCGCCTCTTTTTTGTTTTGCCAGGAGTACATTTTATGACAAGATGCAATAACAATAACAACAACAAAAGTGAAAGCAAATGTTTCCAGACTGAGCTAGGCCTAAATACTGTACGTTTGCAGTCATGGTTAATAAACAGTGACCCAGAGCACTTGGAACATATCCATGTGGCTGAATCAGCAGGATGCCACAGCTGAGTGATATAACTGAGGGTTCACGCTCAACAGTGAACACTGAATAAAACAAAAAGTAAACAGTTCAGCAAGCAGCTAATGGGTTTGGCTGATTATTAATGTGATCAAATATGTTTAAGAGTGGGGTGCATTATGGGAAAGAAAAGGCCTTTCTTGTTCTGCTTTATTCATCCTCTCTTTATCCAGTTTTTGTCCTCATTCTAAAACAAGTCAATCTACCTCTAAATTTCCATTTATTATCATGTTTGTTACAGCCAAATGGCATTTGTCAGTATTGAAACCTTTTAGCGACCGTTTGATGGCAGCAGGCAGTATTTTCAGCCACTTTTTATGAATTCTAAGACATTTTAAAATACCATAAGACAACAGCGACGATGACGGGCCACAGTGGTACACTAGTGTAGCACCACACTGGGAGTGAAACCAAACGGTCCATTACATTACTTTGAATGGCACACTATCCATCCAACAGACAGCTGTAATGTTCTGTGTATCTTTAACCTGGTCGCACATTCTTCTTAATTAGTTACACTAATCTACACGTGTCTCACATTTACTGTCCAAGTACAGCCATGTATAGTGTAAGTGTATCAGCTAAAGTCATTTAGAGTGAAACACGCATTAGCATCATGCACCAAGCCATACGACACCTCAACCACAACACTTAAACACACACACACACACACACACACACACACACACACACACACACACACAAGACGCACTCAGAAGCTACCTGCAGCTTCACAAGTACTCTGTCCCCTTGTGGGATAATTAAAGGATTATTCTACTCTTTAATCTGCACTGGTCACTCCACCCTATTGTTATTGATATTTATATTTAAAAAGTGCAATACTGTAATTTTCTGCTGCTCATTCCTGTGCAATATCCCACCTGCCCTCCAGTCATATTTCTTTTCAAGATTTTCTTATTTATTTTTCTTATTTATATTTATAGATACATATATATTTAGTCATCTTTTCTCTTTTACCACGTCTCTCTAATATTTTGCTCTTTACTATTTTTCTATTTTTTTTATTATTTTATTTTATCTTATTATATTTTATTATATTTTCTTCTACTGTACCATGCTGCTGAGTGACTGCTGCTCGTCAAACACAATGTTGACCCTGTGCTAACTTGCATATGACAAATAAAACTGAAAACTGATGTGCAACAACCCCTTTCACCGTATTTAAACAATATTCTTCCTTTTAACGTCCACTAATTTTAAAGGTAATCTGTAATCCTAATGTCGGGCTTATGAAGATGTTTACTTCAACATTTTTTCAGAGGGCGCAGCTCACTGCGTGTCTGCAGTCTAGACTCCAAGATACATTTTTGTTTTTTAAGGAGAAACCGTCAACATTTGCCCTTCATTACATGGTAATCCATAAGTCAACCCTCTGCCAAAGACAGCTTATCTTAACAGAGATAAAGCTTTACATTCTCACGGACCAATCAATTTACACTCTTGTCAATAGCTGTTTGCCAGCACACACCCTGCAAACCCGATAAATTCAACCAGGCTGAGGAGCAGCGTGAATGTAGCAGACAGTTAAAAATATCATCACTCAATAATTAACTGAACAGGTGCAAATGGACTTTTAAGACTTTGTTTCAGGAGGAAGCAGATTCCAAGCTGGACTTTATAAATCTTCTGCATTCACATGTGTTGCATAGTCGAGACTAAACTGATAATTTTACTCCACTGTCTAAAATCGAATCCCAGACAGCCTGGCGGAGTCTTAGTAATCTTCCTTTCTGTTTGGAGAGCTGGATGCAGAGACACGGCTGCCACTTGTGTTTGTTCTTATAAATAATACATAGTTCACCACTGCTTCTTGTTCATGACCCGCAAAATTGCCTCCCACACAAGTACGGTAGCAGTACCCACATGCTGCATGAATGCTGGGAGGAGGGAGGCAAAGACACGGGGAATAAACTGATTCTGTTTTTCTAATCATTATGTGTATGTGACCCAGGGGAGTCTCGCATCTGAGCAGAGCTGGGCAGGAAGAAAGAGAGGTTAGAGCAAGAAACCCTGCGTGGAAAAGACCGAGCAGCTGAATAATGTCAAGTGCACTAACATGTTTAATTGAGTGCCATGAAAAATTATTTTTCATATTCTTTTTCTAATTTGTGTGTGTGTGTGTGTGTGTGTGTGTGTGTGTGTGTGTGTGTGTGTGTGTGTGTGTATATATATATATATATATTTGCATTTTTGTCACACGCTTCAGATTTTATTATTAGGCCTGTAAACACAAGATGAAGTTTTTATATGTGGATTTTGTTTATTTAAAAAAAAAAAAAAAGGGATAATTCAAACTTACCTGTTCAGGTGTAGAAAGTTTTTTTAAGCCATACAGAGGTGGAGTTTTCAGATCATTGTGCTGCTACATAGCAAGAGTGTGATTCAAGGGTTGAACCAGGACATTCTCCTGGTTAAGAGCAGAATTCAGGATTTCATCAATGTTGGTAAATCGTGCAGATCCTGAAGCAGAAACAAGCCCAGACCTTTACACGACCACCACCGTGTTGGACTGGTGATGTTCCTTTTATGAAATGCTTTGTTCGTTTTATGCCAGATGTAACGGGACTCAAACAAAAAGTGCACAGAATATTTTTCCAAACGTCCCAAATGATCTGAATTGAGCCAAACGAGTCGTGTAGTTCTTTAGATATTGTGCTGGATTCTTTTGTGACCTCGTGGATGAGTCATCAATGCCTTCTTGAAGTAACTTTAGTAGGTCAGCCAATCCTAGGAAGGTACGCACCAGTACCAAGGTTTCTATATGTGGTTCTCACTGGAGTTCACTGGAGTCCCAAAGCAAATGGTTTTGTACTCCTTTTCAGACCCAAAAATGTCAACGACTTTGTTTCTCAGCTGTTTCTTCAGATTGCAGCATAATGTACAATAATAACTTCTTCACAGCACCGTGCATGAGATATAACTCCTCACTGCTGGAGAAGGGAAATGATCAGAATACCTTCCTGATTTAACAGCCTCAAATATACGAGGTAAATATTTATCACTCTAAAACAGGACTGCATTGGTTTTAACCAAACTGCTGGGACACAACTCTCTCTTGAACCTACTACAGAGAAGAACGTTAGTATTGCAATAATTTAAACAAGTAAATGATTTACTACAAGCAAATAAAATTTGTTCCAGAAAATATATATATACATATTTCAGACTGGCTCATTACCAAGTGCTTTATTGTAACAACTAAAAGTTTTAAAAAAAAAAATTATAAAATGAGCAATTTTCTAGAAAAACTGTTTTTTTATTAGAGCTGATTTTTAAAAATATATATTTTCTGAAATAATATCGAATTAGAGAATAAAATTTCCAGCTTACAGTCTGATGATGTGTAAAGTATTTGCTCAGTAAGACTTTGCCAGTGTCTCAGCTCTTGTGGTCTTAGTTTCACTGAAGCATGAAGCCTGGTCCATTGCTAATAACCCAGAGTCTGTGCAGTATGTTAACATCATCGTTCACACGTGAGCCTGAACACAAACACTGATTGTTACTTTTCAGAAAACAGGAGTTGTGTTCACTTTGTCTGACGTTTGCGTTTTCTGCGAACTAATCCATTTAAACATCAAAGTCAGAAACGAACCAGTCGAGGGAGCTTTAGACAAGCAATTCCCTTGTTTTGTGGCGTAAAATTACTGTTTTGGTCAATGGAGTCTGGCATGTAATGGCTTCACTTCCTTGACAGAAAGAAGATGAAAATGTTCTAAATATAGCGTCCACTTAAACTGATATTGATTCTTTGTGCATCTACAGCAGTAGTTTTTGTGCTCGCGCCGGCTCGGCTGGTGTACCGTGAGGTACTGCAGGTTACTTATGCCCATTACTGAAACTCAGAACAGTTCAGAACATTTATGTTCCACAAAACTGTTGTTGCAAATTCATACAAGCGTCAAACAAGATTGCAATTGCATCAGAGAATGATTGCATACTTCTGTGACCCACCGGTATAGTGATCAGACCGTGTCGCTCATTGGCTTAAAACGTTGTATTTCTCTAATAATCTCTGTATTTAAATGTTCGGGAACATTTTAAAGTTTTAAAGCAGATACATTTAAGTATCGGCTCTTCAGTAAGTAGTCAAACCTGCACGTCCAGGCTTGGAAATGTGACAATTTGGCAAACGGTGCAGCTGAAAGAAAAGTTTTTGATACTTCCACATAAATACTTTGGAATAATGCTTTAAAGAAATCAAAATCAAACTAAAACAGAGTTCGCTCTAACGTACGTTGTTTGGAAAGCAAAGGTAACTTTGCACACACTGTGTTATTATGAGTGAGTCATGGAAAGATTTTAAAAACAGACTATGATGAAACTTTTATTGCTTTTAAAAGACTTTGTGTTGAGCTCAGTCTGGGTTACTTTTTACATCAGGTAGTTATTTGTGCGCAATCATTCATTAAGCAGCCTAATGTTTTGGGGGCACTGTTCAAATCTTTTCGTTATATGGTGAAAATAAGCCACAGACTCCTTCCATGCGGAGAGCTGACGTTTGACATGCAACCAGCTTACAAAGACATAATATCGCATGGCTTATGTCTTTTCCTTTGAAGGAGGTCGTTCTCATCAGCACATGTGAAGAACATTTCAGTATTTGATGGACTCAACTAATTAAAATGACAATTTCTATTCATCCATCTCATTTACAACCCCTCACACTGCATCAACAGGGAGATCTATTGCATCAAATCAAGTGCTAATGATTCCTCCTCAAACTTAATCAACAAATGATAGGACTGTGTTACACTGAGTAGCCAACTGTGCACAGAAGGAAACAGTCGCACAAAATGCAATATTATGAAGTCATTAAGGTCATGAAAACTGCTGCGCAGCCAACCATGCACAGCACAATACTGCAGTGCATCTGCATTTTTCTTTGAGAATATTGGAATCATAGGCTTGTTTTTCTTTTTCTTGTTTCACGCCCTTAATTTGAAGGCTTATAAAATGTAATGAATGTTCCTTTCACTTGATGACTCCATCCAGAGACATGCAAGTCAGAATACATGAAACAAATATGTTTTGGTCATCCACTGTTTAAAGAAGGTGTATGCAACACTTGGTGCCTGCATTCTTTCAACAGCCAGCAGGGGGCGACTCCTCAGAAAGAGGTCTGAGTCTATCAAAGCCGGTGAGAAAACAAGCCTATTATTTATGTCCTTGGTGAACACTTTCCTGATTCGTTTATGGTCTCAATCTTCAGCTTCAAGTCTTACTGACTACAGCATGATGTTCATTTTGTGCATGATGTCCCACTGATACTCAAACAGATGATCTGTGTGTGTGTTTATTATTCTCTGTTTGTTTCAAAATGATGATGATGTCCAAAAATCATTAGTCAAGGTTTAAAATAGGACATTGCAGAAGAATGGCTATTAAAACCATCCTGATGATACACAGAAGTACACACAGTATGGAATGAAGAGGCCATGGTGCTTTTTATTTTTACCCTGTAACTTTCCTCATAAGGCTTTGACTGATGCTCCATCAATCACCGTAACGACACCCGCGCCACTCATTCGACTGTGGCCTACAAGTGAACCCTAAAATAAACATATCACATTAATTTTGATGTGAAATAAAATACTGTAAATTTGTTAGCTGGCAAGATCGTGAGTTCCTTCATCGAGAGCGCCGGTTGATTCCAGCAGCATGTAAAATGACTTTTGTGTATTTCAGTGGTAATTTGGGGGAATTAAAGGGTTTCCATTTCTGACACAAACTCCATGAATCAGGTTTAAATGGTTTTAATATGGTTTCATTAAAAATCTGAGAAAATCTCAATTCTTTGTGAGCAATTAATGATTCTCATTTTCTCCGGAGTGCTCACACTGGAAGGTAATTACTGACACAGCTCGCTGATGAATTCCTATCTGCAAATTATAAAGGAAAATTATAAAATGTGCTCATTGCAGCCATAAAGCAAATAGCCTTGATAATGAACCTGTTGTCGAGAAACACTGCCCTCCACGGAGCTCCTCCTCTGCCTCGGAGACCTCCGAAGCATCAGCCTGCCCCTGCCTGGCCTAAATGTAGACCATGTCTCCTGACATACATGAACAGGGTCTTTGTGCTGCTGTAAGAGCTGTGAGTAAATGCGCTGGTTGTTTCACAGAAATATACAGAGAAAGTGACTTGTTAGAGCAGCTTTGATTATAAGATTTGCGAGTTCGATGCACAGAGATCTGCAGATCTGAAAAGACTGTTGCTGAGCTCAACTTTACGGCCTGGCTGGCCTCACACGCTTGACTCTGTAAGACAGTGACTGTAAATTGACACGTGTAAAAATGTTGTATACTTTCAGAAGAGGGTTCATGGCAGCAGTGTCATGTGACTGGAATAAACCCCCCAAAACGCCATCCTGCCATGTGTGAATAGATTGTAATTCTAGGCTTTATGCTTACACTTTAATCTTAGTTGGCTCAATCTTAAGAATTCTGTTTCATTTGGTGAGCTGACATGATATGGCATTATAGTCATTTATGTATGGAAGCATCACCTCCTTTGCACCCCCTGCCTTGTGAGAAACACTGTTCAATGTTGCTTATTGTCCCCAAGCGTCCAAAAACATACCATGAAACTCTTTAGATTTACAAATAGATCGATGAAGATCTCCAAAGCCATAGTTCGTACAGCATATTGTGCAGTGATGTTTAGTCATTTTTCTGATGCTGTTACTGTAGCTGCCTCATTTCCCTTTATGACTGGACTAATACAGAATTCCAAATGTTCCTACTTAACCTTTCACCTCTACATCCTTTGTCCTTCTCAGATCTAATGCTGTGCTGATTACACATGTATGACTGGGTTCAATGGGATTCTAAAGGAAGAACAACATAACCATTATCAAATTAAGTGGAGTCTGCTCCGTGCATGCAGAACATTTTTTAGTCTCCAAACCCCACTACGACCCCTCTGCAAATGAAATGCTTTTAATAATGTTGACCTTTTATGTTCTTCCTAGACATATTAGTGCAGAGTGGGACAAATATACTGCAGAAAGTACCTGGGGCTGAATATAGGTGTAGACTAAAGACCTTTTTTTACTGGAGGACCTTGTTTGGGGATGTTTTAGTGGGAGACAAAAAGAGAGTTTTTCTGGGGTAGATACATCTAAGTGGCCATGAAAAAGTCCGGAGTCGTTTGTGAGGCTAAGAGATGTTCTGGCTAAATTCAGAGCAACATCTTTTTAAATGCCTACAACCTTTAGTCTTCTAATCTCAAATCTAACTTCATCAAGTGAAACGTATGTCAGCTAACCCAAGCAGCAACCATCTCAGTTCCTCCCATAGTTGTTGTTTTTTAATGGCTCGTTTGGAGTTGCTGCTTTGGTCAATCACAAAATCATAACGTCGCCTTTTCAGTTGAAACATGAGGTAGAGTTTTGAGCTTGTGCTTCTACAGCACAAGCTCTTATGTCTGTCTTAACCATGATATCTACGAGCACTCTTCCTTAGCTGTGATCAGAATAATTATACGTTTTTATAAGTGCTTTTAAGTAAAGCTCTTTTTACAGGATACTTGTCAGGTTATATTGATAGCGACTGTGTTGAGTCTGTTCCTTCCCATTCCCTACAAGGCCACCTGGGTTGGCTGGAAGACTGTTTACTTAGCCTGGCAGGGCGAAGGACACTGTCTCAGCTGAACTCTGGACACACACACACACACACACATACATGTACACTGATATGCACACACTCATCCCCCCTCCCCCTCCCCCTCCAAACGCCTTCGACGCTTATTCCCCTCCGATGCTGACGGTGGATCAAGGAGACCAGCGCACGCAGGCCCGGATGTACTGTCTACACTGGCTGTCTCTCACCCTTTACCCCCCCCCCCGCTGCTTGTCATGTGTTTCTTTGGTGTATTAAGAGTTTTTCATGTGCAGAGGTGTTTTTTCTGTTCTCAGACTGATCTCCCTGTTGGAGCTCAGTCTGGGGGGAGTCATTTTTTTCTCCTTATCTTTCCTCATGTGGTGCATTTTCCATTGTTATACCTCTGACCTGTCTTCCCCATGTGATGTTTGTGTAATGTATGTATGGTCAGAGGGTAAGATGCGTGCAATAGGTCGGCAGCCTTGTGAAATTTCCCCTTGTGGGACTAATAAAGGTATATCAAATCAAATATGATTATTGCCTTTAAATGCACAACGTAGGGCTGTGCGATATGACCAGAATCTCATATCCCGATATCAGACATCTATCGTCCGATAACGATATAAATCACAAAAATGTAACATTTTCTGTAAAGTCTGTGAATCTCGGGCAGCTCGACTTGTGTGAAGTGTTTCCAGCTGGGCGTCGTGTAGCTGGAGTCGAGTGTTTTAACCGATGCATGAAACGATACATTTTTAGACATAAGTTGTAACGGCCGCCGTTTTCTTTGTGAGTATTTATTACACGGCGTGCTGCGGGGAAAAGCCTGTTCTAACGTTTGAGTCTAAGCTTTATTTTTTAGCACCTGGCGGCTCTTTTTTACTTCTCATCCGTAAATAATCTGCTCTTTCACGTGATTCAGTTTATTTTGAAAAGTCTCAACAGGATCTTGAGCTTTATTGTGAAAGGTTTATGTGGAACATAAACAAGCGGACACGCGAAGGTGTTACCGTCGTTGTTGCTAAGGACAACACATAAAAACAGGCGCTTGTCGTCAGCAGTGTGGTTGTATTAAATATAAGAGAGAACTTTAAGAAATGAATATAGCCACTACAGTGACATCAGAACCATGAGAAAATATTGCCGTAAACAGTTTATTTTGCGACACCACGAAACAAACGATAGCGTAAAATGAAACGATGTTTTTATATCGTCATCCGATATATATCGTTATATCGAACAGCCCTAGCACAACGTCTGTCTACATTTTTGCTCATTGGGTGTCTTTAGATTGTTTGGGTTTATATCTGTGGTAATCCAGGTTTTACCTCAGAAAAAGTGCCTTCAAATGAGTGTTGATCTGACTTTGAGCTATATGAATAAAAATGGATTTCTCAAGACACATTTATTATTCACAAATAGGATCATTAAGAAAAAGGTTAGAGTTCTGTTGATGCTGTAACAAATGTCAAACTTTATCACTTCTACTGGATACTTTTATGCAGGCCTTTAATAGTAAATGCACCAGCCAAGCAAAACAGATGTTTGTAAAAGTTTTATAAGGTGTGAATAAGTTCACCAGTCTAAGAGAGACAGAAAGGGCCCAGGCCTTTTCTCTCTCTCACACAATCTCTCGATCCCTTTCTCACTTTCTTTTCTTTCCTTTTGTTTTTCGTTGATTTGGCCTCAGGTAGAGTCGAGCTGGTTGACATTCAACCCACAATAGTCCTGTGAGGAATGGTGTTTGTTAAAGGCAGCTGAAAAGAGAACGTCATGCTGCATGAAACCGCAAGGCAAACTCAAGAGTAAGGTCAGGTTGTAGGGCTGGATTTTTGTTACATGGATGCCAGAGTGATGCTTGCAGTTTGTTTTTCTATTTTTTATTTTACTTTAGCTAGAATACGCAAAAAAACCCAGAAAGTGGAGATGGAGATTGGGCATGGGAAGAAGTCATTCACTCTTTCTTTTAAATTGCGTCCTCTGCCAACATCACTGCTCGATTTTGCACTTTCTGACCACCATTAAAGTTCATTTTAATGGTACTTGGAAATGAAATGTTGTTTTTCAACTCTCGCTGCAAATAAGGACTTTTAGTTTTACTTATTATAAATTTATTACATGCTGACAACGGCCAAAACAATTCTGGTATGCAACCAGATTTGTTTTTGCAATCCTTCCTGCTATTAAACAAAATGCATGTTTAAGGAAATTCCCACATTTAAGAGTTAATAAAACCTTTTTCCTTATTTTCTGTTATATATAAACTATTACAGTGTGGATGCTCATATTAAACATTGAAGTCAGCGTATGTACAAACAATCCCTCCAACTCAAAATCACAGGCTTCAGACTGCTCTAATGCTTTTTTTAAATTGTTTTTTATACTCTTGACTTTATGGTTTAATATAAAGAGGAAATCCCTGAGATGGGCATCGCAGACAAAGGAGACCCATCCACCTCCTGTTCAAATCTTCTGTTTACCACAGGCAGTGGATCAGGAGAAAGCTGGTTTAAACAGGTGGACATCAGTAACAACTGGGCCCCATGAAGTTTATTCTATACGGAGCTAAAAAATAACAGAATAGTCCTACTTTAAAAATGCCCTTCAAACGCAGGAAAAGGTACAGGGTGTCAGCTTTCTGTGTGACGCTTTCATAATGTGAAATATGAAATCATGTATCAAAGCTGTTATATCAAAGCTTTTCAAAGGGCTTTTTCAACTGAGCAGTGATGCTGTATGTCAGTCACATAACACATTTCCATTTGAAAGCTGTCTGTGCACACTTCCTGTCAGCTAATGGATATTAGCTGACAGTAAAACTGTGAACATGTAGGCACAGCTATGAGCTATGTGGACTCACTCTCTGTGTGAGAAGGAAGCACCAGTCTGGCCAGCAGCAGGAGATGAAGAGCTGCCCTGGTGACAGGCGACAGACGTCTAAATCTAAGGTCCATGGTCCCACTGCTGGTAAACTCTCCTCTGGTGCTGATGCTGCTGTTAGATGGCTATGACCTCACAGGTTCATAGATGGACACCTGCGACGAGAGAAGACAAACCGATGTTAAAGTCAGAGGTTCAGTACATCAGTGTACTTGAGTGTGTTGTCGTGCGCTTGTGGCGAAAGTGTTTTATGTTCTTTTTAATACAACCCCAGTTAATAGAGTCAGACACACTTGCAGAGCACACACGCAAGTCCTAATGCTAATTAAACATCTGAAGGTAATGGAGTCTGCCAGGTTAACTTGGAAATGTACTAAGCAGCAACATTTTTCAATCTTCTATTGTGAAATTTTGAGCTTGAGCAAATTGAAGCCTCAGTTTCTTAGTGTTGGCTGACAAGAGTATCGCCTCATTGCGTGTCCGACCGCTGTAGGCATCAAGGTTTGACATGTTGTGTGTTCAAAGATGCTCTTTCGAATGCCTCGGTTGTAATAAACAGTTATTGAGTGACTGTTGCCTTTTTTGGCTCATTATTTTAGCTCATGCTCTCAAACCCCGAGAAAGCTGTGCTGCAAAAAATCCCAGTAGATGAGATGTTTCTGATAGACCAGCCTGTCTGGCACCAACAACCATCCTGTGTGCAAAGTTACTTAACTCATCTTGATGCTTGTTTTCAACTTCAGCAGGTCTCCTCCACTATGGCTACGTGCCTAAATGCAAAATGGTGCCGTGTGGTTGGCCGGTGAGAATGTCTTTCCGGTGACTACGCCTGCAGGATGCATTTGGCATGGGTCCGTGTGAGTCACAAGTCAGAGAGCTTTGCTTTTACACTTTTGTTATGTCTTCGATTTTTGGGCCCAGCACAGTGATTTTCTTTCTCTTCCAGAGTATCTCATGTGGGTAAGTTAACATTACTGTACAGAGTAATGTATGACGTTACAAAGCATCAGCACCGGATGGTGATGGCAAAGTAATGGCAGATGGTACAGTCATGTCCTGTGTGCTGGTAGTTAAAAACTATGTGAAACACTATTTTATGTCTGTAGGGTAAATATGCGCATCACCGTACTCTCACACCTGTTGAAGGCACCGTCAGCAGAAGGGTTGTATTGTGTATCTGCACACATGCAACACAGCTGGTGTTGATTTAATTGGTGATATCTGTCTGAGGCTACGTCCACACTAATGCGCTTTCGTTTGAAAACGCATCGTTTTCCCGTCCACACTAAGACGCCGTTTTCCTGAAGGAAAACGCAGCGTTTTGAAAACACATACATTTGAAGACGGGAGCTGTCCCGTTGCAGTGTGGACACTCGAAAACGCAGACTTTCGAAAGCGATGACGCATTTTAGTCATGTGATGCAGTCATGTGACCAAATAAGCAAAGATAGCAGAGGGCATTATACAGCAGCTGTTTTGTTTGACAGCCCTATTAAAGATCAATATCAGTCTGCACATGCTCCTGAGAGCTTTTCTTCAAATTCTTTAATTCTCACTCGCTTTTGGACCTTTGTACTTTTGTGTTACTCGCAGCAACAACTCCGCCTCATTGTTAGTCCATTTAAAAAACTCGTTGCTTTTCCTCGACATTTTGCCACGACGTTTCAAAGAGCTGGAAAGTAAATAAGCGGCAGACAGAAATGAGGCAGGTCGAATCTTTTTGCGCAGGACTGGAACGTAAGTGTTTTCGGCCGTTTCAATGTGGACGCACAACTCTGTGAAAGCGACTGAAAACGATAGTGTGGATGCGGAGCGTTTTCAGACGAAAACGCCATTTTCAAATCTATCCGGGCTGGTGTGGACGCAGTCTGAGTTTAAGGCTTTGGTTCCAGTGCCAAGTAAGGTGTCTGTGGGACATGCTGAAAACATCAATCAATCACACCTACGACACATCTGTCTCACACACTGGTTGACCAGTTAATCAGAAACTCCAGTTAACAGGAAACACCAGCATCTGCTCTGGATATGGTTCACTGAAAGGTCAGTCACAGAGAAGCTGGTCAGTCATTATATTTGACTCTGTAATCGGGGATGTCAGAGTAAGAACAAGAGAACAAAGAGATGATTCTCATGCTTCCTCGGTTATTTTCCCAAATCTGCTACAATCAACTGGCGAAAACACTAAAAGTCAGCTTTGCTACGAGCTGCCAACACTTCGCCGAGTCACCAGCATACTGGAGGTCATTGCTCTCACCAGTGTGGTTCTACTATTAAACCATAGAGGTAGCAGTCTAAGCAGAGATGCCACTAACTCCAGTTCTCCCAGCAAAGACACAAACAAGTTACGAAGCTGCCACAGAGACATCATCTCTCCAGCACATCCTGGTCTGCCCTGATGTCTCTTTCCATTTGGACATGTCAGAAACATATCACCTAGACGTGGACCGCTTGTTTCCATCAATAAAAATAGTAACATCGATCAATCAGTAAAATCAAAGGTTTAATTCAACTCCTCATTTTGGAGCAGCAACTTAAAGCTGTGGCCTCAGATTTGGGTGCTAATTCTCGTCCCCGCTGTATCAAACTATATCAACTATAAACCACCCCAGTGTGACGTTAAGGTCACTGCTCACATAAACCAGAGGCAGCACATCATTCACAAGCCTGGAAATTCTGTCCATACAAGTTAGAACTGGTGACAAAGACCAGGCCTGCGGGAGCTCAGCTCCCACTGGAAACAAGTTCATGTAACAACTGAATTTCATATTAATGGCTGTATAAATTTTAACATGTGGCTGCACTCGCCAATCACTTAAGATTAATAAATATCAAACTCTCTGTATTTAGAAACTGAGCCTGACTCGCAGGTGGGACCTGCAGCCCTCGCTTAGACATCTGAGAGATGTCTAAGATAAGTGTCTACGGATTCCCTCAGCAAAAGAAATATCTATTTTAAAATGATTCGTTCAACATCATGTTGCCACACTGAAATGTCAGCTTTCATTTTTACAATTCTTGTCCTTCAGCCACCTGAGCAGCCCTTTGTACTGGATGTCTCTGAGCTCTTGCACTATTGCAACATGTAACAATCATCATTACAAGTAAAATAACTCACCTGGAGGATTTAAAGTTGTATGTTTCTAATATGTTTCAAGCATATTGCCAAATATAGTGAATGAGGGAAACAGCATTGCAAACTTCCTCCTCCAGGACGTAGACAGAACCACACCTCTCTGAAACAGTTTCAACAGAAACTCGCATGTCACTGCAGGACCGCTGTATTTAAGTGGATAAACTCAAGCTATTTGTATATTAATAAGCTGGCAACTAAATATATTTGTGCACACACGGTCTACTGGCATGGATAGCTTGTCTGCATGATGCACCAGTACACATGCTCTACTGCAAAGATTGTCATTGTGTTGATTTTTGCTTTGTGTTTCCTTTCGTTACTCTTCCCGTTGTATGTTCTACAATAAAAAACCAAAACCAAAAGATAAAGCAACACAACACTGTGGCACTTGTAGCCCATGAGAGCCATAGCAGCAAGACTGGGACAAATAGTTCTTATAGAAATGACAGTTAAATCAATCAATCAGCTGCACAGCATTCAGCGCAGCTAAAACAATGTGCTGCAGCTGAAACAGGGTTAATATGTCTTTGCTTAACAAGCAGGAAACAGTGGGGTCCTCGGCCGCATCAAACAGGAAGCTACAGTGATATATGATAAATGTAATGTCAGTAGAATTAACCTACATTATGACAGTACTTGAGATATAATTGCACAGGCTGGCCTGTGCAATTATAAGTAATTCTCTCCACAGGTGAACCTGCTATTTTAGAGTCTTCCACGAAACACAGCTTGTTTGTTACTGCGTTTCTTGTGGCGTCCACTGATTCCACAAGACTACAGAAATGCATTCATGACAAGTACAGCACAACTCCATTTTTCCACCTTCACCGCACATCAACATCAAACGTGAGCTCCAATAGAACAGCGAGGTCGTGCAACCACCGTATGCCCCAGCACACATTAAAATCAGACTGGGAGAGAGAGGAGTGGTCACAGTGTAGCTTCCTTTGAATTTCCTCATTTCTTGAATGATAAAGCGAAACATGAATCCCCATCAGCATCTCTATCCATGCAGATGCACACGGTACTCTGTCAAAACTACTCGACAGCTGAAAACTTTCTCTTTTGGAGGAAAAGAAACCTCACAAAGCTCTGATTGTTTCCATCAGTTTGACTGAAAAACCCTCTTCCACTGTTTACTGTAAAAGTTGAACAATTACAGAAAGTCTCACAGAAACAATTCAGAGAAAGTTTGGAGACATTTCAAACATCTTTGACGCATCATTAAGTGTGCTGTGACAGGAAGGCAGGGAGGAGGCTAAGTGCTGGATTCCCAGTGTTTCTGGAGCAGCATTACTACTGTCTGCCAATCGCACTGTAGAGACAGTTGCAACACTTTCATGTGCACTCAGCCGTCTCACAAATCACAACACGCCCATTCTGCAGCAGCTCACACCTCAGCTAATCACAGTGAGAGCTCTTAAGCTCTAGTGTATCTGATTTGTTTACTTTTCAATATTTTAGCATATCTGTGATAGAAGGTCGAAACAAGAAACGTTTTTATTCAAAATCAAATATCAATTATATCACCAATGACATATCTGGAAGCCCCACTGTGCACCTCACAGCTCCTGTTTTACTCTTTTGTGGGGTTTCCACAGCCCCCCTATGCCTGTGTGGAGCTTCTTGAGCAGCAGTTTTGTTGTGTGAATGGTGACATGTCCAGGATATAGCCTGTCTCCTGCTCAAAGTCAAATAGGACTGGCCTCAGCTGCCCCACATCCCAGGATTAGATAACCATTTAAGAAAATTATGGATGTGTTGGATGGATCCATCCATTTTGTTGCTGCAAAATAATGCGATGAGTATGTGTCGATTAATGAAAGGGACACAGCCGGGTCCATGGTGACATGAAAAGCACACAGGAACTTGAAGAAGTTTTACAATAACCATCACAAGCCGGGTTTATCATCCAGAGTCTGAGTCCATTTGCATAGTTCTGAGAGTACACAGTAGGACAATGAGAGTTTCACCAATGCAAAGTGCTCATAATACTCTGGGTTAGCTATAAAATGCATTTAAATGAGATCTATGACTTAAAAATAGAGTGTTTTTTAAAAATAAATTTTACTACTGAAGGATACAAAGCCCTGTTTGTATGTGTGTTTGGTCGTCTGACACCACGTATGTTTAACGAAAGAAAGAGACTTTTTGTTCATTGATGTATGAACACAGAAACGTGTGTGGCTGAGCGATGAATTACCGAGCAGTTGACAGAAGTATACTAGCGTCTGTACAAGCTCCATTTCAGCTTAAGATAGAAAGAAGACGAAACAAGAAAAACAAATCTCAAGAAAAGAGCCAATGAAAAGTCAGATTTAAAGAGTTTGCACTCTGTTTGCTGTCGACTGTCTGTGAAGAGACTGCATTCATTCCAGCAGAGCCGCCTAAAAGAGTCTTTACATTATTTATGTGCAGCCTTCTACAATCTAGAATAGCTCATAGCTGAGAATAATCCTCAGAAATTTGAAACTTTATTCCTGAAAATGATACAGTGACAACAAATCAGAAAAACACAACCTCTCAGGAATCCAGCTTCTCGAAGATTAGAAGAGACCTTTGTAGTGCCTCCTCATGCAGCAGCTGTCAACATAAGCACAGGTGAGTCTTCATGCCAGTGTCCAAAAAATGACTGAGCTAACAAGCTTTCCATGCAAGGAACACTAGCGTGTTGCTATTTTTTGACTGACATAACACTCTGCACACCCTGGCCATTTGATTTCATTTATTACTACATGTCTCATTTTGACAGTTATGCTTCATATGATTTCATTAAGGTTTCTCATTTTTTCCCGTTTAAAAGAATCTATTAATCTGGTTATTTTGTGCAACAGAAGAATACGTGTGCTTGCATCTGGGGTTGTGCTCACACTCATAACCTAAAGAGAATTCTCTGCTTAATCTGGAGCATTGCTAAGCTGTTCTGGGTCACTCACACTACCCTCTCTAAAGCCACAACACTCCTCTCATGGCTGGGAGTAACCGCCAAAAACAAAAAAGACAGCAAATATGGGACTTGGATTAATCATGTGGGCACAAACATCACTCCAGATGAATTATTATGTTCTTCTGAATCTGTTTGCTAACAAGTGCAGGATAGTACAGCTTGTTGTAACTCAGGTAAGGGAATTCGAAAGAAATTCATCTTTATGCTGATGACAGCGTCTGGATATGTTGCTCTGCAGAGTTTCTCACTTGTCTGTTTTCTTTTGCCTCACACATGTAGCTAAGGTAAGTCTGTTTAATACCAATAGCAGAGCCTTGGGGGGTTAAAGAAAACATCTGATTTATAAAGCAACACAAAAACAAGCTAAGACATCCCGAAGAATTCAGTGCGATTGTATAACAGCAGAGAGATGATTCACTGTTGTTGAGTGATGCTAAATTCTAGACGACCATTAGCAGAAATATTTGTTTTACAGGGAGTGCCTGGAGGGCTGCATTACTTTCATATTTCTAATTCATTGTGAGCACTGCAGGAGCGCTGAGGTAGGCTATGGTACCAGGCAGACCTTCTGCACACAGCTGGGCTGAATGCGTTTCCCCAAATCTGACTGATAACAACACCGGGGTCAGAAAAAAAGCTGAACCAAAGGATTGCAGATACAGAGCCGAGAGATATGGATTTCATGGAAAAGCAAGAAATATAAAGCACAAAAGGTCAAAAATATAGGCTATGATGAGGAAAAACCTTTGTGACTGAACCAGGATGGGTAAGGCGTGATTGTTTTTCATTGCACACGTTAAAACAGAATCACTGGAGCCTTAAATAAAGGTAGCAATGCTGAAGTTAATGCAATGCACTGTGTGGGGTGCCTAGATGATGCAGGTGAGAATAATTAGTCCCACTCAAATCTAGCTAGGCAACAGTGCCTGATGATTATTAATGGGTACATGTGGTTATGTACTTAATAGTTTTTAGAAGGAACGAAGCGAAATGACACAAATGGACTTTAAAGATGCTCGCCATCTATCTTGGCACCTTCACTATGGAACAGCACGCTCAGTTAAATGGCTTAAATTTAATTTGAAAGCCTGTTTTTTAACCTGGTTGATGTTGAAGATATTTTGTTGAGGCATACTCAGCAGATCCTGTGTTTACTTTTTCATTAAATGTAAAATTTAATGCATCCTTTATAATTAACGTGGGTCAGCACTGCAGAGGTCTTCGTCCAGTGAGCGGTGGGAAGCACGTCAGTCACTATCTCTGGTTCTCTTACAAGGTCACTTTCCTCTTCAGCTAGTGTGCAGGTCTTTGTCTTACTGTGTAAAAAGCTCTGAGATGATGGTTCATAAATAAAAAAAGTTATTGACATGTTTTGACTCCCCGAGAGCCATTGGATAGCTTTCCTTCAGCAACAACAACAGCAAGTCTTGCTGTGGTGCTGGTTGAGGAATTAACTGCATTTTTTCCCCGGACTACTTATACGTACCTTTTGGCGGTTTGTATAACAGATTATGCAGATAGTAGTGTACTAGTGTAACACAATTTCTGGCTTCACTGTGGAGATGGTGCATACTGGATACACTATTGGTAGCCATTCAGTAAAAAGGACTAGATGTTACAGTCCCTGATAATGCATTGCTTTAAATGGAGAAATGTTGAGGGATGGCTGTTACGAGGAAAGGCAGCCCAGACACTTTACCAGTTTGGGACACATCGTCAGTAGTGGACCTGTGTCGGGTGTTTCAGCCATTATCACTAGACACCCTCATCCAAGGAGGCCCTGCCAGGGTTGATCAGGCCCTAGAGTGTGTCTCTGGTTTATGTTAACTTATTATTTCTCTTCTTCTTTCTTCTGTTTAGTTTCCTACAGTTTATTTTCTATTCACTGCAACTGAAATAATACTTACCTCTTTAGCATTTATGGAGCCTCACTTCTTCAAAGGGACAGAAAAGGTGACAGAGAAAAGTAAGACAAAAGGGACACGATAGGAGAGAGCAGAGAGGAGAGCTGGAAGGGGGGGGGCCCGATCTGGCTTCCCACACCTCCCCGCCGGATCGGGCTGTACGCTCTACCTCCCCACTGCCTCCCAGAAAAGGGAAGAAGCGCAGAGGGGAGAAGAGCGGAGTATTTCTTTTCTCTCGTGGTTAGCTGACTGCCTTAGTTGCCCAAGTGATGTCAGCCCTTTTTAACCATAGCCAGTGACTGGTCCTCTCAGCAGTGTTAGCTAGTTCTCTTATAGCCTGCCGTTGCGCCTGTCCTCTGATCCCAATCTCTCTGAGCAGTTTTGCGGCAACAAAGCCCCTGCACCCCACCTCCACCGGGCGCAGCTTGATCTTCCAGCCTCTGTCCTCTGCCTCAGCTGCCACGTTGGCATACCGCAGCTTCTTACACTCAAATGCTTCCACAATTGCTTCCTCCCATGGTACCGTCAGCTCAATGACATACGCAAGGTTTTGGGAGTTAGACCAAAGGACGAGGTCTGGTCGCAAAGTTGTTGTTACGATCTCTGTGAGAAAAATAGCCTCTGATCCAAGTCCGCTTGCATCTGCCAATCCCTGGCAACCTTCAGCGTGCCCGGGTCTGGCGTTGAGGGGCTCGTCCTCGGCTTGTCTCCTTCCCGGACAAATGTTGATGAAAACTGACGCTCCTCTTGGTTCGTGAAGGTTTGAGCGTTGATGGATTTTCTTTTGCACTCAACTTTCTCGGCTAGACACCCAAGGACCTGGTTGTGTCTCCATGTGTATCTGCCCTAAGGCTAGTCCTACAACCAACCAAGATGTGCTTGAGTGTTGCTGGGACTGTACACAGGGGGCAGGATGGGTCCTTTCCAAACCACAGCTGCAGATTTATTGGGGAAGGTAGCACATCGTATGTCGCTCGGATGATGAAACTTTAAACTTTAAACTCCATTCCCCAGATTTCACTCCATGAGAGTTTTCTCTTTTCCACACTCTCCCAATTCATCCAGCGACCCTGTTTGGCCAGCGCCACGGCTCTGGCATATCTGGCTGTTTCCTCCTGTCGTCGCACCTCCTCCACCACCATTTTTCAACGTTCAGTTACAGATGCCTGTTGCCACTGATGTTACTGCGCCAAGACCAAATCCTCCTCTTCCCTGTTGGACGTGACCCACCACACCACAATGCCGAAGAGCGGATTTCGCCTGTAGCACAAATGTGGCTGTGGTCCACTTCCTCCTTTGGGTAATAACCCAAACTGGAAGCACCAGAGCTTCAGTTTTTCTGGAGTGTTGTTAATCCGCTTGAGGTCATCAGCCAAGTTCTGCCTTAGTTGTTCTAGTTGCCATGTATCATTGAGGTCTGCTTTATACCACCGTCCCAGGCTCTTTATGGGCTTCTGTAGTACTGTTGGAATTGGTTCGCCACTGATATAGAATTGCTCGGCTGTCAGCTTTCCTTTTACGATGGAGATGTTGCAAGATTTACTTGGCTTAAACTCCATCCTTGCCCATTGTTTTCCAGGAGCTTCTGTAGGAATCGCCTAGTACATGGTTTTGTTGTTGTAATGATGGTCATGTCGTCCATGTAGGCCCTAATGGGAGGAAGACGAAGGCCACTCTTGAGTCACCTCCCACTACCCACAGGGATGCCCTCAGGACCAACTCCATTGCCATGATAAATGCCAGAGCGGAAATCTCCAATTTCCAGGTGCTCCCAGGCTGTGGCGGTATTCTCAGCTGTCACTCAAAACTGTAAATCCCGAAAGTATGTCTTGACCAGTCCTGAGATGTGGTTTGGTACGCTGAAATAGTTGAACTGACCCAAAGGCGTTGGCATGGTCTAAAAAAACCACATGAAGGTCTCTTCGTTCTTTCTTGGCAGTTTGAATCTGGTGCCAGATGACACTGGCATGCTCCAGATGACGCTGGCATGCTCCAGACATCCCGAGAAGCTCCGGATGCCGGCCTTCTGCACCGATGTGTCAATACAGGGTGGGCCATTTATATGGATACAGCGTAATAACATGGGAATGGTTGGTGATATTCAAGTCCTGTTTGTGGCACATTAGTATATGTGAGGGGGCAAACTCCTCAAGATGGGTGGTGACCATGGTGACCGTTTAGAAGTCGGCCATCTTGGATACAACTTTTGTTTTTTTAATAGGAAGAGGACCATGTGACACATCAGACTTATTGGTAATGTCACAAGAAAAACAATGGTGTGCTTGGTTTCAACGCAACTTTGTTCTTTCATGAGTTATTTACAAGTTTCTCTTTGTTCACAGCCATTGACATGTCGAAGAGGTTAACACGTGAGGAGCGGATCGAAATTGTGTTGATATCTGGTGAACGCAGTAACCGGGTCATTGCGGCAGATTTCAATGCAACCTGCCGAGTCAAACCACCGGTTATAACTCGGCAGGTGTTGAGCAGTCGAAGACAGTTTCACGACTGTGCTGGTCAGCCAGGTAAGGTCACGTTCATGGCTGCAGAGCATGTGTGAACACACCTTAACTCACTGGACTCTTGAATGTTTTTGGTTTCTACTTATCAGCGTCCTGAGCATCACACTGTACACATTTATTGAAAATGTTGATTGGATTGGATCAAGCTGTCACTCAGTGTGTTGACAGTCCAGTTAATTTAACAGAGTGCCATCACTCAAAGCTGCTACGACTCCCACATTTACATAAAACCAGGTTATTTTTTCATTGATTATGTTTACTTGTAAAGGCGTCACATAGGACAGCTCATAACAGCAACCCATTTAAAATATGTGAGGTTCCTTAAACAACACGTGAACCTTTAACACAACTTTGACTCTCTTACAAAAGTTTTAAAGTTATATTGGTGAGTGAAAAAAATCCTTTGTTTCCACTGCATAAAGCACGTGTTGCTTGGACACCACAAAAACACAAAACACATGACTTACAACCACGTTTGATAACCTGTTTCGCTTGTTATGAAATAATGACATGAGAGCTGATATGAACAGCACATATGGGAGTTATGGAAATATGATTAATTTTGCTCAGGTGTATTGGACTTTTTGAAGCAACCCCAGTGGATCCACAGACCACACTGAGACCAGCACTCTGGTGAGATCTGACAGAGAAGGTCACGACTTGCTGTACAGGAATGAGGGTGCTCCTCAATCACAATGTGAGCCAGTGGTTTACTGGCAGCCTCATATTCCCCAGACAGGCAGCCACATACAGGGCCATGTATCCCCTTCATCAGGAAGAGAGGAGTGGCATCTATCACCATCAGGCCTGTCAGGGGGAGAGCAGCAGGGTGGCACAGAGTCAGCCTGCCACAGCTATAGGGACCAGTAACCACACACGATCACACTACATCCCGTCATGTTCTTAAAGTGGCCGTATGGCATTCTAGACATGAGTGCACAACATCATATGTTCATTCATAATTCATTCATTAGAAAAAAGGGAAAATTAAACAGCTCAGCTGTATTAAATCTATTGCAGCTCTATGAAATGGGTTTTTAAGGTTTTTGATATATTTGTAATAGTAAGTCCTAGCTCCAGGAGCTCAGCTTTCAGAAGCCCACAGTGAAAATATGAAAATAAGTTTGCTGCTTAGAGTTCACATCTGCCGAACCCATCAAAGAGGACGGCTGTGTGACAAAAGGAAGAGAGACTGCAACCAGATTTTCTCATGTTTGTAGGCTGCTATAGGTAGCATTTAAAGAAAATATAAGAAGAATGCACATTAATAATTTTGATCAATAGGTGGATCCTAACATATAAAAAGCTAAAAACTTTCATTATTGTTTGCAAGTAACAACAAGAACAATGGAAATAACTGAGCTCTGCACTGACAGCAGGATAGACCTGACAATGTAGAAAAGTATGCTGGAAGGCATGATAGCAGAGCCACTACCTGCAACCTTCTAACCTCAAAGGGAATCTAATCCAATTTTAATGCACTTCTAATACTTTCACCAGCAGAGCCAACAGACGCAGGATTCCTTAAAGGCTTACTTTGTGATAAAGAAACAATCCCCTTTCTCCAGGAGAGCTGGAAGTGTCACACAACCAGATGGAGAAAAAAACAACAAAAAAGACAAACTCGTTCATTTTATTCACGTGGGGAAGTGAAGGTGTCAAGAAAATATCAAGCAAAAATAAATGTGCTGATTATAAATCTTTCATGGCTTCTCCTGTGAAGAACAAAAGCAAGAGATTTTAGGAAAGCTCTCGAAAAAGCCTCAAGTTTCAATACTTGATTAGACGTTGTTTAAAGTGATGATACAAAAACCATAATGTCACAAATAGAAAGGCGGTGAGCAGTGAATTGTTTGGGCTCAAAGTTTCCTGTCTGTGGTTTGGATGAAGGTGAATTCAAAATGAAGTTTGAAGTAACTTAATAAAGAGAAACCAAATAAAAGTTCAGGAGCAGTCTAGACTTCCTAAATCTCTTTAGGACCCCTCCTGCCACTGGCCGGGCAGACAAAGTCAAATTAAGACAAAAAGTCTTTAAATGAACTTTACGACTGAGTTTTTGATCTGGGGAGGGGGCAACAGCAGTACTATCATTAATCATAGTTTGGCTGTATTAATGTCAACTAAATCAAGTTACAACATTTTATTAATCAGCCTTGAAGAATACCCCCCTTTCACTCATCTAACTCTGTATTACAGGGGCACCACATCCGGCTTATGGCCCAAGTTCTCACTTCAGCTGGGGACATTCCTAGAACACCTTCATTAGGGCATCCATCAGCCACCGCAAATAGCATTTCCCCCCCCAATGTGGAAGAGCAGGAGATCTGATCTTAGCCTTCAGAGGAAGCTCATTTCCATGAGACAGAAAGAGTAGTGCTGGTACAATCACTGGTACAGTCACCCACAATAAGTCTGACTTATTTCTAGCAAGTGGACCAAGCTCTTTCTGTGGTTGTACAGGGCTTACCAAAATAAACTGTATCATTAGGTCCAGTAGCAAGTAGTAGTAAGAAAAGCACATTGTTCATCCTGAACGACTGATGGGCAGAATCTCCTTTCCAGGAAGCAAATTTAAAATTCACAAACGCAACAAATGAAATGGTCTTAATGCAACAAAAATAATAATACTTTAGTTTCCAGCTGCCCTTCTCTCTAGGACTTGAAAAAAGCTGCACATTCAGATGGACAAGAATAGACTAATTGACCCATTCAGAAAGATCTGAATGTGCCGTGGTAATGAAACACCATGACAGATCAGAATTACTGCTTCTCCGTTCATTATGTCGTCCTGTCATGTCCCTTTGAACACAAGCACCAGCTAATACGATCTAATCCTGCAGTAAATCCCACCTGCGTGAAGATTAGAGTTTTCACTTTTCAGTGAAGCTCCTACAGCATGGCATGTACTCCTGTTCATAGCAGTAAGTAAAGTTGTTTTCGCTGGTCACAGAACCACCGGAGGTCTTTGGCACAAAGTCTTTTCTTAGTTTATTTAAGAGACTCTAAAAGATCGTGATTAAAGTTCTGAAATGTGGATTTGTCACATTTCCAGTTTCATTTTGCTCCTTCATCCTGCAGTGTGTAAGGGAACAAAGTACAAAAACCCTGCTTTGGTACTGACATTAGAATATAACCATCTAAATTACTGCTGCTTTGATGCTTTCATTGTATCCATCAAGTTATCATAACTGAAAGAAGAGAAGGAAAGGCCGAATCAACCACTAGAGAGAAAAAGAGAGAACAAATGGAGAGTGGCTGCTGAATGGTTTTATTGTGCACTGCTGATAAGCTCATCTCCACAGCCTATAAAAGTGTTCGGCTATTATGTTGCAGACTAAACCCCCTCACCTTAGTTTGCCATTAAAAGCTTTCCTTTACTGTCTCTGAGTCGGGCCTTTGTCAGCTTCAAGTCTAAAGTCCGCGGAGGTAACAGCTGCAGTCAGTCAGGACATGCAGGTTGTTGGCTGCGGGGGCTCATCCTGAGCCTCCAACACCAGAAGTTGAAGTCACCAAATGTTAGTGTACCTTGAGTCCCTTTAACACCATTCTTATCAAGTACCCACAGTACTCATATGTAACCATCTAATCTAAAAATGAAACCATTTACTTCAGATGAATTATGGATCAGAGACATCGAGGTGATTTTCTCTGCCCATCAGGTCAGTCTGAGATTTTAAAACCTCAACCAAAGTTAAAATTTTTACTCCTGCATGAATCTCAAAGTAAAAGGGTGTAAATCATGTTGTTGTTTCTTTATTTTTGTGCGTTGGTTTTGCTGCCCTTCTACTTCTTATCTCTGATTAGAGATGCCCAGATATCTTTCCCACCTACTCTAGAAATGACAGCATCTCTCCAGCATGCCTTCTTCTCCCGGTTGGACATACCTAAAACTTCTCACCTAGAAGGCATCGGTCAGGTATCATATCAGATGCCCAAACCATCTCATCTAGCTCCTTTGATATGCAGGAGAGGTAATTTACTCTGAGCCCCACACATATTTCTAAGGCTAAGTCCTGACACTTTGTACCTAAAATCCCTTTTCTTTGAGTCACTACCCACAGCTTAAGGTCACTGCTGAGGGTAGAACACAGATCAACCCTTAAATCGAGGGTTTCACCTTCACACTAACACAGACCTGAAAGCCGTTTGTCAATCTCCTGGTCCAGTTTCACTCGTTAACAACACTCTACGGCTTGAACTTTTCTACTTTGGGCAACGACTAATCCAAAGAACCAAAGCCTTAGATTTAGAAGTAACAATTTCCATAGCGCAAGCTGGAGGTCACCACAAAGCCAGATTTGTTTTTTTATTTTGCAGCTTACATTGTACGCTCCTGTTTTGTTGTTATTTTCTACAAGCTGTATAAAAAACTATATAGATAATGTATGAAGTAATCCAGGCTGATAGATGGTTAAATAATATCACACAGAAGCAACATATGTGGTGTGTTAGCATAATAAATGTCTGTCTCGGTGCAGCTGTGTGAGGCTTGTCCAGCTGTGGGCTGTCTACAGATCACAGTTACTTTTTTGTTTGTTTTTGTTGTGAGTTTCTAAGTGATGGACATAGCAACTATAGAAACGTATATATAGTATTGCTAATTGAACCTCGTGAATTCACCTGTGTTATCCTCATGTGCATCAACCATTTCATTTCACATCTAACCGAGTTGGAGTTACTTGCATGCAACCTCGCTTGGAGAAATGCTGCACAGCCATTGTGGTGTATTTATTCACATAAGACGTACGCGTTGACGTAAGCCTACCGTTAAAACCCAACCTACAGTATCAGCTCTCATCCCTCTCCCCAGCGAGCAGTCCCACCGTGCTCCACTACAGACACTGATTAGTCCACCTCATCCCTCTGGAGACTGTGAGATCCTATACAGGCTATTTGTCGACAGGGTTATTCACTTACTGATGGCCCAGACAGCTGGCAGGAAGAAAGACTGTCTGTCAGCTGGCAGCCGCAGCACACAGATGAGAAGCAACCTTCAGAGAGCTTGGAGACATTAATGCAGTGAGATGAAACGCTGGACTCATCAGTTACCAATCACTTCAATCTTCTCATTAATCTACACGTCTGATCCCAACATCCTAATCAATTATAGTGACAAACAGTCACCTCTACTCACTGATGTGTTTTTGCTGTAATTATACAACATGATCAAAACAAAGTAAACATGCAGTATAGTTTTGTAAATACTAATCGCCAAGTATTTTATCTATTTTGAAAATAACTAATGAAACTGAAGTTTCTGCACAAAACCCCCACAGCCTTTATGATGATATTTCTTCCTTATTGCCATGAAAGTTTGGATGTCATGGAGTGCAGCTAAACAAAAATTAATTAAGAAGAAGATTTATGGAGCTCTGAAACTCAAGAATACTCAATGAAATCTGCACCCTTGATTCACACATGGGAAACAATTTCCCTCGAGCAGAATATAATGCAAAATAAAATTCTGAAAAACAAGGCAGTTGGAGTGAAAGAGACAAATTACCACGTTTTAGCAACTGACCGTATAACTGACCGTATAACTGACCGTATACAGCTGACCGTATATAACTGACCGTATAACTGACCGTATACAGCTGACCGTATATAACTGACCGTGTACAACTGACCGTATGCAAGTGACTGTTTAACTGATCGTATACAGCTGACTGTATACAACTGACCGTATACAACTGACCGTATACAACTGACCGTGTACAACTGACCGTATACAACTGACCGTATACAACTGACTGTATGCAACTGACCGTATACAACTGACCGTATGCAACTGACCGTATGCAACTGACCGTGTATAACTGACCGTGTATAACTGACTGGGCATCACTTAGTGGATTTTGCATTTTGAAGCCTCAAATTTTGTGTTTTGGCCACTAATTTTTTTTTCTATTTAGCAAAGACTCATGTTTGAATAAGAAGGGTGAATTTCTACGTTACTGGTTATTTGGTTAGCAAGCTGCAACCATAAACTGCACAGGTACAATGCACAGCATGCACTCTTGCTAATTAGTGCTGAAATCACACTAGAATTTACTTCCTAAAAACTGGGGCACAGAATTCTTCTCCCCACAGCAGGATATAACAGTTTGTCTGTCAGCAGGGTCCAAAGTTCAATGTCCAAATTCTGTGTGATGATTGAAACCAATAACAGCTTTAGCTGATTTAATTTTGGTGGAAACTGGGTCAAAGTCAGCGTCACATTAAATGTGAAAAGCTGTAAGACCTTTATATTACCCATAATGTTTTATGAATTGTCTTCAAATTCCACGATATAGTAGCCCCTCGGGGACACGAGCAGCTAGGTTGGCTAAGCATTTGACCTTGACCTTCATTATCAGCACCCGAGATCAATCAAAATCAAGAAAACATATATTATAATATATCATATGAAAGGGCATGGAGAGAGATGTGCAGCACACTTTATTTTCTCAATACAACATCACAATGATGCCATAAAAATTCAAAATCATGCACTACAATAATATATGTTTAAATCTCAAGTTTTACAGCCAAAGATTTCAGACAATTTTGCTTCCGTCTTTGGGGTAAACATAACATAACATAACACACCTTTTTAGTCTGTAGTGCTTCAAGGTCAGAGGTGAAATCAGCGCTTATAAAAGCAGGCTGACGTCAGCATGTTGTAATAAAACCTCATAAAACATCAAAGTTTTAATATAGGCCTTGTCCTTCAGGGGATTTGCACTCTCTGAGTGCTCTTGTTTTTCAGATCATATCATTTAAAATGTCATAAAAAGCAACAACACTGCAAACATAGTAAAGAAGTCAAGTTTATTTGCTCATATTAGCTGAGCCTCCCAGGCAAGAACAGGCTCTGGCTGCCGTGTGGCAGCACATCTGTAGTTCATGTTCCTAACTTTACTCTCTTTGGATTTTGCTAAGAATGAAAGTAAACTAACAAAAATTCACCGTACAGGTTTTATGAAGGGAGAAATCAGTCATAGAGGCTAAAAGCATGTTTTGTACAAGCCCGTAGTGACATTTAATTCTGCTAAAAATTTGGACATTTTAACATGCAAGTATTTGGTGAACGTCTTTGGGGATTGATTCAGTGTTGAAGCGTCAAGTATCCATCAATGTTACAGCATATTTTGCAGATAGAGAGATCCATCTATGGATATATAACAATAGCTTCTCTTTGTGCTTGTTCATGTTTGCTTTGTGATCATAGCTCATGTGTATTCTGACTAGAATAGGGATTTGTGTTGCTCTGCATGTTTGTAACGTATAGGTTTATATGGTTGATGGTAATTATGAGACAATGTGTTTAAGGGTTATTTTGTGGAGAAATGTGAAAGCATGAAGGCGATGGTGGTAACTGTCAAAGCAGAGCCAATAATAACCCAATGAGAATCGATAAGGAATCAAATTGATAAGTGATATCAATAATGGGATAAGAATTGCTAAATTCTTTTTCATTTCCATCCCGAGGGACAGGAAGTGACATCCTTTATATCCATAAATCTCTTTTTTTCCTAAAAAAATGATCCTGCTGGTATGAGATGGTCACCAACAAATTGTAAGAACACGTCATTCTAAAAAGATTTTGGAAGAACAAACAGTACAACATCAGTCAATTTCCTGTGTTTCTTGAAGATGGAAAGAGATGGCTTGGGTGAATAATTTATGTCCATCTAAAAGCCATCTCTCAGCCAATTACTGCCAGAGCAGCCTATTTTCCTCAAGGGCCAGCGTGCTGTGGACCCTAAATCTCTACAGTCCTTAGCAAAACCATTGTAAGGCTTTGACGACACACGGAAACCGAGGTGAGCTATAGGCAGCGAGGCCTGTGATCCCATTTTAAACATGTTAATGACAATTTGAAAGTGTCTGGTTTATCATGTGCCATCACTTGAACTGTGGTTTTTCTGACATTAAATAAACCGTTTGTGCCGCACTATAAAGTGAAGACGTAGTACTGTCTTCACTTACCCACAACGGGCTATTTGTCTCATTTCCACCTCCATATTTTCATTTGTGGACTCAACTTGTACCTTTGCATGATTAACAGCCTAATTTATAACAGCTGAAGCTAAAAGCTGCCTAATTATCTCCTGCAACTGAGTTCACATGTAAAGGAAAATTAATGACATTTAAAAGGTAAATGCACCATAATGCCAAGCTAGCAAAGCATAGTGACACAATTAGAGCATCAAATTTAAAAAGCAATCAAAGAAAATTGTCTAATTCAGATTGCAGGGCTAAGAAGGAATTTATAACTCTAATGTGCATCCATCCTGAAAGTGATTTGTCCGCTGAGCACTGTTTTGTAGTTAAGAGTTGGCCACTAGCAAATATTCAGAACTCTCACTGACCAAATGAAGCTCTGATGTATTTAACCCTTCCACTCTCATTGGCAGTCACTTAGTTAAAAGTTTAACTTAGGACTACCCAAATCTACCCAAATCTGAATTGAATTCAAATGAATTTTATTTGTATAGCTCCAAATCACAACAACAGTCGCCTCAAGGCGCTTTATATTGTAAGGTAGACCCTACAGCGGGGGTAGGACTAACGTTCCCTAGCCCTGCCCTACAGTGAACCCCAACAATCATATGACTCCCTATGAGCCAGTGCTTTGGCGACAGTGGGAAGGAAAAACGGCCTTTTAACAGGAAGTAACCTCCAGCAGGACCGGGCACAGGGAGGGGCGGAGCCAACTGTCGCGACCAGTTGGGGTGAGAGAAGGAAGACAGGATAAAGACATGCTGTGGAAGAGAGACAGAGGTTAATAACAAGTGTGATTCAGTGCAGAGAGGTCTGTTAACACATAGTGAGAAGAAGAAACACCCAGTGCATCATGGGAATCCCCGGCAGCCTACGTCTACTGCAGCATAACTAAGGGAGGATTCAGGGTCACCTGGTCCAGCCCTAACTATATGCTTTAGCAAAAAGGAAAGTTTGAAGCCTAATCTTAAAAGTAGAGATAGTGTCTGTCTCCTGAATCCAAACTGGAAGCTGGTTCCACAGAAGAGGGGCCTGAAAACTGAAGGCTCTGCCTCCCATTCTACTTTTAAATACTCTAGGAACAACAAGGAAGTTTGCAGTTTTGAATTCAATTCTGGATTTAACAGGGAATTTTTCCAGTAGTTATTTTGCCCTTTGTCACTTTGTGGCACTGAATATAAGTGACTTTCTGTGGGATCGGTTTGAAAGATTGCTGCTAATCATTTGCTTTGTTGATGCCCCTCAAATTCACTGACATGCAGCAGGACAGAATATTATTTAATTACAGATAATCTCTCCTTCAAGGCTGCCTTCTTGTACCCCTCTGGACTACCTTGCGGGTCCTGAATTGTCTGAGGGCACTTATAGGAAGAATAATACTGCAATACTATATAACATACTATCTACCACAGATTGCAGAGGCAGCTCCAGGAAATCATCTAAAAATAGCAGCCAGGCTAGAACAGATCCAGAATGAGCCAGCTTTGAATGAGAGATGTGCCACATGTGCTTGTGATCACAGTCTGCACGGAGAGCATCATTACCTTCTGAATGCTTGCTGTTCTGATCTGTTGGTAATCTTTAAGCTCAGCCGCTAAATTTTTATTTGTGAGCTCACTACAGTAGCTTCCATCATTCACAGCTCAAAATCATCCTAATTTATCTTGGCCTTGGTGGGGCGCCTCACTTCTTCCTCCATCAGAAACCAGCTGTTTTAGCTCCTCCAACTTTAAGGCCATCTATCCTTTAAAGCAACTGTCTTTTGATTGGATACCCTTCCCAAACAAGTGGTTTGAACACCAGGCAAATGGGAAATCTGTGCTCACAAGCAGAGCTAACTGCCTAAGAGATATAATCTTTCTATAACATCATCCAGAGCCAAGAGCAGACATTAGACATTAACCAAACATAGAGGACGCCACTTTACAGAACAAACTAAGCATCCTGCCACCATCTGCATTATCTCCATTTCACCAACACTCAGTGCTGACAAGCTGTTGTTAAAAATGAAATGAAATGAAAGGCATTGTGCGTTCACTGTGATAGGATGGCATTACTGTTTGAAAGGCTAAAATCAAAATGTTCCACTGGTAGAAAAGCTGCTGATTACATTTTGCAGTAGGCCTTTTAATCACAGCTCCCTATTTTATGCAATTATGGACTAATTAGGAAGCAACAACACAGTATATTATTGCAAATTACAAGTCAGAGAAGACACCAACACTCTAAGGAGAAAAGTAAACAGTTGTTTTGTTTTTTGTCACTAAATACTATTGTTGACCTAAAACGTCTACTCTAGGCTTCGTGGCTGTAGAACATTTGACGTGTGACGCACAGCACCACCAAGGCAGGAGCTGTGCCTCCTCACATGTTCCACACCATGCTCCCCCATGCCAAAGGTCACAGACAAACTGCAGCTTTTAAGGCGACGCTTCCTGGCAGAACAGCTGCTCACGTCCGCCTCCATAAACACTGTTAAATATGAATGCTGACGAGCCAGCGCGTCCCCAGGCTGCGTGGCTGCTTCCACTCCCGGTGGCCAAACGGTGTGGGCCGACAGAGACCTGTGCAGTGAAGAGTAGCTGGGTGTGATTCAGGACAGTAATGTTTTCCCCCTCATTCCTGTTTACCTGAACATGATTTTGGTCCATGCACGCCAAATACACATAAACATTTTTAACACCTTCTTATAAAAAAAAAAATCACTCAGTTTGTTTAGGATTAAAAACAAAATACATAATTTGAGTAAAAATGTAAGTGTTGCCACTTCTTTCAAAGTTCAAAGCATATGTGAAACACATTAGTTTCTAAGTTGTGTTTAATGTAACAAAAAAAGCATCAAGGAGTGAAAAAAACAACAAGCTATGTTTTTATGAAATTATGCCTCTGCATGTTGATCATCCAACCAGAGCTCGTGTACTCCAAAGCTGAGACGGACTCCTCGTTCACGTAATCATTAACAAAACTTGTTAATCTCCCTCAATGTCAGCTTAACCGAACTAGAACTAGCCTTTGCCATTTTGAAGCACAAAAGAGAGCTTGTATGTCCTTCAGCCACTGCCTGCCCTGTTTTGTGAAAGACAGATTGAACTTTGATTACCGATGCCTGTGGGCACGAGCTTTGAATTGCACAATTAAAACAGACACAATAACACTGAATAACTTGGAAAACTGACCCCAGATAATTAACTCACAATAGCTTTTTGAACCCTACTTGGAAACAAAAAGCTACTCGTGTTGAACTATTATTAAGTACAAAGTAAATTGCAGCATAAACACTAAAACGTAATTGCACTTACTCACTTGCCTAATTCAGTCTCAAAGGGCTAGTTCATTTGAATGTTTCATAAATAAAAAAAATTAATTCAGTCTCATCCATTTTTAGAACACTGTGACATCCACATCCAGGTCAAATTCAATACCTGCCGGCACAAAAATTTGCCTGTGCCCAGCAGCATCAGTGAGTCACCCATCATTCCTTTCTGCATCAGCCATCAGCACACTCATGGATCTGTAGGCAGACGGCTGATGACAAATACCCCCCTTCGTGTATAAATGATGACATATATTCAAAGAATCGCAGCCATCCCCTGTTCTCCACTTTATTGTCCCGTTCAGCCCGGCTTAGTGAAATGAAGGAAAAGGGTGGTTGTCTTAGGCCATAACTCCTGTCATAACAGCCAGTCAGGTGAGCTGCCGGCTGCATTCAGCAGGCGTGTGCAGACTCATCCTTTTGCTACTGACTTCACACAGACGCGGTTGTGAATGTTTTCAGTGGCTGCTGGAGGCCTACAGGCTGCACTGTGATAACTCCACTCACTGCTTCAACGATGTGACAGCAGAGGAGGCTGTAAAAACAGTCGCATTCATCATTCATTGCTATTGGAGCTTGGTCACACCAGCATTTACAGAAGCACAATTTTCAACCCCCCTGCCAGACAAGACTGTGATACTGGGTGATTCAGTGAAAGTATTTTTGCACGGCAACTACAGTAAGTTTGAAGATGGTGGAGAAACAGCTGTTTTAACAAGTGAACTACATAAACAGGGTTAAGGCTGGGAAAATTAAACCTAATACAATTACACCTTAATGAGATCAATGATATGACCTCCACATCTAAAATGTAAGCAGCAGCCAGCAGTTTATGGTGCATCATAAAGACTGGGACAGTTTCAGTGTGGACTGGTAGGAATAACAGACAGTGGTCAAGTGGTACGTAATGATGAAGTTCAGCAACCGACGATATATGTTTATGTATCTGAGCAGAACATACACAGTATAACAGGTGGGTGTGGCTACTGTGACATCACCCATCTCTGTCTGAAGTCCCGTCACCTCGAGGTGAGCATTCCCAGCAGGCCATCTGGGCTGCAACGAACAAATGAAAGGTGGCGCTGACTAACATCTTGTGATTGATGCACTGTTAGCCAATAAGCATGTGGTTTCATAGTGCAGATCATTCTTTTGAAACATGGTATCACCAAGATTTTAAGAATAGACATTTTTTTCTATATGTCCTGAAACAAGAGTCCATAAGCTTGGCAGGAAAGGATTTACAGAGGAGAAGCTATGAAACCCTTTCCATGCACCTTCCCGGCCTGGAAGTCTTTCTGCAACCACAGTTATCACCATCGGGTGGCCGTCAGAATCCAGCTTTAAAGCACTTCTAACACTGGCTCAATCTTTCTGACCCAGGAGCTCCGTCCATGTTTTCTTACCATCGATGGTAGCCGACCCAAGTGAAGCAATCGAATGGGTGACGCTTTACAGCCTCTAAACAAAGAGACAGCTATGGGTAAGATTTATCTGACAAAAGTATTAAAGTTACAGACAAAACTTGGCTCTGGTCTTCGTTCTGCTGCTCCATCTCAGCCTATCCCTCCTCTCCTTCTATCACATCCAGCCTTCCTGTCCTTTTTCACAACATCCAGAATCTCCTCTGTGGTATTCCTCTTTTAATTCTGACTGACAGCTCCATATTCAAAATCCTTTCTCCAATATAGTCACTATCCCTCCTCTGCACATGTGTGAGCCATCTCAGCCTTGCCTCTCTAACTTTGTCTCCAAACTGAGCCGCCTGAGCCGGCTCTGTGAAACGCTCCTGGTCACTCCCAACAAGAATCTTACATCTTTAACTCTGCTACCTGTTTATCGAAATTAAGTAAAATACACCCACTAGGTCTTAGATTAAAATGGTACACCTTCTTAGTTTAATCTAAGGAGCTTGGAAAAAAGTCATCGTAATCTTAGTTTAATCAAAATAAAAATTAAAATGTTAAAAGAGTCACTCATGAGCTCGTGTGCTCAACAATTTACTGAACAGCTGAGTAGCAGCCACTTTGGATATAGGAATATAAAAAGCAGGCTCAAATACTGTTTACATTAGCGGATTACATCAGTCAATTACAGTATTCACTCAACAAAGCAAATTTGTCCAGACTTTAAATCGACACATCTCTACGGCAGAGACCTGCCATTGTTCTACTTTTGAGGGGAAATGTGTGAAGATTTAATTTGGCAAAATACAGACTGACTCGAGACTGTTTTTTCTCTTTTTTGCCACAGCTGATTGACGTAAGGCTAAAAAGAACAAGGGTTCGGCGGCTCCTTTAAAGAAGGAGCTCATTATGAACCCGATAGGCTTTACCAAACCCAGAACAATCCCTTTAAAGATTTCCTTTACATCTGAATCTGAGAGTCTCCTTGATGAGCAACAGACGCTGCCGGGAGTCTGTAACTGGCCTCTAAAGGACGCCTAGACCCATAACCGACTGCTCGACAGTGAAAGAATTCCTTCAGGCTGCCATGATGACAGAAACCTCAAAGCAGAATATTTGCATCTCTTATTTATAACCAGTTTGGGATCATTTCCCATTGCAAGTCATACATTTCACGAATATTTTCTCTTTACATCCCAAAAAGTAACTAAGCAACAAATTCTATTTAAATTGTTGCTCCACAAAAGCAAAAGCGAGAGAGATTAAGTCCCACACAGGCCCTGCTATAGATGAAACCCTAAATAACTGAGGCGGGAAAATGAAATGATAATAAATTCTGCCTGTTTTGATGTGAGCCTCAGAAGCCTGTGGTAGAGGGCAGGGACTTAAAGTCCTTCATCAAAGACGCAAAGAGTGCAGCGAAATAGTTCAATACATGCAGTTAACTGTAACTGGTATAAGGTTTCAGATCAAGCTCACACAGGTGAATGGACATGTGTGCATGCACATCGTTTCGTTGGCATCTTTAGTTGTTGTTTCTTGTTTGACCAACATCTCCCGGAGCTCCAAATGAAGGATTCATCACAAAGACAAGAGCACACAGAGCTTTGACGCTAATCAATTAATACAACCTCACACAATAACTCTGCTAACAAGCTCAAAAGTGGAGCACAAGCTTCACAAAAGTAGGATTAGCTCCGTTAGCACAGGAATCTCAGAGGCAATTAACCTGCCGCAAGCGAAGCCCTGTCTCAGATTCCAGCGTGAGGCACCAAACGGCAGAGCGGGAGGAGGATGATAGTGAGGCCAAGTGACGAAGGACGAGGGGTGGGGGTGCTTTTGGAAAGCTCACCATGCCGGGGTAGAAAGAAAAAGGCGATTGGTTGTAGAAAGCAGTGATGAGATAGTGACCTATACCAACAAGTACCACTGAACATACAAGCCAGAATGGACGACAGAAATGGAAGTTTACTTTTCCTCTGCTGCACCTTTCATTTCCCTCGATTTCTGCTTTTCTCTCAACACCGCTGCCACTGGGAGAATGACCACAACAGACAAAGCCAACACTGATGTTCCAGGAAACAGTATAAGGCTGCGTCCTCACAAATAATGTGCTAAGGAACAGCATAGGAAGGAATAATAAAGGGAGGTGGGGGGAGGGCATGTACCCAAAGCTGGACGTGGAGTACACTTACTCAAATAATTTACTGAAGAACTTTATGTAACATGATTAAAGTGAAAACTGTCAAAGGGTCCAAAACAGAACAAACCCAGGATCATGGCAGTGATGTCATCTTATCCTGCGATACTTTAAATGTAAATATGGTGCTTTGTATTCACTATGACTTAGTGTAGTACAGCTCTGCATAATAACTGTTTTCCTCAAGTATCTTTTAATTATTTAAGCAGTCTTTCACTGAAATACTTGACATTCAGTCAAGAGTTTATATATTACTGTTTTTGTTTTGTTTCACACTGTGTTTACTTCTGATAAATATTCTAATTTCTTAAACCCTTGAAACATGAGAGATTATCTAGATCTTTGAACAAAGGAGCAAAATAACACAAGTGTTTAGTTTAATCTTAAGTATTGAGAATTAACAATTATTTTGGAGCAGATTAGGATGTTTAGTTAAAAAAAAAGAGTTGCATTAATATGTAGCACAGCTAGTCTTAAGCAAATCATGGTCTCGTTACACTAACGACAGGGGCTGCATAAGACGCTGGGATTTGCGCCTGAAAGACAAAATATGAAATTTCAGCATTCCCTAAAGGTCGGTCGGCTCTCTGGTGGATATTAGACAACCTGTTGGTCGGGATTTGTTCATGTCACTCCAGGGAAGCTGCCTTATTTCTCACCTTGTTTGATGTGTTTTTTCTTAATAAGATGCATGAAAATGAAGAAAACATGTTGCAACTGTTCAAACTAAATAATTCATGTTTAGATTTGTCCACTAAAATTCAAGAAAAGTCTATTTAAAAAATGCAAACACTAAAGAAAATACTGAGCAGCTGACTGAATAAAGTCAAATATGAGAATCAATATAATTATGAGGAAAACATT
Organism: Simochromis diagramma; assembly: GCF_900408965.1. Taxonomy (NCBI): domain Eukaryota; kingdom Metazoa; phylum Chordata; class Actinopteri; order Cichliformes; family Cichlidae; genus Simochromis; species Simochromis diagramma. The sequence goes on along the minus strand of NW_024386764.1, from coordinate 1,086,895 downwards.
TTCTGTGTCAGGTGCAAGGTGTGTGAGCTGCTGTGAGCTTGTAAGGTACAACTTCAAATATCAAGTCTATCAAAATAAAATGGATTCAACATGAATATAAAACATGGAAAGATCTGCTTTGTTGGCTTTACATGAATACAGTTTGGACAGGGTAAGCCTAACAGACATGAATCCTTATTCTCAGACTTTTGGAGATCAAAACTGGCAAAAATGAGTTTGTCGTGACTCATTTTTAATGTTTTTTTTTACCACTCAGGTCTTTGAACTGGTTTACCTGCAATGCCTTGTTAAATCTCTGCGCTGACTTCGATGCAACGTGAATCTGTGAATCTGTGGATTGTTAATTTTCTCTAAAAAACTTTGACTTTGTGTGAGAAATTACTTAGAAACTACTAAATAAACCGAATCTTAAATTCATTATTGGAAGGCTTTAACGATGTGGAGTGAAACAAGAAGGAAAAATTCATCAAACAGCAGTAAACAGACCTCTTTAGGTCTCTGCACTAAATCACAGCCCAATCTTAAGTTTCACTTCTGCAGGCAAAGTGAAGTCTTCGATATAGACTCTCTGTTTGTTCATTCTTCCCTCTTTGTCCTCCTTCTTTGCCATTTGTGTGAGGGTGCACAAGTGTGTGTATGAGCGCAGACCCTTGTGTGAGGTAAACTCATCAGGGTCTTTTGTTGTTAAGTGCAATCCATGAATGCTACAATTCAGCCAGTGAGAAGATGATATTCCAAAAGACTCTAAATAGATATCTGAGAGGCACTTTTGAAGTTATAATGACGAAAAGAAGTCTCCAAAGACACGAGAGCAGGTGGCCTCGTTCAGCATTAAAACTTCACAACTTGCTGAACAGCAAGTGCTTACCTGCATTAGGCTCCATGGAGAAAACAAAGAGTATCCTGGGCTGAATTAGTGTTGGCAGTCTTCAGCGATGTGCCTCAGAAGTGACAGAACAATTCCCCTACAAAGCCCATAAAGGATTTCTCCTCCAAGCTGCTGGAGCAATGAGCCCGGGGGAGGTGTGCGGCCACTGAGGTCAGCCACAGGTAGAGGCTTCAGCGCGCTGCAGCAGCGTGATTGATCTGATCGCAGATTACCTCCTTGTGGCTGGTAGCGCGGGTTCAGAGCTGTGGATCTCTCCTGGGAGGGAGAGCTAGTGAACAGCCTGCAGCTCTGTGAGCAGAACTAGTCAGCCAGCAGCCTGTGTGTGGAGCATGATGTCACAGGTGTTAGGTTTCAGGGGAGGTTTGTGGAGGCCGAGAGGCGGGCTCTGTTCTGCTGGGAAGCTGTGCTTTGGGTTTAACCCAAGGAAGGTGAGACAGGCTCCTCCCTCTTACTTTACCTGTTGTTAGCAGAGAAGAGCAACAGAAAACAGAGCTCCAATCTGCAAACCCCATTTCTGATATATTTGTATCATAATACAATATGCTAAATCACATTATGTAATGTCATTGCAAGGACAGTTAAATTAAACTATCTTCAGCAGCACTATCAGTAGATATAATGTCTCGTTCCATTCTTAAAATATTCAGATATGTCAAATATCTTCTGTTCAGCCAACTCTGATACTATGAAACTTTGAATCATATGTATATAAAAGAAGCTGTTGTAAAAATTAGTTTAAGAAATCATATTGGAAACACAGATTTTTGGGTTCAGGTCTTCCTCGTGTGTCATGTGGTTTGTTTTTGCTACTTTGTTGTGTTTGCTGACTGAGCTTGTGTGATCACACCTTTTGGGGGGTTTTCTTGTTTGCTGTATTCTGCATTTCTCTCCTCTCCTTCATACAAAAAGCAAAAACTTTTGTGATTATATTTCATCAGCTCATTGTGCTGCACAGCCAGAGCAGCAGCTGGTCCTGGGAACATTTTTACTCATTACATATTCCCATTTCAGATCTTTGGGGTTTTGCTACATTGTTTCACTTTTGTTTCTGACTAATACATTTCTCCATGACTTTCAGAAAAAAGTCTTTATTTGCTGCAGGGTCTGTAGTCTTTGGTCACAGTGATCACTTGTCAGAAACTTATAAGGGAATAAACTGAGCTTTTAAATAAATCTGTAAGTGAGCATCCAGTGACTCTGACTCCTTTTCACAAAATAAAACAGGTTGTTTTGCACTCGCTTATCAAACAAAGTTTTATATCAATCAGAAATCACCAACTATGAGTCATCTAACACTTCTCTGAAAATATTTCTATAAATGCCCAAATAAGCTTCCAAACTTTTGTTAGTGAACACATTGGACCTCAAATACACACTGAGCCGATCGCTGAATGAAAATTAAGATAAAAAAAGTTTTTGTCTTCCAAATAATCATCCAGCAAAATTTTCTTCTAACTTCTTCAAACTGCTTCATTATTTCTTGAGTCTCATGTAAACAAAGAAAACGAGCACAGTCCTTCCTCTGCAGTTATACACAGAAACCTGTTTAGCTGACAGCTCAGGTCAATGAACGTGTGAAACCCTGAGAAATCCAAAGTAACTGCACAGTCAATACAAATCTTATGTAGGGCCATAGTGTGGTAAGACTTGGCCTAAGCGGTTAAAGAAGGGCAGGAGACTGATGCTGTAGCGAGTGATTTATTCAGCATTTTTGTGACCAAACAATATTTACAAAAATAAATAAGAAACTCAACTCCACAGTTAACTCGGTTCAAATAAACACAACTGAACTTAGATCAACAGAAGTTACAGTCACATGCACACAGCTACACTGACCTGGTCCTTCAAACACCTGCGTTCTTCTGCTTAAACAGTCCAAACCAAACACCCTGGACTGCTCCATTAGGTAAGTAAGGCAAACATTTCCCTACTTACTGAAACTCTTTCCTAGCAATAAAACTCTACGGTGTCATCAATACATATTACAGCAATAAATCCATTTCTCTATAAACACACTCTAAAATCAACTTTACTAAATTACAAGGATTCTCCCCCTTCTTCACCTGTGACCTCAGATTAACTAGGAAACTCTAAATACAGGAAGTGAAGCTACGTTTCCTCCTTTTGTTCCTGGGACACAGGTAGGTAAGGTGAGTTCAAACTAGACAATTAACAGTTGAAATAAATAGCATGCTTGATTTAAACCAAGATTATGTTACATAATCTGTAAAAGTGCAAAGCATAAACAAACCCAGTACATGTTTGCTTGCTACAGAATGAGATGTGTCTAAATCAAAATAAGAATGTTAATGTGGACAAATGGTGTTTCCACCCACTTTGTCACACTTTTGGACAACAACAAATCTTTTGTATTTTTGCCACATCGTTTCATTGTTTGATAAAAATGTCAAACTTTTGCTTTGATTTTAGGGTTTTAACAAACGCACATTTACATCTGATCCTCTGAAAATGGGGGACTATGTATAAATATGTCTGTAATTCCTAAACAGGTAATGAAATGCTTTTGTGAAAGCCTCTGAATAAAGACAAAAGCATGCAGTCAAATCACATGTTGACTGATTTAAAACCCGTAGTGTTGGTGTAGAAAACATGTCATTGTCCAAAAACTTATGGACATTACTGTAGATCAAGACTCAATTCTACTGTGAAATTGAACATAAAACTGAATGCATCCTACTCAGAGACAAAACCAGCTGTTTTAAGCAAATATGACCAACACAAGTCCAGCCCTGTGAAGTAGATTGATATCAATCAGAAATATAATAACAAAATTCATAAGTGATCAAGAGGCAAAGTTTCTACCAAGAGTAGAAATAGTAGAAAATCCATAATCTGGCGTGGAAAAGAAATTCAACCAATAAAGGCAGAGAGACGGAGGCAAGTCGCTACAGCCAACATACTGTACAAGTTTCCGCTTGATTCACAAACCCTCAGATGGTATCACCTGTCGGTCCGTTTTCCCCACAGTTTGATGTGTTTAAGCCTCACCAAAGAACCACTGGTTCAATGTTTTTTAAAGGGACTTAAAACTTTTGATTACAGAAGAGTGATTTATCACAGCAGGACCTGGTTCAATGCAAGAAAGTCAGTGGCATTAAATCCATGAACAAAGAACATCTCTCTTTACCTGTGCTGCTGCTCTGATGGGGGTATCCATTTTAACTTAACATCACAGAGCAGATTTTCAGAAGCCTGCAGGCTCATGTTTCTCGTAAAGATTTATCATTTCAGCAAAATGAACTCCAGCAATTTCACAAGGTCAAAAGCCACATCAAACAAGCTGTAGTTCCCCTTAAAAGTGAGTGGCCACCTGGTAGAGTTCCTTTCCCTTATTTGAGTAACAACAAAGTCACCCGGCATCTTTGATTACTGACGTGAGCTGCCTCTTAATGACCCTCTGAAATCATAGATTCAGAAGCAGGATGTGTCAGGCTGAAATACAATAATACAATAATCCTCAAACTTTAAAATATTGGTTTGCAAAAGTCTGGAGGAAATGTTGAGGCTTACTCAGCTACTGAGCAGCAGGGTGCAATGCATCACTTTTCTCCTTCGGGAAAAAGCTCCAACACCAACTTTAGGGGTGGGCTGTTCATATGAAACCTCTGACTGAATGCCCAAAACACACATGCACCACCTCTGCAGTCAGCAGGTGGGGTCAGTTCAGAAAGCAATCACTGTGGACTTCCAGTGGGATCATTGGTGGGAGAAAAAGTGTTTGCTGGGTTGAAAGGTGCATCCAGAGACTGTATGGGTGCTTGACACAGACAACAATAACTACAAGTTTTTCAGAACACTGTGTACTACAGTGAAAAACAGGACTACACCTTTATTTACTTTTTTATTTATCACGCTGAATTAAAAGGCTCGAGCACTGTGTGATATAGTAAACTGTCAATATCTAGATGGATATTAAAGATAACAGAGAAAAATGGTAGACTGCTGACAAAACAGCTGGTTAGACTTAACATCATCATAAAAATGTTTGTTGAGCCTGCACCTCTTAAACTTCCCTGTTTTATTAAAACAGATGTGGGAGAAGCTGATGTTCCCTCAACATCATCAAGGCTTTCCTTACAAATGTGCTGAAGGAGTTAATAAAGATTTCTTACATCACACATATTGAGTAAAGTGGTTAATCAGAGAAAACATATATGCTACAATGAAATCATCAGACTGCTTGTTAACTTGCTAGTGCTGGCTTTGTTTACACACATCACTCAGATGTCAACAGATCCCAGAGCGGAAAAGGACCGACAGCAGCAGCTTGTCTTACATGCTGGTCTCCTATCAGTGTCATCACAGAGCAGAGGTTTATCCACAATGTGCAAATAATCAGAAAAAGCTGTTGGCCTCATAGCTCGCCAAGATCAAGCCATTGTTAGTGAGACAGACAAGCCAACGACACTGAGGGACACAACAGCTTTCACTGGAACTGAAGGGATGTATAATTAAGCCTGCTTCCTGAGACAACAGCTAACTGCAGCTGCAAGATGGGAGTAATTGAAAGGATGGCACAAAGCGATAAAGGGAGAAACTTATGACACAGATCACTCTTTGAAATAAGAGTAGACAGATTTGTTGCTATGATGCCAGGTCTCTCTTGGAAATGAGATTTTTAATCTCAATGAGATTTTTTACCTGGATAAATAAAGGACTAATAAAATTACTTTCTCTTTGTTTGAATGTTATGGCTATTTATAGATTTAACTGATCAAGCAGGGCCTGCCTTGCTTGCCCTGACAGGCTGCCACTGGTAGTAAGTAACATGTGTGATAGTTTGCATCTGTTTCAATACTGCTGCATGCGGGTGAAGCAGGCCGCCAGCTCAGGTCAGCTGCAGGTTTGCTGCTTGAGAAGAATCTGTCATAATCTCATTTGAAAATGCTGCAAACACCAGCACAGCGAGCATGGTCAGGAATGGTGCGCTCATGAACGATGAGAGATCAAAACCAACATCAAGTGGCCATTTCAGGAATTTTAGCCCTTCTGTCTTGGCTCAACAAGCTTTGCCATTTCAAAAAGGCTCTGGCTCACTTGTCTACAATATTGGCTATATTATAATTATCTCATTCTCGTCCAATCAAAATCAAATGAAGTATCATAATTGAGAAAAAAGCAGCAATGATGCAGCCGTCTTGGTCACACTGTCTGCATCTTTGAACTGTATCCCCTTTATTTCACAGGATAACAGATCTGTTGAATGTGTGCTTGTCAGAATGAGGACGTATTTAAAACAACCTGAATAAACACAACATATACTGATGAAGGATGCTCAAACCTTCAGACTCTGATCACTGAATGATGTTTTTGTAATTGAGCATGAACTTCAATTATCTTCTAATATGTTCTCATCACATCTTTCAAATCATTATTAAAGAGCTGTAATCTATGGCTATTAGATTTTCATTCGGCTCTGCTGCTCTCTATTTTTAGCCTGAGCGCTGTCATTGTGACATGATGGTGCTTAATATAGCCCGTAATATGAATACTATCACACAGGCATCAATGAGATACAGTATAGATCGACTGTCTCCAGGAAGAACGTGACATGAGTATGACATCAAAGCATTTAGGCCTCGGCAAAAACATCAATACACGGACGAATCAATATGGGTTTTGAAAATCCTGATGCAGGCAACCTGCAGGGCTCCATCAAGTGATCCACAGGCTCTGAAAATAAAAGTTAATGTAATTTTGATTCAAAGGTTTTTAATTCACTAAACACCATGCCATAAAATTAATGCAGCAAGGCTATCTATATATATATATATATACATGTATATTAGGGGTGCAACGATACTCGTATCGATATTGAACCGTTCGATACAGTGCTTTCGGTTCGGTACGCATATGTATCGAACAATACAAATTTTTAAATTTATTTTATCAACTTTTCTTCCGACGATGCTGTCTGTGTTGAGAGCTCAGTGGATCTGCGCTCGACTACTCCGCCTAGGCTGCACTGTCGAGCGCAGATCCACTGAGCGCAGCGCAAGCTAGCAAGACAGAAGTTAAGCTCTCCTTGCAACATGGCAAATTGAACCTCCCCCACCCTCATTCAGATCTGGTGTTTGGAATTATTTTGGTTTTCATGTGACGTATGACCCTGAAGGTAAGCGCGTCATGGACTAAAGTAAAACAGTATGTTGGATGTGCCACACAATGCTCAATTGGTAGGAACTAGTGCGTTAGCGCAGTTAGCTCGTTAACGTGTTGACGCCGTCCAGCCCCATGCACGGGGCGATCCGCGGCAGCTCGTTAACGGAGATTTGCCGTGTTGTGGCGTTAACGTCATTTCAGATTAACACTGACAGCACTAGTGGGAACACAACGAATATGACTGCACATTTACGCCGACATCATCCTAGTGCAAAGACAAGTGGAAGCAGACAAAAACAACAAGCAGGCATGCTACAAACTTTACCCGAGTCATTTAGACAGCCGTTAGCACAGGATCCTCCTTATGGGGACCTGATATGTTTAATATGCTGCTGAGAATATAGCCCAGAAGAAGCGTATAGTATAGCTTTTATTTTGGAAAGAGCCATTTCTCTGTAATAAACTCTCTTTTCCAAAGATGAGGGATTTCTCCATCAGATAGATTTATTTTTTTATTACTTTGTTGTTTCAGCAACATTAAATTTAAAAACTGTCCTTTTGAGTTAAAATATATATTTATAATTTTAATAAATGACAAATTAAAAAGGCATGAACATTTTTTTGTATCGAAAAAATATCGAACTGTGACACCAAGATATCGAACCGAACCGTGAATTTTGTGTATCGTTGCACCCCTAATATATATCCCTACAGAGTAGGGACCATGGTGTGTTTAAGAACTCTTTAAGGCACGGCTACCTTAAGATTAACAAATTACCATCATAGCGGTAGCGTCCTCATTTTGCAATCTGGCACTTGGGATATCTTACTTCACAAAAGCAACACAAAGCTTTGTAGTTTAAGGACTAAACTGGAGTTCACCAAACTGATGGGGATCATCTAACATTCCCTGAACCCATGTCCTTTAGACGCCATGTAAAATTATGTGAGAAATCACCATACCTCACTTTTTTGAGTCATTAGAATTTCCCATCATGAGCTGTTTTCACATTCGCAGTGCACTCTGAACTTTTCTATATGTTTGTGTTTCACGTGCACCATTGCCCAGTGGTGCATGTGAAACACGAATATCCAACGCAGTCAATAAAAGGTCTTTAACTTCTCCATTCCCAAAACCATGTGATTGCATTTGTGCAGATGTGAGAACTGTGCTGGAAATAATTTGATTTGATTTGAGAGCTTGACCCATGTCCTGGCTCCTGTACGCTCCACTCACCTACACCAATGTGCTACAGGTGAGAGAGGATATGTTGGGGCAATGCCCCACCTTGATTTAACAAAGGCTGCATTGTCCCTTGAGTTTCTGAGAGCACTTTAGCAGTGGAAAACATCACCCTGTCATTTTTTACTATCAACCTGTCGTCATATTTCTGTGACAGAGCCGCTAAAATATCTGTATTAATACAAACAGCAGCAGAGAAATTGCCACAATACTGACAGGCATGGATGAAATGGACACACTTGCACACTGACATATTTTTTGGCATGAGAAATGTTAACTGCTTCTAGCAACCATGACTTCACCTAAAACTGAAAACGACACTGGCTGCAGAGATACTTCACTCAATACTACTGCTTTGATAAATGGAAAATAACACCCCATTGAAACCTGATGTCAGGCTACATTAATGTGAAACAGAAACACCATCATAATTCAGTCTATAGGAGCAGCTCCAGTGATAAACACAATGTAACAGTTTTCCTTTTTGATATTAAAGGTTTTCTACAGAATGCAGCGGTCTCTCTGCGTGGATGAGTGCAGCGTCATTTTCTGCTTTCTGTTGGTGACAGTTAATGCCGGGAAGGTATTCTGCAGTGTGGACACACTAACGGTAATCAGTGTGGTTGTGTTGCCTCGTGAGATTAGCAAAGTCACAGAGTGGAGATTTATGCCTGGGCAGCGTGATGCCATTATCCTCCACAGAATGCATTAACATTTTCTTTCTCTAATTACAAATACAGCCTCTGTTCATCAGCGGATAATTAAAGGTCTGTCTAAAGGTTTCCTGCTGGCTCTGACAGTCACACACAATGCTCTGTGAGCTGTTGCTCAATCTGAGAAGACTTCACAATCTGTCCAATCAAACCTTCCTTCACTTTGAAACAGTTTGCTTCCCACGGTTCCACAAGAGCTGGAGAACACACAATGAACAGAAATGAAATACTAAAAACCAGCACTCATCTCTTTTTTACTCCCTCACACAGTAAGATGGTAGCAGATAGCAAACAGGATCGCCTTTGGTCTTTGTCTTAAGACAAGCACTGGTAATATGCAGCCATGCATATGCCTTCACTTGGTTGCTGTATTGATGTCCAAAGTCATCCTACAGACTACCATCCATGCAGACACACTCTCCCCTGCCACCACCTTGCAGACTCTTCTCGTTCAGGTTCAACTTTGTGCATCAGATAATTGTTTGCACCTTTGTCCACACTTATACTCTACGTTCCTTACTCTTCTTAAACAATGTGTCCACCACATAATTTAAGATTAAGTATGTGATCAACACATGCTTCCATGCTTTTGCCATCTTTTAGAGCAAATCCACTACCATCTGTCCATCCGCATTTCTCTCCTTAACTTCATACCTATGTAACACCTCCTCTTCATCACCTCTGTTCTCTTAACCTACATGTGCACTGAAGCTTGTTCTCTCCACCCCCCGGGAACACTCTCTACCACTTCACCCAACAAACGTCAAAATTTCTTGGACATCCAACCTGTGAGGCATCTGCACTTACATCCTTCAACATCACACCCTTGATTTCCTTCACATCTTCTTAATAATAAAGAACTTTACATGTAATACACTAAACCTTTGTATCATGTTTACTGTGTCATATCTATGGTGTGGTTTCACAATCAAGACTGTTCGTGAGAAGAAGAGCATAAGGTTTAGATAAGTGTTCAACCCTGTAAAATGATTTTTCTTCTTTGTTTTCTTTTAATTAACATTTAAAATGCGCAAACAGCGTAAAGGTTTTAATTCTACAGCTGGACTGCATCTCTTCTATATCACTGCAGGATCATCTTTTAGTTTTGCTCAGGTTCACACATCATACCAGTCAGCTATTGGACCAGGATTAGCATCAAAAATAGTTAAGATATCACAAATCTTCAAGTATGTTCAATTTGAAAACAGCATGCCACAGTTTCCAGGTTGAATTACACATTTTCTAGAAACATATAATTTGGTGGGTGTGTCACAGATGTTACACAATCAGCAGAAATGTGTGTATAAACCCAGCTACATTAAAAGGCAGAGCACAGCTGCCATAGCATGAATCTTCATTTCACGTCTTTCAATTCAAATAAACGTTTTGCTCCTTTTTGTCATGGCTGAACATCCTGCCAGGCAAAATGGCTTTAACCGAAATTCAAGTTAAGCGCTGCGAAACTTTCTTCTTTCAGCAGATGAACTGAAGTGTCACACTCTGAATGTATTCGGCACAGTGAAGCTCCAACATCTAACAGAAGCAAAAACGATCAAAACACATTGTTGAGTGCTGAGCATTTAAAGGCTTAAATTACAGCAACTGCGCTTTTGAGAAGAGTTGTAAATTCTTGTCTCTTGCATGAAAGTTAGACGTGCAACACGTTCATCTGCCAACCTGAACTCTACCGAATTACCTCCAGCTTTGGTTTATAGAAGAATGCACTTGCATTGCTTCTGGATATAAACAAAGGGCGTTGAGTTATTTGGGTAGCATCAGTCTTCAGTCAGAGTTCCAACAGATCTTTCATCATGAATAAAACAAAAACAAACTTGAAATTTGTGGTTTCGCTGTGTCAATAATCTCTACGTGTCAGACAAGTCGTTTCATCAGTATGAAACTTTCTGTCCAGTGATTGGTTCCAACTGGACCAAGTTACATTTATTTTCAAAAACTGATTTAATCCTGCAAGCTAATATTTCCCTTCCAGCATGAGACAAACAGGTACTTAACATCTCTGTGCTCCACGTCTGTGCATTTTGGGTATTAAAACTTGGAAATCGACATGTCAGCACATGTGAGGGATGATGGAAACCTTGATGTGCGGGGAAGAAGCAGCAGCAGTGTGCTCCAACGCTAATACTCGCAATCTGAGCCACATGACTGCCACAACAGGCTCCCGTATAATTCTTCTCATGCAGTCAAAAGCACTCCTAATATCCACAGGAATCTAAATGTGTTCATCAGTAGCAATCACCAGCCCCCTCTACAAAACACGCCTGATGATCTATGCTGATGATGTTTTCTAGTGCTTCATAACGCCCACATAGCCCATGGATGTGCCATGCCAGGGGGCCATAATAATGAGGTGATAACAACTCACATGTTTGTTACAGCTGATGCTGCAGGTTGGCAAAGTCACAGCGAGCTCCACATCTACTTACACCTGTCTAGGCTCTCTGCCCCGACATGAGGGACACGAGGAGCAGCTGCTACAGGAAAGCGTATTCTTTACTGACGTTACTGTACTGATGCTGAAAGCACATCACTGCTTTCAGAGCTGTAACCTATGAGAAGTTATACCTTTAAATAAAATAGGTGTTGATTCGTTAGCTTGGGATTGATAAGGAAGTCTTTTATTCATGCAAAGGGAGTGTCTGTCAACCAAGTCACTAGCAGAACCGTGACGATTACGATTGGGTTTTCTTTTAGCCATGTATACAGTCTTATACATTTTTGCATTAGTTTTCTGCTATCAGGTGGCTAGTAGCCAAACCCTAACCCTACACGGGCCACCACCAGGGGGCAAGAAGCTGAAACATGATGCCAAAGTGGAAGTGGCAAAAACTATAATTAAGGCTGCTTCCAAAGTCAACCTCTGTAGACTCCAGTGTTAAAAAAAAAATGTCTATAGCACTCAAAAGTGTATTTACAAAAAATAGTCTCAACCGCCATAAAAAACCTGAGTGGGCTTGTTGTTTTACCCATTTTTGTGGCTCACATTGATTGACAGTTATCAGGACACTGGCAAACAAACTGGTAGAGCTAAGGTTGGATTTTAGCCTTATTTATAAGACGGTACCTTTAAAATCAAGACTTCTACACACACACACACACACACACACACACACACACACACACACATACAGGGAGTGCAGAATTATTAGGCAAATGAGTATTTTGTCCACATCATCCTCTTCATGCATGTTGTCTTACTCCAAGCTGTATAGGCTCGAAAGCCTACTACCAATTAAGCATATTAGGTGATGTGCATCTCTGTAATGAGAAGGGGTGTGGTCTAATGACATCAACACCCTATATCAGGTGTGCATAATTATTAGGCAACGTCCTTTCCTTTGGCAAAATGGGTCAAAAGAAGGACTTGACAGGCTCAGAAAAGTCAAAAATAGTGAGATATCTTGCAGAGGGATGCAGCGGTCTCAAAATTGCAAAGCTTCTGAAGCGTGATCATCGAACAATCAAGCGTTTCATTCAAAACAGTCAACAGGGTCGCAAGAAGCGTGTGGAAAAACCAAGGCGCAAAATAACTGCCCATGAACTGAGAAAAGTCAAGCGTGCAGCTGCCAAGATGCCACTTGCCACCAGTTTGGCCATATTTCAGAGCTGCAACATCACTGGAGTGCCCAAAAGCACAAGGTGTGCAATACTCAGAGACATGGCCAAGGTAAGAAAGGCTGAAAGACGACCACCACTGAACAAGACACACAAGCTGAAACGTCAAGACTGGGCCAAGAAATATCTCAAGACTGGTTTTTCTAAGGTTTTATGGACTGATGAAATGAGAGTGAGTCTTGATGGGCCAGATGGATGGGCCCGTGGCTGGATTGGTAAAGGGCAGAGAGCTCCAGTCCGACTCAGACGCCAGCAAGGTGGAGGTGGAGTACTGGTTTGGGCTGGTATCATCAAAGATGAGCTTGTGGGGCCTTTTCGGGTTGAGGATGGAGTCAAGCTCAACTCCCAGTCCTACTGCCAGTTTCTGGAAGACACCTTCTTCAAGCAGTGGTACAGGAAGAAGTCTGCATCCTTCAAGAAAAACATGATTTTCATGCAGGACAATGCTCCATCACACGCGTCCAAGTACTCCACAGCGTGGCTGGCAAGAAAGGGTATAAAAGAAGAAAATCTAATGACATGGCCTCCTTGTTCACCTGATCTGAACCCCATTGAGAACCTGTGGTCCATCATCAAATGTGAGATTTACAAGGAGGGAAAACAGTACACCTCTCTGAACAGTGTCTGGGAGGCTGTGGTTGCTGCTGCACGCAATGTTGATGGTGAACAGATCAAAACACTGACAGAATCCATGGATGGCAGGCTTTTGAGTGTCCTTGCAAAGAAAGGTGGCTATATTGGTCGCTGATTTGTTTTTGTTTTGTTTTTGAATGTCAGAAATGTATATTTGTGAATGTGGAGATGTTATATTGGTTTCACTGGTAAAAATAAATAATTGAAATGGGTATATATTTGTTTTTTGTTAAGTTGCCTAATAATTATGCACAGTAATAGTCACCTGCACACACAGATATCCCCCTAAAATAGCTAAAACTAAAAACAAACTAAAAACTACTTCCACAAACATTCAGCTTTGATATTAATGAGTTTTTTGGGTTCATTGAGAACATGGTTGTTGTTCAATAATAACATTATTCCTCAAAAATACAACTTGCCTAATAATTCTGCACTCCCTGTATATGACTCAGGACAACAGAAAGCGTTTATAGTTTTCTTTTTGAGTCCGTTTTAGAATCAGTCTACAGTCGAGCAGGAATGAATTAAGCACCAATCATGAAACAACTAGAGCACAGTCCCACGAGGCTGTTGTCTGCATCAAAGTAAAAGTGCTAGTTTTGCAGCTGATGATCTCAGATTGTTGTTCTAAGTGTCTGACAACATTATAGAAGAGATCCCTAGAGAGATACATCTCACATCAAACAGTGTCTCACTCTGAAATCTCGCTGGAGGAGCGTTTTTGCAGGAAGACAACAGGGTAAACATGACAGAGAGGAGAACAGGGAGTGGATCTTACTGGGACCTGAATGATTTAAGAAACAAATAATAGCACATTGTTTAATTGTGGCTACAAAATGATGCAGCACAGTGGGGGGAAGTTGCACTGACTACCTTTAGGAGATGCACTGAAGTTGGGGGTAGTGACACTCCTCACCGTGCTGTATAAACTGTGGGGTTTGGAACAACTTTGAATGGGATGATGCTGAAAACAAACAGAAAAAATCCAACTTTAGATTCAGTTTCCCTCAGGAGAAATGCTTAATTAAAAGCAAAGTGCTCTCAGGAAGGCCAAATAAAGCCTGTGTTTGAGTTCTTTCATGATTTTGTTGAGCTTCCTGCTAAACATGAAGGTATAACAGGATGAAATCACAATCGCTCAGAAAATAAAACCCTGAACATGTTTGTGTAGATTTTTTTAAGCACTGCTGCACATACAAACTGTATTTCATAAAGAAACAGCTCCACATATTTTTGCTAAATAGTAATCACTTAAAGCCCAAAAGAGGGAATTTAGGATCCAGGTTGAACAGAAAAGAACTTTAATCCTCTGTTTAAACCCCTTTAAATCTTTCCATTCCTTTAAAATAACACGTCGCTGTTACCAAGACAAAAAACTCCTGCCTTCCTTTATTCTTTATCATCCACTTCACTTAAGCTTCACAAGACAACAAATATATTCAGACTTTTCCACTGATGAATACTGAGGTGCATCTTCCACTGCAGAGGACAGAATAAAATAGTCAGAATGTCAGAAACTGATCTGAGAATGCCGAGGTGTTTAAAAATGAGAATTTCATCGTTTTCAAGTAACATAATTTAGAAATGTGTCTGCTGTGTGAGGTTTGCGCAGCCAAAATATGAGATAGTTGTTATAGTGGATGCTAATGAGCCACTCAGCTGTTTCACAGCTGATCAGCTTGTTAAGTCTTGAAAAAACGACCCTGTTTCCAGGTCCAAGCGTCTGCTGCACTGGATCAGGCACTCATCCTTTTAACGTGTTGCATTGCTTCATCGCATGTTTTGCTAGACATGAGACCCCAAAAACTATTCAGCCGTCATGTTAGGCTTCTGTTGGTCTATATGTCGATCATAGTTTATATGAACTCATCGTATGACCCACACACCAAATATTTAATGCTTACTCTCAGGTTAATTAGGATCAGGACTTTTTCACAGCAAGTAATCCACAAACCGCACTGCAGCATACTGATAGCTGTCCTTGTGTTGAGACTGGGGTTATCTCTCCCACGACTGCTCGGCTGAGGTTTTGTGCATCGTCTCCTGCTGTCATGTGATGGCATTTGTCTCTGCTGATACGGGAATCTCAGAATGTACTTCTATCAAGAGCAATTAAACTCTCCTCCAACATCATGCCTGCAATAATATATTTATGTTAGCCTGCTGATAGCTCTGTAAGTAACATGTCATCAAAACTTTGCTCTTTGATAAAGCTTAGGACTGGATCAGGTGACCCTGAACCTTTTCTGCATAAAAGCCTCGGCTGCTGGGTTTTCCATGATGCACTGAGTGTTTCTTAGTGTTTCTTAGTGTGTTTATACACACTTTAAACATTTATAATTAAACTTGTTTTTACCTGTTGAAAGGGAGTTTTTCCTCCCCACTGTCACCAAACGCTTCCTGATAGGAGGGCGTGTGATCGTTGGGCTTTTCTCTCAGTTACTGCAGGGTCTTTACCTTACAGTATAAGTGCCTTGAGGCAAAAGTCTTTGTTACCATTTAAATAAAACTGAATTCATTTAAAGTATGTGTGCTTAATATGTCTGGACATTAAACTACCATAGTACCTGAGAGAACAGCTGACTGGTCGCTGGAATTATGGTGATTACTGGATTTAATAAAAAGATTGAATTGTCCCTTCTGCTTTTGCAAACTGAGCATTTGGACCCAGAAATGGTAAACAGTCACTCTTGAAAATGAGATTTAACTGCATTAACAAAGGAGAAATGTGGGGGAAAAAGGAATTAAAAATAATTTAGTAAAGTGAACTTTAAAGCACTTAATTCAAACATACGTCTAATGCTGATATACAAACACAATGTCATTAGTTACCAGGAACAGATGAACCAAAAGCAGGACACTGGCCCAACATAGTAACTAAATTCAGCTTTTGTTAGACCAATAGCAAAAATTCAAGCAGATGAACAAAGGTGCAAACAACACATTATTTTAAATAAATAAATCATAATTTAAAAGTGTCGCAATAAGAAAACACAAGAGCAGGAATAATGAAAGAGTAAAGGGTTAACAGCAGGTGGAAAACAATCACAGAGGAGGTTAAAGGCACAAAGAAAATTGCTAATAGACACAAAAGAAAATTAACATTCAAAGTAAAAAGGAAGTAACCATAGACTGTGCATGATAACCACCATGTATTAACAAAGTGAGACACAAAGAACTGAAACTACTGCAGTGAATAAAAATGTGACGTAAGTAAACAGAACAACAAGAATAATCATAAAGCTAAAATACCCAGAAACTCACACACAAGAAACAAAAACACTTAAACAATAAAATCAAAAGAGGGACAGACCTCAAAAACATAAAAAGAATAAAAAGGAAATATAATCCAGAAGTGATAAATCATGAAGATCTCAGGTAATTTCAGATGAAAGAACTCCGGCTAACGTTGCTCTGAAACGAACACGTGAAGCATCAACGTATCAAACTAATATTCCAAACCACACTTTGTTTTTCTTCTCGTGAGAATGATCTAATTACTTGTGGGTGAAATGTGATGAAAAATTGAACTGAACTGTCTTACAGAAATGAATTTGAATTTTCTTTAGATCCTGTGTTGTCTCGATGTGTTTTGTCAGTGTACACTTAGCTTCACAGTGACATATGCTAAATGTAAAGTCCTGGTCTTCTGCTTTTTCCATTACTTATCAGCCATAAACATAGACAGAAGATATATAGCCTATTTAGTCTTTTGATTGGGACATCATCTATGCTTTGAGGAGACGTGTTCCCTGTCAGGGTGAGATACCTAAACTAATTGATCAATGGAAAGTGCACAGGATGAGAAAGAGCTTGTAAAGTCAAAGAAACTCTCTGTGAGTGGATGTGGTTGGGATTTAGAGGAGGCAGAGATGGGAGATGCTGTCTTTGATGTCTGATCAAGGCAATGTATTCATCAACTTCTGAAGGTGGTGCAGCACTCAAAAGTTTACTTCCCACTTCTGTTTGTGCTCTTCGATCATCCATCAACACAAGAACGTGCCTATATGAGGCTCATGCAGTATATTTATTTGACTCATGGTTTATGTCTCCCTTTGATGTCAGTGAATCCTAACAAACTGAATCAGCATCACTCAGACGGAGTTTTGTTTACATTTTTACTGTAAACTGGAATCAGTTAACTCCAAAAGTATATCCACACGTGCCAAGAAAGAACTCATTGTGGTCTCAGCCATTACATCCTGGTAATTAATCAAATAATTATTGCTATGCTGATATGATCTTTATAGAGAGCTCTGACGACTACTGTGTGGTTGTGACTGACAATCCGCTCGTCCCTACCAGGACCCGCACAGGCTTTACAAACCACAAAACCAAAGTTTAATATAAAAGCAGAAAAACATTTATGTTGAAAATGCATCAACACTGAATAGTGAATAATTGCAATAACTATACAACTAATAAAAGTAAAGGTAATAGATAAAATGTTTCAGTTACACTTGCTAAGCACTTAATTTCTCTGGGGGCAGCCGCTCCTTTTGTGGACTTTTGTCGACACTATAACACACTTTGAATGACAGACCGCTCATTTTCATAATTAAGCAGAAATTGATTTTTAAAAAAATGTAAAAACACAGAAATTTAGGAAATAAATAGATGGGTGGGCTGCAGAGGAGAACCCAGTACTGGCATACATAAACAGAGACATAAACAGAGACATAAACACTCAATATAAGTCAGATATTATGCAGAACATTTACAAACATTTACTACTCTTGCTGCATTTCATACCATGTTCATTTTTACTGATATTTAATATTTCATTAGTTGCTGGCTTTTTATCATTATTATCATCTCAGTCTTACAATAATGCAAACTGTCTTCTAAGCCTGATGTAGCATAAATAGCAATGAGCCCCCGTGTGTGCCAGTCTGTAAGCTCTGACTGAGCTCTGAGTTCTGACTTTTCCCCTGTGCTCCGTATTTTGTCCTGGCTCTGAATGTAGCAGATGGCACCAACAATGGGCTTTAAACCGACCCAAACGAAACCAGCAGGTAGTGTCACACCTTGTAACTTCCATCTTTATAAATACTGTCAGGTACACTCCTCCTTCAAACACCAGCTCTCCAGTCATAGTTTCCAGTGGCACTGCTGCTTGTGTCGTCTTCTTACAATTTAACAACTTTGCAGAAGCTGACAGGAATAATAAGCTCCTCTTTGCTCATTTCCACCAGTCAAAAACATCAGTTAGCTGTTGTATCGAACACTTCCATCTCTTTTACAGAGAATCCCGTTATGATATAAAGGTGGATCGAGCGTATGTTTGAGCATAACTAATAATAATGTCAGTAAAATAACATGAGAGCAGCTTCGTTTCTTCACAGTATTTGGGATTTTTGTTTACTGCTGGTCCAAACTAACTGGACAAGGACAGAAAACCTTTCTTTCCCAATCTGAAGCAGCCGAGAGAACCCAGACAGGGTCACTGTCCCCATGTTGGTCACATCGCCTCTTGTGATCTGTCGTGGCCGATGTGTCTAACGAGGCAGCCGGCTGAGGGCAGACAGGTAAGAGGAGTGAGCAGCGTGACCAGGAGGCCGACTCCTGTCAAATTAATGTCCTCCACTACGAGCCGCTCGATAAACTTTCCCAACAGCACCTGATGAAGGATGTCTTCCTACTGTTCTCATCGATCTCCCGCTCCAATACAAAACTCATCTTGTTGTTCTAATGTGACACAGCTCAGCCCACCTCCTGGCATGCTCAACCAATCACAAATAGATTTCTGTTTCCATTTCCTGTCTTATATTTAAAACCATTTTTATATCGGATTTACTTATTATGAGTTTGCTTACTGTTGTTATTGCTTTATTTAGCTTATTTATCAGTGATGCTTTGTGCAACATTGTGCCAAGATTTATATGGTGTGTGTGTGTGTGTGTGTGTGTGTGTGTGTGTGTGTGTGTGTGTGTGTGTGTGTGTGTGTGTGTGTGTGTGTGTGTGTGTGTGTGGGCGAGAGCGATGCCCTGGCAGTGTTTTCTCCTTGAATCCCTGTGTGTGTTCTCACCAGGCCTGGTAAATGGTCCAACTCCATGTTGAGGTGTGTAAGCAGTCCAGGTATTACTCATGTTGTGGGGACAAACATCAATTTCCATATTTACATTTTGGGGGAGCATCTTCTTTATGGGACAAAAAGCAAAACCCCACGACACAAATCACAGGAAGAAGGCTTCTCTTAAGGTTAAAGTGTCCAGGAAATGAATGAAAGCCAATATGAATCCCTCTGAAGTCATAGACACACCCACACACACAAACACACACACAGTTGTGTGTATGTGTGTGATGTCACGGACATGCAGAGTCAGCTGCAATCATCAACCACGACAGCAACATGCCTCACCATAACCTCAGAGTTTTTCTAAAGAGAATGGAAAACCTGCCAGATGGTGGCAGTAACATCCCCAGAAGCTATCGGCCAACTGGCTTTAAAAAAGAGTCAATAGCTGTGATTAGTGATTAGATGCTACTGTACAAACAGGACACGGGAAATACACGCTAGTTAGACCTCGCTGTTACTGCGTTGCGCTCAGTTTTGCCTAATTCTTCATGGATCCGATTCAACAAGGTGCTGGAAACATTCATCAGAGATTTTGGTCCCTATTGACATGATACTATTACACTGTGCCAGCTGCACCTCTGTGATGCAACTCTGTTGTTCCACTGCATCAAGAAGGTAAACAGACCAGTCAGTGTTATCAGTCTTCTTTGGTGAGCCAATGTGAACTTTAGCCTCACTTTCCTGTTTTTAGCCAATAGCAGCAAAGCCTGCTGTAGTAGATAGAGTGATTCTGTGAATCAGCAGTTTCTTAAACTTGAACTGACAACCATCACAGATGCAACCTCATTTAAACCACCTTTCTACCCCCCTCTGAAACTCGGGTGACAACATGTCTAAATGCACAGAGTGAGGCCATGCATGTTGGCTTTAACAAGCAGTTGAACAGATAAGTCTGTCAAAGTTTTACTAATGATTGTATGTGAAGCCGAAGACTTCTGCAACGATTTATAATTCCTGCCTAGAGCTCTTCACAAAATAAGTTGTAATCTGAGTTGTAACCTGCTATTGTAAAGCTGGCCCATAAGTCTGGAACAAGTATACACTGTCATTGCATAGTAGGATCAGGTGTATTCTTCAAAGCACAGCTGAGTAGTCATCAGCGAATATTAACAAATAATATTGCTTATACTTGAAATACCAATCTCAAATGGATTGCTGATAGAAGTCAGGTATGGACATCACCTCCAGATATTGACTACAGAGGGGTAACACTTTCTTAATGAGTTTATGGTCTCAGTTGTTGATTTTAAGTCTTACTGAATCAAATAGGATGCTCATTTTGTAAATTATAGTACAAGTTAGAGCACATGAGCACGCAGAATATGCTTTAGGGTTTGGCAACCTGATAATTGACAGGCTAGTGTAGGATCTGCAGTGAGGCTGTGCTGGTCTGTTGTGCTGAAGAGAAAATTAAATGTAAAAAAAACAAAACAAAAAAGAGAACCTGCCAATTTACTGGTTCTACATTCGTACTCTCACCTATGCCTCAGGGCAAACCTGGGATATACTGGAAGGATTACATTTTGGGAACGCCTTAGTGGAAGATGGAAGATAGAAGCCTGGGTTTGGACCGCTGTCCCAGCAGCACAACACATGGATGGATGGATAGTTGGATGGATGGATGGATGGATGGATGGATGAATGGATGGATGGATGGATGGATGGATGGATGGATGGATGGATGGATGGATGGATGGATGGATGGATGGATGGATGGATGGATGGATGGATGGATGGATGGATGGATGGATGGATGGATGGATGGATGGATGGATGGATGGATGGATGGATGGATGGATGGGTGGATGGATGGATGGATGGATGGATGGATGGATGGATGGATGGATGGATGGATGGATGGATGGATGGATGGATGGATGGATGGATGGATGGATGGATGGATGGATGGATGGATGGATGGATGGATGGATGGATGGATGGATGGATGGATGGATGGATGGGTGGGTGGGTGGATGGATGGATGGATGGATGGATGGGTGGGTGGATGAATGGATGGATGGATGGATGGATGGATGGATCGTTGGATGAATGGATGGATGGATGATGGATGGATGGATGGATGGGTGGGTGGATGGATGGATGGATGGATGGATGGATGGATGGATGGATGGATGGATGGATGGATGGATGGATGGATGGGTGGGTGGATGGATGGATGGATGGATGGATGAATGGATGGATGGATGGATGGTTGGATGAATGGATGGATGGATGGATGGATGGATGGATGGATGGATGGATGGATGGATGGATGGGTGGGTGGATGGATGGATGGATGGATGGATGGATGGATGGATGGATGGATGGATGGATCGTTGGATGAATGGATGGATGGATGGATGGGTGGGTGGATGAATGGATGGGTGGATGAATGGATGGATCGTTGGATGAATGGATGGATGGATGGACGGGTGGGTTTATGAATGGATGGGTGGATGAATGGATGGATGGATGGATGGATGGATGGATCGTTGGATGAATGGATGGATGGATGGTTGGATGAATGAATGGATGGATGGATGGATGGATGGATGGATGGATCGTTGGATGAATGAATGGATGGATGGATGGTTGGATGAAATGAATGGATGGATGGATGGATGGCTGGTTGGGATGAATGAATGGATGGATGGATGGATGGATCGTTGGATGAATGAATGAATGGATGGATGGATGGATGCCTTCTGATTGACAAGTTACTACCAACATGAATTTACAACGTCCGTAGTTTCTCCAGTCTGATCCAGACAGTGACTAACAAAAGTCAAGAGCACTTGAGACTCATGGATGACACCACGATGGCTGTATGTTTAATATGCAGTCTGTGTGCTTGCTGTGTGTCTGGGAGTTTTTCTTCTGTAACAAATAAAGGCTGGTTTGCAGTTTCACAGATTGCTGTTGAGCCTCTGTCAGTGACTCTGCAAATATTTCACGTTAAATGTTTCCCAGAATGGTGATAGGGTTTTAATGTGACAAATGCTGGAACTGCTGCTTTTCATTGATTGAGAATAAATGTGACTGGAAACAAGTTTTCTACCACAGCAACAAAGAGAAAGTGAGAGCAGCAGAACTATGTGCACAACGTGAGTCATCCAAACAACAAGTAAACAGAGGAAAACATCAAAGCAGCTCCAGATATCATATGAGGAAGATAAACTTAATGGATGGACACAGTTTGAGCTTCTACAAGTCTGAACCCTGAGTCATGTTGGCACGCGTCAGTTCAGTGGAAGTTTAGTCTTCTTAGACTAAGCTTGTCAAATTGAATTAAATATTGGTTTTTTTTATTATTTTTTTGCTAGGAGGAGTTAAAGTATTTAGTCCACCAACATTTCAGACTGGTCTAACAATTTTTTTTAGCACGAGGGTTTCACCTTCACCTCCAGTAGTACTGTGAGGCACTCCGGAGTCACTAACTCATACTTTTGACAAATATCTAGGACTGCCTTCCTGGACTTGCATATTGTCAGAAACAGGAATAGTTAGGATACCAGCTATAGTTCATGCATGCAATTATCGGGCTGTCCTTAAACACCTCAGCTGATCTGCAATCCTGCAGCAAGAGTACAAACAGGAACTAGAAAGAGACATTTCCCCCACTTCTCTCATTGGTTCCCTGTTAAATTCTGTGAAATTTAAAATCCTTCTCCTCAGATAAAAAGTCTTGAATGATCAAACCATATTATCCCAATGGAGCACTTTGCTCTCAGACAGCAGGCCTGCCTTTGGTTTCCTAGAGTTTCCAAAAGTAGAAGAGAAGCAGCATTTGGGAGACAGACACCCACTATACTTTTAAATTTAGGCTTCAAACTTTTCCTTTTTCAAACTTTCAACCTTTCTTTTTAATAAAGCTTATAGTTAGACAACCCTGAAATACTCCTTAGTTACATGTGGATACGGGTCCCATAAGCACCCTTCCTGTCTTTCACTCGCAGTGAATCTATATAAAATTGCAGTATCCTTCTGCAGGTGCTCTGCATATTTCTGATCTGGAATTACAGCTAGAAGTCTCTCAAACCTTTTCCCTCTCCTCTCTAAATAATGAAGGCAGATGTCCACCCTACCTGAGTCAGATTCTTTATCTCTGTCACCAAGTGCATCTCAGTGGGGGATTGTTGGGATTATAAATATATACAGTACATATAGGTCATATAGTATGACCTTACTATATGATCTAGCCTAAGATGAGGATGATATTACTTGGCATTATTAAATAGCAATGCTCTGAGCTGAACTTGAGATCCCAGGACATATAAGGACATTCTACATGCTGGTGCTATGAAATAAATAACCTACTGGTTTTAATAATATCCTCCTGTATAGTACATCCCTACATAAAATGAAAAATGGTAGCTGCAAACCTCAACTGCAGAAAATTAAGATTTTGATATCAAAGAAAAACATAAACTGCAGCATGCCATTTACTTTTACTAAAAACTCACACAAAGCAAAGGTAAACAAGATGTAAAGACTCATTGTTACTGACTTTGACAAGCTGTCCCTTTAATGTCCCTTCACGTAGATTGTCACTTACACTTGTTACATATTAGAAAAGTTATAGGGAACTGAACTTATTTCAGTGTCAACACCTTTCAATATCTATATTTCCTTAGTGTCATCTGCTGAGCAGCTCACTAATAGCGAGCGCTTAGCGACTGCTTCTGCGCATGACTTCAGGTGTTTAAGTGTAATAATAGTGGGAACACATTTATATTCATGAATGCAGTTTGCTGATACAGAGGTCCTCGGGGTGCACGGCAGAGAAGGCACTCCTTGTGTGATGCACAGCTCCTACACCAGACCAGTAGAGTCTCTCTGAACCTGCCAATGCAATGCTTGTTTGCCCACATGCCATTAACCAGCACACTTCAACCAGCAACAGTGTCTGTCAAGAGCTGCTCTCAATTCCAGAGCAACGCAAATTGTGTCTATTTTAACCTCACCATGCTAGGAGAGAAAAAAACAGGTATGGGGACAGTTCAGACATACATCTACATCTTTATTCTCTTCTCAAGCAGGTCTCATAGAAATGGTTTGTATGTAACAAGCTTGCAACAGCAAAAGAAAAAGAACATTATTTATTTGTTTAGCACGTTGCAAATGCAGAGAGATTTGTTTTCCAGTAAATGTTCTGATGTTCTTGCACAATAACCCATTTAATGATAATATTATCATCAAAGATGTAGTGGTTAAATCTATCATCTTTAGCTAGTTGGTGTTCGGGTTTAATCCAGAAAAGGTACATCGATACTCTGTATTTGTGGACAAAAATTGAGGTGGCTACTATGACATCACGCACTGGTTTTGGACTCATTTTGAAGCCTAACATCAGATTCTTTTAACCAGATTTAGTTGAAGTACTAATACATACTATTATGTTATTATTAAGTCATTAGCTAAGGCTAACAGGCTTAGTAAGAGGGGTGAAATGCAGTGACAGAAGCATTACCTGAATTTGTGTTGCAAACTTTACTCACCAAAACTACAGAACAAATTTCTTGGCTGAGCTGTAACACACAACAGGGTTTTTATTATTGTTCAGATAATCCCATTAAACTGGTCCAACTGGTCAAAACAACACAAACACAGCAGACCAGTCCACTTCAGTGATTGCAGTTAGCACAGCCCCTTGACTGGGACGCCTGTCAGTCGAAGTGGCGTTCCTGGAAGTGCACAGTTGTTGGCTTCATTTTTCCATCCCAGTGGTTGATTCATTTACATCAAAACAACCGTCCATTGCTAAAGGGCAATAACGCTTTTTTAAACGTCAGTCTGATTTTCCAATCTTCAAAATAAAAATAGGTGAACTACTGATCCAGCAGTGAGTGAGAACGCAACTCCCCGACCACCAAAAGACAGTCTTATCTCTCTTTGTTTAAAATTATTCTATATTGTAACTATTTAATGTTTTTCCACTTTTCCTTGGAGGACTGTGTCTCATATTCATCTTGACACGACTGTATTCCTACAACACCACACCTCTCACCACATCTCAGAGCGACACTTCTCTAGCATGTCACACACTTGTGTGTCTGCAGAGATCCTTTCCATCTTGCTGTCTGCACAAGAACAACAACCTCAGCCTGTCAGACCCAGAAACAAGCATTCTTACTTTGACATGTGAATTTGCCCTGTGGGATTACTTTAAAGCCATTTTGCAGTTTGCTGGTTACATTCTTACTCAGTACTGGACCAATCACAGCCATTTTAGTCAGTATAAATTAGTTAGACCCCAAAAGATGGAAAAAAAGAGCCAAGGTTTAAAAAAAAAATGCTTTATTAAAGTGTGTCATTAATTCAGTCAATACAACTGGAACACTGTGCCAGCATTGTACAAATACTTCTAATCATCAGGAGGCAGTTCTGTTGTAACTCACGGTCAATGTTTTCACTAATATGGAAGAAATTAATGGGCTGTACTTTTGCTTACTTAAACCAACCAGAAGAACACCAGTAAGTGATTTGTGTGCTGTAGGGATGTAGTGAGGTCCTCAGGTAGGTTCAGCAGCAAACCCAAAGTCTCGGGGGGGGAGGTCTCTAAAGTGATGAAATCTCACGAGACTCCCATTTTAAAATGACCAACTGATTACATTTAAAAGCTGTTTTGGCCTCTGAGTAATGTACACCTCCATAACAGTGGCAGGTAATTTGCATTTGGAGAGTAGTAAGGCTGAGAGTTAAGGGCACTGCTGCTTTGATTAACAGGGTGCACTGGGAGCTTTAGCTAAATGCTGTGTGCTAGGCCTTGGCTCTGTTAATTAAAGTCAGTGAACTGGTCCTCTCAACTGTATTGTTGCTAATGGTGTCTTTTGGATATGCCAAACACTCCGTCTTCCTGTGTGTTGAAGCACATTTGTCTTAATCCAATAGCAGATATATAGCATGTGTTTGCTTTGCATCTGTACAGTTTATTAATGATAGCGTTAGCTGATCACGTCGGACTCAAACAGACCCAAATAGCGACTGCTAAAACGCTGTCGTGATGGGTTCAGAAGTCCAAATGTAGTGGCCGACTTCACAACGCCTATGCCCAGCTCTGTTTTGCAGCACGTGTTGAACTAGGTTGTTGTTCCCAAAAGACAAAACTCATTTACAAGTGTTGAGTTTTAAATTATTCAACAGATTCAGCAGTGATTTACCTGCAGGCTGGCTGGAGGTAAACTCTGCTGTGCTGTCATCTTATCTTCTTATGCCCATGATATTAACAAGCACAGCAGATAACTTCCATATGATTATGTTTTAATAGCAAAACAAAAGTGTGTGTGGTTGAAAAAAGAAAAGTGTAGGGAAACTAATCTGTATTAATGAATATAAAGGACAAACTGAACATATCGATTATTTTGTTTGACTGACTGATTCATTCTTCAATCAGTCAGACGCTGGCAGTAAGGGGACCCATCATATGCAACAAAGCCCGAAGCAAATCCTTCAAATTGCTGACTCCATCTGATCAATATTCAGCACTGGAGGCTTTCTGTTTGAGCACAATCAGTCTTTGTGTTACAGACTAAGAACTGTTGTTTCCATAATTCAACATTTTCACTAAAGTTATTTTCTCTCCATCAGTAACATCTTGGCTGCAACATACAAGACTGACTCCGGTTGGTGGACGACTGTTTATTACTTACGTTTGTTTGCCTGACATCACTGATACAGCTGATACTGAGACGCCTCGGCCAGCTTTAGTTCTTTGTCACAAGAGTCTTCGTGCCCTCCTGGAAGGAACAGAACATCGAGTCGATTACTTTTATTTTACCAAAACACCCACAGGAACAGGACAGTCCTTAATGTTAGCATGCTGTGGGGTGAATGTGACTAATGTTATTACAGTGTTAGTATCCAGTGTATGCCTGCAGGCCAGCGAGATGCCACAACTCTAGAGCTGAGAGCCATACGGATGTAGTAAACCAGTAAAAAGAACTGGTTCTGTCTTTCTCTGCAGCTGTTTATGCTAAACTTAGCTTTATCAGTGTGCACCGTGTAGTGCAGCTAGATTTGATTGTGTACTGTCAAACTTCTCTTACAGGTCTGTGAAGATATTTACAGAATTGTGCCTAACCAACTTTTTTTTGCCTTAAATTCACCAGGAAAGCTGACACAGAATCACACGAAGTCCGCCGCTGTTCATTTACACAGTCAACACATTTGTTTGTTTAAGTTAACACGAGCAGGTTTGACCAAAAAGGATTTCTTTTATCCTTCTGTTCCTTCCAGGCAACATTAATATGTTACATCCAGTAACATATTAATGTTGCCTGGATTTAACTTTAACAGGAAACAGCTTTATTCACTCTCCTAAATCCAGGCTAGGTTGCCCCTCCTTCTTTTTCCTCCTCACCAAGCACCCTCGTTTGGACACTGACATAAAGTGCAGGAGTAGACGTGCCTAAATTATTTAAACATGTAAAATGTGGATGGGTGGTGGGTAGCTGGCTTCTAATTATTGAGCGATACTGTTACATAATTGCACTAACACACCACACACTTCACATCCTGGGAAAGGCTGTAAGGAAAGCTTAGGTGTGATATTCAATAAATGCAGTAAATTGTGTGATAATTAGCTATTTGGCGTTTGCGTAGTCTAAAACTACTGATGACCTGATGATTCCATATATAGCAGTAATGTTATGACTTTGACATTTGAATAGCACAATAAGTTCTGATTTGTATTTGGAGATTTGACTGCTGATAGAATCCAAATAATGACAGCGCTCATCAGGTGTAAATGAATATAATAATCAGAAGGCATTAATAAATCCTGATGTGATAACATCTTGATAGCAGCTGCAGACTCCATGCAGGAAGTGACACGTCTAATCTCAGCATCTCCTTTATGTATGAAGTGATGTTTCTTTGAAGTGATTACTTCAAAGTCCTGCTGAAAACACTAGGGATGCACTTCATAGCTTGATGCAAAACCAATAATATCTTTTTCAAAAGCCACAATAGAGTCTTTTGACAAAATTGTCAAACATATGGCCCATGAGCCAGGATGGGCCCAACCAAGGGTCCAATCCAGTCCACTGGATGGCTTTGCTAACTCTGAAAAGCTTTATTTTTGGACTTTTGTTACAAGCGTTTAAGCCATGAAAGAGGATTTCCAGACTATTAATTTTATCTCAGCCAGAGGTCTGAATCACTGTCAGTTTAACAAGTTTTAATGCCTGACGAAAGGCAAAAGTTAATCTGAGGAGCTGAGCAGGTGTATTTCTTTGATAAATACTCATATTAGGGAGGGGCAAAGGTTCCAACAACGAATTCAGTGAAGCTTCATACTGCTCTGTTTCAGACAGTTTGTTTACACTGGTGTCTGTATGATGTCATTAAATATGGCAGCAAGTATATGGTCTTCTCAGCCACGCAGCTCAAAATTATCCAATGAGAAGGAAGCTGGCTTTTCAGTCTATAAAGAGACAGAAGTTAAAATGGCCTGTGGTGAACCTATTATGAGTCATGAAAAGCTACTGTTGAGTCTGACTACAGAGTCCAAGAGTAACAACATTATTTGAAACAAAGGACAGTGAACAAAGGGTGAAAATGTAGATTAAATGTTTGCAGATCTCTGAATGTTTTCAGCCTGTCAAAAATGATGCAAACCGTCAAAGCTTAATTACAACTTTTCATAAAAGGTGAAATGAACAACGTTCAAGAGCAGACTTTCAACCTTACAAACCATCTTTTTACCAGATTCAGATCATGGCAGAAATATCTTAAACTAACAACACAGGAACTCCAGCAACACTTAAAAGTAAAGACCATAGGTGTCAAACTCTGGCCCGCGGGCCAAATTTGGCCCACAGCCTAATTACATTTGGCCCGCAAAGCCACACCAAATTATTATCAGAGCTGGCCTACTGGTATTATACAGCTAATATATATATTGTTTAGTATTAAGCTTTGCTTGTTCCACATTCAGTTTTTCAGCAAAACGTGTTTGAGTCCATAAGAAGAGATTCATTCTTATATCTGGAGGAAGATTTTTTTTTCAATAAATATTAACGTTAGCACGCGACTTTGTTCCAGTTTTGATTTTTGGCCAACTGTGTATTTGAGTTTGACACCCCTGGTAAAGAGGAACAATTTTATTAACTGACTAACATGTTGTGGCCTTCATCAGGGTCATAGTAATACATAACACATCTGGGCTTGAATAAAGGACAAGAAACAGAAAAAAAAGTCAAATTAACCATCACATCTCCATGTTGTTAGCGTCTCATCCTCTCCATGCACCTTGGAAGAAGGCAAAGTTGTGCCAGAAATGTTTGCTGAGAGATATTTTTAACTCCTCACCTCCTGAAGCTGTGGAGTTAATATTGGTCCCACTGTTTGAAAGGCATCACTGCATAAAGTATTGAGAATCAACATTTCAGCGCTGTGACAGCTGTTGGCTAATCCTTTATCAGGAACTTCATAGCATTACTGCTTTCTAATATTTTACTTGGACATCAACGCATCCATAGAGGGATTATACGCTGCAGTTCTGCCTGTACAATTTACATTTTGAGATTTGAGCACAATGCTGGTGTATCTCAGCACAAAGAAGAAAACCAAAGACAGGTGTTTCAGTGGCAACATCCCCGCAGGAAAGACTTTCTAGCTTAAGACCTTCAAATCCAGAGACCAATTCTCCCCCTGCTGAATACATTTAGAGAAGAAACCACAAATCCTGCAAGGATTGAAAGTGCCTCCCCCACACCTGCACACAAACAAAGGAAGCGTGTGTCTCACTGCTCTAATATTGCATTTTAAAAGCATCTCCTTCCCCATCTCATTCAGACTGCTTCACATTCAGCTGATTAAGTCCTCTCAGAGCCAATCAGAAGGCAGCAGCATGTGTGTCTGTTTGTAAATCTATCACTCCAAATTCCCCTCTATTCATACAGGTTAGTCCAATTTAAATTGCTTTACAGAAGAATGACAAAAATATGACAGTTTCAATTCACACAGTTGAAACAATTTGAGACTAATGAGACAAAGATAATATAAATTACAAGAGAGAATAGAACACTTTAAACATGAAACAGTGTAAAAGCAATTAGAAGGAGCGCTCACACGCTGGCTCGGTTACTACTGGAACATTTATTAACATTCATTAAGTTGTAATGTTTTGGTCTGTGTGACATCCATCAGATTTATGAGCAGCAGCATTTTCATATTTATAAATGCATAGGAAGAGTTTAGTTGGACCAATGAAATCCTTGCACATATGTTTGTCTGTAGTCAAACAACAGTATGAGCGAGATCATCAATATCTGAACATGGCAACAGATTCAAATCCAAAGCACAAGTCTAGAAGTCAAAACCGTAACTGTCTACAAAATGTTCAGAGCACCTGCACAGTTACATGCAGATTAATCTCCCTGAAAGTTAACTGACTTGTGTTATACTGTTCACGTCTACACTTCTGACCAGTTTTGTTTTGGATTTTGTTTTTTAAATAAGCTAAAATATTAAATTAAGTAAAAGTTATTTATTGCTCGAGTGACAATATCTCTAATATCTAGAAAGCCTTTATTTATCTCAGCTTCCACCCTTGGGTAAGTAAAACTTGTTAAATACTACAACAATTTCATCAGAGTAGAGGTTTCATAGTGGGCAGCGTCTGCATAATCCCTGTCCTCCCTGTAAATATACAAAATGTGTGTGTCCCTCAGGTCCTCTATTAAAGGTCTGGGGGGGGTCTGAGGGTTCTGTCCAGGATCTTAGCTGCTGTCTTCTGGGCAGCAACCTCGGATGTTGGCCTGGAATCTGCTGGAGAAACTCTTCCAGTTTGGGGGTTACAGTGTCTAATGCTCCTATTACCATTAGGACCACTTTGAATTTGACCTTCCACATTTGCTCCAGCTGTTCCTTCAGCACCTGGCACCCCTGGCTCTGTTTGCTGTCGTCTGCTTTCAGGTCCACCAGCCACTTGACATTGGTGGTATGTGACACCTTTTTGTCCCAGATGTTTTTCCAGTGTTGTTGAGTTTCAGCTCTGAGTGGCTCTGCCCTCGTGCTGTTATTCCCTGTAGATGAGAGAACACCCTGGATGGATCTTCAGAGAACAGGCCCTCTGCTTCTCTGGTTTATCTCTTCAGCCTCGTGGCCAGAGCTTTGTTTGTCTCAGTCTCAGTTATGGACATCTGTTTGTCACCCAGGGCCTGTCTCTCATGGCGACCTTGTGCACCTCAGTTAACCAGCTAACATCCTTCCAGGCTTCCTGGATTTTGGCTTCCAGCCTTATTCTCCACGGAGGGCTTCCTCTACCTGCGTCCGTGATCTTATACCCGAGTGCGTCTAGGATTACTTTGACCGGGGCCAATATGAGCTCACTGCTTGGGAATCTCCTTAAATCTCATTGAATGTTGCTGTTAATGTTATTACATAAATGCAAGTATGAGAAGTTTAGATGCTCCTCATTTAACATGAGAGGGTCAGATAGAGGGGTTTTTGGTTCTTTGTTTTCTGCCACACATTCAGGTGTGCAGACATTTTGCACAGCAAACATAAATACAAAAAAATAACAATTAATGATGATTCAAATTCTCCATTAGATTTCAGCTAACAGCTCCATCACATGTGCAGCTGGTGGACGCAGCTGTGAAAGCAGGCTGAGAGTCTCATTGGAGTCTCATTAAAACCTACATCAAACCAGCAGGACAGCGAGCCACAGCAAAAAAGGCACACGGGGACTAAAGGTAAGACTCAGAGTATCAAACAGCTAATTAATGGTGCAACAGGACTAAAGGGCACAAAGAGGACAATGACTGGCTCATTATTTACAAGCCTTTATCAGCTTTTTAATGGGGAAACCAGACCCAAATTGCAACAAATTAGTCTTGCCAGAGGTTCACAGGAACATTAAATCATTAGCAGGTCTGACCTTGTCTGTGTTGCTGCGTTTTATAAACTGCAGGTCTCATTAGACCTCGGCCACAAACCTAGTGACGCTGGACTTACATTTTTATAAAGATGCACAAGTATGGAACATAATTGATGGAAGGTAACTGAGTCCATAATGTTTCTCACTTTATCAATATACTCGCAGATTCCTTCAGTAAGATTATTTGAATAAAGACACTTTTAAAGACACTTGTATAACTATGCATGTGACAAATAATAAAGAACCTTGAACCTTGAACTTTGAACCAACGTCTCCAACACAGCGTCTTAAATTACTTTTCTAGAAAGAAAATATCCACAGTTTTTTATATGTATCAGACTGATTTTTCCATTGATTGTCAAGACTTAGGAAATGAAAAATCTGATATTCTAATAACACAGGGTTTGGGAAAAGTAGAAGTTAAAGTAGTAGCTTTATTTTATTTTTTTGCATACTGGTCAGATTCCTGTTGTAGATAAGTAATTAAATATTTTGCCAAATTTCTAAAAGTAAAAAAAAATAAAACAGCTATTATGAACTATTTGTTACAAAAACTGAGAATAAACTCAAAATTAAACTTTGATTGAATTCAGAGAGTAAAAAAAACTCTGTTAATAGTACTCACAAATTTAAAAACATAAATTTTCAGAGATTCAGCTGGAGAGAAAACCTTCTCACCCCACATAGACCGAGTCAGATTAGAGCCCCTTGCTACTGAATATATCCGAATCATCAATGGAAGCATCCAGAAGAGACGCTGCTGCTGAATCGATCTGTTTGGGAGAATAAAAATGATGTAAGGATGTCTTCCATCATGTTGTTGCACCTCAACCACAGCTCTTTAAAGAACGGCACTTGGGCCGGACAAGCGAGAAAACAAACAGCACTCGCTCATTTTTCTCTTCTTCCTCAGAATTTACTTTACTTTTAAAAATAATACTAGACAGCATTTACCCGTGTCTGATGACACAGCATTTTATTTCATTAGACAAAAAGGAAACAAGGTGGCAAACAACATTTTTAAGTCTGAGAGCCGAGCCTGGGGGTCGGATACACTCCTGGCCACATTTTTAGCTCAGTCTAAACCTTAAATGTTCCACGTGGTCTATTCAACTAATGAAGAAATGGAATTCTTTGACAACAAAACAGTTTCATTGAAGTTCATTTCTCATGAATTTACAGTTTTAATCCAAGAGAATATTCAAAAGGATCTTGTTCATAATGAACTCATTTTTTTCTCAGAATATTAGCTTAAGCCCCCTCCCTCCCCGTAACATAAAATGAACATAAGACTTTCATAAAAACGAATTCATGTATCAACTTTTTTCATTTTCACTTCCATTAATTTTCTAGCAGCCTCTTAGATTACCG
Organism: Simochromis diagramma; assembly: GCF_900408965.1. Taxonomy (NCBI): domain Eukaryota; kingdom Metazoa; phylum Chordata; class Actinopteri; order Cichliformes; family Cichlidae; genus Simochromis; species Simochromis diagramma. Next base: position 1,053,322 of record NW_024386764.1, on the reverse strand, counting down.
CAGTAAATCTATTAAAGCACCTGATTCTCAGATTGGGCAGCTACTACAGTGAACCACTCTTTATGAATTTATGCCTCCTTATCAATAAGTTAAAAACATCAAAACAAATACAGTAATTTCCACAGTGAATGGCTGTTTTTACTATGATGAGCACACAGGTAATGATAGTTTTGCATTAAGAAACAGAGGATTAGCAAACCGTTGTCCTGAATACTTCTTCCATAATGAAATATATTCTAGGACCAATCATTAAGTTTACAGCTTCACCACCCGTTCCTCTAAATCTGGAGCTGAGCTGAATTTGCTGAATCTGTGAACTGTAAGTTTTAGTTGGTGAAAACCATTTCATCCAGTAGGAGACTGAGAGGTGACTGTTTAAAATGAGACACACACGTCGTAATTCTCTGCTAAATATTTCTCTTTAAAATATGTTTCAAAAGTATTTAAAAATGATGATTTTCAAGGCAAACCTCTCACAGATTCATTAGTTTTGTAGGGTTCATGAACCAAACACTCACATCTGTATATCAACACCCGTCCAAAACATTTGATACCAGCAGCAATTTTTAGACAGATCATAATGACTCGCACTGTAAATGCAGCCTTTGATGTGCAGCCAAGCCTGGCTGAACTTAATAATAATTTGTTCCCACACAAACGAGGATCAGGCTGCCCTTGAAAAATTATCTCACTGAGGTCAGAGTCAGTTCAACCTCATGTGCTTTTCATGTTGTGGAATGAGCAACCTACCAAATTAGATCAAGTTTTCTTCGCTGCGATTGTTCGCTGTTTTGAGGGGGATGAAGTTCAAACGGCTGATTTTGTTGACTGAAACTTGAGAAGAGACGGGCAGCTGAAAACACCCGAGCTGGAGAGTCATCGAGCAACCTTCCAGTCAAAGGCTGGTGGCTGCAGTCATTACACTGCTGCAGCCCAGCCTCAGCTAATACACACTGGGAATGTGTGTGTGTGTTTGTGTGTATATGAGAAAATGAGAAAAAGACAGTGTACCGTAAGTTTACTGGAGGCTGTACTAGTGCATACAACATCTAAATTTGTCTTCTGAGTGTGGGTGTATTTTTACTGTATCTTTAAATATTACTGTTCAAGGCACTAAATTTAAGAAATCGCTGAAGCTTCTAAAACTTGCATCTAAAATTTCACACTAGAACTTCACTTTGTTCTGCTGCCAGCACAAAGACATGCTTACAGTGCTTCAAAGCTGGATTTCATGAGTCTTGGTGGAGAGCTGATGCACGAACAGAAGAGGAACTCATCAAATTTAGATCCAAATCACTTTACCTAAAATATAAAGTAAGGGCATTAACCTCAGTGGAGGATGTGTTCTTCAACCGCCCTCCTACGGTTTGTAGTGCTATTTAACTGTCAGCAAGATTATGCAAAACCAACTGGGTTTCATGTAACTCAGTGGGAGGGAGGCGCCGCACAGTAGAACAAAACATTAATCTTTGGTGTGGCTCTAGATCGCTTTCTTTAAAACAGGACATTAGCTTTGGTGCTTTAGCAAGGCCCCAGTCACACAGTCCTCGAGATAAGACTGCTCGCAACCACCGGTCACTTAGGAAAAGCTTTAGTGCCCATCCAGTTGGCAGGCGGCTGCTGGAGGTTGCTAGAATCACTGTGGAATCAGCTGCTAAACTCCCAGTCATGCAGATACAGATACCAGTTTGCGTTCCCCTGACAACCACAGGTCCTTATGGAAAATGCATATTCCCTTACTGGTTGGCGAGTGGTTGTTGGAGGTTACTAACAGTCTTACATAAAATTGGTCCCAAAGAGATGTATAATGCTACACTAAAAACTCCTTTCAATTGCTTTGGTTGCCAGTAAGTTGTAACAGTTGTCCACAGTTTGCATGGCAGACGCAAACATTCCCCAACTACTTGTGGAGCAGCAGTGAAACTGGGAAACGTGGGACACAAACCATATGTGGAAGTAAAACGTGCAACTTTGTTTTTGAACTGTGGGAGAGGTGTGGCCCCTGACTCAGCTGTATGGGAGGGTGGTGCAGTGAGCTGAAGGCAGTGCCAGGCAGGTGAGTGGACAGGTGATGGTGATGGCACTGATGAGCATAACGTCGGGGAAGAGCAGCGTGTGAGACCACGCCCAGTAATAAAGTAACCAGAAATAAAGAGACACTCTGTGAACACTGAGCGTGGGCTCCGGTCTTTCTGCAAGAACGATTTCTACTTTTTCAGGTTTCACTGTTGCTCAGTAACTAGTTAGTAAGTGTTGCAGAGAAGTTGGAGTCTCATGCAAAACACAGGACACTGCAGCAATCTGCTAGCAGCCCTACCAGAGGTGTTGCCAACTAGTCTCTAGCCCTCTTTTAACTCTTTTAAACATTTCCAGCTGCTCTCGTGTCCGCCAGCTTAGACTGTTCCAGCACCTGAGGCCATAAAAGTCTGTCTGAAGCTTAATGTCCTTCATTTTGAAATGAGAAAGCTCATGATGGAGCTGAGAGTCCGTAGTGGTTCATGCACTGTAACCATGTGAGGTGGAGCAGGACAATAAGGTGTTTCACCACATATTTAATCTCAGCTCAGCTCAGGTTCACCTTAAGTCCCTGTAGTACCATAAGATTCTTTTTTTCATCTTCTGCACACTATGTTACTTCTGGGAACAATTTAATTATCTCGTGCATACAAGATAATTAAATTGTAGGAACAGTTAATTATCTTGTGCACATGGATATTCGCATGCTTCTCTAATAACGTTAAGATGCAGAGATCCACTTTAAACTAGTCCTCACCCAATGATGTTTCATTATGCCGCAACACAATTTGTAGAACTTCAGAAGCACACGGCCAAAACGTTTTGGAGAGAATCTGAGCTGTAGTTTGCTTTCCATACAGTCCTTCACACAGTCCTTTAGGCTGAAGCAAAGTGTAAGAGACTGAATCTCACGACACTGACGTGAAACAAAGTGTCAATCTATTAAGACGAATGGAAAAGAAAAAACAAATAAATGCTAAAATACTAAATATTTCTAACGTGATAATCAAACGGGATACTTTATCCTGGAACTAAATAAAACATGATGCTAGTCCCGGCCCACAGAGCAGGACGATGTTCCTGTTACCTTTCTGGCTCTGAGCCTGTCTCCTCATCAGATACTCCCGCATCTTCTTCCCCTCCTTCAATTACTTCTTCTTCACCATCTCCTCCAATCCCAGGCTAATACTCATTCCCATCCTTTTCCTCATCTAACAGCTCCAGATCAGATTCTCTCTCGACTACTCAGAATAAATTCCTCTTTGCTTCACTTTTTTCTCCACCAATGTTGAGTCGTTAAATCTATAAAAATTGTCCACTGAGGTGGCGTTCATAAAAGGAGTGCTTCAAAATAGAAATAATTTAATTGTTTTCAGATGTAAAATAGCTTTATTGGCATGTTAATAAACAATATAATTATCATGGTAAAAACGGCAATAGAGAAATAATATTTCGCTTCCTTCTCCCCTTTGCATAAAATGTGGCTGTTTGTATGCTGGCCTAACTGAAAAGATGCACATCACTGCAAAGCCCCGAATGTTTTCTGAAGAGGACTGTAGGACTTGATCGGGTGACTCAAACACAGCTGAATAAAATGTCCACTGTAGGACACAAATAGGTCAAGTCTCAGGAGGATACGCTCATCTGAAGGTGTGAGGAACACAGATGATTTTAATCAAGATTATTATTTGTTCCTGTAAGATCATGTTTTTGTTTGTGTGTGATCTTTGACCTGCAACTTGCATGTGATTCAGCTGCCTTTGCTCCCGTCATACCAACGTGCACAAAACATATTGTGGCTTAAACAGGACTGGAGCTTGGACTTTTGCATTTCACTGCTGATTGCCAGATAGCATAGTGTATCTACTCTGAGCTATTTAGCCCCCGTACTCTCAGATTTCACATCACAAATGCAAAATAAAGCAGTTTGTTTTTTTAGATGAATGAATTAAAAGGGTTTTGGGGGCTTTAAAGAACTTTAAGAACCCTGACAAAAATGACACTATGTAAAAGGCCTGAGTGAAAGCACATCAAACAGTTTGAGTTGTTCTTGCCCAAATATCCTTGGGCAAGATACTAACCCCATGTTTGCCTACTGGTGGTGGTCAGAGGGCCTGGTGGCGCCTGTGTCCAGCAGCCTCGCCTCTGTCAGTGCGCCCCAGGGCAGCTGTGGCTACAATGTAGCTGCCATCGCCAGTGTGTGAATGTGTGTGTGAATGGGTGAATGACTGAATGTAGTGTAAAGCGCTTTGGGGTCCTATGGACTAGAAAAGCGCTATACAAATGCAGGCCATTTACCATTTGTGTTTGATCCGTTCTTTGAGATATTCTGCACTATAAAATGAGATAATTAATCAGTTGAAGTCAGAAATGTGTCTAACTGGGTCTAACAGAACCAAAAGTGGATACCAGTGAACAAACTTGCAATGTTTCTATTAATAATATATCAAATATCAGTGTTATAGCTGCGCTCCATCCGGAGATGGACCCCAGAAAAGGAGGATGCTCTGAGAGACTGCTATGACACCACAGACTGGGATGTGCTTCTGAGCCCACATGGTGAGGACATAGAGGGGGCGACACACTGTCTTACAGACTACCTCAACTTTTGTGTGGACACGGTCGCCCCTGCTAAGACAGTACGGTGTTATCCTAATAACAAACCGTGGGTAACGCAGGAAGTCAAAGCTGTCCTCAACATGAAGAAGAAGGCTTTCAGGAGCAAAGTGAAGGAGGAGATGAAAGCAGCACAGCAGGAGGTGAAACGCTGCCTGAGGGAAGCAAAGGACACCTACAGGAGGAAGGTGGAGCAGAAGTTGGAGAGGAACAATATGAGGGAGGTCTGGAATGGTGTGAAAACCATCACAGGCCACAACACCAAGAAAAGCACAGTGGGGGGGGGGGACTGTGGAGAAGGCAAACGAACTCAACAACTTCTTCAACAGGTTTGACCAGCACACAACCCCCCCACCCCCACCCTCACCCTCACCTTTACTACAGAGCCCTCTCCCTACTCTCCTACCTCCCTCGCTCCCCCCCTTCCTGACACTATGACACCCCCCTCCTCCAATCCCTCTCTCAGCAGTAAGACATCTTCTCCCCCCCCTCCTCCCAAACATCTCCCAGTGTCACAGTGGATCAGGTCAGGAGGCAACTGAGGAAGCTTCGCCCCAGAAAGGCAGCAGGCCCAGACAAGGTGTGTCCTAGGATGCTAAAGGCGTGTGCTGCTGAACTTGGGGAGCCGCTACAACGAGTCTTCAACCTCAGTCTGCGACTGGGGAGAGTGCCCGCCCTATGGAAGACATCCTGCATCGTCCCGGTCCCCAAAAAGAACCGGCCCAATGAGCTGAATGACTTCCGACCGGTGGCACTGACGTCACATCTTATGAAGACTCTAGAGCGGCTCTTCCTCAACCTCCTCCGACCACAGGTACAACATGCCCAGGACCCACTACAGTTTGCATACAAGGCGGGATGTCGGAGTGGAGGATGCCATCCTGTACCTCCTGCATAGAGCCCACTCACACCTGGATGGGGGAAAAGGCATGGTCAGGATCCTGTTTCTTGACTTTTCCAGTGCCTTTAATACCATCCGGCCCTGTATGCTTCAGGAAAAACTAAACAGGATGCAGGTGGACCCCTGCCTGGTGGCTTGGATCTCCGACTACCTCACCGACAGGCCACAGTACGTCAGGCTGAAGGACATCACGTCTGACACTGTGGTCAGCAGCACAGGAGCACCACAGGGAACTGTGCTGTCCCCTCTTCTCTTCACCCTGTACACCTCTGACTTCTGCTACAACTCTGAATTATGCCATATTCAGAAGTTTGCAGACAACACGGCCATCATGGGGTGTATCTGGGATGACCAGGAAGAGGAGTACAGCAGTGTGGTGAGGAACTTTGTCGCATGGAGTCACACAAACCACCTGCAACTCAACACCTCAAAGACTAAGGAACTGGTTGTGGACTTCGGGAGGTCCAGAGCAGGTCCACTGCTGGTTCAGATAGAGGGGGAGGAGGTGGAGGTGGTCAACAAGTACAAGTACCTCGGGCTGTGGGTGGACAACAAACTGGACTGGTCATGCAACACAGAGCACCTGTATAAAAAAGCCCAAAGCCGACTGTACTTCCTCAGGAGGCTGAGGTCTTTTAACATCTGCAGGAAGCTCCTGAGGATGTTTTACCAGTCAGTGGTTGCTGGAGTCCTTTTCTATGCTGTGGTGTGCTGGGGGAGCAGCACAGCAAAGAAGGACTCACCCAGGCTGGAGAAACTGATCAGGAAGGCTGGCTCTGTGGTCAGCATGAAGCTGGACACTCTGGTGACAGTGGCAGAGAAAAGGACATTAAAGAAACTGCTGGACATTATGAACAATGCTGGGCATCCTCTGCACACGGCCATAAACAACCAGAGGAGTCTGTTCAGTGACAGGTTGCTTCTCCCAAAGACAAGAACTAACAGACTTAAAAACTCCTTTGTCCCACACGCCATCAGACTGTTTAACTCCTCTCTGGAGGGGAGAGGGAGGGGAGACAGGAGGACAAAGGAGGGGGGACAACCAAGCTATAGTGCCTCTTCACCTCACTGTGCAATACTTTAGTGCAATACCTTTGTGCAATACTTTTGTTAATAGTCAACGGTGCAAATAGACCTCAATACTTGAAATGTGCAATTCACTTGTATTTTTATTTTTATTCCTATTTATTCTATTTATCCCCTTCGTATATTTTATTTATATATGTCTCTGTATTTATATATGTGTGTGTGTGTGTGTGTGTGTGTGTGTGTGTGTGTGTGTGTGTGTGTGTATAATATTCTGTAACTTCTGTCGGTGCTGTGCTTTTGGAAACCGAATTTCCCAGAGGAACCCACCTGAGGGATTAATAAAGTTCTATCTTATCTTATCTTATCTTATCTTAATACATTAGCTCCGCTGTGTTTTTGTTAGTTGGAGATACTTGTTACCTTCTGGACGCTGCACTGGGAGTGATACTAACTTGATCTCAGTTCAAATCTGACTTACAGTGTAATCCATTTCCACAATAGAAAGTGTTTCTTTTACTGACAAATAAACACAACAGTTCAAGACTATCGAGCCTTTTGGCCTCTTTAAGCTCGTTTATTGGTTGTGATGCTTTTTTTATGTTAAATGAACAGAGGGTGTGGCATGGAGAGAAAAAACGCCTTTTTACCCACTTAGAGTCACTTTGACATTAATGAACTTCTTTGTTTTTTGGGTTTTTTTGGCATCATTATTTCCCTGATGCTGTTACAACATGCAGGGTGTTGCTCCACCCACCCCAACCCTGCCCACCAGTGTCCAGGGAAGCAGCAGATTGTTGGGGCCGTGGACTCTGCCAGGCTCTGTGGGTCACATCCCCTCAGAGCCTGGGCCAGGCTGCCGTCAAGCCAGAAGCCAAACCTCCTGCCATCGGGGACGTCACGCTCCCAGAAAAACAGCGCCAGCACCCTGCTAGGCCTCCCCTTATTCAGCTCACAGCTGACTATACAAGCACATCATGTACTGGACATATGGTCATGATTCATATCCGCCAGAGGAATTGCTCTTGTGATAATATAAGCTGTAAAAACTCAATATGAACCAGGGAGGGGAAAGAGAATGGTGGCCGATAAGAAGGAGCTCTGCAAAGTACAATGTGGGGAAGCCATTAGTTACAATGTGGGAGGTCACAGCAGGACAGCAGCTGCAGTCGAAGGCATGAATATATAATCGTGGTTATGCACAAAAAGCTATTTATTTGTTGTTATATGTTTTCGTTGTTTTGATTTAAGACACTTTCATATATCTCAAAGACAGAGACTTATATCCTGCAGCTGTAAAAGACAAAATTCCCAGCAGACTAACCCACCGGCATCAACAACCATGATGTGCAAAGGAAGAACTATTTAAGCTACTGCTGAGAAATAAACCAATAATAATGTGAAGAAAGCAGGAGTAAAGTAAGGCTGCTATCTACTGAAGAAAGAAAGAACCAAATGCAAAAAGTCTCAATTAGAAAAAGCAAACGTTTTATTCGGTTGGTAGGAAGAGTCCAGATGAGTCTAACATACAGGAGTCCACATCATAACAAGGATCATGAAACGTTGAGGACTTAAGAGGGAACACTAACCTAATATAAATATTAATCCTGAAACACAGTGCATAATTGTACTTGATGACTATGAAATTAGCACAGAGCTACGTTTGAATGTTCTGCTTTTGTATTTGATCTTCACTTGCTCTCAGATCTTTAAACCCCACTAGCAACTAAAAACCAGCTTTTACTTTATTGAAATGCTTGATTATAATTCATTACATTCACTTTTGCGCTATTGACAGAGTTTTGATACTGATGCTCTTTTCTTGGCCTCAGACAGCGACTTTAGTTCTTTGTGATTTTTGTACTTGTGTGATTTATTCTGTGGTTCCTAGTTTTGATCCCTCGCCCCTCATGTTTCTCTGTGTCCCCTCTGTTCTGTGTCCCGTCCGTGTTTCTTGGTCTGTGTCTTCGCATGTTTTGAGTTTCTTGTGTTTTCTGTCCCTCTGTATTGTGAATTATGTTCTCATGGTTGGTCTTTTGTTTCTCCCTCGAGTCTAGTTTCTTGTGTTCCATGCTGAGTGTTTCCCTCTGTGTCTCTCGGTTCTTAGAGTCCTCTGCCTTATGGTTTATGTCTCTGTGTTTCTTAGTTGCTGTCTCCACCGTCTCAAGTTCGCGTCTCTGTGTTATACTTCCTGTTTTACTTTGAAGGTCCGTGTCTTATGTGAATGTGTCCTGCTTTGCTTCCTTGTCTCGTCAGTCCTGATGTCTCCCAGCTGTGCCCTCCTCCTGTGTCTCATTCCCCTCGTTACTTCCCAGTGTATTTAAACCCTGTGTTTCTCTGAGTTGGTGTGCGTTGTCCCTCTTGCTGTGCGTCTCCCTGCGTCTCCCTGCGTCTCCCTGTGTCTCCGTGTGTCTCCCTGCGTCTCCCTGCGTCTCCCTGTGTCTCCGTGCGTCTCCCTGCGTCTCCCTGCGAGTTTTAGTTTGTGATTTTTCCAGTTTAGTTTAGTTTGCATGCCTTTTCCCTGCCAGCCAATAAAACTGTGACTTTGAGTTAATCCCTTGAGTCTGAGCGACTGCATTTTGGGTCCTACTCCTGCCTGCCACACAGCGCTTCCTGACAATATTTTATTAATACAGCAGATCTTATCCAGTCTCATTGGGCAACGTGTTTAAACCCTTTTCACACTTTGCTTATAATGCTAAACTACTGAGCAGTGCTTTTCCTCCTGTCCGCTTATACATGGTTGTGATTGGTTAGATGCTGCATGTGCCCCAGACAATAACATTACACAAGAATCCCAACATCAACAATAACCGATCCCAGGACTTATTTTGATTAGAAGATAGAAGTGGAACTTATTAGCTAATGCTAGCTAGCTTTGTATGCAAGTATACATGAACTGTACAGGCGCAACACACAAACACATACATGTCGTATATCTGCTAATTAGTAACAAACTACTGAAATACTAAACTTTCACTCAGTGAAACTGAAGCAGAAACGTCTCTGTCTGTCTTGATCACACATCGAGACATATCATCAGTCACATCCATTAAAATGCTTCACAGTAACCACACTTGAAGAACAGTGGTGAGATAGTGCAGAGATGAGGCCAACAGACACAGACTGGCTGCAGATTTGCTGCCAATGAGGTAGAAATAACCAGAATTTCAAATAGATGTCAACAGATAGAAACCTCGCCATCTTCTGTTATTGCTGTGGACGTATGAATGAGTCTCTGAGCTATTTAGGATTCTAAGAGCTAATGTTGCTGAGAAACCCTCACTTATTCATGCAATGTCAGTGAGAATATGCTTTTAAGGCCTGCTGTCAGACTCACATTGAAATCAAATGTATACCAATAGCTTGGGTGCAGTATGCCTAAACCTGGCTGTAATGGATTAATTAAACTGGATGGGCTGCTGACAGTAATCACAGCTGATCTCCGGTGACTCACTTTCATGGTCAGACACAGATGTGAGGTACAGGGCAAAATCCAGGGTTGTGAAGTCAACAGTGAACCCAGTTTGGAACAAAAGGGTCAAAGAAGGTTAAAACCGTGAGCCAAGAAAGGAGCATCCAAACTGACGTGTCACTAATTGAAGGAAAAGAGAATTGAGAGTGGACTTATGTGCTTGAAGGGGTTTACTGAATGTGGTCTTTGGTTTGGGGCAGCCAACAGATGATAAAGGAAAAAGATAAAAAGAAAGCAAGTTAGAAAAGTTGATGTTATTAGTTAGTGAGGTCATGAGAGAGTTTTACCCTCTGTACTTGCCAGTAAAGACATTCTTAGCATTATAATTATTATTACATTGGTCACAGTCACGTTGTCTTCTTGTATTAACTCTCCTGTAATTTCAGTTCCTGTCTGGTAATGCCACCTGTGTTCCCACAGTTCCTCATCACCTGAAACCACATTTTCAATTCACTATCAGTGCAGTGGCATGTAAATAGGCCCACTCACTCCCCACCAGAGTTCATGCTCTGCCTCAGTGGACCAGCTGTTTTGTCTGCAAGCGTCTACAAATACTGGAAGTGCAGATTTCCAAACTCTTATGACTGAGGCTAACTACTGTAAAATGACTAATTATTGATATCATATACAATAAAGGTTTAGCTAAATGACTTCAGTTCCAATTAAAACCAGCAAGTTAAACTCAGTTGCATTATTGCAAAATCAATTTTCCTAATTTTATTTGTATTGATTGTCAACGTGTTTTCCAGCAAACAAAACAATACTCGGCCCCCCAACAACTGTTTTCATTCCCTGCATCCCACACAGAGTCACTGAGCTGTATTATGACACAGCGGCAGTGCACCCAAAACTGTGGCTGTCAGGCAGATGCATGTACCACTGAATTTTCCAAAGAAAGCTAGAGAAGTCGGTTCTCCTGTTCGCCCCTCATAAGACAAATTGTGGCTGTGCTTATGACTGCAGCCTTGGATGGCACAGCTGCATCTGTGGCATGGTTGTACATGGTACAACTGTGCCTGAGCAGATGCTCTTTCACTGTCTTATGTTGATGATGCCAGAATGCTGACCAGTTGAAAACCTGAACAGAAAAGGAAGTGACAGTGGCCGTTCACGTGAAGAGGAAGCAAAAGAAAAGCTTGAAAGAAAGCAGGAGATTACAACTACTACACCTCCACACAGAAAAGAGCCACTTAGAAAACATCCTGGAGAATATCTTGGCAACATCTCGACCCAACATGAAAAATATGTCCAAGTATTCTTATATGAAAAAATGTGACAGAAGAGTAACACTTTGAAAATAGACGAGATGAAGCCAAAGCTTTTTGAGCATAGAAAAACTAAAAGATTGATATTGCACAAAGAAGCTCGACCCAATACAAATCTCTAGCAGATCAAGCATATGTGGCCAAAATACAGCTTGACCAGTGGTTTTGAAAGGTTACCACAGATAGACGGGAGTTATGTATATGCAGATAGAAGACTTCATTTTTTAACTCTACAACTGCATGTGGAAGAAGGAGCTTGATAGTTTGATCTTTTGATCTTATATACATACACACTTAATGATCTCGTTCGATGTCTTTGCATAGGGTAATGTTGCAGCTGTGCATCCTTTAAAAGCAAATGATCTTCCATTGTTGAAATCTTTTGATGACCTTTTCTTATTTTTCTGACTCTAAAGTTCAGTCACTGCTACCTGCTGGCTCGCTGGCCCGTTGCTATGGAGGCCGTCCTTAAAATCTGAAAATATTTGCTTTTCCAGAGGGATTGTCATCCAGCGTTCAGATGCACTTCAACTTTTGTCTGATTTTTATTATTGGTATTTATTCATTGATCTGCTTCAGTGCTAGATGTAGGCCCTAATTCCACCTGGTTCCACATGTGATCTGGATATGAAATGTGCAAAATCCATGGTCAGTAAGGTGTGTCTTATTCTTATTCTTCACATACTAATATGCTGTGCGTGGGCACATCTGGAGAGAAACATGAAACCTGTTGACAGCTTTGTTTAGGCCTGTGAGGCAGCATCAGTTACCGGCAGGGAGTGTGGTGAGGGGAGACAGGCCTCCACACTTTGGAGGGCCTGGGAGTTCCCAGAGAGGTGGAGTCTAAGACCCGACCTGACATATAGACACAGACAAACAGGCACACACAGACACAAACATGCATTCCCACCCTCATGCACACATATACAAAAACTCAGCACTCACCCAACGTAAGGACTCCCCCTTAGTGAATATTGTACTGGAACTCAGTGGATAGTCAGCTAGTGTCTGCTACTGCCCACTCGGCCTCTGGATGCTTTTTGCAAGACAAAACAAAATCCTGCTCCATGTGACACCTATATTTTTGAAGAATAATTAAAAATATTTTCCCACTTTTTCTTCTTCCACATAAGTCAGAAAAGTAACTGAGAGGAAGGCAGCATGTGACTGTGCTTATCATCACTTAAAAGGTGCCCAATTCAGCCTGGCATTGGCAGGCCCATAATGACTGCTTTAGCTCTGTGCATCAGTGTGTCAAGCCTAGGGATGGGTACCAGTATCCGTTCTGACATAAACAGTAGTAACCAGACCGAAAAGCAGCGCACATTTCGGTGCTTTATTTCGGTGCTTTCTTTTCCTGAGCTGTGATACACTTTAGATTCTAGCCAATCATTTTACGTTTCCGAGGATAATAGGCGGGTCCAGGTACGTACGTTCTTTTAGAGCAGAGCTACAGATTAAAAATACCCAAGAGGAAGCGGTCAAAGTCTGGCTGTACTTCACAGCAAAAGATGCAAACTCAGCAGCAACAAGTGCTTTAAGCTGATACTGTGATGCTGTCAAAGGAGGTAACACCTCGAATCCGATGAAACACCTGGCGACACATAGCGTTTTTTTTAAAAGCCGAGAAATGCGCCGTATTTGATAGCTTACTGCGAGACCTCACACCGAGCGCATCTACTGCAGGTGTGGTGCCTGTTATCGGACCCAGAGTTAGCAACATCCCCCAATAACCCGAAGAGGAGAGTCCTGGCCCCTAGCCCTGCCAGTGTAGCAGAAATGATGAGGATGATGATGCAGCAGCAGCCGTTCTTCTCTGCGTGAGGAGCTTCATGTTGTTCGTGTGTAATTTACGTTGAGTAGGCTAACCACGTTATTACATTAATGCACGTAAGGTGAACTAGCAAACACCGTCTTAGCTACATGCGGCTGTCTTCTTGTTTGATGGCAGATGCTCCCTTCACCCTGGCGAAAAAGGCCAAAATGACCAAAGAAAAAGTGGAAAACAGTTAAACATGAGAGGTTTTAGGACAAAGTTTGTGTTTTTTCCATTGTTTAAGCACTGCTTCCAGCCAAGAGTGATACCATATATGCCCCATAGCTGCAGAAAAGGCTAACATTGTTATCTTTTTACAAAAAACCAGCTGAACATGAGAGGTTTTTGGACCAAGTTTGTGTTCTCCATTCTTTAAGCACCGGTATTGGATAAAACCTAAATGATACCCATCCCTAGTCAAGCCACACCCTCACAAAGCCTCTGGTGCTTATAGTAATCTTACATGAGCTAACCAATTAGCCCAAAAACAACAAGTTACGAATGGTAAAATGGGGTTTCCTGCGTGCAAAGTATCTTTAAAAACAAAATCAGTATTGATAGGTTAGGTATTTGTTATTCTGACAATCGGCTGGAAAATTGTGATGCTGTGATGCACAAGAGGAAACAGTGACAAACAGGCCGTGGCTCATCCTAAACCCTTGACATGTGGCAGAGATGCCGCAGGCACAGCGTTGCAGTTTAATTGGACTTGGAGACAAATCAGCATCAGTGTCTCCTCAGGGAGCCTTTAATATGCAGAGGAATGTCAGAGCCTGACTGTCATGTCAAACGCAACATTTAATTTGAGGTGGTGGACGATCAGTGCTATTGACCAAGCTTCCTTACATCACTTACAGCAGATCCTTCTGTAAACACAACAATGGTACAGTGGCTGTAGAGACAAGGCAGAAATAAATGCTCTTTAGAATCTAAAATGACCTGTTAGTCAGGTTCAAACCCACAGCAAAGTGCTGTTTGCCTGCTCGTCTCCTTCATTTGAATGCTGATGAAATGTGTTAGCACACAGTTTAAAGGAAAACACACGGTACTGTGTGAACTTTATTCCAGCAGAGAGAAAATAATCTACAGAGAGTTATTAGTGAGCCTCTTATTCATGGCAGCTGAGTTAAACATTAATTAACAAATCTGGACGGAAAGCAACAGAGAATCATCAGTATTCAACGACGCAGCCGCTCACACTTCCATGTGCTGCAGTGCTCAAAGATAGATCCACCGAGCAGCTTTTCACAGCCGCCTGCTGCTGCTGCTGGAAAAAGCTCTGAAACCATCAGCATATGAAAAGCTGCAGGTTGTGATAGATGTGGAAATACAATTAATTGTATCAAAGATCTTTGTTTGGTGCTGATGGTTAAGGGGAACTGAGGTGCTGTGTGCGCCAGAAATGTCATCACTGTGAATGTGACAGCGACGCCGTCTCTCCCATCCTTCATTATCTCTCTGATATTCCTTTCATGTGTTGTCTGACAGGGCTACTACAAACACAAATATATAAGGAAATACAGTCTTTCTTTATGTCCTCTTGTCTCATTTTTAAATATTTTTCTCATTAACAATAGATGAAGGAGTCTGGCATTAAAGGTGCTGCTCGCTGTGACATCCCAACAGAGAATTATCTGATATTCTTCCCTCAGTTCAGCATCTTTCATGTCTGCACTGTGTTTATGGCTTTCAGTTTCTCAACCTAATTTCCAGCACGCAGCTGTTTTGAGCAAGAACAAAAAACTCCACTGCAGACACCAGGTACACTAGGTATTCAATATATTAATCGTATTACATGGAAATCTGTCCATGTCCATAGCTTAATGACAACAGTACATTCTTATTCATTACCCAAGTGTGACTGTGTGACTGTTGCAATTCCTTTTTGTCATATTTTAACACCCATTTTATGTATTTGTTTGCAACATAAACCCTTTAGCATCAATTTCAAACATGATGAACGACAAAAAGACTGGAGGAAAATCGATAACACAATCACGTGAACGCTAACAGATTTGATTATGCTTGGGGTGGCTGTAGCTCAGGAGCTACATCAGGTCACCTACGAATGGAAGGGTGGAGGTTTTGATCCGTGGCCGCTCCAGTCCGCCTGCCAAATATCTTTGGGCAAGACACTAACCCGAAGTTACTGTCCGATGCATCCATCGGAGCGTGAGTGTGAACGTGTCTGACTGTTAGGAAGCACTTAAGCATAGAAAAAGTGCTTGTGCTCTGCAGTGGGTGTGAATGGGTGAATTAGGCGTGTTGTATAAAGCGTTTTGAGTGCTCAGGTAGAGCAGAAAAGAGCAACACAAGAACCAGTCCTTTTACCAAAATGCACCCTTTCATCTCATTAAACATGCATTAAAAGATAAGTTCCTCTCATCTGTAAACTGCTCTGACATGTCCTTGTTAGCTAGAAAAATACTTCAGATGAATCAGTCTAGAGCGTCTCAGTCCAGTTTTGGTTTCCTAACAGGTTTTGTCAGCAGGTGCAGACTAAAGTTGATGAGTCATACCATGAAGCTAGGGGAAAGATCTGCTGAAGGTAGGTTAACATAGAGGTGACAATCAGTGACGTAAAGAGCGCCACAGATCTTTGTTGATGGTGAAGTCTAGAGAAGATCAGATGGAGTTGCACTGTGTCTTTGTGGATGTACAGAAGTCAGGGTGCCAGGAGAGAACCTGTGGTAGCCTATGAAGAAGTCAGGAGTACGTGAGGGGGGTCCAGGACATGAGGACAGCGAGACAGTGGTGCTGAGGAGGAGCGAGATGGATTCAAGGTTGGGGTGGGATTACAGAAGGTGTCAGCTGCGAGCCCCTGCTTGTCTGCAGTGGTGATAAACAGATGGATCTGCAAAGGATTAGGATGTTTGCAGACAACATTAGGATCTGTAGTGAGAGCAGGAACAAGGTGGAGCAGAGCATGGAGAGGTGGACGTATGCACCAGAGAGAAGAGGAATAACAGTCAGTGGAAGAAGGCCGTAATAGATGTGTGAATGAGGGAGACAGGTGCAACACTGAAGCTGCAAGTGTAGATGAGATTGTATACCTGGGGTCAAACAGGTGAAGAAGACAGTCTCAGTGGTGAGGGAGCAGCAAGAGTGAAAAAGAAGTTTACACGATGGTGGTGATGTGTGCTGTTGAGACGGTGGCACTAGCAAAAAGACTGCTGCAGCGTTGAAGATGGTGAGATTTTCACTGGGACTGACCAGCATGGGAAAGACTAGAAATAAGTCAGTATCAGAGGGACAGCTCAGGCTGAGCAAGTTGGACACAACGTTAGAGACTGACATGGTTTAGACGTGTGCAGAGGAGGGATGGTGGATATGCTGGACAAAGGATGTTGAATATGGAGGTGCAGGACAAGAGGAAAGGAGGAGGAGGATTCATGGAAAGAACTTTTGGGATGTTAAGCAGCTACTGGTTGTAAGTTCTCCTGAGTTTGTTTGTTGCATTAGATGTGACATTAGTAACTAACAGCACACTCCATTTGCATGATGTTTCTGTTTGGCTTGCAGTTTGTGCTCTTAGCTGAGACAAACAGCAGAAAACTTTTTTCTTCATAGGTGGTACTCTTTATGTCCTCAGGCAGCGTTTGTTATGCATCAGCTACCAGCCCACCTGAGGTGTCACTGAAAGCCTGACTGTAGCACTCCACATGCAGTCATGTTTTAAAGACTTCTCAGGCAATGCAAGAGCACAGAGGGATCCTGATGGTCATTATGAACACAATAAGTACACTGAAATATACAGGAGGCTGAAACTATCACATAATGCATTTAAACAGAAACCACCACACAAGACGAGGGACAGCATTTAGGTTCGTCACTTTTCTAAACAAATATTGGTAAAAGTCTACTTATAATAAAATATAATTCATTATATTTAGAGTCGTGTTTCACTCATTATACAATTTCCATGTAAATAAAGTAAAATGTAAAAGCCTCTGTCCTTTATAAGGGGCCAGCCTGCAGGGGCAGACGTGTAGGACCTCCCTTTCCTTGACATTGGGGCACTTCCAAGCTAGATGAGGAAGTTAATCTCTCCAGCATGCCCTGGGTCTGGCCCGGGGCCTCCTCCTGGTCGGACATGTCCAGAAAACCCCACCTAAGAAACATCGAGGAGGCATCCAAGTGAAATACCTGAACCACTTAACTGTCTCCTTTTCGCTGTCCGGGAGCAGGCGCTCTACTCTCAGTCTGTCCCAAATAACTGAAATCCTCCCGCTATTACCAAGGAAGAGTCCAGACACGCTTTAGAGGAAGCTCTTTTCTGCTGCTTGTATCCACAATTTAATTTTTTCGGTCACGGCCCAGAGCCAGTGACCGTAGGTGAGGAATATGGACTGACCAGTACAGTTCCAGCTTTCACGCCCAACTCTCTCTTCACAGCAACAGAGCAACACAACAGTATAATGTCTGCATCACTGCAGGTGTGACCTTAAACCACCCGCCCTCTGCCGCTCCCCCCTCACTCTTGAACCAGGGGTCGAGAAACTTGAGCTCCTCCACTTGGGGCAGTAAACTGTTCCCATTCCTAAAGTGGGCATTTCACCTTTTTCCGCCTGAGAACCATGAATGACAGATTTCATGAAATAAGCCCAAGATAATCCTGAAGCCAGAGAATTTTGAAAGAGAAAACATATTGAGTTACATTATTTTTCCCTAATCCTAGAGGATTTCAAAAAACCTTCTGGGTATGAAAAGAGAAGCTGATGCAGAAGTGCTTTAAACTTTCAAAATGTAGTGAGAATATTTCAAAAAGTCCATGTAAAATATGACTTTCAGCCCTCTTGATTTATGGCCTCAGTAAACACTTTAATGATGACTTTGTGGTCTCAAACGTTACGTTCAAGTCTTGCTGAAAACAAAATGAAAATCTTTTGAGAAATTATGTCCATTAGAGCCAAAAAACAGGATGACAACTTGCCCAATCGTGTCACTGTCCCTCAGTCTCTCAGTCGGATCTACCGTTTGTTCTTTGTATGCAGTTTCAAAACACTCGACACTGAAAACTGAAGCTTGAGGCTTCGTAACAGCCCATATGGAAAAGAAATAGCAAAAACTTATATGATTTACTCATGAAAGTGGCCACTTTCTCATTACTTTCATATATTATTTTACTAAGTATCCAAAACATACAAGTTTCATTATATAATTTTTCAAGGGATCTTATATCTGTTTTCACTCTTGTATGCTTTTCATTCAAGTTTCACACAAGACAGATACAAACTTTATAAGATTTATATACATCTTTTCCATATGGGAGTGCTTCACTAATGAATAAGTGCCATTGCAGTGACTACATCCACCCTTACAATACAATCTATGGTTAAACAGTTTGTCAGGCAAATTTCCTTCTATAACTCGCTCTGGGAATCTTTAGGTCCTTGAAGCAAAAGAAGAACTTTTAAGGAATAATAAAATAAATTCATGTGAAAACTAGCAGCAAAGTGGCAGTGAAAATAAGTGAGAGTGAACTCTGCTGGGAGTTTCTTTTGTACTGCGATGCCTTCAGGGTGTCTGTTGTGGGGAAGCTGTCAGTTTTGCAGGAACATGGTTTTTGGCAGCAGCAGAGAGACATTTGGGCCCATTTCTGTGCAAAACTTTCAGAGCTCGATGGTTTTCTATCAGCCACGAACAGGCCCGCTACAACTGTCAGCTTCTTAAGACAATCCAACAACTGTGAGCTGCCACAGTCCTGCTTATCAGCTGCTCTACCTGCTGTCTGTAGAACAGCTCTGCTTATCAGGCAGAATCACAAGTCAAACTTCACACTGTTTGTGTGTTTTTTAGCATGAAAAATAATGTCTGACACAGACAAGGCGACATAACTCAATGCAGGAGGTTCACACATTAGATATCAAATATGGGAAATAACGTGATGATAGTCAGAGTTAAGGAAATCCACAAATTATATTCAGAATAGCTCTTAATTTAAATTAATTATTATTAGTTACTATCAGCACATCTTCTTCTCACGCTATGCGTTTCTTTCAAGGTGGAACTGAGCCTTGAGTTGGAAAAGACAAATATCCCATCAACCAGTGGTGAGTGCTAAAAAGGGAAACTAAGAGCTGTTGTTATTGGCTATGATTAAACTCTGGCTCTCTTCCACAGTGTGTCTTTTGTCTTGTCTCCCTCCCCGAACCCCATCCAGTCATGGCAGATGGATGTCCCTCCCTGAGCCTGGTTCTGTAAGAGGCTTGTTCCTGTTAAAAAGGGAGCTCTTCCTTGCCACTGTTGCCAAGTGCTTGGTCACAGGAGGTCATGTGACAGCTGAGGTTTTCTCCTATATTTGTGTGGACTTTAGCTCATAATAAAAAGCACCTCGAGGCAACTGTTGTTGTGATTTGGTGCAATGTAAAAAAAATGAATTGAATTGAATGTTATGTTCAACATTTGTGGCTGATTTATTAAAGAAGCGTGTGCTCGTGTTGTAGATATTGAATGAATAGAATGTGTATGTGGCACCACAGCTCACCTGTTTGAGCAACCCATGTAGCATGGGCTGGAGTGCTCCTGCAGCGTCACAGGTTTGAGTCCCGAGCTGTTTGCTGTGCATCTCCCCCTGCACGTTACTGCCTGCTGCACACTGTCCTGTTTAATCAAAAGGCCAGCTGCACTGTCGCATCTCTAATGTAGTTTGTTTTGTCTGCTTTTTGTGTTTAACAAGCATTAGCACAGCGGTGCACTGAGACAGGAACAGATGCTTTTAGGCTGCATTGACTGTGACAACCTTTTGTTTCTCTTTGTTATCACACATTTTAAATGTCAACTGCTGTCCTTGACCAGATTTTTATTTACTCTAATCATAACAAAATCATTTTATCTGCAGCAGCTCAGAAGCTCAGTAATGACTGATGGTCAACTAAGTATTCATGAGGCTTGATCTTTAATCAACTACTCATGATTAAATGGCTATTTCATGTACTCGACTCCAATACAAGCCAAATGAAAGTGATCAAAGAGAACAGGATGAGACTGAAAGCTGGTTTGGGTTACTGCAATGACAAACTGATGTATGGAAAACAAACAAATGTAGAAAAGACTCGATTCTGCTGCACTGCTACAGGCTCGGCTGCTGGGGGACTCCCCATAATGAACTTCTCCTTTCTCACCTCTCGCACCATGTTGGTTTATATGTATCACAATTAAATGTCATTAACTTCTGTATACTCTCTCCCACAGTTTGTTGTTTACAGTCTTTCTATGCTCAACGTTTCTATCTTCTGTCTCCATCTCTCCATCCAGTTGATGGAGATCGCTCCGCTTTCTTCTGCTGGAGGTCTCCTGTTACAAACTGAGCTCTTCCTCCTCATCTCCTCCTCACGCTCCTCACAACAGTCTTTACACATAGTACACAGTATTTACAGTATAAGACAGGACTTCTTGTGAAATGGTGCTAAGCAGGTTTTACACAAACAAAATGTGACATTAACTTTTTGGCCGTTTTGGATGTGTGACGATCATGATGACAATGTGGGACCTAGAGAATAAATCCCATCCTGAGCAACGTCACATGACAAGACTCAGTACAAATACAAGAACATGTAAAGGTGACGAGCACTGTACTCATCAGTAACGGAGGTTTGGGCTCGGTGCCTCATGCAGCGGTAAATGCTTCTACTCTCTGATGCCCTGAACAGGATTTGTAAAACTAATCAAACAATTAATTTTCCTGTCTAATGTCTAGAAAACGCTTCACTCCATCCAGCTCACCAAACCGCAGGGATCCTGGAAACCTGTGCAGAAATGCGGTCCTGTCCGGCAGGCTGTAGAGCAGCAGATAAACGTCGGGCTGATTACCGTCTGTGCTCCGTAATGACCAATAAAGGAGAAAGAGAGGCTGAATTCAGACCCTGTCACCTCCCTTTATCCGGCCTGCTGTTTGTGATTCACACTGAGGTTAATCACTTTCATTAATCTACTGCCTCTCCATGGGGGAGCTGGAAAGCTCGCCATCAGACCTAACAGCTCCTGCAATAGAGAATATACAGGAAACACAGCGTCCCCTCATGTGACACACTGAATTATGCAACAAGTATTCAGCAGTCAAGAAAAGCTTTGATTGTACAACAGGCACCTGCTGATTGCAGAAGTGATTTTAGAGGTTTTAGTCAGTTAGCTGAGCCCTGCTTCATGCACATGCTTCAGTGTCGTTTTGGAATGCACGACGTTAAAAGTGTTTTACATTGTTACTTTCTCTTAGTGCTGAGTCAGTGTATTTTTGTTGCCTAAATCTAGCAAATATTTATTAAAGTAACAATAAATGTATCTGTACTGCAGAGTGTTTTTCTTTCAACATTTAAAATAAGATTAAGAAAAGTAAAACAAAAATAAGTCTTAGACCAGCGGGCCCCGACCACAGTCCGGTTTATGCCCAACAATGTTTTCACTGATTGGCCTTTAAGGTGTCACAGATCAATACAACAAAATAAAAGAGTTAACGATAAAAAATGAAGATAAAAATCTATAAAAACCCTGAAAATCATAAACTTCACACCCAAGCCTGAACTCTGGCAGCCCGATACCAAACAACTCCGGTCCGTGGCCCGGGGGGCGGGGGCCGCTCTCTTAGACCTCGATCAATGATACCCAAAGTGTGGGCTGGAAAACTCTGCTGGTGCACAATAACTCATTTACACAAAAAGAAGATTTAATTAAAAATTTACAAGCTAGTTTAAAGTTGTGAAGAAATCAGAGTTGTGATGAACGGCCGGTCAAACTGCAGAAAATCTGAATATTTTGAAAGTGGCCACAGCAATCATTCGTTTGGGAATAGATGCAGGAGACCGACAGAGATTAAGAGGCTGCATAACTGGATGAGCATTTCAGTTAAAGCATGCTTGGATTTTATTTGATGGACAGAAACTTCACTGCATGGAAGACTGTTGTGCTGTGGCATCGCTCAGAGCTCAGTCCTGGGGCTCGGCTCTTATTTCTGTTGGCAGTGGGACAAATAACAGCATGTCGCTTATTTCCAGATGACATCCAGCTTTGTTTTTTCTTAATGGTCCTGAGTTATGATGAACCATTGTGTTGCTGATGGACAATGGCTTTGGTTTTTTAACAGTTTAGTTCTAAGAAGAGCATTTCTGAATCCTGCTCCGGAAAAAGTTTCCAATCAGAACGCGTCTGTGCCCGCTGCTGCACGGGTTTTATCTTTGATCGCAGCGTGTGACACTCGTGTGAAGCAGCTCTTCAGCAGCTCCTGTTACCCACTATCATGACACCATTGTTACTGAACCTGTTGGAAAAATTCCTAACTGTACTGATGCTGATAGAACAGAAATGCAGCACTTTCATAATAGCAGCACCAGCCGTGCTTCACTTAGCAGCATATGAAAAATTGCACCACTCGTTGTTTATCTAGCAGATATAGCCTGGTGCTGGTTCAGAGATCTTCATGGCTGGAGGGGTTAACATAACTTGGTTTTGATAAAAGCTTTGAACACCTCTACTCTTGAAAAACGTTTTGTTTTGGGGGTTTTATGGTTTGTTTTGATGCTTTTTACAGGATTGGAGATTAATATTTATTTTGATGCTGTGCTGGACAAAAAGCTGAGATAAGAGAGCAAAATGACCATTCATCCTTGTCCACGGGGTATTAAAACACACTTTTCCCTGGCAGCTCACAAACAACATCTCCTGTGTCGTAAATTCTCGGCTCTTTTTGTTCTATATCTTTTCGAATTTATAGCTGAAATAAACTTGAACTGTGGCTATGAAAATGCTTATATCCCCGCTGGTAACACGGCAAACTGTTTGTTACATCGCCAGCCATAAATCAGGCAGCTGTGAGGCTGTCCTGACCCAAGTCTTTTCACATCCATTTACCACTGATAATGCCTGCTGTTCCAGTGGGCCTCCAGGGGACACAGCCAGATCCCTTCATGAATAAGCAGACCTGCTCCATCCTCCAGCTGAAGCCCTCAGCTGGGTGTCAGGAAAGAGTGCGGTGTACTAGCAAAGTGCTGACATGAAAAATGAGGGACAAAGTCTGGTTTTCATGGAGTAGAAACTGGGCCTGAGACTTAAATCATTAAAAACAAAAAGCTATACATTCGCTCATCTTCTATTAAAGGAGTTTTGCTCATTGATGTCTGGAAAAACAGTTTTGTTGCCATTTATCTCGATCTTATCACACTTCCATCGCTGAAACAAGCATAAGGCGTCCGCTGGCGTAGCTGCAGATACTGAAAGCTAAAGGATAATGTTTCATTGCCTATAAGTGTAATTACTGTGACCTCCTTCTTTACTGAAGAATTAAAAACTATTAATATTACAGCTGGGGGTTAAAATTCACCCAATCCCACAACTCTACCCCACGTGAGCCCCAGCTGATCTTATTAGGCCACAACTACACACACTTGAGTTTAAAAACTATTTTAGATGATTTTTATTTCATATTTAGTGACTACTGCAAGGAAAGATCTGTGTGTACGGTCCACATGCAGGAGAGCATGATGGCATAAAGCAAAAAGTGGCACGTGTTTCAAAATCGACCTCAGCCGTGCTTTTATTCACAACTTTTCAAGTGTGTGCATTAGCTGTGTGGCCCGAGAGCACCCAAAGACCTCCATATGTGAAGATGATTGTCTCTCACTATGTTGTTTCCAGAACACGGTGAGTCATAGCCAAAGGACACCTTGTGTGCATTATTGAGATGCCAGTGGCTTTGGCAAAAAGTCACTTTTTGATGCCTTACAAATGAAATCAGGCTTTTTGTCAGGGTAGATGGTTTGGCCACATCGACAGGGGGTCCCCCTCCTCTCCGGTCCTCTCACATCCACCCCTGCACTCTCTTCTCTGCACAGCGAGAGAGTTACACAGCCAAAGTCTAATCTAGTCTAGTTGTCGTTGGACGTTTGGAGAAACTGGTTGGCCGTGGAGGAGCGATGTAAAGTGATTGTAATAAATGAGAATAAATGTGTTCGCTACAATACTGAAGAATCTCTTTGCATTTGTTATGTGACAGTTAAGACTCTGAGTCAGACGTGAAATCCAAACAAACAGTTCTCTCGCTGCTCTTTCTGTGGCTTTAATAACGCACAGACCAGTCAAACCCTTTTAATGCCTGCATCAAATGAAACACACTTTCTGGACATCAAAGAAATTCGTCATCTTAAGACGCGCTCAGTAAGTTGCAGTGTTTCTTGTTTGAAGTTATTCGAGTGATTACCAGATGAATTTCAGGCAGCGTTTCTCCAGAAACGAATACAACTGTGCAGTGAAACCTATTGGATTATATTTCCAGAAAGCAAACTGCACGCGTGCGTCTTCTTTTTTAGCATTGGGTGAACATCTTTATTAAACACACACAGTCACTACAGTCCCAATCTAGAAGCAATATCAGCACCTCCTTCATAACTGCCCACTTCAGCGCCCATCTCTGTGTGCCGTTAGGAGGAAGCACCGTAAAAACCCCATAAAAGACACTCTATACACTTGCCTTTTATAGCATTCATACTGCTGCCACTGGCTCTGCACTACATAGCCATAAATATCAATCCTTATTACATAACCAGTCACTGAGGATGGATTGTGTCCCAGTGAGTGACTGGGTAATGCTTTCCATGAAATATTGTTCATGAGGCAAAATGAAGCATCTAATGCAGCTAATAAGACCACTGCTCAAGCACTGAAGTCATTATAGTCCAGCATGATATACTACAAGTTGCAATGCAGTGTATTTCATGTTTTTTGACTCCCCTAAAGAGGAACCGTCACGACTTCAACTTCTGGGCTTTATATTTATGCATACATATTAGCGATGGTCTGTACTAGCTGCACACACTGTTAAAAACACATTAATCATTCTCAGTCTTTAAAAAGTGTTTAATACAAATTAAGGCCTAGGAACACAATTACGTTAGAGTACCACCATTGATTAAAAACGGAGGTACTCCCAAACTATCATCACAGGAAGGGATATTAGTCTGACAGCTTTCCCATCCATAAAAAGAGGAGGGAGACGTGAAAAAGTGATTGTGGATGAAGACAAAACCTCTAGCTGTGTTATTAGACTTCTCTCCCATTCATTTGATGTATTTAGTGCATTAAAAGAGCTCTGCAATGCTGCTGGTTATCAGCTAACACTGAATCCTGGGCCTACGAGGACTTTAAAAGCCCTCAGACAACAAGTGAAAGTCACGTGAAAGATGGGGAATATCAGCCGCTCCCCTGCTGGGCAGCACACCAGCTGTTTGTAAAGCAAACCAGTGGCCATGACCCTGATCACAGAAGAAGCTGACAAGCTGCAGTTCAGCCACAGAGCGGTAATTATAGACCATGTTTATTCTGTGAAAACCGACTTGGATTAAAAAAAAAAAAGAGTAGAGAGGACTAAACACGACTGCTGCTTAAACCTGTGTCATTAAATTGATAGTTTGACGAGCTTGATGATGAAAGCAGAGGTCTTTAAGACAAAGTATTTATTAATCTCAATAAAAACTGGAGAAAAAACTGTGCAGTAACAGCTGTGCAGCAGGTAATGTCTTATTGTAGTTTGGCCCACATTATAAAAAAGAGCTACAATTGCCTTCATTTAGCTCCTCCTACTTCCAGTTAATGTTAAGTTACTTACAGCACTTTGTCTTTTTTGCTAAAAATAATATTTGGCATATTGAACACAATCTTCAGCTACATGACATCACCATGAAATCACTTCCCCAGCCTATTTCCTTTGTCTTCATCATAATCAGCAGTCATAAGCCATTCTATGTAATTATCAATATAAGAAAAACATCTTAATCATGTGTTATTTATAGATTTTGCTTCTGACTCCTTTGAGCCATTTATAGCTGGAACAACTGTGTTTTACACCATTAACTGCACTGAAAACGCTTCGTGAATATTCCTCTGGGAAACAAACAAATGGCCTGTGAGTGTCCAAAAGAGAACCTTTAGGTCTGCGAGTGTCTCGTGCTGTAAAGACAACGTTTCAGTCGAATATTTGAAAAGAGCATCCAAATCAGTCAGAGCGTAAATGGCTTTCCTCAAACCATGTAAGGGAATCAATTTCAACTGACAGCAACCAGAGAAAAACTGTGTGAAGGTTTGTTCTTACCACTGTTTCCTTATTTGACACTTTGCAGATATTTAATTTATATTTCATTTTATTTGTAAAGCTATCAATGCAGAGTCATTTTAATTTAATTAAAAATGTGCTCAAATCTAAGGCTTAAGATCTGAAACAATATCATATATATGAAAATTGGATTTAATTTAGGAATGCAAAGGGAATGTTAAACTCCCTAAAAGCACTTCTTATGTTACACTCTCTGACAGCTGGTTGCATCATAAGGACCTGCCTGGCTTCCACATGTGATTTGGAATCACAAGCAACTACCAAAACAATAAAAACCGAAAATAAAAAATGTTGGGAGAATCCACCTTTTAATCATTTTTCATTTAGTTGCCATGAAATGTCCGAGTTAATGCTGAAAGACAAATCACTTGGAAGAAAAATCCCTATAAGCTTCACAAATCCCATGTCAGATAAACCCAAGTCATTTATTATTAACGGAATATTAACTACAAACAGAAAAATCTCACATTTTGTGCAATAAAAATTTAATTCCGATATCAAGGCCTCACGGTGTTACAGCAAAAATAGGAACAATGTAAATAATTCATGGTCCATTCATGTAAATTAATCTCCCTCTTGTGTTTTTACTGGGCAAAGCTTTGACTCTCTACTAGCTGCTGGTGGCCATGTTTGCTTGTCAGAAGCATTTGTTTTCCTGCAGAGCTCGAGCTCAGAGCTTCAGCAGCAGGTCTGCGTGGCGGCTGGACTCGAGCCGGGGTTTGGAACGACTCGAGGATGCAACCACATGGCCTGGTGCAAATAACTGGCAGGCTGTTGTGAAGGACATTCATTAAAAAATACTGTGTCTGCTATGTGGGACTGTGCCCAGAAAATAAGAAACGAAATAATAACAACAGTCGTACTCATTTTAATGAAAAGCACAACTGCTCATTTTCAAATTAGATATCATATTTAATGTTTTTCCAGACTGTCGTAAACATGTCAAGAAACAACTGACAGTCCAAAGTGTACGGCCCTGTTTTGCAGTACTTAGAGGCTGTTGGGGACATTTATTCATATTTTGGCGCGCCTTCAGATGTCTGCTGGTCACAAACAGCCAGAAAACAGATTGAAGAGGTGCACTGCATCTCTGGGACATTTTTGGGAACTCCGATAAGCTCCGATAAAGACGATAAGCTGAGGAAAACGTCCAGAAACTGAAAAGTGCTTAAAATCTGAGTCAGTTTTACTTAGTTTAACCTTTTGCTGTTGTAAATGATTGCATCCTGCTTCACATTAAATAGACAGTTATTTACCTGTTACCATGGTGAAGATTAGTACTGAAGCTCCAGTTACCTTTAAATCCTTTATTAGCTTCTTTCACGATCCTCCAGATAATTCATTTACTTCAGAACCAGGTAGATGTTTTTGTAAAATATGCAGTAAAATTAACTATTAAAAAGAAAGAAAAGTAAATTCTTTCAAACTCTTACCTGCCCGGTCGACCTTCTTTCTCTTTATGCTGAAAGTTGTGAGTCTTTTGTGTGTATGTCACACAGTTGGCATTTTGTAGGGTGGATAGCTCTACCCTGAGGTTTAGCCCCCTCTCTGGTCACTACAATGTCACGAACAATGACCCCAAATACACCAAAGCAGTAAAAGCACACGTTCAATATTTGGCGTAGTTCATTTCTCAAGCAAAGAAATTGTCTGCAGGATCCTGAAGGAAACTGTACTAAAAGGATTAAAGAGTAACAATGGAGCTTCAGAGAGTCTCGACTCATACCTCATTTCTTTGTATTAATTATTCATGGAAATGGAAAAACAGTATATAAGTATACTTCTAATGAGCTTAGGCCCAGGCATGACTGATAGTGTCCCACCGTGGTGGTGGTGGCTCCTGCACTGACAAGGTGTTCGGGTCATTGTCATTTTGAAAAACTCAGATATTTGACAGTGGTTTTCTGCATTCATCTCCAACACCACGAGCTGCTCTCCCATCGTGTTTTACACATGGCTGTAGACTTTCATTCTTCTAAGCAAGAGCAAGAGATGCACACCTGAAGCCATACTAATCTGGACTGACTTAACACGGCCCAACAGGTATTGAGGAAACAGGTCAAACTGATGAGACGGGGGCCACTGGAACCAGACCTGGACAAGAATCAATGATATGGGATTGATCCAATGCTACGATGCCAGTTGAGCCATTGAGAGGGAGCAACACAGAAGATGACAGATTCAGGGGTTAAACCAAAGTATCACATGAACTATTTAGGAATTATTATACACAGACCCTCGTTTTCATTTTTACCTGCCACTACTTTCATCATATTTTCTATAAGAACACACTAAATGTAGCCTTAACTACATTTGTGCAATATAGTAGAGTTTTTCCACTGAGTTTAACCAATCACCCAAACTCACAAGCAGCCAATGATTTGACATAAATCAAAATATTTCTAAATTTGAAATGAGTTTGGATTTAAAACAGTTCAGCTGCCTCGTGATTATTGAAGGCATGAAGGTGTTATCCTCCAAATGCAACTGTGGGGTAAATAATTACTCTAAAGACTGTGTTACTTTGATCCAGTGATAGCCTTGAGCTGATGATGAGTTTTACATTCAGACAGCATCTAGGGGCACATCCAGGTCACAGTTCCAACACTAGAACCTATTCATCCATAACATCCAGCAGTTTGGAGGAGAGTAGAAGGGCTTCACTGAGGAGAAAGGCACTGGGGTGATGGTTTTAATGCCTGTATCTGCTCTAAATTTCACATTATATTCCTTTCCATAATTTCAAATATCTTCCAAGAATATGTGGCATTATCCCGCAGCTCAGCTATCAGCCTCTGAAGCCTTATTAATTGATGCACTGCAGTAAAGAGCAGCTTATCATTCCGACAGCAGCACGGGCATGTGATGGAGCCATAACTGACAGACAGAGCAGATACAGCACAACTTGAAGACCAGCATGTGCACAGGAGGAGGACAGAGGGGTACCCATGGCAGGTCATAGCAGAGCTTTTTCAGATGAAGTGCCATTACTACTGACCGTGCACACTGAAAGAGTGATAATTACTGGAGTGATAAATCTCCTGATGATTAAATGGTTAGCTATTGGTAATTTGTTTACCCAATTTTTAAGGATGGGCCTAGACACCCGACAGAAGAAGTCTTATCCTTCTTATTCTTTGGGTCACTACCCTACACTCTTCTGGCAACAAGTAATCTCCAACCCTGGAGTGGGTGCTCCACCCTTTGGCATCTGATTTAGAAGTGCTAATCCTCATAGATGCCTGCCACACAGGCACAGGCTGGAGGTCAGGCTGCATGATGAAAAAAGAAGCACCACAACATCTGCAAGAAGCAAAGAAGTAATCCTGAGCACACTGAAGCTGCATCCCTCCAGCAGAGCTGAGAAACCTGAAAACTACAGGAGCACTAAAACTCCCCTGGAGGCGCATGGTGGCCCAGCACCTTACTAAATCATTTTCACATTTGTGACCCATCCGTAATTTCTGTGCATGAGTTTTTGCGTTAATGATACAAGTACCACCTGATGTCACCAGGATGTACGGCAGGTGATCTGAGTGTGCGTTTAAGTCACATGGCTCTCGATTTGTGAACACTCTCTCTGCGGGTTGTTCCTTCTTGCTTCGATGACGAATACAGCGTCTGCAGCGTGCACAAAACCCACACAAGCCAAATACCCATAACAGAGGTCATTTTTGATACCAGAAAATATCCTGTGTCACAGTGGGCAAATCACAGGGCTGTCAGTGCTGATAGGATCTTGCTCCCAGTCTGAGCTGAAATAAAACAACAACAACTGCAGCCACTCTTTAGCTGAACAGAAAATAATAGAGAGTCTGAATGAAAAACCTGGCTATTGTACTGCAGTTCTATTGTGGGAATGAAAGGAGACAAACTGGACTGTGCAGTAGATGGGTCAATCAGCACAGGAACAATGCCACAGCACACAGGAGACAAGCTGAACTCGCATCCAATCATGTCCACAGGAAGCCAAACAGCCTGTTGCTATCTTATCAGTTTTCTTCTCTGCAGAGACGCAGCGTGTTTACCACAAAATGACTACTTTCAGGACTCTCAGCACCCCGAAGTTAAAACTGAACCCAGACACAAGACCTTAAAATTAGTTCGCAGATTAAGTTTTTAGAGCTGTGGCACCTCTAACTGTTTTTAATATTGAATATTCTGCCGTTTTCACATTAAAATTAGCACCAACAATAACATTGTGTTTTACATTAAACACACGTTTCCTTTGAAATTAAAGGTAATAAATAAAAAAGAGCTTTTCCCTGTACAGTACCTCACTAGAAGGACACTGCCAATGCCCTACTTTGCAGTTTTAGAGAAAATCATCGTGATCCACACCGAGATGTGGGTGGGTTTTTCGCCTCCCCACCACAGCTGATGAATTTCAGCTTGGTTGTTCTTGTGCTGACAAACAGGCAAACAAACTGCATTCATCACATTTCTCTGCCTCAGCTGTAGTTTGGCAGAAAACACCCATAAACAACTGGTGTATACTACAGACAGATGAGATGGGATGATAGCACGGAGCAGCCGTCTGTGTTGTTACAAAGCTTATGATTAAGAAACATGTTTATCTTTGAAGGTGCTGCAGCAGGAAACGCAACCTGCTGTAATCTGATCTCATTCTTAAAGCAACTGTGACTCCAGACAAATAAAAACAGAGCCAAGCATCTGTTCTCTTTCATGTTCACAGGAGGAAAGAAGGAAAAACCGGTGTTTCTGCTGAGGGAAGGATGTACAGGAATCTGTTGGGTTCGGGCCCAGATAGTGGTCCCAGGAGTGAAAACGTCTTTCATGATTTCACACAGCAGGTTTTAAGACCCACACGAGGCACTGTTTTAAGACAGTACAATCTCCTGCTTTGGTCTATGACACAGTATGGTAAT
This sequence comes from Simochromis diagramma, assembly GCF_900408965.1. NCBI lineage: Eukaryota > Metazoa > Chordata > Actinopteri > Cichliformes > Cichlidae > Simochromis > Simochromis diagramma. Next base: position 1,022,222 of record NW_024386764.1, on the reverse strand, counting down.
GAGACAGCAGAGTGGGAGATGTGTTCTTGGAGATTTTTCAAGAAACTGTCAACAAGGAGATGAAACCAAGTAAGATTCTCCATCTGCTTGGCCTGTTTGTCATCTCAGATTTAATCAAAATGCCTTAATTTTGTTTGGTTTTTTAATTAAAAATAAAAACAATTAAGTTAAAAAGAGTGATGTATTTGTACATTTTAAACATTTAGGTTTATGGGACTAATGCTGAGAAGCAGAGGCATCAATCCATACCAGGCAGCAGACCGTAGGAGACTCTCTGGGTCAGTTTCAGGTCACTGAGAGCTGCAGGTGGAGGCAGGATGTGCTTAGACTAGCTTAGCATAGTAAGCGGGCAATGGCTCAATCCAAAGTTGAAAAACACTCTTACAGCAAAAGTAAACCCAGATTTCACTGATGAACACGTGTTGGTGTGGTTCTTGCATTATCATAGTAATACTGGTTCACCAACATTGCAACTGACCAATCAGGTTGCTGTGATGTCACAGCTTTGCAAAGTGAGGATAAAAGAAAAAAAAAAGGCCCTTTTTTAAAAAACTCTCCTAGAACAAAGTGTAAATATTGCATTTATTTTCTTGATTAATTTAATCAATATAATATCAAGTCAGTTTTTCTGTTAGCCAAATGTAGGTTTTAATAGCAATAGCTAACTTCTTGGCTAATCTTGGCTAACTGAATACTAAGACAACGTCATTGGTTCATTTATGACGATAAAGGAACAACACCAACAAGGGGCTATCAGATCGTGCAATACCACAAGTTTTCAAAAAATATATTTTTCCTCCAAGAAGTGCAAGACCAGTCAGCAGCCAATGAGAATGAGAGGTCAGAAGAGACTGAGATCCATTACTTTGGACCCAGGACACATTAGCCTGTAGTATCTACAAAATAAGCAATTTAAGTTGCAGCAATGAACATTTTCTCATTATACTTTGATTTAATTGTGTCATATGAAATGAAAAAAAAGCCCTTCAGCTAAATAACTGCATGGTTGTGCCCAACCAATGTCACTGTCACCTGCCATGGATAGGGATGTTTCCAGTGTTTCTACCAAGTTCATGGAAGTGACAATTTTATATGCACTTATTCACATGGCCACTAGAGGGCACTGAACTTGGGCACCCATATCGGCAGACAGTTTGAAAAGACTTAGTGTGTGTGTGTGTGTGTGTGTGTGTGTGTGTGTGTGTGTGTGTGTGTGTGTGTGTGTGTGTGTGTGTGTGTAAATGTTTTGTATTTTGGAAAAAGATAATCGTTTTTTGATGATTGATTTTTTAATTATCATACCACTTCTTTAATCTCTAACAATTAATTAGTTAATAGATTATTTCATCTGGTAGGTTTCATGATAGCAGCTGTCATGTTGAATATCACAGATAGATAGATGAATAGAATTTGTTTAAAAAGTGTTTAAAATTCATTAAAAATAGAGCTATAAAGTCACTGTAAAGAACTATTTGAGCACGGCCCTGGTTAGTCCTCTTGTCTCTCTAACCTGGATAAAATAGCTGTATATACAGAACGCCAAAACATAGCAGCCCTTTCCACCCATATGTTTTCATGCTTGTTCATCCCTGAAATTACACACAATTTATCAATGTGCAGAGGATGGCTGAGTGTGAGCAGAAATGGAGGCGAGCCAGCCTACATTCAGCTGTAATACCAGCAGCTTCGGATGGAGCTGTGATCAAGACAAAGAATCCCAGCTTCTTGCTCAGATATGCGAAGTTATTTAATCCCATCTAATAAAAACACCTGGTTTTCAATCAATCTTATTTTCAAAAAGTGTGATTTGACATTTTAAAAGCAGGTAATTTATTTTACATAAGTAAATGAATGTTCCATTGAAGGCTTTTTATGTCACTTTTCAACTGTATATATATATTTTTTTTTTTTTCATGTAGAGTTCTACTAAACCATGTCATGAATTAGCATTAAGAGTTATTTAGGCCTACTCTTTAATGGTCTTAATAATTGACTGAAGAGGAAGTGAGATGACACAGTTAGAGAGCCACAAAGCCATTAACATAGGCCATGGCTGCTGCCTTTTCTATTATAAACTGTGCTTCTAACATCCTTTGCCACCAGTAGAAGATCTAATTCAGAAAAAAGCTTTGAGTTTGATTTAAAGGTCGAGGACAAAAAAACATGTTTTAATTGAAAATGTTGCCTCTTTCATACATATTTGAACAAGCACTCGACCGTCTGTGAAACAGTACCTACAGCTAAAGCTATTATGATCCAATAAATGACACAGTTAAAAAAACGCTTATAACGACTTTGAACTCCTATCAGGTACCAGTCATTAGAAATTCATCAGGGTGTTAATTTATTTAAACAGTTGACCACTTGGCTATCTTTGGCACTCTAAAGGGCTCTCCTAAAATTGTAAAATAAATTCACTGAAAGAAATAATCTTCAAGTACATCTGAAGCAGCTCTCACTTTGTTCCACAAGGTTCTGCCCGTGACCAGATAAACTGATGCAAAGAGAAATCACCAAGATCTCGAAAATGTCTTCACATCCTTTGTAGGTGACTCTGAAGCTGCCAAAGAAGATACATCTACTATGAGAAAAGCACTGCATACATTTGACTTTCATGGAATTTCAGGGAAAAATCCTTTGAGGTCCAAAGAGAACAAAGGTGCTTCCAAACCTCATGAACATACAAAGACCAGGCCTTTCAGAATAATGTGCTCTGGACAGAGGAATCAAAGAGTTTCCTGACCTGACAGCAGGCATGTTTGATGAAGGCCAAAGCAAAGTTTGACAGACTTCAGGGTTTTTCTTTGTAATTTAGATTAGTTTTAGCTCGTTTCCAGAGTGGGCAGTTTTCCAGAGCTTAGATTTAATTATTTTAAAATGTTCAGCTTTAGTTTCGTTTTTGAATAGTTTTTGCTGTTAGTTTTGATTTGCTCGTCAGGGGAAGCTCCCTCAGACTGGCTGTGCTGACAAATTAGACCAAATTTACAAAAACTAAATCTAAAGAAATGTAATGTCTATTTATTATTTTATTACAGGGAGTTTTATAAATGTAACATTTCAGTTAGTTTTCAGGTTTTTTCATATTTTTCTTTTGTTTTGTTTTCTTGTTTAATCACCTAAAAAGTTTTGTTAGTTTTAGTTAACTACAAGAAAAACTTTTTAGCAACTCTGTTAAGTACACCAGAGTGAAGCCTCAAACTGAAAAGCATCAAGACTGCCCAAAAGTTTCAACAAGATGACGTCAGCTGTTCAGAAATGATTCACTTAAGGAATCATTTTTATTAAAGGGAGATGATGCTGCAGTTAGTTTTTCCACAGCAGAATATCACATTCGACATTTTTGGTGAATAACTTAATGAAAAAGATGTGTATGATTCAAATATGACATACTTGTGTGTGTGTGTGTGTGTGTGTGTGTGCGTGTGTGTGTGTGTGTGTGTGTGTGTGTGTGTGCTGCATCCAGCTGGATTTATGTTGGTTTATTTGTAACGTTGCTCATGTGGTTGATGGAACAGCTAATTCTGGCTCCAGACCTGAACTTAATCGGCTGAAGCCCTTCTTTGTTTGTGCGAAGCTATAAACACAAAGAAGTGTGACGCTGTTTCTGCCTTCGTTGCCAGACAAAGTGCAATGTGCAAACTTTTAGCCTTTTAAACCCGGTTTTTGAGGTCCAGGTAGTTTAAGTGAGTAATTATTAGCAATTCTGAAGAGTGCAAACTGAAAACCTGCAGTGCTGTGAATAGCTTTCATCTGACCTTTTTTGAGGGAACAGCCATGTGACAGTTGACAGCAAGGTCCTGGAATCATTCAAAGCTACAGCTTCTGAGAAGTAGCCGCAAAAAAAAGAAGAAAAATTCATTCACTTCTTTCACAAATGGCGATAGAAAAGTTCACATGTGAAAATGTGACTGATAGAATGGAGGGAATGTTTTAATTGGTGTCTGATGCAGAAACAGCTTTAGATGGTTATTATTTGTCAGGATATGTAGGGAGAAAAACCTGCTGATTGATTGCCAGGAAGCCAGAAGCTGCACAGCTGCTGTGCAACCAGTGTGTGTGCGTGCCGTTTGAACGTAGCTTGGAAGCATGTTTAGTTTCAGTACTTTATTTTAATGCCAAGTCTTTTTGTACATGTGGCTGCATGACATTTACTCATGCAGAGTCTAATTTCTTGTTTTGCGAAACAACATTTAAACTTTTGGGCAATGTCACTTTTCATGTAATGCATCTGTAGAAGAGCACAGAGCTGCATATTAGCCTGAAAATGATGCTCGGTGTTTTCTAAACCAATTTTCTACACTGTATTCATTCCTAATCTGATGTTCTTCGGCCCCCTTGTGCCACCCAATTTAAGAAATCTTATAAATGCCACCGGCATGTGCGTGTGTATGCATGTGTGTGTAGCAGTGAAGCATTCAGCATTCAGGGCCAAGCCTCCTGCTGCTTTCACTAGGGTGAGAGGAGCAACACACAAACACGCAGACCCACAGTGCTGGCTTTCAGCTGATGCATTTATGAGCAACACACATACAAAGAATACACTCCCTCCACGTCTTCTCTCTCTGCATCTTGCTTCTGTGACTCCACCTGCTATCCAGCATCCCCGTCCTCACCCCTTTTCCCTCCATCTGTTGCACTCCTTCACTCCACCCGCCTCGCTCGGTCTCTGTTTTCCATCCAGCCTAATTAGAGCTCCGTCAAATCCAGGTGAGCTGACAGCCAATTATCACTCTGTCACACCGAGTCATGCACTCCCATCCCTCTTCTTTTGCCCTTTTTTAGCCTTGCGGGAATTTGATTTTTTGCATCAGTAGCACGAACAGGACAGTTCGCTATTCTTGTTTTAGGAAACTGCCAGAAGAATGAAGGCTGAGTATGAAGCCGTGCGAGGATAAGCAAGCGAACACGCGGGCTGCCACACAGACGCCACAACAGAGCCGAGACTGAATTTACGTGTAGAGTAGAATACTGAAAGACTTGTGCACGAACTAGGCCTGTATTATTTGCAGAAAGCCCACTCACGTAATGCTTTGGCACATTTAACCGTTTCACACTAAAATGTTCCGTTAACAAGTCCGCAGGTCGCTCTATTCTCACACGTGCATTTATCATAATCGCGCAAAACGCATTAAACTGTACATTTTAATTAATATCACCAAGACAAAGTCTAAACAGAAAGCTCAGACTTGTGAGTCTGCAATTAATGAAACTAATAAGGTAACTTAACTAATGACCGATTAATGAGGGTGCTGCACAGCTTGCTGCAGAAATGACATCTTATACAAAAGGACAGGGAGCAGTGCCCTGACTTGCAAAGATTTTCAGTGCGCAGAACAACTGTGCCATTATATGCCTGTACGGAGAGATGCTCCCATCAAACTGCATTAAAAAAAACCTGATTCCAAAAATAACAGCGCACCATAGGGGAAAAACTACTGTGACAGTCTTCGTGACAGCGCAAATATTCCCATAAATGTGGGCAACACTTTCACAACTGTAGCAGCGATATGATCATCTACCAGAAAAGCATATATAATATACAAGTCATATATAATGCGTATATAATTTACAAATAAATGGTAAAAAAAAAAGACTGTATTCATCATTCATACTGTACCTGCACGACATATGATAGCTACATTTACATAATTCTCACATTTACATTAAATGATTCAATTGAGATTTTGGAGGCAGGCTTTGTTGTTTCATTTAAAGATGATTTCTATATGCTTCTTATAGATAAAAAAAATAGTTTGGGTGTTGTTGTGTTCCCTCTGTGCAGACTGCATTGTTAGGTGTGAGTGAGAGTTGACGGACTTGTGTGAATACAAAATTCGTTCTCGCCTTCAGTGTGTCCATTCTGCAGGACGCTCCTCTCTAACAGCTGTCACCACACAGCGCTGCATTTCTTCCATTTGTGACACTTTCCACGAAAAAGCAGTTTAAAAGGGAAAATACCTTTAAACTCACCATATTCTAGGGTTTCCTAGACGTTTGCATTTCGGAGAAGATGTTGAAGAAATGAATGCACGGGGTCCCGAGATTACAGACAGTTAGCGAAGAGTCTTGGAATTCCTCCAGTCCCACAACACTTGGTCTAATTCCCCGAGGTGGATAAGAAAAAGGTCCGTAAATGCACCGTGAGGAGCGTCAGGTAAATCCTCCGCTCAGCTGCCGCCGTGCGTGGAGCTTCCCCCGCCTCAGCGTTGGTTAGTGTTCCCGGTAAGCCAGCGGTCTGCTCCCTGACCGTCCGCGGTAGCCGAGCTCTGAAAGAGCAGCATCCCTAACACTTTGTCCACACACACACCCTCGGGAGGCGTCGGCTGTGTTCGGCTGTTTCCGGTAACATTATAGGCTCCTGGGTGGAGGCTGTCAAAGACGTCCTGGTTTATTTACACACTGACAGGCTCCTCTTTAATCGTATTAATCATCCCGCTCATAATGACATTTATTTCTATAGAAATATCGTTTACACACACTTTAAAACACAAAACCAGGCTGTGTCTTTGGTTCGATTCCCGCACTGAAAACGCTGACACCGCCCCCGTCGGAGGCCATGAGCGATAAGCTACCTGCTCCAGAGGAGATCCCGGCAGTAATTAACACCACACCATCGACCTGCTGCAGCCTGTGACAGTGCAGAGGTGCCATCTATAGAGAAAAGGATTTCCTACAGTTCTGGCACTGAAAGCGATAATGAGACATTTCACCGAGGAAACACAGCGGTACGAAAAACTGTGGTACAAACATTTATTTTGAATGTTTTTACTTATTTTGTACAACTTACCTTTTTAACTTTGGCCAATTACCAGTGAGACCCAAATTTAATCATGCCAAATATTTATTTTATGCAATTTATTTATTTATTATGCAAATATATTTTAAACTTCACCTCATGTAACTGAACTGAACAGCATTATGTTTGTGCCTTAAAGTCTTTATTAATGCAAATATTGTGGACTGTCGTGTGTTAAAGGCTAGCCAAGAAGTTTTTGTTTTAGTGATTTTCTTGGCCGTTAGTTAGCACTACTGCATATGTGGTCTGCACCAAGGGCGTGGATTTGGTTCTGGCATTGGTGGGGACGATGATTCAACCACCTGTTTCTTTTTTTCCCTTTTTGTCTTTGCTTCTTGATAAAAGGAGAAATATACTTGCCTACATGTGCTGTTCTACCTGCTTTTAAACCATTTAAAATTACAATTCATAGTTTTATATGTGAATTATATAATGTTAAATTAGTGTTAAACAAATGGCTGACTAAGTATTTTAGGCTTTAGTTTACTTCAGCCATATTCCATATAAATCAGGTATCACACATAAATAAAAATAGCTTCAAATACAGTCATGACTACTGCATATGTGGTCTGCACACCACTCCATATAGTTTGTAGCTGCATCTTGCTGATCATTTTTGCTAACAAGCTGATAACTTAGTACTATAACGTCTTCGCTGCAGTTCAATAGCAGAGCACCGCAGACAGGCTGATGTTGCAAAGAAGGAATTCAATGCATTTGTGCTTTTTGTTTGTTTGTTTGTCTTTTTTAACTAAAATGGTCAGCACGTGGTTGCGCTGTGAGCATACATCAAGAATGAAAAGGGCAAAATAATAATACTGAAACTCTTGTTTTGCTTTGATTATGTTAATGACATTTAATTTAATGTAGTTACTTATCTAAGCTGGAAAGTTTTTTGTTTGTTTGTTTGTTTGTTTGCTTTGTTTTACTCTTTGCTTCGAGCCCTGTGTACATGAGCTGCATGCTAAAAGACCTTTTGTTAAAAGGGTTGGCGTAATAAGCATATGCTTCAGCCAATACCTTTTTAATTAGCCTTGTCTCGTGCTTTCTTGCTTTGTGGTAGATCTTTATGCTGTATTCACTGAGATATTTGAATGCTAATCAATGAATCAATAAATCAGAAATCAGCAGATGCACATAGAGTATCTTCTCCATGCACACAGACTAATGTTAAATAAAATATATAAGTAAAATGTCTTTACGCCACTAACAGTTTGTTACATTTCAAGTGTAATTCATTTGTGACATGGTGAACTTAAAGCATCATCTTTTGCTCATATGTTGTGTGATTCTTGGGATTTCCTTTTACCTTAAAATATAAAGCACCTTGAGGTGACTGTTGTGAAATGGAAATATATAAATAAAATTAAACTGAACACGTCTGATTCTGATTCAGTTTATCCACAACATAAACTTAGGAATGCTGCTTTTTAACTTGTGAAGCTAATTAGCTCAACGGGACAAGAGGTGGATGTAAAAGAGGTCTGGCATCTGAGTCCAGGCTTAAAGCTTTTTATTTTTGTGTGTTTCATCTTAATCAATAAAAAGTTGGTAGAAAATATTTCTTGAACACAAACTTTAGCTTGCTAGAAAATCTAACAAGGACGTAGGTGGGAGAGATAACAAAGCAGCATCAGAAACGTTGCTGCTCTGGTTCAGCTCTCATTTTGGAGCTATTTTTTCTGCTCGCTGGTTAATTCTTTGCCCCAAAACCATGAAGACAAATGCTAATGTTTAGTCCAAAACAAATGGTGGTGGTCCACATTTTTTTAAACCACAGATTAAGATTTTATATGACAAAGGGCAGTGACTGTGATGGAAACCTGGCTGCACAGCAAAGATTCGAGCCTTATTTTTTTATTTTGTTCTAGCTGAAGGATTTTGAATCTTACAGGGAAGAAGGGAATTAGAGCTGCCTGGATCAGTACAGCTGGTTATTGTCAGCATGACTGTGGTATGAGTATATTACAGGTTCTGAATATACAACATGATGAATAAATAAAGTGACAAAGTAACAGAGCCTCATCTGGAGCAATGAGGTTCTCCACAGATCAGCACAGAAGAAGAGAATCCAGTATCAGTGTAGTCGTAGAGAATTATCATCAACTGTGATTGGCCAGTTTCATACAAGGTGAAGAAAGACTACCTAAGATCCCGCCTCTTTCTAATTCTACACACTAGTCTCTGTAACAGTGAATATAAAACATTCAGTGTTGAGAAATTACAGCACACGCAGGAAGGAGGTGAAAGTCCTGCAAACATACAGTTGAAAATCTATCTAACCTGGGTCACACCTGGTGAAGGACCAGCAGCTTTCAGGTCCTTTGGGTCCACATGTATGAAGACACGGCTGGTCTTACCACATCAGCATCATGACAATAGCTCTTCCTTTGTTGGGACCTGACTGGCAGGTGTCATACTCTACAGGTAAAACTGGAATTAGTGTTAATAGTGTTGCAGGCTGGACCTCTCGCATGTCATTCTTTTCTTTCACTATATTTCTTCGTCTAATGAAGGCAAATGTGGATTGAGTGTTTCATGGCTCTGCAGTGTTGTAAATGGACACGACGAGGACTGTGGCAGAAAGATAAGGATCCCTGAGAAACCCGACCTCTTTACATCTTTTATCAAAGAGTGAAACTATTGTAATTTAAACAAATCCAGAGAAAATAAAATAGCACAGTCGTGCTGATCTTCATGTCACAAAAATCCAGTTTATTTTGTACTTTGTAAAAAAATGTGGGGTGTTAGCCTATTTTCCCCCACTTCTGCAATGTGGGCATGCCAGACAAAGTTTGAGAAGCTTTGTGTAAGATCACACTTTCATGTATGAGCACATCAGCGATGTGATAGTTAAAACAACAGGATCAAAGTGCTGCACTTCTCTCTAACTCGGTTTTGTTACCTTTCAAACATGTAGCCTTTATGCTCAGTGTCACAACTTCATATGATTTCTCTTCACTCTTGAAAGTTTATACTTTTTTTAACCACAAACCAAAAAGTCCTCCCAAAAACAGACTGATGTGTGACTTTAAGAGCTAATTCTAGGAGTTAGCGCCAGTAATTGTGTTGATTTGGGAGCAGTGAAGGGTAAAAGGGGACAGATTTTGATAGATAGCCTTGTGAAAGGAAGAAGTTTTGTCCAATCAGCCAACTTCATACCAAATCCATGTTACCAGGAGCTTATGTGTCAACCACAAAGCTGAACAGGGATTGAACCACAGTGTGAGTCAGCAGTGCGAAACACTGGCAGCACATCTTCAAGGAAAATCCTGCACAAACTGACACTTTACTGGAAGAAGTCTGATTGATCTGAAGCTAAAGTTTGTATTTTCAAGAGTTTTGCAGTCGGAAGCAGGATCGGCTGAGCGTGGGGTGGATGGGGACGGCTTTTAAATTAAGGGGAAATCTGCAGTTTAAAAAAATATATATATTTAAATTGTGTGAATACAACAGGTAAATTCAGCAAATTGCAAATATAAACATGTGGAATGAGCTAGAGTTACACATGAATGTTCATTCTCCAGTCAGTTTAAATCAGTGTGAATCACATCAGTTTTGCAAAAGTGAAAAGTTGCATCAATCAACTCAGCGCTACAGGAGCCTTTTTGTCCATCAAGAGAAAGACTCCTCACAGCAGAGGCTGAGCACATTCAAGCTCATCTTACATTTTATGTTTTCTACCTTCTGCTGTGAACACAGAATTGTAAAATTTGGGGTTTTGAAATTTGGAAATTATTCCATTCTGCATCCAAATCTTTTGAAATTGTCAATGAATGACAGGACAACACGAGATAAAGATTTTTTAAATGCATTTATTTATGAAGAAGCTTTTTCCTGTGTTTCCTGTTGTGCCACATGTATTGTAGTCTTACTTTACTCAATCGTGTGTTGTAAATGCTAATAACAATAATAATTGCTTTGAAAGCATTTCAACAATATGGACATTTAAAACACGCTCTGTCTCTTTCAAAGCACAACATCACAAAGACAGAAAAGAGGAATCTGAAACGTACACACACCGGAGTGTTAATCACAAGCCACATGATTTATTGACATGAACAACAAGTGTCAGTTAAGGCCTTTAATTTTTAAATTTGCATTATCAATAATGGAAACTCTCCTTCCTTGTAACCAAACCTGCCGTTGTCAGCGAGTCTTGTTGCATCTTGTTAATTCTCAGAAATAATTAAAAGAATCAGCTGTCGCGCACATTTTCAGCTGAGCTACAGACAGTCAGAGGCACGTGGCACCTACCTTAGAGAGCAACGACTTTGTGTAATATTCATTGCTCTACATTTTTATTACGGTTCTGATCCACAGCACAAAAGATTGACATTGCTGCTGTAACATCACCAAGTGGTTGTTGAGGTAATGTTAGCATTCTCTGAGCATTGTCAGGACCAAATGAGCGGTGGATAAGCCTCTGCAGCTACACACTCATTGACTAACAAGTTGTGATGAGCCTGCTGGCTGTTAAAAACAAAAGGTTTTTGAGGCACTTCCAGGTCGGCTTCAGATCCAAAAGACGTGTCCGTCATTTCTATTCTCTTTGGAAGACAGATTTAGAAATAAAATAACGATTTGTGGCAACAGGTATGTGCAAAAGCAGAGATAGTAAAAGAGATGGACATAGCTTCTGGGTCTGAAAAGTGACGGTGATGCATAAGTATCTCAAATCTGCATTCTTTATAATATCCACCAGGGGGTGATTTGTTTGGTTACAGACTTCTGGTCCTATAGATATCCTACAAAGGGGAAAAAGCTTTTGACTTGACCTCTGTGGACACTTTGATGAGTTTATGGGCTAAATCACTCATACTGAATAACCATTAAGACCATTTTGAAGATTGTGTTCATACTAAGTGGTTATCTAATGAAACTTACACACCAGAGTATCCGAACTTTGCTCATCCAATCCTATGTCAGAGCAGCAATGCTCATTTCAGTGCTTCAAACATTACTTGAGGAACCAGTGCACGACATCACAGGAGCCACGCCCATATGTAATAATAAGTGGGGCCAAAAAAGGGCAATGTGATGCCCCGCCCACTTCCTTGTAGTCAGTTCGATCCAGTGTTGGAGAGCAATGGGCTGACAGGGGAGTGTCAAACACTAATGCAGCTCAGTTGGGCCTGGGTAAAAGCTGGCCTGTGGCTTCACTCTAGCTGAGGTCAAAGTCAGTATTCATTTCCTCTCATGTCTTTTTCACATCAAATTTTCTTGACCCTGATGGAAAATGTCAGGAGGTCAAGAAAAGCTGTAAAAGCCGATTCAAAAGGAGTCTGAAGAACCACACTGCTCAGAGAAGGTGACTGCATTTACACTATACTGCTTAATAATGTGTGGATGGATGATGACACCAGTCTGTCATAAATGACTTCAATACGTTATCCCAGCCTTCTTACTGTGAGGATGAAAGCTGCACAAACATGGGAACCACTGTGAGATTCATTCATTTCCATGGTTGCAATTTAAAAACGAAGAATATATTAAGTCAGAGCGTTTAAATGAAATGTTGTCGGCACATAACATCTACTTTAACTACTGCATACAGTCTTGAGTTTCAGTTTTCAGTGTGTCTGTAGTCAAATGAATTAATGATAATCCAAACGAGAAAGGCAACGTCCAAAAGGAGCCTCTGCTGTAAACAATGCGATCATCTACTTTTACTTTGTGATGGAGCCAATCGTCTTTGTTTAAAACGCACCTTTCTGAACACCGTGTTGCAAAGTGGGTCTCAGAAGGAAACAACAAGCAGATTTTAACGAGTTCACCTGTGGGTTTATAAACTGGAAACGGCACCTGTGATTGTATATTGATCTGCTTCAGTTGTCAGTGAGGCTCATTGTGAACAGTCTGATAACGTGTCACTGTGAACTGCTGGATTGTTTATTATCTTCTAATGTTTAACAAATGATGCTCTGGTTCATCGTAACAGAGGGTAAAAACAGAGGCGCTGAAGAATTTGTCTATTTAACCACATCCATCCACTCTTTTTACAGCACTGACTCATCCACTCGCTGCATTGCTGAAACCGTTTCATTGCTACTCTTTGTTTGTTTTCATAAATGTTACTGAAGTAATTGTCTTGTGTGGACTATTTGTTACTTTCGCTGAATCAGTCGATGAAAATCCAAATCACAATGGCAGTGAGAGTTGGATTATTGGCTGTAGACAGAAAGTTATACTGGAATAAAAACGTCCCTCTCTCTCACCACACTCGGTCCAGCGGTGAACGCTGAAAACAGGACTGATGACAGAGTCTGCAGTATCCTCCTGTAACAAAGCCTTTGTACAGCAAATTGGACTTGGTGGTTGATATTCCCACTGTGCCCTGACTGAGGCAGAGGACTCATCGATCCTCAGCAGTAACCTCACATTTCCCTGTGGCTACAGACAGAGGGGCTTAAAGTTTAAATCTCTCTTAAACAGGGAACCTCATCCCATACTTCACACGGCAGGAGTCTAGCACATTGAGTGAGAGTTCATCGGGTTATTTAGTTCTTTTCTTGTCTCTAGTACCAACAGCATGATGCTATTGATGGATATTCAACTCCAGTGATGCGATCAAGGACATTTACAGTTTACACCTTGTCAATATGTCATCTAGACTAATTACCTTTTGAGCTGTTTTCAATTCAAAGCAGACGGTATAAGTGATGGTGGATTATAGATTGCTGACCTCATCTCCATTACTCTACTTGACATCTACTATTGAAGGAACCAGCCAGTGATGAATCCAGTCTCACTCCCGACTACTTACGCATGGACACATGGCCGGCTCCCCCTGCCGTGACATTTAGACATAAATAAAAATGTGAATGGCAAAATTTGAACCCTAATCATGACTGATAAACCTAACAAAGCAGTTTTGGTGCTCAAACCCAATGCAAGAGACAAAGTTTGCAGATGGGACACAAACACAGTCTCCTGATTAACAGTGCTGTAGTCACAGCACCCTTGTGCCTCCTTATTTTTATTTTGTTGCTCTTTCATGCAGAAGCACTAATTGTCAGTGTCCAGTATTCCTCCCATGGTGCATCAAATCAAAGGATGCCTCAGAGAAGTCAGCAGCTTCAGCAAAATGCCAAAAATTACATTGCTATTATTTTTTAAGTATATTCTTGTTGTTTTCACAGCTCACAGTCCATATACAGACACGGTCTTTACACAGGGTGTAGTATACAAACGTGCTGGAGGAATCCAGGCTGCAAATACAATCCATCTACCCCACCTGTCTTTCTCATAAAGAAAGATAAAAGCAGTGTGATAGAAAAAGGAGGGATGGGTCAAAAAAGACTGTAACATATTTCCTTCATGTAGTACTTTTTGACTAGTATCTGACCCATAAAGGGTCATGAAATAATACGTATTAATGCAATAATATGTATTAATGCAAGACATAATCAATTGTACTGTGACATTGAAGTAGGATATAAGGACTTTATGTCCTTGTTTGCGATAAAGTATTCGAAACCAAAATAATGTCTGCAGTATTTCAGTGGCTTTATTACTGTGTGTTCATAACCACTGAGGCACATTTGCAACAATCAAGCTTAAATGATCCCCCATCTTTTTCTCTGGTAGCAATTTTATAGGATTTGTGTGTGTGTGTGTGTGTGTGTGTGTGTGTGTGTGTGTGTGTGTGTGTGTGTGTGTGTGTGTGTGTGTGTGTGTGTGTGCTTCAGGCATTAAAATGTTCCTTCAAACACACACTTCACATCTGACCCAGTTATACGGTGACATTTGTTCCACAGAGGAGCTAATGAGCCTGACACTGAGCAGTGTCTCGTTTCTTTTTCAGGGCCGTTTAAGAATGTTCTGGTTTCAAAGTAAGAATATTTAACACTGCTTTATGCATTCAGTACAGCTGTCCTGTTCAGAGGACATGTGACCAAAGACGCTCCTGTCTGTAGCCTTTCTAAATGTCTTTAATTAGACTTTGGTCCACACATGCCTTCAGTGCAAGCTCTGTCCTCAGGACTGTGGTGTCCACTGAGGGCCACCCGTACCTGCTGGTTCATGCTGGATCTCTGACACGCTTATTTCACATGATTAATCACCTGCACCTGTATTAAGCGACTGCCTCTTTCACTAACTTATCATTAGGACGTTACATTAGTCAGAGTTGTATCACATTAGACACACTTATGTTCCTTGTATTTGCCCCCACTGCCGTCTGCTCACTCCCACTCCACACCACCTCAGGCTCTGACTGCCTGCAGCCCAGCCTGCAGAACACACTTCCTCTTATTCTGAGTCAGTGAATAAAACTATGAACTAAGCTTCACTTATCTGCAGTTTGCATTTGGCTCCAACAGTTCATTTAAAGTTAATGATGTCAAAATTGTTACAAAAACAAAAGATAAAGATTTGAAAATTACTACTTCATGCAATTTTATGTACAATTTTGATGAATGCATTTTAGAGGCAGTATGGTTTTAACTTGACTACCTTTTTAAGAAGTCTTTTTGTGTGATTAAACTGTGGAGGACCCAGGATGCCAAAGGATAAAGAAAAACAGGTGAAAAATGAGGAACTTTAACCATAACAAGAATTATTCCATGAGGCAGGTTAGTACCAAAACCCTAAAGTAAGAGCCCGCTAACTACCTGGCAAAGACCGATGGACTGGACACAGGCTAATTACACGAGCTAATAAGGAACTGGTGATCTCTATCAGACACTAACAAGAGAGAAAAAGAAGAAAGTAAAAACACATTCAACCATGTTTTCCTAACTTTAACCCAAAATACTGTTTTAAAAACCTTTTTTTCTTTAATTTTCACTTGTAACACCAGTTTTTCAGTTTTTTAATCCTCCCAAAGACGCCAGTTTGAGATTTTTTGACTGGCACGTCTCACTTAAACATCCATGCCTCTGTGCCACAGGGCTCTGCTGCATTAAAAACATATCAGTGAGTCTCAGTGTTTTACGGGGTGTTAAGATCCTCATTATCAACAGAAACTACTTTATTTTGACTCAGTCCCACATAAAGTGTCCCACTGTTGGAAAACTCCCCAGAGCAACAAACATGGATTAATCCACGGCTAAAAACAGTCACTGTTTATGATCTCATTCTCTCTCGTTGCTGTGATGTCTGCTGCCGGAGTGAGCAGCTGTTTTAGGAAGTGACTCGTTTTGTTTGAGAATTAAAACCTGCAGAAGAAACCTGCAGTTTTTAAGTTTCATTTTGAGAACCATGGGCTAAACTTTGCTCTTACGTGGGTACGAGCAAACTGTCTTAAATCTAAAGTTTAGGATTTGTTTACTCTTACTCTGCACCTCCATAACAATTATGTTCACATACAGCTAAACTTCATTCGTCTATATATTATACTTCCAGAGTTACATTAAAAACATTTTGGTAGTAAACAGATACATCCTCTGGAGATCCAGTGCGAGCTGGAGGGACTCACAGCACCCACAGCAAGCTCAGCTAAGATGCGGAGCAGGCTCTACCCTCCCCAGCTACAGCACAGGATGGTGGGGCTGAAATCTGTCCAGGAGATAAAGAGCTTCCTGGAGAGGCAACTAGTTATTGCTTTGTTACATAACAGCAGCTGTGCCTCAGGATGTAGAGCAGGTCCGTGGCTTGTTCCTGATCTCCTTGTCCAAGGTGCTGAATCCTGATCTGATGCTTCCATTGCTGTGTGCATAAATCAGTGAGTGCGATACATCCAGTCCATATATTGTCACAAAACGTGTGCGTGTATCAATACATGCACGCGCTTTATTTGGTAGAACATATGGTTTCATAGTTTATATTGGTCCATCTTGCCTCTCACCATTTAGCTCCCTGTGTTCACTCTCTCTGACACAGTGTCAAACAAGCTGCTGCTGTGGGGTAATTGGCCTAAGGGAATCATAAAGTGGGCAAAACTCAACTTCACAGAGGAAGTGGAACATGAAATTAAAAACCACTGATAACAGCACAGGAAATGTCGCACTGCTGGGTTTGTTTGGTTTGTTTGGCCTACACTGTACTGAAACGGCCTTTCTGAGGGATTTCTGTTCGATGTCTATTTCCTGACAAGGAACAATTTGTCATGGATCTATATGCAATGAAAATGAACACTCGAAGCTGAGGTAGCTGTGGATCAGGAAGTAGACCAGGTCAACCCCCAGCTTCTCAAAGTATCCTTGGGTGAGGATCCATCTGAGTGTGAATGTTAGACAAGGTGCTGAGGCACAGAAGAAAAGCGCTGCATGACTGTGTGACTGAGGCTTGTAGGAAAAAGTGCTTTGAAAGCTCAGATGTGCTATGTAAGCACCGGTACGTTTACTATGTTCATACTAGCTTTTGGGTTGGGTTTACCACAGCACTGAAAGACCCCTCCTGTAGTCCACCAGTGCACAAACATGCATGCTGCTGACCTACATCATCATCATCCTCTGACCCTGCTGTTGGCCCAGCGTTGAACAAACGCTCAACAAATTGGTTTTCTTCACCAAAAAGGTGAAGAGAGAATGAAGTCAGGTATTTTAAACATCTGACCCACGGACTCAATGACTGGACTCACTTAAAAAGATCATTTCATCAAGGGATCATTTCCAGTCACGAGTGCACAATAAACACACCTTTCTGTCTTTGTTTATTATTGAAACTACGCTGGTGGTAACATGACGGCGGATGCCCTTTTACTAACGCCGTGGTCATGACAGTCCGGGCTGCTAACCGAATCACTGTGGCTCATTTGTCTGAGGTGTTTTTGGGCTGACTCTGATAATCAGAGGCTTTATTATGTTTGCATTGAAACAAGTGAAGAAAGAATTTAATTGAAATGGATTTAATTGGGACTCTAATTTGTAAATAGCTAGAACAGCATCAGTGTGGGGCTGTCACTGCAATTGTCTCTGAATGTGCCTCAGCAGAAAAAAAGCAGCTCTTTTTCTAAGAAATTCTATTAATATTAAACTGATCTGTTAGACTAATCACACTCTGGCTTTAAACAGAGCCTGCTTTATGTTCATATTTGCCATTTATTTAGAGAGGAACAATAAGCCAATATTGCATGAAGAATATTGGGTTAGCTCGGTTAACAAGAATGGATGTTTCCAGAGAATATGGGCTTGGACAGAACACTGGACCAGCCATCGCTTATGAAGGAGGCCAGCCTGATTGTTCGTACCTTGGAAGCTGTCTAATCCTTTTCCTCAGTCTTCCAGATTGATACTGAACAGCAGAAGAAACTACCGTCACTCTTAGCATTTCCTATTTTGTTTAATTAAGGGCTTCGCACCAAATAGCACATCGTCTTTGTACATGACAAGCACTGGAAAGTTTAGACAATACAAACTGTGGTGGATGTTGGGTAACAGTGTGGAGCGCTGTTTGTATATTTGTGAGAACTGGCAGCAAAACTTTATTTTGAAATCTGTATTTTTTCTGAATACTAATTTTATAAATTCGATTAAAGAACCCAAACATCGTTTGTGTCCTGGGCTGTTGGATTTCAAAAAACATTTTGCTAGCATGGTAATGTGCTCCAAGAAGTAAAGTGTCCTTCTGACAGCGAAACCCAGGATTCAACCTTGATAAGCTCGAAAGTCGGCTTCAGACTGCAGGTCCTTGGTCTCCAAACCATTTCTCAGAAGCAGCTGATCATTCTGTGTTGCAAAAAGTTGTGGTGGGTAGAGAGAGAGAGTTGAACATCAGACACAGGCAGAACACAGGGCATCTGGCCATATTTTTCAAAACCTGCAGACCAAACACATTAAACTGTGGTTCAGACAGCTTAGGCAAAGGTGACGGATTTAAGGTAAACTGTATTAAGTCGTGTTATTTGTCAGAGAATTGCAACCAAAATGTTTGAAGAGGGACCAGCATCACAACGAGGTCGAGTTCAGTGATTCCAATTAGCTGTGGTGAAACCTTAGCAGTAACCGTCCCCCGTGTCTGCATCCACCTGTCAGTCGCTCTCATGGAGATGGATGAGATAGTGAGAAACCCTCTCCTGCAGAGTAGAGGTGACAACAGTACAGACTTTCTTTACTAGTACAGATACCTGGATTAAAAAAATACTCCAGTAAAAGTACGGAAGCAACTTTTTTACTCAAATAAAAATGAAAAAGTACAGACTCTGAAATGTACTCAAAGTAAAAAAGTAGCTACTTGAAGAAAAATTCTACTGACCCTTTTGGCACAAAGGGAACTGAATCTTGTGCCATATTAATATAATCATAAAATAATATTAGTGCACGAGAATACAAATACTATTCCAATCTAAACTGTGATTATCACCAGAGGATTTATTATGTAGGACACATACAGCACAAGAGAACTTAGAAAATAACAGTTTTCTGTAGCCTACGTTGTAGAGGGGGACTAATAGAAGCTGGAACTAATCTAAGCATCATTAAATACAAACTCATCTCAACCTAAATCTGACCATGAGCACCACAGCCACTGTGCACCAGTCTAACACAGAGCTTTACTGTGAATTCACCTCATTAATGCAAGCGGACCTGTTTGTCCTGCACAAAACTCCCCAGTATTTTCATGCAACATTTGAACAACACAGATTCAGTATAGTTGAGTCTGTTTCGCAGGACGTTATGCAACATGAAAATGCATAATTTGGAGCTTTGGAGCCAGCCTCACCCGGCCATTTCACTTTGCTGTCATAAGCCCCAGAGGTTGATGCTTGGTTGGGAGATGCTTCCCCTGAGGACTGATTCCATTCAAGAGAATAAGAGGGCTGCATTTTTTTCCAGTGTGAAGCCTGAATCACTCTGGGCAGGAGTGATTCAATGACAAAGCGTGTGTTCATGAGCATGTGAAGCAAACAATTTCTGAGCTCATCGATCTTTTTCTTCATCTATATTGTATTCCCTTTTATGGGCATGTTACACTTTTCTCTGTCAACAATTACACCAACACTTTATCTCATTATTTCCGGTTCAGTCTCATCAGAATCACCTGGTAAAAGCACATTTCTATCTTGACCAAAGAGCTGGCTGTCACTGGTGTTCCCTGAGCCACTCTACTAGAAGCGTAACAAAATTTCACAGGCAGTTTTTCCATTTAATTATAACACATTCATTGTTTTTGTGCACTGGACAGGACACAAACTCCCAGCTAAATGAGTGAGTCAACAGTGTGTTTTACTGTAGAAGTGACATCCCACTAACACGAGCTGACGCTGAACCTTGCAGCAATCAGTGAGTAAGCGGGCTGAGAAAAACAACAGGACATCATTCCCTGACAGTGCGACAGAAGTCAGCAAATGCTCCATTGTGATGTGAGCCCACAGCCCACGGCAACTCTTAGGTGCTAATTTGAAGAGATCAGAGCCTTGATAATCAGGGGCTGATGTGTCCTGATACTGCCTGCTGCCACACTGCAGAAATACACTGGGACTTACACACAGCTTTTTCATACTTAGCTTGTCACCCTCTTATTATTATTGGCCGTCACTGCTGTCCACATTTCTGTGCCACTCTGCTACATCTTAAGCTGGCGGTTTAAGATGTAGCAAATTCTAACAATCAGAATTTGCGTAAATGATTAATTTTCTCTTTCTCTCGAGTTTACAGAGGGAACCTTTCCAGCCCGTCCTCTTCTGCTGCAGACAGCACACAACAGTGACCTGGTTAATGTTTAATTACTTTAATGGCTCAGATAAGGTATCTCTTTGCAGACTGTGAAGAAGCACTGCAGAGGGGGGGCTGCTGTCCAGTGGGTACAGTATCACCAGACTTCATTTCACTGCAAAACAAGCTTTTTGTGGAACCCGGTCCGCTCTATTGACTGCTGCTGAGTTCCAGTCCAAAAACGCTTACCTGCAGGCAGAGTTTCCTACTATTAAGCAAGAGCAGTTGGCAGTGTACCTCTAATTTAAAACTTCCCACTCTTTTCAAGGGCAAAATGTGAATTTCCTTCAGTACTTCTTGGTTGATTTTTACATTGCAGCTTTTTTCTTTTCTTTCTTTCTTTATTTTGTGGGCATCGCTAAAAACGTTCCACCTGCTCCTGTCATGTTTGGTGCATCATCCAAGCAGCAACCTCTGTAACTCACAAACAAATGAAACACTGCAGTGCTGCAGTTCCTCTAATGTCCTCTTGAACGCAACTCTAAAAGCAAGTCAGTCCTCACAAATTCCAGGTTAAAATGTCCAACTTTGCAGGAAAAATAAATCAGTTTACTGTCCTGTGCACACATGGTTTTGTGTTCAGTTTCTACCTTCAGTAACTGTACAGAGATTTATTTTTATGTAACTCAGCTGATCACCTGATTGTAGCTGTGGTGATATCAGTCACTGGTTACTGAGCATCATTTACAGCTGATAATCTTGCACTTCTCTCTGACGTTTCTATAACATCTGTGATCAGCTGGCCATGACATCACCATGGGCGTAGTTGTATGCTGCTGATATTGTTCGATGTCATGATGTCAGAGTACCGTTTCCAAATTTCAAAACACAGTCCAGTTTTTCCCATCAGTGTTAAATCTTCTGAGAGGCTATTTGGGAACACGCATTATGACCTGCGGTTATTATTACTGCAGCGTCGAGGAATAAAAATACTTCACATTCCGACATCTTGAAACGTCCTCGCAGTCATCTGAGGCATGTCGGCACTGCTGCTAGATGTTTTGTTGCGTGTAATGTATGTGGGATTGAGTCAAAATAAGAGAAATGCACTCAACAGTGAAGCCTGTTGATAAGCACAGAGCTCAGGGGCACAGAGGAACACGACAGATCAGGCTTTGGATTCACACATGATTTGTTAACAGGATACATTTGTTGCTGGTAAGATCAAATTTTCTAAAGACTAAGATGAATCTCATTTTCCAATAAGCAATATAACTTTGAATCTTGGAGTGACATGATTTCCTTGTGCTGTGTGTGTGTGTGTGTGTGTGTGTGTGTGTGTGTGTGTGTGTGTGTGTGTGTGTGTTGGCACAAAGAGGTTTAAGTTTTCTGCTCAGAGACAAGAATGCACTGAATGAAAAACTCAAACCTTTTGATGTTTGCTTTGAGTTTGAATCTCTGTCCCTGTCACCAGTCAGGAAGAGCAGTTTGATATAGAAGTAGAGTAATTAATGAAATTCCCCGACAGAATTTCTAACATCTTTGTTTTGAAAGAAGCGACAAAGATTTTGATCAACATGAATTTTTGTCAGCAGCAGTGATCTTCACAGATGCTAAATGTAGGAATGGTTCCATCATTAACATATATTTGGGTCTGGGATGTAATGATGAACAATGATGAAAGTTAATTAAGAAACCAGCTACTGTCTGCTTTCCAAATCGTGCATACTGCATGCATATTAAGTCAACTTAAGGCCTTAAAGTAACTGCTGGGGAAAAAATAGCAGCAATTAAAGTCAACTTCTTGTTCTACATGAATGAACCTGTGTGCCCCGCATGAAGCAATGTTCAAATAGTGTGCTTGGGCATGCTGCAGGCATTGCAGGCTGCACTGGGACTACTTCACATCCCTATAGTTGATGCATTAAATGCTAATTCATTCTAATTCTGTCCCACTGGAACATGCATTGTGAGGGTAAAGCAATGTATGGAAATGATGTTTTTTCAAACTGTTACACAGATCCAAACTGCAGCAGTAAACTGGCTTCTGCAAAGACGCAATAAACCTGGTAAGTTCGAATAAACAGGGGATGTGAAACATTATTGGAATCTTAAACAAGCAGCTTGAATTGTAAAACGAGTGTTTGCATAACCTGAAGGGAGCAGATTTCAACGTTACCTGCTTCAGTCTGTTTCATTCCATGATCTCAGTGGAAATTTGACTTTTGTATGAAAGTGGAGAAAAACAACTTGCTGATCTGATCAAGGGCAGAACACTGTGTAAAAGCACCTCTTTAAGGGCATTTCTGCATCAATAGTCTGGATCAGCTCGGTTTGTAAACTTGTAGCTTTTTCCTGTGGTTTGGGTTCATTTCACACAGAGAAAAATCTGAGCTCCAACAAAATGTCTCATTACAAGCCACAGAAAGCAGGTGCTGGGTTGTGGACTATTGGAGAACATGGAGAATTTGCTTTGTGCATCAGGGGCGCTTTGCCACATCCCAGAATGCAAAGCATTCGTGGCTACCAGGAAAGTATCCAGCTCAAAATGGCAACATCTGGTGGTTGGGTCAGATTTAGGTCAGATCATGTTCACACCATAAATGAACCACAGTTTGTTCGGAGCTGGGCTGAGACCACGTCCTCTAACGGTGCCGTTGTTTTCGGTCCACACCAAAAGCACAAACGAACAACACCAAGGGGGAAATGAACTAGAGTTCAATATGAATCACAGCAGGTGTGAAAAGACCCTTAATAATGTTGGTGACACCAAACCAAAGACTCAACAGGTTGGAGAAAATTAGCAAAAAGAAGGAAAAACCACTCAGTACAGAACATAAAGGCAAAAGAATCTGAAACTGCTGAAAACAGAACTACTGGACCCATAAATGAACAACACAAACCAAAAAGTGGCTGAACTCAACAAAACTGTCTAACTGGTTAATTTGTGCTATTTAAAAATAATAATAATAACTCTATAAGCAAAAATACAAGCTGGAGCCAAGCATCATCCCTTGGCCATTTGCTAGTTTATGTAAGATCATCAGAAACGTGTGTGCTATTTGATTGTACCCTATTTTTTAGAAATACATAAACATAGTCCCGCTACTACCACCTGAGGAATATGGTGAGGAAAAGATCCGCTCTACATTTTAGTGCCACTCGGACCATCATTCATGCTTTTATTCCCTCTGGCATCAATCAGAGGGGGGAGGGGGGGAGTAAAGATAATGGTACTATTTTACTCACTAATAATAATAATAATAATAATAATAATAATAATAATAATAAGGAAAAAAGAGAGAGAACTTTCTGTTTCCTTTGTATTGTTCTCCAGCTCATTCAGCCAGACCAGAAACAACTGAAGGAGGAGTAAAACCCTGAGTCATAGACAGTAATGTGCAGATCAATACCAACAGGGGAGAGAGAGGACGTGTATTAGGGCCATCATCATCTCTTCTGAATCCCTTCTTTGGCATTTGTCTGTTTATATCCATTTCTTCCCCATAACCAAAGTCTGTTTACAGTGGAAGCAGGTTCAGGTATCCCACAGATATTTTCCCCTGCAATGTTGTCTAGTGTCTCCTGGGGGATCCCAAGGCAATCCCATACTAGAAGAGCCACATAATCTCTCCAGAAAATTCTCCCCTGGGGTCTTCTCCCAGTTGGACGTGCCTGGAAGACCTCATTCAGGGGGCATCCTGATTAGATGGCTAAACCCCTGCAGCTGCCTCCTTTCAACATGAAAGATCAGCACTCAAACCATCTCCAAGGCTTAGGCCCATCCAATGAGGGAAAGTGGTCGCTTGACTGGTAAATCTAAAGCCTCTCCTCACAACAGTCCAGCCCAACACCTTCATGCCTCCTGACACTTCATCATCATGCTCCACCTTCCCATCAACAAAGATCCTATATATATAATCCCAAGATATTTCAATGCTTTGGCTTTGGGCATCAACCCAGAGGGAGCAATCCACCAAGCCATGTCACACGCAAACTGCTCCTTTGCATGAAATCTAGTCTTTAATGTGGTGCTGAATCCAATGGCCAGCAGACAACTATTCACCGAGCAGCATAAAATGTTTTGTACAACAAAGATTCTGCATATTTTCACTGGGCATCAGAGATATTTCTGTTTAGTGGAAGAGATAGAAAATGAGAGCAAAATACAACATAACTGTGCTCAGGTTTAACTGTGATTGCACTGAACATGATCTTTGGAGTTAAACTTCTCACATTACAGACTTATATTTAAGGAGAGACTGACGCCAGTATTAATCTCAGAAAGCATGCCACTCTGATTTATTTTATTTTACAAGTCTGTGAAAAAGTTTCTCACCAATTAAATCACTTTGTACCAATCATATAAGACATGACAGCTCAGTGAAGAATCTAAATATCACAACTACCGACAGACAAGTGTAGACCTACAGCATCATGAGACAGTGAAAGTAATAAACATGAGACATCATATTTATCCCCTTGATGATTTATCATCTTTTTAACTCTAATGGATTTGGAAAACCTCGATTACACTCAGAGATATCACAAATCATCTTTTTTTCTTTTTTGCTGTAAGAGCATTTTGTTTGTTTTGTTCCACTTGTTTCTGATGGATTGTCAGTATCTTGATTGGCCTTACATGATTGTATATGTATGTGCAGTTAACAATGAACCGGGTTAGAAAACTATAAGGAACTCTTTGTGTCAGACCAGTATGCTTGAATGAAGACGTTGGCACACGTCAGGATTTGCTGCACTGCACACTAATTTATGCATCTTTGCTTTTAACAAAAACCTCTTCGTGCGATATTGATTGTAATCCTCTCAGGTAGCAGAGCCGGCTCACTATAAACACAGGAAGTTCTTTGTAAATTAGATGCAAATGTGGTGCTAATTCTATCTGAAGCACACCATATGCCACAACAAATGAACATCATATGGTAGCAGGTGCACTGAGATATTACGTGCAGATTGTCATTATGTTTACAAGAGCTGATGTTAGATGTGAAATGTTTTCCCTGCTTAATATGTAGCGAGACATGACTTATCACGTTTTAGAGTTTCTGTAGTTTGAAACTAACATTTAAATTAAATACTTTTAATTCAAGTTTGTTGGATTTTAGCCAACTGGATAATAATAAGGGAATCTCAACAACATGCACGTAGAGTTGCTGTAATCCTGCAGTTCATTGTTGACATGCACAGTTCACAGACGCACTGGAACGTACTCATAATATTAAAGAGATGAGTCAGTGCACATAGCATATATAATTTGTAAGGATTTGAGTGGTGGTGTTCAGCCATTGCTAGCAAAACATTAACATGTCAGTGGCTGTATTTACTTACTGTAAAAGATTTGTGTAAAGTTGATGTAAAAGAGCTGAAGATGAGCCGATTACACGGCAGTTGTCAGTTTTCCATTAGCAAGACAAAAGTTTTCTTTCCTCCTGGGAAAATAATTCATGAACTGGTCTCATATACTGTGAAGCTACACATGTACTGTACTCACCCACTGCTATCAATGTAACATTTACAAACACGTTCAGTATTTAAACACATAACTCAGCTTTTACAAGCATATATATGTTTAATTATGTTAATGTACACAGCATCCTCAGGCTCTGGTTTTCTTCCTCAGATATAGATGATCCAATCAAATGTGACAATACTAATGATTTAACCATTCCTCTTACACTTAGCACTATTTTTCCAGCTCTGACATCTAACATCAGTTTTTACTATGAAATAATCTAAAATTATAACAGCACAAAATGTGGTCAACTCAAAGGATTACAAATGAATATTTACAGCTGTAGCGTGTCACCCTCTTTTATCCACACCAATACATCTGTGTTCAAAGTCTGCTGGAGTGGCTTCTGTCCACACCAGAATGTGGCTGCTTCTCTCTATTATCTCAAGTCCAAAATACTGTGTATGGTTTCTTTTGAGATGCAGTGAGCAGGAATGTTGCATAGCTGTAATTTAACATAAACCTATCGAGAATTCTTCAGGAGTTAGTGAAGTGGTTGACAATCTGAATGTTTCTAGCATTTCCTGAGTTTCCTGGCACTCGGAATTCTCAATATAGTTAATTGTAGTTTTTTGTAGCTTGTATTCAGACATTGTTGTTGCTTATTACCGAGATGAAAAAAATCAACCAAAGGCAGTTTCATCTATACTTTCACCAGATCAAGAGACAGTGAAAGACAGTTTCTGATTTGACGTTTGTGCTGTAGACTATTTCAAGATACAGCACTAAATCAGAGCGGCATATTTTTATCCCCACTAACGATAAAAAGTTATGTAGTACTAACAGGGGCATGTGCCCTGACAGAAGGTACTGGGAAATTAACTAATAATAATGTTTCATGGCTTTTGTTCACAAGAAGCAATCATGCTACCCTTGTAGTAGATTGTGGGCCAGATTTGCTGTGTTGTGTCAGTGCAAATGTTGGTATTTACAAAGAGCACAGTGACAAGATTGTGTGTAACAGGTAGGAACCTCTCAGTTACTGAAAGCATATATAATCAAGTGTACAAAATGATTTGCTAACATTTGTGCAACACAATCTATAGTTAATGACGCCAATAGTAACACAGAAAAATCTATGTATTATTTTTTTGAGCTTTTTATTGAAATGAAGTGACTGTAGCTTTGATTAGAAAACAACACAACCTTTGTGGATCACCTGTATACAAACGACTATTAGGGCAACATAAAGAAAAAAAAACATTTATTGATCATTTCAAGAAGAAAGACAAAATATGCAGATAACAGTTGTTGTTTCAAGACAAACTGCCACTGCTGCTATACCCTCTATATAAAGGGAGATGACTTAATGAAACAGACTGATAAGCCGTGATACAACATACTAGAGATGGCACGATACCACTTTTTTATGTCCGATACCGATACCGATATCATAAATTTGGATACCTGCCGATACCGATATGAATCCGATATAGTGTTTTTTAATCAACAAAACTGTTTTTTAAATATCTTGCTGCATTTTGTATAAGTTCATACTCAAGTTTAAAACAACAACTACACTAAAGCTATTCTGTTATACCTGTATGCAAAAAAAATGTTTCATAGTTCAGCAATACTGATCAATCTAATAAACTCAAACCTACACCTGGTGCAGAACGCTGCCGCTCGCCTGTTGACCGGTTCAAAAAAAAGAGCCCACATCACTCCGGTTCTCTGCTCTCTTCACTGGCTCCCAGTTGCCTTTAGGATTGATTTTAAAATCTTACTGCTGGCTTTTAAGGTTTTAAATGGCACTGCACCTTCTTACCTGTCAGAACTCCTTAGTACTTATCGCCCCAGGAGATCTTTGAGGTCAGCCGACCTGATGCTTTTAGATGTTCCCAGGTATAAATTAAAGACAAAGGGAGAGAGGGCGTTTGCTGTGGCTGCACCCAGACTGTGGAACAGCTTACCTCCTCACGTCAGACTCTCCAAAAGCCTAGAAACTTTTAAAACCGCTCTTAAAACTCACCTCTTTTCATTGGCTTTTAGAAAGGTTTAATCTATTTGTTTTATTTATTTTTATTTTATTTTTATCAGCGAGGTGTTACTACGAAATTGTGTTCTATTGTATTTTTATCTGTATTTACTGTACAGCACTTTGGTCAGCCTTGGTTGTTTTTAAATGTGCTCTATAAATAAACTTGACTTGACTTGACTTGACTTGACCATCCTCCCTATTCTGGTATTTTAAAGAGTAATTAGCGTAAATATTAAGCAACCTAACTAATAGGGTTCCAACTCCCAGCAACAACAAAAATAAATAAATAAAAAATAGGGAACCACCCCTCACGCTCCACCTCATGATGCTTAATCGGTGTAATCAACCTTAATTTGATGCAGTGTGAAAAAAAAATGCACAGAAATCAATTATTTTTCAAGAAATATTAAATAGATTCAACATCTTTCTTCAACAAAATTGCAGACTGCACAGATGGTACCTTCCCAAAGGAAAAAGTACTATAGCTTACTAGGGTATATATATTAGACTTAGGGCTGCTCGATTATGGCAAAAATGATAATCACGATTATTTTCACTGAAATTGAGATCTCGATTATTTGACGATATTTATTTAACAATAACAATGTGTTGAATAATGACTTTAAAAAATAATTTAAAATAGTGTGCAAATACTGATAACAGTGCAAATGTTTGCAATATAAGAAATAAATGAAAAATGTAAACATCTATGTTTAGTGAACTTTGCAGTGTTGCTCTGTGGTGCAGCTACGACACTGTAGCAAAGTTTACACACTGTGTCTGCTTGATCCACGTCTGACTGAACCCATAATGTTTCCACACCACTGAAGTTTTTTTACCTCTCTTTTCAACCAGCGGCAGTCACTCTCCTCTCCAAATAACTTCTGCTTAGCTTTCCGAGCTTCCCTCGGGTCCTCGTAATCAGCGGTCCCCAACCCCCGGGCCTCGGACCGGTCCGTGAGTTGTTTGGTACTGGGCCGCGAGCGTTGAGGCTCAGGTGTGAAATGTCTGGTTTTCAGGGTTTTTATCGGTTTTCAGCGTTATTTTGTTATCGTTTTGATCGTTTACTCGGTTTTCCTGGGTCTTTTCACGTGTGTTATGAGTAAATTTTCTTTTTTTCGGTACCGGTACTAGTTTTATTTTGTTGTATTTATCCGCGACACCTTAAAGGCCGGTCCGTGAAAATATTGTCGGGCATAAACCGGTCCGTGGCACAAAAAAGGTTGGAGACCGCTGCTCTTAATTGTTGTGACACGTGTTCGAAATGCAGAGAGGTGCGCTCGATTTGCCACACGGAGCAGCGCGAGAGTAAAGCACGAGGGAGGGGCTAATAATCGGCTCAGTCATTTTTAATGATCGATGAAAGCCCAGATCGTAATCGAGATTAAAATTCGATTAATTGAGCAGCCCTAATTAGACTTAATAGTCACTATATACAGTAATGGACTTCTATTCATTTTACATCAAATTAAAACTTTGGATGTCAGATAATTATTTATTAAAAGCTCGACATTTTAAATGAGAATAAGAAAGAAAAGTATGTCTTTGTGCCCCCTTTACCTGTTAATGCCCTATCGGCCCCCCTGGCTAAACTTTGCTAGATCCGCCCCTGCACAGTTACCAGCCGTCAGCTACGTAGAAAAAGATCCTCGAGTAGAAAGTAATATTAAATAAATTCTAACAACAGCTTATCAAGCTTAAACGTGCTGCTGTTGTTCAGCTGCTGGTTTCCTCTTTCTGGTGCAAAGTGGGCCAAAAACAAACAAGAGAGACGGACTCGACAGAAAAGCCGATCAGCTGATCGTTAAGTAGTTTCATGATTGAAGTAGCAGCAAGAAGAGGCAGTCGCTTGTTAAGCTTAACGCAGGAATGCTTTACAAACATTCAGAGATGGACTTACACACTTGCTTTACTTCTCTCGGGATAACTTTGTCGGAGATGAAATGCTGGATTGCTAGCAAAGCTCCAAATGCTATCCAGACCACCGACAGGTCCCGCATGCCACAGCCGCTCTATCACGTGATGCATACTGCTCCGACGTGCTAACGTTCTGAGGTGAGTTACAGCGTGTTGCAAGTTTTGTGAGGTGCTTTCGTGATATTTAATGGATCAGATTACATTTTTTATTTTTCTCCGATATCCGATCCAGTAATTTAGGTCAGTATCGGACCGATACCGATACGTAATATCGGATCGGTCCATCTCTACAACATACATCCTCTTTATTGCACCAGTCTAACCATCGATAACCTTGCATCTGTCCATTACCAACCATTTCATTTTGCATAAATTCACTCTTCCATGTTTTTGTGTTTTTCAGTCTCACTAGATGCAGCTTTCTGCACCATGTTTCTGTCGTCCTTATATTTATCACCACACTGTAAATCGTCCCTCGTTACTAAAACTGATTCTAAAGTACAATTTCACTAGCTCAGAGGGTACCGTGGCAGTTTGTCTTGAAACAACAACTGTAATGTCAAAATTTTCTTAAAATACAATTTAGACTTTATTCTCAATATTTTCACTTTATTCTCAAGATGATTAATAATATATATTTTATTTATACTCAGTCACATCTGTAAATATATATATATATGTATATATATATATATATATATATATATATGTATATATATATATATATATATATATATATATATATATAGTTTGGCCATAACGAACACCCTGTTCGAACATAAGAGTGTTCATAAGTGCACGTGGCACCAGGACGCTCTAGGCCGTAGGTCGATGATCGATTTTGTAATCGTATCACCAGACCTGCGACCATATGTTCTGGACACTCGGGTAAAGAGAGGGGCTGAGCTGTCAACTGATCACCACCTGGTGGTGAGTTGGATCAGGTGGCGGGGGAGGACGCTGGACAGACCTGGTGCACCTAAACGCGTAGTGAGGGTGTGCTGGGAACGTCTAGCAGAGGCCCCAGTCCGCGAGATCTTCAACGCACACCTCCGGCAGAGCTTCAACAGCATTCCGAGGGAGACTGGGGACATTGAGTCCGAATGGACCATGTTCAGCGTCTCCATTGCCGAAGCTGCTGCATTGAGCTGCGGCCGCAAGGTGGTTGGTGCCTGCCGTGGTGGTAATCCCCGAACCAAATGGTGGACACCAGAGGTGAAGGGAGCCACCAGGCTGAAGAAGGAGGCCTATCGGGCTTGGTTAGCCTGTGGGACTCCGGAGGCAGCCGACAGGTATTGACAGGCCAAGCGGAATGCGGCTCGGGCAGTGGCTGAAGCAAAAACTCGGGTGTGGGAGGAGTTCGGAGAGGCCATGGAAAAAGACTTTCGGACTGCCTCGAAGAGATTCTGGCAAACCGTCAGGCGTCTCAGGAGGGGAAAGCGGTGCTCTACCTGCGCTGTGTATAGTGCTGGCGGAGCGCTGTTGACGTCGACTGAGAAAATTGTCGGGCGGTGGAAGGAATACTTCGAGGACCTCCTTAATCCCACTGAAACGTCTTCCGAGGAGGAAGCAGAGTCTGGGGATGAGGGGTATGACCCGCCAATTTCCGGGGGCGAGGTCACTGAGGCAGTTAAACAACTCCTTGGTGGCAGAGCCCCTGGTGTTGATGAGGTCCGCCCCGAGTTCCTGAAGGCTCTGGACGTTGTAGGGCTGTCTTGGTTGACACGTCTCTGCAATGTTGCGTGGAGATCAGGGGCAGTGCCTGTGGACTGGCAGACCGGGGTGGTGGTCCCCATCTTTAAGAAGGGGGACCGGAGGGTGTGTTCCAACTACAGGGGGATCACACTCCTCAGCCTCCCTGGGAAAGTCTATGCCAGGGTGCTGGAGAGGAGAGTTCGTCCGCTAGTCGAACCTCGGATACAGGAGGAACAATGCGG
This sequence comes from Simochromis diagramma, assembly GCF_900408965.1. Taxonomy (NCBI): domain Eukaryota; kingdom Metazoa; phylum Chordata; class Actinopteri; order Cichliformes; family Cichlidae; genus Simochromis; species Simochromis diagramma. The sequence continues at coordinate 990,520 of NW_024386764.1, read as the reverse complement.
TTTTCGTCCTGGTCGCGGAACACTGGACCAGCTCTTTATCCTCTCCGAGGATACTTGAGGGTGCATGGGAGTTTGCCCAACCAGTCTACATGTGTTTTGTGGACCTGGAGAAGGCATTCGACCGTGTCCCTCGGGGTGTCCTGTGGGAGGTGTTGCGGGAGTATGGGGTGTCTGGCCCATTGCTACGGGCCATTCAATCCCTATACAACCGTTGCAAGAGCTTGGTTCGCATTGCCGGCAATAAGTCGGACTCGTTCCCGGTGGGTGATGGGCTCCGCCAGGGCTGCCCTTTGTCTCCGGTTCTGTTCATAATTTTTATGGACAGGATTTCTAGGCGCAGCCAAGTGGCGGAGGGCTTTCGCTTTGGTGGCCTCAGAATCTCATCTCTGATTTTTGCGGATGATGTGGTTCTGTTGGCTTCATCGGGTGAGGGCCTCCAGCTCGCACTGGAGCGGTTCGCAGCCGAGTGTGACGCAGCGGGAATGAGGATCAGCACCTCCAAATCTGAGGCCATGGTTCTCAGCCGGAAAAGGGTGGAGTGCCCACTCCGGGTCGGGGATGAGTTCCTGCCCCAAGTGGAGGAGTTCAAGTATCTCGGGGTCTTGTTCGCGAGTGATGGGAGAAGGGAGCCGGAGATCGACAGACGGATTGGGGCTGCGGCTGCAGTAATGCGGACGCTGCACCGGTCAGTCGTGGTGAAGAGGGAGCTGAGTGTAAAAGCGAAGCTCTCAATTTACCGGTCGATCTACGTCCCTACCCTCACCTATGGCCACGAGCTGTGGGTAGTGACCGAAAGAACGAGATCGCGGATACAAGCGGCGGAAATGAGCTTCCTCCGAAGGGTGGCTGGCCTCTCCCTTAGAGATAGGGTGAGAAGTTCGGCCATCCGGGAGGGGCTCAGAGTAGAGCAGCTGCTGCTCCACATCGAAAGGAGCCAGCTGAGGTGGTTCGGGCATCTGGTAAGGATGCCCCCTGGGCGCCTCCTGGGCGAGGTGTTCCAGGCATGTCCCACCGGGAGGAGGCCCCGGGGCAGACCCAGGACACGCTGGAGAGATTATATCTCTCGGCTGGCCTGGGAACGCCTTGGTATTCCCCCGGACAAGCTGGAGGAGGTGGCTGGGGAGAGGGAGGTCTGGACCTCTTTGCTTAGGCTGCTACCCCCGCGACCCGACCTCGGATAAGCGGATGAAGATGGATGGATGGATGGACAATACTCGTATTGATATTGAACCGTTCGATACAGTGCTTTCGGTTCAGTACGCATATGTATCGAACAATACAAAAATTTTTATTTATTTTATCAACTTTTCTTCTGATGATGCTGTCTGTGTTGAGTACGGAGCACCGGAGGGGACATGGGAGAAAAAAATTAAGACGGCAAAAGTTTTGCGAGATCTCGCAAAAGTTGAATTCCAACAATGGCGGCAGCTACTTAGCTGTAATATTACTCTTTCTGTGTCACAAAATACACTTTTAAGATATTTTGAGGCGTGAATGTAGTTGTGTAAACGTCAGATATCTGCTCGGTTTACAAGACATCACATATTTGCAAAAGTGCTCCGACGTTTTCGGAGATGTATGAAACTTTTAGGCTGCACTGTCGAGTGCAGATCTGAGCGCAGCACAAGCTAGCAAGACAGGCCACCTTCCTTCCGCTTAGCGTACAGCCTCAGGGTGCTGGACTTGGGGTGAAACCCTCCATGCATGGTAAGGCTTTCTTGTCTTTATGTCAGTGGCTTCTATTTCCTCCTTTGGCCAAGTATACTGAGAGTATACCCCAGAAGAAGCGTACAGTATAGCTTTTATTTTGGAAAGAGCCATTTCTCTGTAATAAACTCTCTTTTCCAAAGATGAGTGATTTGTCGATCAGATTTATTTTTTTATTACTTTGTTGTTTCAGCAACATTACATTTAAAAATTGTTCTTTTGAGTTAAAATATATATTTATAATTTTAATAAATGACAAATTAAAAAGGCATGAACATTTTTTTGTATCGAAAAAATAACGAACCGTGACACCAAAGTACCGAACCAAACCGTGGATTTTGTGTATCGTTGCACCCCTAATATAGACACACACATACATACGTGCAAATCTCCGTTAGCAAGTTAACGCGGATTTTAAAAAACAAATGTTAAAAAAAAAAAAAGGAGACAGACAACCATTCATACCTACGTGCAATTTAGAGTCACCAATTAACCAAACCCCATTACCTGCATGTCTTTGGACTGTGGGAGGGAGCTGCAGTCAAAAGACACAAACACAGGGAGACACTCCACACAGAAAGTCCCTGTCCAGATGGTGGAGTCAAACTCAGGACCTTCATGCTGTGAAGCAACGGTGCTAACCACCACACCGCTGTGCTGCCCATCTAAAAGGAACCTGTGTGACAAATGCGATTATTTTTACAAGAACAAGCACGACACAACATTCAGGCTAATATTTAGCAAAATTACTTAAAGCTTTGCAGGAGCTTTTTAAATCATTCTGTTCTAGATTTGTGGACATTGAATGTGTCTGTTTTTCACACTAGCACTGTAAGGTAATAAATAGCAGATTAATGGTAAAATGTTTTATGCATGTTTGTTATAAGAAATCCAAACACAATAGAAGTGTACACTTCACCTAAAACCAGATTATGCATTTCTCCTCAAGGGGCCGAGCCTCAGGTTGTGTTCTCTGTGCTCTCTTCCACAAATATAATAAATTCTTAGTGCATAAGAACTGCAATAATCAGGAGCAGTGCAGTGTTTGTTAAATGCATGGAAAAGCTTACATTTTCTTTAGCTTAGAAAAGAAATATCAATTTATGTGTGTAAAACACAAGCAAATCTAATATATGCGTATGTGTATGTACAGTATGAATGCTATAGAGGCCCAGTGTTGAATGCCTCTCCATCCTCCCCCGGGCAGTTGTACAAATCCTAAAACAAGCCACCAGATGGTCACCCCCAGGATACAGCTACTGAGGGGATGTACACTGGGAAAAGCAGCTAATATTAGACATATTAGAGCATTTCTCAAGGTACTTCCACTGACAGATGGCATGAGAGCATCTTTGACTCACAGCACAATGTGAGTGAAATCTAACCAAGCGCAGCACTATGAAAACTCTAGCACTCTATATTTAAGGCTAAACATAGTCCGAGCCCTCTGAAAGCATTCTAGACGTAAGAGTAATTTTTCTTTCAAGATATTTTGACAGTGGGCCCAGCAGACAGCAGACTGTGCTGGTTGCTGCCAAAGTCTAACTACGAGGTCGGAGACAACGCGTTCTCATCCCAGGGTGACACACAATGCCATTTTGTCAGATGCCGCCTGCGTCTCACCATTACGCACAACGTGTCTTTACACGTGTATATCTTGACGCACTGGCTGCTGTGAGGTAACAGCCTCATTTTAGAGGGCTGAAAAGTCTTTGAAGGGTGGCGTGAGTGTCAGGCTGACCATCCAGAAGATGGTCACATCTGAAACAATCTAGGGGGGATTGCTCCATAGACCGCCAGGTGTGCTCCACACTACCACGGTCATTGACACTACCACCAGACAACACGTGCTTTAGCTAAGACGAAACCTTGTTTTCACCCGTTTTCAATGAGACAAGGCAAAACTTCACAAAGGCATCCATCCAAAGAGCAGCAGGACTTTTAGCAGCCATAAAAAATGATGTAGCACAGACAGGGGCATGTACGCTGACAGATGTTGGGAAGTTAAGTAAGAATAATTGTTTTGTGGCTTTTGTTCACAAGAAGTAATCAAGTTACTATTAACAAAAAGGGTTGTAATCAGTAACTGTAAGTAAAAACTGAGTATAAATAGGACTGCCCTGTCCTGCCTGAGCCATGGCTGATTTCTGTTGTATGTTCCAGGAGCATCCAAGCGTGACTTGTACAGCAGCCCACCTTTTTGTTTACTGTTGTCCTGTGCAGACCACCCTGAGCAGAAGACAATCTGCTCAGCGTGGAGCGCTAATCTCTGTGGAAATGCAGCTGTTAGCAGCATGCGGCACATATCGCAACCATCACAGTGTCACGGTAATCTCTGTGGGGTCACTGGCAGCAGGAAATCAAGCTTAATTCCCTTGAACTGAGTGTGGGATGCTCAGTTTGAATAGAAATGTGTGTTTCTGCAGAACAGAGGTTCAGTGTGGGAGTTAATTATACTGACTGTGTCCTGAGCTGGGACACTGCTGACCCCAGAGCTATTAGAACAGAAAAGCCAGGATTATGTGGAAGTTAAACACAAACGTTGGTACAGATATTTTCCTTCATAAAGGAGCCCATGAAGTTTGAGCTTTGACAGTAAAGACTTCTTTTATTAATTAAACAGAAAAATAATTCACTTAGCAGTTTCTGTGTATACTGGTTTCACTACTAACCTGCATTTATATGTGTAGAAAAACTTCAAAAGGAAATCCATCAGCTGTTAATGTAGACCAGCGGTCTCCAACCTTTTTTGCTCCACGGACCGGTTTATGCCCGACAATATTTTCACGGACCGGCCTTTAAGGTGTCGCGGATAAATACAACAAAATAAAACTAGTACCGGTACCGAAAAAAAAGAAGATTTATTCATAACACACGTGAAAAGACCCAGGAAAACCGAGTTAAGGATAAAAACGATAACAAAATAACGCTGAAAACCGATAAAAACCCTGAAAACCAGACATTTCACACCTGAGCCTCAACTCTCGCGGCCCGGTACCAAACGACTCACGGACCGGTCCGAGGCCCGGGGGTTGGGGACCGCTGATGTAGAGGTAGGTAAACATTTTACAAACTGCTCAGTTTGTTCTAATTTGTTATTTATTTATTACCTGTAAATGAATAAATGTCACTGCCTAGTTTTCAGTTGTAGCCTTTTTATAGCAGCTGTATTTGTAGCATGTGCAGTTTTATCCATGGCTCAGCTGTAGTTCAGCGTCCTCGTAATCCCACGTGGCGTTAATGTGAGTCACGGCATGACGCAACAATACAAGGACCCTGAAAATGAAGCAAGTGAATAGAGTTCAGTTATTGTTTGTTTGTTTTTGTTTTTTTACTGTTACATATTTAAATATATCAATATCTTATCATTTACTGCCCTCACTATGCGTCATATGGAGTGTACAGACAGCACAGGTATGTTGAGCCTAACGTCAAACGTTTCACTGTGACAGGTCGTCCTTTTCCTTTGATCACTTATTCTGAACACGTGCAGTAAAGCTGGTGTGGACCAGATCATGTTCAGGGTTTCCCTGTGATAATGTCTCTGACTAGAATAGGCAGCGCTCGGCTGATTGATTTTGTGTAGAAAAGGAGTGAAATGATGTGTCAGCCACCCCTCATTATGTGAGTGCACACAGAGCTTGAAGCAGAAAGCCCGAGTTAGCATAGAAACTTAATAACTATTGTTGTGATACCCATTATCTCTGATGGGGTTCCAGGTTCTGTCAAGTCAGGTAAGAGATGCGATGGTGAACTTGTGCAGTGCACTTCCCTGGTCTTCTTGTGCAACGGTGGACAAACAAATAAAGACATTAATGGGTCTGTGATAATGAAATTAGACCCATTTTAAGAGAATAACTCCACACAAATTGGACACCAGTGCATATTTCATACAAACAGCTCATTAATGATCTGTTCAGTTTGACAGGGCATTTCCTCTCCACAGCAGCACAAACCACGAGGTTAATGAAACTAAGAAAAATGAAATTAATAATAATCTTTTAATTTTTTTCATCTTTCACTTTAACATGTTTAATCAGTCAACTTTAATTCAGTCCAATAAAAGTTCAATATCAGTTTTGTTCATATTGAACCAACTGACAAGAACAGTCAGCTCAGGGTGCTGGACAGCTAACAGATGGACAGGTGAGTTACACGATGCTGCCAAAAGTATTCGCTCATCTGCCTTTCATAACTTTCATAACGACCGATTCTTAATCCAAACGGTTTAGTATAATGTCAGTCCGTCTTGTCAGGGAAGGCTTTCCACAGGGTTTAGGAATGTGTTCATGGGAATGTTTGGCCCTTTTCTGGAATGAACTCTCAGCACTCTTTCACGAATGTTGGTAGAAGCATTCGTCATAGGTGCTTGATTTATACACCTGCGGTCATGGAAGTGGCTGGAAAATCTGCATTCAATGATTTGGATGGATGAGTGAATACTTTTGGCAATGCAGTGTAAAAAAACATAAATACAAAAGTCCTGATCCTTAGTTTGTGCTCGCAGAGTAAGTCTGCATTTCCAGTTGGATCTTTAGGTCCTTGGCTGTAGCCCTGATGTGCTGCTGCTTTTCATTTTGATTGGAAGTCCCATCAGGATAACAGCCTAATCAGTTATTCGTCTTTCAGCCATAATTTTAACAGATTTATTTCAGGAAACTGCAACTGCCATAACAAGCATGGATTCTACAGACTGATACTCTCTGGAACCCAATTATAGTTCAGTCATAACTGTTTGCAGCATCCTTCATGCAGTGGAAGACTTGATGTGGTTTTGATCATGATTAGCTGCAGTTCACCACCAGCATCCTGTTTGCCCCTTTGTGTCCCTTTGAAGTCTAATTTCTTTGACAACAGCGTCTATAAAAGTCATCAATGCAATGTTTACGCTGAATGACATGTTGAAGCAACACTGTGGGAATCTGCTTCTGACACTACAGTGGGACTGCTGGTAGCGGTCCTTATCCGTTCCCGGTAGTTACCGACCTCCCTGGTCATTACAGACCTTTTTTTTCTCTACCTGCCTAATGGTAACTCTGAATATTACCCATAATGCTTTTCTTCCCTTTTGCTTTGTTTGGGGGGGTTTGGGAGCTGTTCAACCTGTCGCACAACAAACAAGCTTAATGAACTTGAACTTACAATATTTGTTTAGAAAGTGCTTTTCATAGACAAACTAATAAAAATAGGAATGTTCAAGAATTTGTACAGTGTGGAAAGCATCAGTGTGATCAGTGTGGGCCTGAGGGTCTGAGGAGAGTCTTCTGTCTCATTACAGATAATATTTTATTTACTGGAAGAAGTAATACTAATACATATAACTGTATGTATTTAATGTATACATTTAAAGAGGCATATGTTTGATTTGAAATAATGTTAATTTCACTTTTGGGGTTTTTGTCTGTTACTCGCTCGTGTATTAGTGGGTTTAGTTTTCACAAGCATTTTTAAACAAAGGTGAACCAAACAGGTGAAGAGCTGTGAAGTGTTAAGAGTTTCATACACAGAAGCATAAAAGTTTATTCAATAGTGAAATCAAATAGTGAAGTCCATAATTAAATATAGTAAATTCCATGATCAGTTCAGTGGTCAGTGCTCCATAATTTTAATAACATTGCACGTCGTTCAGGTTTTTTCTTTTGTCTTTGCATCACCGGATCACATCTGTTGATATTAATTTTCCATCCACACCTCCTCACTGTGATGTTTAAGTTTCTGTGCTCAGAGTTGTTCTAGGCATTGTCAGAAATCATAAACCCTAATAGCTTAAGCTAAGTCAGGAGCTCTCTGAGAACCAGTAAAAATACATTTAGAGCCATAAATATTTGGGCAGTTACACAATTCTTGTACTTTTGCCTCTGTAGACTCCACACTGGACTTTAAATCAAACACTAAAAAGATGCAATACAAGTGCAGACTTTCATCTTTAATTCATGGGCTGTAATAATGCCTTGCATTAGCCGATTATGAACTACAGCCACTTCTTTATGTATTCCCCCAGATGACACTGTCTGTCTGACCTGTGTGTAGCCCAGCAGCAGCAGTGTGAGTTATCTGCAAGAGATTCAGGGCAGATTCATCGAGTGAGGAAAATAGTGAATAACATAGTCAATAAGGGGTAAGATGGATGCATTATTGAGGATCTTTAGCTCCTCATTAGAAACTGTGCATCTCAATTTGATAATATTTTTTATACATGAGAAACAGGTGCTAAAGATCTGCTTTATATGAGTGTCAAAGAACAGGAGTGATAGAAGACCCCTGATGCATACTGACAGCACAGTCCCCCAGAGCAACGGTTCAAAACTCCATTCAGTTTGTGGACAATGTACAAGTCAGTTAGATGCTCAGAAAATTATACCAATAAAACCAAATAAGAAAGAACGAAAGGAAGAAAGAATGCTTACATAAAGCACACGGTGATGTCTTTAAAAAACAAGCATGCCATTTCAATATGATATATGTTAAGATGTCATAATTTGGCATAATTACAATTAACGTGGCACACAGTATAGAGGAACTCTAAATGCACAAAGTCTTTGCAAAGCTTTGCCATCTTCCCCTTTTGCAAGGTCATCCAGTTGGCATAACTGGACCCTTCAGCACGCTGCTTCTGGCCCCAAGCTGCATGTTGGACATCGCTGCCAGCATACAGCTTGATGCTGATTAGCATCTGCCCAGTTTTGAAACTTTAAGTGTGGTCGTGCTGATGAACAAGAAGTGTTGGAAGTATAGCTCATTCTGTATAATTTGAATGAACTTCATGTGTGTTTGTTGTCTCGTGTTATGACGGGCAAATTCATTTGTCTTTCCTGCATTTTGTGGCAAAAAAAAATTCATAGCATGAACAAAATGAAGACACATAATATTTTAACTATCAATGTGGGTTAGGCTGCTGATAAAAATGTGAGTCAAGGTCACAGGACCTTTTGTATATGAGAGGCAGCAGCAGCAGTGTAATGGGGCTGAGTGTCTCTGCAGTGCTAACCCAGTATCTCCGCTGGTTGGGTCCTCTGGGAATACTGGTTTTCAAAGCTGTGAAATATAAATCTGCCAGAGCCCAAATCTGAACTACGCTTTAGTCTCAGCCACTCACGTCTGAGGCTTTCGGTGCTCTGTCTCTGCACTGCAGATGAAAGGATACCCTACTGATAATAATCTTTTTATAGTTTGAAACAAATTTGATCCTCACAACGGTGTCTCCTTGAAAGTGCATCTCCTGAGTAAATATCAGTTATCATCAGAGTCAAATCAGTCCTGAAAAATCTGTTATCAAGCACAACTTGCTCAAAATAATGATTCATGCAAAGTCCAGCTTACTGGCAGATCACTCAGTGATTATAAACACAAAATAAACCAAGTAGTTACACACTGGCTTTCAGCGCTCGGCAGTTAGCAGTAATTGGGTCATCCTTTAAATCACTATTCTTCAGAGTTGGTTGAGTCGCTGCACACTGTTTTTCAAGGACCTCTCTGTATTAGGTTGCATTTATTCCATGTATGTAAAATAAAAAAGTAGCCGTGTGACCCACTGGTTAGTCAGGAACTAGATTTGAAGCTTAAAGGTGAGCCTTTTCTCTGCCACCAGCTTTAACTTGACTGAGAAACCAAGCAACCCTAAATACTCATACAGTATCTGTAACATCCCAAGGTCGACATGCTGTAAAGCAAACACTCTAGTTTACTGTAAATGAAACTAAAATGTATGAACTTGCATCAAATGAGACTTAACACAAGTGACTGAGTCCATAAAGTCATCATGAAAGTCTCCCTCCCAGTTAGTATTACTGTGGTAGTATACAGTATGTATGTTTATGTACATATGTTTCACTTTTCTGCATAAAATGGAAATAATGATATTTCCAGATGTCAGAAAGAAAACCACTTTCAAACTGTAGATGTCCCAGGAACAAAACTGCTTTCTGCTATCAGGCAAAACAATCACCTGTAACCATCGATTCTTCCTGATGCTACTGTGTGTGCTACATGTAGACCAGCGCTGGTCTGGACACCAAATTATCAGGTTATCAAGGAGCGTATCTGAATATGTGCCAGTCTTCAGGCTTTGTTTCAAAACACATTATCATGACTAAGTAGCTTTGAAAGTGCACTCACTTAGCTCTGATTATCAGATGTGCTGGATTAACTGTTTGGATATATGAATTTATGGGCTGTCTCATTTGCAAAACACTATATATTTACCTGTATGTTGACCCAGTAATTCAGAGGGTTTTTCTTTAAAGAACTGGTGTATTTTTAAGTTCTTTTTCCTTTTCTCAAACTCTTTTCTTTTCCTTCGTCTTTTCTTCCGTTTCTCAAAAGGGCTTTTCTAAATTTGCTCAACAACTTTGTTTGTATTTACCCCAAAGCCATTGCCAGCACCACTGCCAGTGCGATTCAGAGACAGCAATCTGCCTTCCCTAGAACTTTACTTTGGAAAAGTCCTTGAACAGCAGGTAGGAGTATGTCACTGCCTATACACCATAAAGACGCCGGACGTACGGCTTCAAATGAGTGTCTAAAGTCCTGGTGGCCATGTGCTACCAAACGGCTTCTCCCAGATTCAGTGGGAGAATCATCCGAGGCGCATGGATATGTGGCCTGCTGTTGGTTTTTAGGTTTTGCAGACACATTTTGTAAAAAGTAATTTCAAACCAAGTTGAGAGGACGGCAAAAGAGTTCAAGGACGGCAATTTGACATCGATACACAGTGAGAAAAACATTTGAAGCCTGTATTTCTCCTTGTACCTGGAACGAGAGACCAAACCCTGTTTACTGTCATCTAACCAAACCAGTAACTCGCTCTGTGTTCGACCATTTAAGCCCACTTCAGACTCCCTTTGGTACATGTTTACAAGATCCATCATTTCCACTTTCTGTTCATCCTCTGGGTCAGCACCGCTCTAATGTACTCTGGTAGCATCAGGTCACACATTCCTGACTGTATAAAGTTAAGTAGGAGCCACTCCAGGTGTGACTGAATACTGGAAACCTTCGACACGAGCTGTTATTGAACCGGATCCATGCTCAGCCACTTCCTTTTCAGCTTCTTTCTAAAACAGATTTTACTGAACTGTCTTCTTCTTAATTTTGTTGATAAGTTTGCAAACCCACTAACATAGCAGGTAAGGTAAGTACAAATAGATACACAGGTATATAAAAACCTAAATAAATAAATACTGTTGTCGACCTCATTTCCATCTCTTTGTTTTGTAATTAAACTGGAGACATCAGGTTTCTCTCGTGTTGACTGAACTGGACTTCTTCTGACGCACAGAAATAATTTGTCCAATATTAATGCAATCAATACTAAAAGTGCAAAAAAGACTTTTTTTAATCAGTGCTCTCCTTTTCTCACCATGACAACCAGATTTTTAAAACATTTTCAAGTGCTTGTAAATGGATGTGCTGAAAATGTCTCACTCCTCAACACTTAACAATATTAAATAATTATAAACTCATCTCAAATCTGCCTTCCACTGGAAAATTACTGCCAGCTTCTAATCCGAACACCACCTCCTGTACTGTGTGGAATCATCTGAGTTCAGATTCCACCAAAACATCCTGATTGATTAGAAGGCGACGTGTTTGCCACAGTTAGTTCAGACTATGTAAGACTGGGATGTGCTGTTGCTTCTGATGATCATAACCCACAAACTGCACGAGTTCATCAAGGCTCGATTCTTAGGCCACTGATTTCCATCCTGTGCACACTGACTCTAGGTCAGGTTGGTAGCACTTTATAATACATCATGCAAGTTACACAGAGAGAAGTTGGTGAAATTATTTTTGTGCTAATGTTGGTTTTTTAAGTACATGTGAAAGTATTTAGACCAGAGAGTAAAGTTGTTGGTTAATAAGTTGCATTTATGAACTGTACAGTTGCTGTTGCATAAACACAGGTATCTGCTGAATTAGTGATAAGTAACATAGTAACATAATGGTAGTGTTTCACTCACCAGATCTGAAGCAAACATGTTTATTTCTGCTGCAAAGTGGAGTATTTGGACGTAGGACTTTATATGACTCACTGTTGAGACAAGCCTCGAGTGGGCATTAGAGGAACTGCAGTCTGTGGCATTTAGTTTTGTTTCATTTTTCAGCCCCACAGGTTGATGCTTGAAGAGGAGACATGCATTTGATTAAATCACATGAAATTAAATTCAGCTGATGTGTCTGAAGCACGACATCTCTGCCCCCAATAACAGAAATGATTGAGATCCATTAAGTGTCCTCTGTAAACAAGGCAGATAACACAAGGTCAGTGAGGGGAACACCTTGCATGGGTGTCAACAAGGAATACAACTTCTGTTAGCGTTAATTTTTACAGATGAAGCAGATGGAAGAGGTGAGGGAGAGGTGAGCGAGAGTTGGCCGGTGGCAGCTCGAGGTTGAGGTTGTGTAAGAGAAAACAAACTACAAAGAAGCAGTGAGAGCAGCAGCAGAGTGCAGACAGGCAGGAGCTTTCATCCTGAGTGCTTTCGGTTTTAAAAAAGCTGATACAATATATACACATGGGGTAAATGGGAGATATTCCCCAACCACGGAGGTAAACCGAATCACTAATTACACCAGCGAATGATGAATTATTAATAAACCAAGTAATTGTTTCGGCAAATAAGGGTTCTCCATGAGGAGAAATATTAACAACAGATAAAGTGAGGCATATCTGCAGTGCATCTATTGATTGCTCAAACAATGGTGCGCTACCTTTATAGAGGATATATGATGGCTTTAGAAATCTTAGATTCTGAATGAGCCCTTCAAGCTAAAATAATATTCAGTGAACTGTTTGACCATGCTTTACAGAACTCCCAAAAAGATGCTTATAGGTAGACTTGGTACTCTTTTGCCACCTTGTGCTTTCAGGTATTCAAACGTATTGCTTTGGTTAGTTGTGATGGCTGCTCCTGTTAGAAGGGGGCCTTTCCCCACTGGCTCATAGTGCTCAGAGAATAATTGGATCATTAGCATTCTCTCTCTCGTCTGTGGGTCTTTATAGGCTTTACATTACAATATAAATCACCTTGAAATGAACGTTGTTGGAAACTGGTGCTATAAAAGTATCATTCTAGGATAGGCACACAGTAAAAGTAAATAAAACTACAATTCTGACTTTTTCACTTAAAAGCACACTGCAAGGATGATGAAACAGGCATACTGCATGTGGCCTCGGGATTAATGAAACAACAGAGGAGCAGCAGATGCTGCCTGCAGCCCTCTCATGGTCTGGAGTGGTTACAGTTCTCTCCATGAAACTCAGCACAGCAGCAGTCTCGAGTTCCCAGGAGAGTGTCACATTAAGCAAATGTTTCTCTGGGTTCACACAGTTAGACGCAGCTCAGTGCTCTGCAAACAGGAAGGCTGAACAAGTCAATCCATTCACAGAGGGAATCCTGAAAAGTGGTACTTTAGTGTTGGTGATAAATAATAAAGGAGTGAGTCTTCAGTATCTAAGACTAACTGTAGTTTAGAGTGTCCAAACACAAGCCAAGCAGGTTTGGTTCCTAATCAGTTTTTCCTGAAGGTACTTTTTACTGTCTTAAGTAACCAATAGTGTGTTTGTGCCCAAAGCTAACTAGATACATTTTAGTGTCTTAACCTAAACAAGTAGTCTCAACCAATCCAAACTGACAAGAAAATGAATCATATAATTTGTATTTACTCACAGTACTGGTTATTTTCACAGGGCAGCAGTGAGGTGCAGTTTGCAGGTAGGACAAAATACCAGTTGCTGTTCTTTTAATGTAAGCTTATGCTTCCCAGGCAGTGGCTGTAACGGTAGACTGAGCTTTGTCACCTAAGTAAGGGGCAGTGAGAGGAGAGGTGAGCTTGTGCTTTGCTTTTAAAGCTGCAGTAGAAACTTTGTCACTGAAAAATGGAAGAAAATGGGAACAAGGTGTCAGCGGTACACTGCAAAATGTATCCTGGTACTTGGAGATGCTGAATCCATTTATCTGCACTGTTACTTTGACAGGCATGAGCCAGTGAAAATGTGTTGTTTGCATTAATAAAGGTCGAATTAATAAAGCCAAGATGAAGATCCCAAATTATGGTTTATTCAGTTTTCATTTTTCTCAAAGCTCTATGTTCTATATTGATCGGGGGGGGGGGGGGGGGGTCCCTTATGCTAGGAATTATGTGACGGAGTAACGGACCGCAGACAGCTGACATGGACGCATGCACGCACAACTGCAATTACACTCCACACTCTTCGTGCTGCGTTGTTGTCCCAGGCCACAGGGATGGACTGGGACAACAAAAAATCATCCAGGGCACTTTTACTAGAGACCGGCCCACCAGGTATTACAGGAAAAGCCATAAAGCCTTTGAATGAAAACAAACGTCGTTGTGACAGTGATGTACAGTCTTGTTGGTATATGTATGATTTCTATACATTTTACATCAGATAAAAACTTCGGTTGTAAGATTCAGATAATTATTTATTAAAAACTAGACGTTTGAAATGAGAATAAGAAAGTATTTCTTTGTGCCCCCCTCTCCCTGTTAATGCCCTACCTGCCCCCCCCCCCCCGGCAACACTTTGCTAGACCCGCCCCTGCACAGTTACCAGCTGTCAGCTGCTTAGAAAAGGATCCTGGTGTTATTTGTCTCTCAGAAACAGTTCATAACTTCAACTCATTCATGTCACCTAAAAGGTAAACCTGTTTCTCCATCACCTGTTCAGCTCTGATGATTCAGTAAGGACATCTCCTGGTTTCATCTTCATGTTTCCCTCTCACCACATATCCAAACTGATATCATGACCAGCAGCTTTACAGCTGTGGCTCCAGCAAACATCAGCTGATAGTAGAAAGTAATATCAAATAAATTCTAACAACAGCTGATCAAGCTTAAATGTGCTGCTGTTGTTTAGCGCGACATCCGCTGGTTTCCTCTTTCTGGCGCAAAGTGGGCGATAAACAAACAAGAGAGACGATCAGCTGATCACTGATCAGTTTCATGATTGAATGAGAGGAGAAGAGGCAGCTGTGCAGCGTAAAGACAGAATAAATCCAGCTTTGTGTCTTTTTCATTGTAGCTGAAGTCCGGGACAAACTGTGTTCCTTTTCACCTCAACACGAAACGCGTAATATTTTCTCTGAATACGAGACGATTACGTTTTTTACGGGACGGTTGGCAACTCTAATAACTAACCTTATGAATAAAGTTCACTATCAGTAACATCATAGCACCACCCAGCTGTATAGAAACTCCATCATGCTAGCTAGCACGCAGTACGAGTTATTGTAACTGACTGTAAAAAGTCAGCACAACGAAAATAAACTCCACCTTTAGTCATTTCCAACTTTTTAGTGACACATTACAAGGCGTGTGTTTAATATATAAAGTTCTTACACTCCCTTGCTCCACCCACCCACTAACGCAGTTCATAAGGCATAAAGAAAGCTCAGACCGGACCATCGGCTACAACCGAGGAGGACTGTTTATACCCCACAGAGGACAGCTTGGCAGAACGTTCTTTCTGTCCAGGGTGGCCATCTGTGGAACAGTCTTCCTCAACCCATTAGAGAATGCTCGACACTCAATTTGTTTAAGGCAAAGGTTAAAAACTGGTTATGGACAAATCAAGTGTGTGATCATGTATAAGTTGTATAGTTTTAATGTTTTATTTGGGAACAGAATGGTGTGTATGTGTAAGTTTGGTGATGGAGTTTTTATTATGAATGAATGATGAATTTTTATGAATTATTATGTCTATTTTTTATGTTTAAGGACAACAGATGGAAATTAGCCTTTGGCTATAATCTGGTATGTTTACATTCATGTAATGTTTTTTTTACATTTATGTTCATTAACATGCACTGTCCTAAATAAATAATTAAAAATAAATTTTAGCCTTTTTGGCCAGGGTGAAGGGAGTATCTGCCATCAAACAAGAAGACAGCCGCATGTAGCTATGATGATGTTTGCTAGTTCACCTTACATGCATTAATGTAATAACGTGGTTAGCCTACTCAACGTAAATTACACACGAACAACAATAAGCTACTCACGCAGAGAAGAACGGCTGCTGCTGCATCATCATCCTCATCATTTCTGCTACACTGGCAGGGCTAGGGGCCAGGACTCTCCTCTTCGGGTTCTTGGGGGATGTTGTTAACTCCGGGTCCGATAACAGGCACCACACCCGCAGTAGATGTGCTCGGTGTGAGGTCTCGCAGCAAGCTATCAAATACGGTGCATTTCTCGGCTTTAAAAAAAAACGCTTTGCGTCGCCAGGTGTTTCATCGGATGTGAGGTGTTACCTCCTTTGACAGCATCACAGTATCAGCTTAAAGCACTTGTTGCTGCTGAGTTTGCATCTTTTGCTGTGAAGTACAGCCAGACTTTGACCGCTTCGCCTTGGGCGTTTTTAATCTGTAGCTCTGCTCTAAAAGAACGTACGTACCTGGCCCCGCCTACTACGCTTGCAAAGGTAAAATGGCTGGAATCCAAAGTGTATCTCAGGGGAAAAAAGCACCGAAATAAAGCACCGAAATGTGCGCTGCTTTTCGGTCTGGTTACTACCGTTTATGTCAGAACCGGTGCCATCATGACACCGGATACCGGTACCCATCCCTAGTTAAATAGTGGGTTCTCGCGCGCTTGCGCGGTCACGTGAACCACATTATTTTTTGTTTGGGTTTTTCTCCTATTACGAGACACTGTACGTTGTCATAAATCATAAATAAATACATATATGATTATTATGGAAAATATGGCTGGAAATAAGAAAAGTATTGTTTTGTGAAGAAAATTCCCTTGATGGATAAATGCCTAGTGGGAGGGGCAAGGGAGGCTATACCTGGGACTGGGTGAGATGGTAACGTGGTTACATGCAGGCTGGTTCAGCCGCTTGAGCTTTGGGAATAGGTTATTTTTTATTTTTCTATTTTTTACAAGTTCCTTGTTTATTCTTTTGGTAAATAGTCCTTTGTGCACTTGGGAATAAGGTACACGCCCCAAACCCTACTGACTACGCTTCTATTTGTTCGGGACAAGTTTACGAGAGGACCCCGTGACAAACTATCACAGCTGTCATCTATCTGATGTGTTGGTGACAGACGGCAGAGTTAAATATGAGGGTGGTCTGCATTTTAGCAGCTCATCAGTTGTGATTTTTAGTAGCATTTCTCTTCCTGACAGTGATTCAGAGAATCTGCTCTGTCCTTAATAGAAATATCTGGGTCAGAATAACCTGACAGCAGAAATGCCAACAGCATCATCATCCATAATGAACAGCAGATGATAATAAGTTACCCCTCCTCCTTATAAAGGTTTTTCATTTTAGCAACATATTCAGTATTTCTCAACTATTTTTGCAATAAATCTTTGGGCGATGCCCCTAACCTTTTTTTACAGTAGTAGATTAAAATTCATAATTAACATTTCCACATGTTTCAGAAGCTTACACTCTCATGAATCTCATGGTAACTTTGGGCTTTTAGCGATTTCTTTGACCTGCTCTGTTTCCTGGGTGGAGTGACTGTACAGCATCACATCACTGACTGATTTTAAAAAAACAAGAATTGGGTTTGAATTTATTTATTTTCTCTCGTTCATGCAGGCTCAAATATAAACATATACCCTCACTAGCATCTGGTTAAATCTTACTTTAGTCAGACACTCTTGATAGTGTTGATACTGTTATTGTATGTTTTACACATGTTGGTATGGGATGTTGTATTTGTTTTAAATGTTATATACTTATGTGGTATGTGACTTTTGTTGCCATGATGCCAGGTCTCTCTTGGAAATAAGATTTTTAATCTCAGATTTTTACCTGGATAAATAAAGGACTAATAAAACAGTCATTAACAAGCTTCTGGCATAAGTCTTGATATTACTCTTCTTGGGAGAGTTCATTTAAACTGGTCGGTTTCCAGCACAGCGCCGTACTCAGCATTGCAGTATTTTCTAAGTGATGTCTCCCCCATGTTTTTGGTTCATTTCTCTTTCTGAAGTTTCTCACTCAGTTCCTCTCCAGTAGTTACAAGTTTGCCCCTCAACCCTGAAATTTATCACGCTGGAAAGCTTGCAAGTACTCAGAAGCAATCTTTTGTTTTGTAATCATAAACAGCTTCTGCGGCGGGGGCGTGGATTGCTGGCCTGCTGCAGAGGAGGGGTGACACAGTGAGCTCTCTGGGCGGCGGGGAGGCGGGGAGGCAACAGGTGTACGGGACTGTTAATGAGGGAGATGTCTTTTTGTGTTCCCACAGTGAGATGGACCAGATGATGCTGGCAGGGAGACGGAGTGGCTGCGTCCGAGGCGGGTGCCAAAAAAACGCAGATTATTGTCTAAATAAAAAAGACGCTATGCATAACCCGTGTGTGTGTGGGTCCTGTGTCACAGCATCCTAATGGCTAAAATCAATAGTGACATTACATATAACTTAGTATTATAGATCAAATTACCTGGTGAAGTAATTTGCCAAGCTCTGTTTCTACAGTACCATTAGCTGGGGCTGCATACGCTGAGGCTGGAGTGGAAAACAGGCAATGAGGCTCACGTACAAGCTCCACATCCTTTGAGTTTGAGCAGAAATCCAACCCAAGTACTTCACAGAAGTCGTTCCACAGGCTGTTAGAGGCCACCACGAGAGCTTGGCAAGGCCTCATTTTCTTAGAATAGACTGCAACACACTCTGGCTTTGGGCAACAAAGTGATTTAATACAAAAGAGTGTTATAAAACATTTACAATAATCAAATGAGTGATTCAGCTGATGGTGAAGGTGGATCACCTGACAGGAGCCACGTTGACACGTTGTTCAGCATTACTGAACGATCGGTATGATTGAAATCTGTACACAGCAGTGAAAAACTGCGGTTCTAGTTCATTTTGCTCCATCGACCATGAAGGCCTCCTCCCCGTTGTCCTGGGCAGAGCTGCACAGAGCCAACTGACAAGCCTTCAGCTGGATGCCCGATCTCATTTCACATGCAAAGGAAGAATGGACACAGGCCTTGTTAAGAGTAATTAACTGCACGCGTGCGCCGCTCTGCATGTGGATATTAATGCAAAGTAAAATGTCAGAGGAACACAGCTCTGTGGCTTCAGAACAAACAAGCACTTATTTACTTGTTCTTGAGGAGCGTCGGGCAGTGCCAGTAGATGACATGCCCGACACGGTTCACTGGTTTGAGATTATTCTGTCAACATGGTTCTCGAGCAGCCTTGAGGGTCGCAGCTGACACGTTACTTCTGCTCTTCTCTGCCTGCTAATTAAACAGTTTTATCTATAAAGTCACTGATGAGCTGTGCTTTATGTGGTTAGTATATTCTGCTTGTCTTCAAAACACAAGCACACAAATGCACTTGTGCTGTGCGTCTACTGTCGCATATGTTGAGCTGCATCAACTCTTTTTATGTTAAAGTCAGTGTTTGCATCCAAACATCAGGTTTGGTGGTTAATGATATCAAGAGTGGCGGGAAAATCCACATTAGGAATAGCAAAACTGAAAATGGAAAACTGCTCTAGTTTTACCTCTAAAATTATTACTCGTCCTTGTGAGACGTCAAAAAACCTTCATCAGTTTTTTTGAAAGGGTAACATAGCAAAGTAAAACTGAGTCACAAAGGACAGGAGCCGATCCCAAACTGAGCGGAAGTCAAAGAGGTCTTTCAGAAGAAATGCTTGTCCTGAGATTAAAAACCTTGGTATTTTTTAAAGCTGCATTTGGTATCTGCACATCAGCTGCACATGTGAGCAGAGCAGGTAAACATTTCTGAGTCGGTGTCACAGAGATGACATGAGCAGGCAGTGTGCGACTTTAAGCACGAGCCCAAGGGAAGCTCAGAGAGGAGTCCTTGAATGTCATCAGCCTTCAGGTGGAAAGAGTCTCCTGCAAACAACGATACGGGGTGTCTGAAACGAGAGAAAAACTCACCTGGAGTCTGACAGATGATTTCTCTTGAACTTGTAGAAGTTTGATGTGGAAATAAACAAGAAGTGCTTCAAGAGTCCTCTCACACTTATTTACCTTTAAAATATTTTGACTTATTACACCTCTGGTTTTGGTAAAAGCATCAGTTCTGATACTTCAACCGTAAGATCATACAAAAAGTTCCTACCATGTGAATAGCATGTGCACAAACAACCCGCGGCAGGTCGAATAACACCGTAGAATAATGACATTTTAATGCCTGTTTCATTTAGGGCGGGTTTTTATCTTTTTCAGATCTAGAGATGTGTGAGCAGAGCAGGCAGGAATAAGCAAATAAAAACTGGCAGCAATAATAATGAATGCGGAGAAAATGTGGAAGGTTAAAAAAAGTTTTAAAGCCATTAATTGAAAAAGCATAAGCCAGCCAATGTGCCTGAAGCAAAAGCTGACAACGGTATATTTGGTTCACAGTTAATCAGATTTGAATAAAGCCTTTCAAAAGCAAAGTTCAGAAACATGCACACATAAAGAAGGAAATGTTGAAACTTAAAAAGAGAACCTTTATTGGTGATGATAATCAAAGTTCTTCAGTTTTTTCTGTGCGTTTCTATTAAAGGTTCTCTGTCTGAGACCACCCACCCATCCCTCCATCAGTCTTCTTATCTAGCTCAGGGTTGAGGGGATGCTGGAGCCCACCAGCTGTGACGGGACGAGAGGATAGTCTATCTCAGAGCTCAGACTGCATCACTATTGTCATATTTTAATCTGAAATTACAATGTGATTGATTGTGAAGTAAATTTATTTGAAGAGACACTTAAAGTTCAAACTGGTTCTTTTCACTTTCCCAGCATGTTTCAGTTTTTTGGGACTTTTCTTCCAGAATATAATTTTTGTTGGACTTTCCAACACTTTCCACCAATATTTGTTGTTTTAAGTTGTTTTCTTTTGTTTTAACTAAAGTTACCTTTTGGCTCATCATTCCTGGCTGCAATATCCTGCAACCTGCCTTTGGGGTCTCATTTTGACCTTACTATAATGGATTGGTGTGTCCATTCCCCTTGTTCACAAATAATGAGAATTACACTGAACTGCTAGAGTTATAAATCCACTCAGGAGGGATCTTATAAAGCACTTCAGTGTCCATGATTGGTGGGTAAACTTTATAATCCAATTCTATAAACCGAACCCCGAGCAGAAACACGCAGCTGCTTCCCACAGCTCTAAAGAATAAGACTGTGTTGCACTTTAAACTTCATTGTTTTCTTCTGGATACCAGTACTCAAACACTAAAAAAAAACCATCTCTAAGAAACAACAGCTTCCAGTGGAAAAGCCCAAGTTTGAAGTAAAGAAGCAATTACCAGATATGACCAGGTTCCCTCACATGTTATCAGAGTTGAAATGAATTGGAGTCCAGTGCTGAAAAAGCATTAAAAGCTATTACACTTCTGTGGCTCAGGCACACTGTATTCCAGTTATGGCAGCCATCAGTGACCTTTTCACCCAAAATCTGCGAGCTGACAGACACAACAGTGCAGAGCCTGCAGCTGTAAGTACTCTAAGCTGTTGTACCTCCCTCAAGAACAATAAGAAAGACTGAAGTCAGTTTCACTTTGATTGCAGTGTAGTTATCTACTCAGTCAGTAAGGCTGCTACTGGGCAAGTCTGTCAGATACCTCAACACAATCAGGTGCAATTCAGGACGTTCAGCTGAAGTCACAAAACAGCTCGTTGTTTCAGACTCATCAAAATTATTTCAAGTAAATAACAAAACAAACACAAAGGAACAGAACAGGAGCAAATCAAAGACAGACAACAAAGACAACCGTGAGCTGATCATTCATTTATAGTTAACAAAATCTGGTTTAGAAGCACATAAGTTCTTCATAGATGAGTACAAATGTAGACAGAGACCTGTCATCAGATTGAGTAACGTGGCAGTTTCACCAGTGGATGCTTAGAAATAAACAGTACCTGTTCTATCTTTCAAACAGCTTCCCACGACCGTCCAACTCTTTCACATTATGATTTTTACAGCAGCTTTGTTTTCGAACGCTCCAGCAGAACCTGTTCACCTCGGAAATTATTCAACCATGAATGTGCGCTTGTATATTTGAATGGTCAGTCTGCCCCTGCTGCTGATGTCACATTGTTTTAAAAGCAGATTTCTTGTGATTTTTAATTGTTTCACAGAACAAGATGGCAACAAATACTCAAACTGAGGCTTCGGAATGAGACTAAAAATGAGCTGGTAATGCTAATGGCTATGCCCACCTTTGGTTTACAGTCTTTGTGCAGCTATCTGGCCTCTCGTGGAGTAGATTCACATCTCTGGTGCGACAGCAGATAGGAAGAATATTGTTAAATATTCGCTGAAATGTCTGTTAAACGTCTGATAAACATGTTCATTGGCACTCTAATTACTCTTATGTGGCTTAAACATGGCCAACTGTATAGCATTAATGCTAAATAGTAAATGAAAGTATGCTTTTTTTAACGACTTACTGAAAACTGTTCCCTAGCTGAGCATAACGTTAGTGTGACACTGAGCTCAGTCCCAGACATCAGCTGATTTTGGCTGATACCCTTCTGCACATCCTTCTGGCAAATCTCATCGATCTGATCTCAGCTTCTTCAGCTGCCTGTAGTTTTGCTGCCTCTGCAAGCGGCTTTGCAACTCACCTTCTTTTCAAGCTAGCCCTGCGATTTCTGCCATGATCAGCACTCTCTGCTCTCACCTTTAAGGTCAACAATCCTGTTTTGAGGTAACATAGCTTTTGTTCTGTATGTTTAAAGATTAGGGAAAAAAACTATTGTGACCAGCTGTTTTACAAAAATAATGAGCTGTTGTAAACTACATTTGGGGGGTGTTTTTACAGATTATCAGTGGTGCCAGTTAGCCACATCAGACTAAGTCTGATATACAATTATATGAGAGGCCGACTTCCAGATTTTGAGGCATTTAGTGACTATAAGTTATTTTGAAGAATCTGAAGAATATAATTTTTTCACTGACAAACATCAGATTTTTTTATTTGCAGCATACACAATAACACCACGGCTCAGATAGCTCCATAGCTATATATACTTAAAGCTCTTCTATCCATGAGGTTATGAAATTGTGAATTTTCGTGTGATGCCCCTGATTAGCCATTATGGCACGCACACTTTGCCCTTAATAGTGGTCTAATATCAGGCCTTGAACCGTTAAACCTACTACAGCAGAGCAGAGGAGATAAGACCCCTAATTCCAGATAACGACGCGTCTTTCATGTAGCCTGTCAATAAGTTAGTGTTTGAAGAGTATAGTAAGCAGCTATCTTCTAACAGCAGGTTGTGATAAGAAGACAATTACAGAGCAAAGATGTTTTGCTTATAGGCTTAGTTCTTCAGTCTGAAAGTTAAAAGACTTTAAATCCTCAAAATAGTTAAGCTGAAAATAATTGATGAAGAAGTTCTCCTGGTCAGTGTATGTTTAGCAGGAAGGGTGCAAGAATTTCATGCAGCAATTATTACAGTATTTCAGGTTTTTAAAGCACGCTGGCACATGTGACAGGGTAATAACAGCTGACTATTCTAATATCTGCTGTCTGTGGATGGGAGGGAGAAGAAGGACATTTTCAAGTTTGGTGCTGCAGAGATAAGCTGATAATAGCTGCAGGTGTACTGTATGGCAGACCTTCCCAAAGTGTGGGGCCCCATTGCCCCAGGGGGGGCGCGGTATGAAAAGGGAAAAAAACAAAAAACGCTTGGACACTGCTAGCACCGGGCGCCCACACAAACGCAGAGCAGGAGATGAAGCATCGCTGAATATGTTTCCAAACTAACTTCATTCTAAGCCAAAGACTAGAAAATATGGTGAAGCAAATCTGCCCTTTGGTTTCACCTGCACAGGTGCTGAGGTAGGTCTCCCTGCAGGGTTGGTTTTCCCTGGAGCAGCGCTGGGCTGTTTAGATCACAGACAAACAGGATCCCACATTCTTGATTTTTATTTCACAAACACTTGTTGTAATGACTCACTACTCCTGACATGTTGGAGATGTTTGCTCTTTATACAGTAGAGTTACAGCGGGATACAAATAACATCAGGCTGATCCTGCCACAGTTTGTTCCTCCTGTCTAAATCACGGACAAACAGGATCCCACAGCTGTTTATGTTTTTAAACCCATTTTGCACAGAGAGGCATTTTTTGAAAAATGTATTGACAGCAATGTTGAACATTATTACACAGGAAAAAAAGCAACTACATGTAAAATAATGACACCGTGACGCCTCTGCCTTTGTAAATGGAGGGACAGTAACTGCGTGTGCATGTAAGCCTGTAAAAACCGAAGATAGAGACAAAATACTGTTTATCTGTTTATCTGCCATTCTGCAATTCATCTCCTGTAAACAATAACGTGGCCACAGCGTGAGGTGGAAAAAGTTGTGTGACGAGCTCTGTATTCCTCGTAAAATGCAAAAAACAAGTTTTAAAAATCTCCATTTTCGGTGATTGGAAACGCCGTTTACATGGACGAAACAGCTGATCTTTCAAAAATACCCGTGTAGGTGCGGACGCAGCGTAAAAGAGTTAGCAGTTTATTTTATTACCACCTGTAATTTATTGCAGGTTACTTGTATTTGCTTAATTGTTTACTAAATGTTTGAGGTGTGAAATAAACCGCAATGGAGCAAAATATGGGCGTGTGTGGTTGGAGGATGTGGGGGGGGGTCACAGAGGAGAAGAGCCCAAATGTAGGCTGGAAATTAAAGATACATCTGTGCACTGTTCAGGAGGTTGTCGAAATGTTTGGAGAAATGCGCCATTATTATTTCTCTTTTGTTTTTGTCATTAGTAGGTCTTCAATTTTGAACAGGACATTTTGTAAAATGTGTTTTCACTTTTTGTTAAAGTTCTAATCGATAACCAAAGATAAACAGCTCTGCATAAATGTCAGTGCAAGAAAACAGAATTTATCCCAAACTGTAACCACCATCCCCAAGAAGTGAAATAGAGTTACAGACCGACCGAAGCACACAGACCAAGTTTGCAGCAGGCTGTCTGTCTACAAAGCCACATCATTGTAATTGATTTTTGTAGTTTCCTCTGCCACTGCGTTGCAGTTTGTTTCTTTGCTGTTTTCGTTCAGTCAGCGTGATGGTCACTGTAGCTACAATGTTTTCCAGATTTCATGGCTTTAGGCTTATGAGATGCACAGAAGCAGAGTTACTGTTTGCACTGTTTATAGTAAGCAGTGCGTTTCAGCACTGGACAGCTCCCCAGGCTGACAGATGTTTAAAGCTGAGATTTGGACATAGTGAAGCAGGAGGTAACAGTTAGTGTGATTCCTGTAAAAAGTCATCACAGCAGCTGAGTCCAGCTCTTAAAATGAAACTTGCATTCAGCTAAAAGTTGATAAACCAACAACGACATGGTACCCGGGATGTCCTTTAGTTTGTCTTCGTTTCTTCCTGTGCCTGTTGTGATGATTTTGTTTACCTTCTGTGTTACTTTGAAGGTTAGTTTTCTCATGTCTCACTTTAAGGTTTTGTTTTTTCTTTGCTTTTCAGTTTTAAACAGATTTTGAAGGATTTCTAAAATAATGTTTTTTGTTTTTATGAAAGTTGGTTGTTAAGCACTGTAGTTTCAGCTGCCTCTCAGCCACTCTCTAATGTGTGTACGTAGTCCAGTCTTTGTCTTTGTCAGATTGTCTGGTTTGTGGGTCCACCTCTCAGTTAATGGGCTTCTTTTGCTTGTTTTATTCTTTGAATTTTCTGTATATTGTATTCTTTGGTCGCCCAATAACAGTTTGCTTTTCATTGTTTAACTTGCCTGTGCTCTGCATTTGGGTCCTCTGATGTTTGACTGTTTTTATATGGCATATACTACAGTTTGAGTTTGACATGAAACTCAATGTTAGCCACAACTATGTTGTTATGTTATGTTCAGCTTGGGTTCAGGACACTGGACACATGAGACTGATAGGGCTGGGTCACATGACCTTAAGAAGTCCTTCATTTATGTTGCTATAGCTTCAATTTATCGGGAGGAATAATAAATAAATACAAAAAATTGAAGCGTTTATCCTTCCCTCTTTTCACTCCCCTGTAGATCTGAATGCTACTATTGTCAGTAGTAGTACATATGTCAGTAACCATGATTAATCAGCTTATTTCAGCCAAAGGATAAACTGCAGGGCTGCACCAAAGCCCAGTAAAAGGGAAATAACAGCGACTTTTAACAGTAAATCATGCAAAGCTACTCTAGTATTAGAATAAAAATAATATGGAGCAGGAATGACTAGGATATATCCCCTTCAACTA
This sequence comes from Simochromis diagramma, assembly GCF_900408965.1. NCBI lineage: Eukaryota > Metazoa > Chordata > Actinopteri > Cichliformes > Cichlidae > Simochromis > Simochromis diagramma. The sequence goes on along the minus strand of NW_024386764.1, from coordinate 964,616 downwards.
ATCCTATGGCTAATATTATTCAGCCTGCAGCTGGCTGCACTTGTAAATCTGCAGCTTCTAAACTTAGTCCTTGCAAACATAGCTGCCCCTCAGAAGTTGTCCTTCTCGTATAGTTTCTGTTTTAAAGCAGCCATGTCTCTACAGCGCCTTTGTGTGGGAGTACTTAGAGCCTGTCTGCTGTTCAGGGATCAAAGGTTCTTTGACTCTTAAGAAACTCAGACACAAAGAGAAATGTAGCTTTGCAGCTCATTCCTCAAAATCACGAAGCTTTAAGAATTGAACTGGAACTGATCTGGAAAAATGTGTGACTCAATTCTTTGCTTAAAATACAGAAAATATTCATCACTGTGCTATCAAGCACAAAGAAGACCTCGTCGCAGTATATCTTGTCTGGGATATTCGAAAAGATTAAAGTGTAAAGCACCACTTATGGTCCCTCGAGGGCGCAGAGAAGATGACACCACTGAGGGCAGCACCTTTATGACAGATACAAAAATCATCAGTACAAAACAGATGAGTTGAAGCTTTGCTTTCCAGTTCATCTGAAAGAGTGTTTGGTTTGATTTCACTCTTGTTTTTTTTCTTTTGATGTGGTCTTTTTTTTAACCCGAGTTATTATATTTCCATTTCACCTTCTCTTGTGTGACAGTCCTGGATTGACAGGGTCAGGTCATGAACGCACACCTCTCACTGTTCTCAAACATGTTCGGCACCACCGTCGCATGCTTCGCCGCCACTCCTGACTTCTTAATGCAGTCCCACTCTTGGCACAAACGCATTTCTCTAGATCCATAGAGAAACGGTGCAATTTCTTCTGGCCTCCTCTGTACTGATGCTCACTAATTGTCACCTTTCCCATAGCATAACTGTGACTCATCATATGGTTTTATCCCTCTTAGTTACTGCAGCTCTGCACATCACCCTTGTTCTTAAAAACTGGAACCAGTACACTTCTCTTCTCACTTTTAATAAATGTGTTAAACATTTAGGTCAACGGTCCACTGCCCTCACTCTTAGATATCTCCATATCTCCGTACCTATGGAGATATGGACCAGCAGCCTTCTTTACACTCTTCATAGCTGTCCTCGTTTCCTCCAGTCCTCCATCTCCTCGATCTTTCCTCTCTCATTTTCTTCATTCATCAGCTTCTCAAAGTTCATCTTCCATCTTCTCAACATGCTCTCTTCACTCGTTAGCAGTGTTGGGTGTAACGTGTTACTAAATAACGCGTTACTGTAATTAAATTACTTTTCCACTGAAAAAGTAGAGTAACTGATTACTGTTCATTTTTAGGTATTTTAATTACAGTTACTTACAATGTACTTGCGTTACATTGTAAAATAATTAAACTCGCTGAATGTCATTATTTAATTTCACTAATTTATCTTCTAAACGTAGAAGTAAACTCTGCCGCTTTAACATCGCTGTAGTGCAGCTGCGCGTCATTTCGCGCCAGTTTGCTGCACAGTCGTTTTCTAAAGCAGAAGCTGTCGGACTCGGCTGAAGCAGTGGCTGTTTTATGACATGGACATATTCCCGTCTCTTCACTTTTCTGAAACAAGCAGACACGAACATTACAGTAATATGTAAAAACTATGGGCTGCTGTTCATAGCAGGAGTAATCTACTGAAGCGCCTGACACAGAGCATAGACGAACACTTCTGAGTGATCCTTGTTCATCATCCATGGATAACACCGCGGCAACTCCCGCTAAGCAGCAAAACCTGATTTTACTTCAGCAGCACAGAAAGCGTCTGAAAGTGAGCTTAAAGAATGATTGCAGGCTACGCTGTGGAAGAGATGCTGCCGCTGCGTACTGCAGAGTCTCCGTCTTTAAAAAATGTATTTATTATGTAAAGAGTTTAATTTCTATTGTTTGTCCACTCAAGGTTTAGAGGGATTTTAAGAAGTATTTAGTTAAATTACTTATTGAGTAATTAAGTTACTTTTCAGACACAGTAATTAGATAAGTATTTTAAATAAGTAATTAGTAACTAATTACTTTTTTAAAGTAACTTACCCAACACTGCTCGGTAGCATATTTCTATCTCAGTCTGCTGCTTATCCAGCTCAGTCTCTTTACCGAGCAGTACTTAGAGTCCCTTGACTTTGCCACATTTCTCTTTGCCAAACTCCTACAGTAGCTTACTCGTACTGCTGTCTGCTTTGACAGACACTATCTCTACTTTCAAGATCAGGCTTCAAACTTTCCTTTTTGCTAAAGCATATAGTTAGGGCTGGACCAGGTGACCCTGAATCCTCCCTTAGTTATGCTGCAATAGACGTAGGCTGCCGGGGATTCCCATGATGCACTGGGTGTTTCTTCTTCACTCACTATGTGTTAACAGACCTCTCTGCATTGAATCATACTTGTTATTAACCTCTGTCTCTCTTCCACAGCATGTCTTTATCCTGTCTTCCTTCTCTCACCCCAACCAATCACAGCAGATGGCCCCGCCCCTCCCTGAGCCTGGTTCTGCTGGAAGTTTCTTCCTGTTAAAAGGGAGTTTTTCCTTCCCACTGTCGCCAAAGTGCTTGCTCATAGGGGGTCATATGATTGTTGGGTTTTTGTCTGTATGTATTATTGTAGGGTCGACCTTACAATATGAAGCACCTTGAGGCGACTGTTGTTGTGATTTGTCGCTGTATAAATAAAATTGAATTGAATTGAATAACTGATTCAGAGCAGTGAAGGCAGAGCCAGTAGCAGCTTGTCTAGCATGCAAGTCTCCCATTAATCAAAGACAAGATCTTTATTCACAATACATTTGTGCAAACAGTCAGATAAAGCTGCTGGCCTCTCAGGATGTGTCAACGCAATCAAGAGAAGCTCCATATTTCAGTGAAATCAGAGGCTGCTTCCTGATACAATAGCAAACTGCAGACAGTAGTAGTTTGAAGTGTGGATGCAATAGCAGCCAATAAGAAAAGCTTATGGCTCTTATCACCCTTTGAGGTGACCGGAGATGGATCGCCTTCATTTGATTTTCATTGATGCCTATGTTTAGATTTGATTGGACAAGCAGTGCTTGCCTTGCTTGTCCGCACTGATCACCACTGGGTTACTAATAAAGTTTGTGGCTAACCAGGCTTGCTTATGTGACCCGGAGTAGGTATCTATTTAAAATAGGACAGAGCTGTAGGCGCACAGTCAGTTTAAAAGAGTTTAATTTTTAATACAAAATTAAAAAAAAAAAAAGAGTGTAACAGCAGCACCTAAAAACAATTAAAAACGTTACCTTATTAAAAACGATAAAACTGTACGATTGCCCATGAGACAGGACAAGCGCTGCGGGGAACCGTTTAAAAACAAATCGACATAGCACACAGGTTAAAAATGGACGGCAACTCACACATGACCCCAAATGGGTAAAACACTATAGAAAAAAAAAAAAAAAAAAAAAGGCAAATCTTCGGTGCCGTCTTCACTCGGGCCCACCGCTGTGCATGCAAAAGCGGGGAGACAAAAAAGGATTTGTTTTCCCTGCAGCGCCTTCACCGTCTGCGACAATATATATATAAAAAAGGGGTTAAAATACTAAAAGAATCAATATCTGTGGTGCCTACTGATACAGAAAAGATTAAAACAAAAAACAAAGCCGCAGCAGTCAGTCTGTCGACTTACACCAGTTTAAAACAAATTAAAACACACTGATGTGTCGGGTCCTTTGCCCGCAGCCAGAAATCCACCTGGCAAAGCAGCAGCTCGGTACTCTGTCCACAAGTTCGTGTCACACCCTAATAAATGTGGGTCAGTGGCGATGAAGTCCACTATACCGTTCTCACGGGAGCAATGTTTCCCACCGTTCTAACAGAAGTTTAGGGGAGGACGCGTATCAGACTTTCATAGACAGGAGTTAAGAAACACCAACTTGCCCAACTCGGACCAAGCACTCGCAGCTTCAGGTTTGCAGAGGAATCCCCAATTGCCCACACCTGCGCTTATGAAAGGAGCGAAGACCAGCTCCGCCCACCAGGGGCGGTCCCAAGTCTCCAGGTCTCACCTGTCACACTTACATTATCTAATATCCCTCTGAGGCAGAAACATTCATGTAGAAACAACATTTTTTATATACAGCATATGATTGCAAGGTCAAGAGTTTAAAGCCTATGCTGCTAGTCTAATTTCATTGAAGCTGGTTTGCTAAATTAAAACTGGCAGTAAGGAGCTGAATATAAACAACTCTGAGGCACTTGCTGAAAGTAGATGCTGTGATATTGAAATGACTGACATTTTAAGCAGGAAAAGCAGGTGGTTCAACCTGGCCATGCTGAAGACTATATGAATGTGAAACAGGGTGGTGTTAAAAGTATATACACATGCTGGCAAACACTGCATGAGTAAAAAGACTGTCAGCACTTGAAACAAGCCTCTTGAACAGCATCCTGGGAGCTGATGATTGGGCAATTCTGCTTTCAAAGACCTTTACTGTGCAGAAAGCCACCAAATAACCTAACAGAGAAATCTGGACTCTCACTGTGCACACGCATAAGAGCTCCTCAATTACTGGCACAAATGATGCCTTTGATCACAACAGGCAACAGTTTGCACTGCAGAGAAAGACTATCATCCAGGTAAAGTTGTGCTTGCTTTAAAATGGCTCCTCTGCTGTGATCCTGCTCGTTCTGAAGACACATCTGACACAAGAGCAGCGGTTTTTCACTGAGTGGTATTTTCTTTTTGGGATTTGTTATTCATATACACCAGAATACTATGTTACGCGTACTATGTTTGTTTGTAATGAAACTGAACACAGAATTGCCAAAACCAAGTGTGCTGCCATAACCTCCTGTCTGAAACGCACAGAGCAGAAATAATCAGATTTAAAGTCTGGTATAAAAATGTTCCTTTGTTGTGTAAATTTTAACTCACCTGTTTAAATTGTATGAGGGCTTGAATATGCATAATTAAAAGTATGGCATCTTTGAATGGCAGGTGGGTGCTGTCAAAGGGTGCTCTCTGTCAGGCATCACAGGAGCTAAATGGAGTCAACATCAGAAATCATCTTACAGCTCTGTTAAAAAGTGTTGGGGCTCTGTAGCTAATTTCACTCTTCATAACAACTGAAACTGAGTGTAATACATTAACAGTTCAGTCTGAAATCAGTCGAATGTGACTGGCAGATAATCTCCTTCTGAGCTCTTCATGCACTACCCAAAAACTCATCTATCTCTGTACGTCTGGGCTTAAAGCTCGGCGTGTGGGCTACATTAATTCAAGTCTGCGAACTGGTTCTTTCAACCATGCTTCATGTGTTTAAATTAATACACAGTTTGCAGCCTTTCCAAGAATTCTAGCTTTGGTGAGTGAGGTTCTAGCATTTATTAGTCTCTTTCTTAGCATTAATTAGCAGGTGTCTCTGTTTGTGCGTTACACCTGTACAGTCTATGTATATATGACAAGCAAACTGGCATTAGCTGATGACTAAGTAGCTCATAATATTGGTTTGTTATTGCTTTTGGTGGATTTAAGTCCTAAACAAGATCTTGAATTTCACCTCAGGTCACACCGTCCAAATACAGCCTTTCATAAGGTTTAATATAACCTCTATGTTAATGTAGGTTCTTGATATATTTTGGTCTCCAGCGAGACAAGCACACCTCTGTTGCTAACAAAGACTGGCAAAGCAAAAGGAAAGCTGACAAGACAGGCAGGAGACACCTGTTTTTACCGGCTCTAATATTTAGAATCAAAGAAATAAAAGGAAAACTCTTTACATAAAACAAGAGACTGGACGTTGACGATTGGATGTCACATGAAATCATCCTTTTCTTGCCAAACTAGTGTAGAAAGAGTTCAGGAAGAGATTGTCTGTGACACATTAGGTTCAGCTGAAGGAACAATGAATTACACTTCAGTTTTCAGACTCTTCTCTAAACTCTTTCAGTGGGGAGCAGTGCTGTCTGCACAGCTGTGATATTACATTATATTATATATTATATTCTAACATTATTGTCATTAATGATCTGACGTTAAGAAACCTAAAAGGAGTGTGTGGAGGCCCCTGGAAACGATTTTGATTTATGGGCTCCAGAAACAGCAGCGCAGCCCCGTCTGTGATTTATAGGCTGAACCAGCTGAGGACTGAGGCCCATGTTTCCAGCTGCTGTATCACACAACACTAACCAGAGCGTTTACTTTGGAACCTACGAGAAATCAATGAATACACGGCGTTTGGTAAATATTGACACACACATGTTGTTTAAGCAGTATAAATACTCTACAGCTGCTGTTACAATTACTTTCAACTTTAAAGTCATTAGATAAAGTGCTATAGACAAAACAGCTGTCAGTAATTATTCAGTTAACTGCCTGTAAGCTATACATGGCCGCCGGTCATAAGTTCAGTAATTTATTGTTTAAAAACGACCGTTTAAAGAGAACAAAAAAGATGTTTGCAGACAATCGTGTTCTCGTTAGGACCTCATCAGATCTGTGATATTCTTTCACATACAGCAGTTTCTGTGCTGGGATGAGAAATAACTCCTCACTGTTGCTAACCTCAGTGTGACAGAACTTGTGTGTTAGCAGAATATTAATCCTCCTGGGTCGTGTGCTGTTAAGCCTCCAGAGGCACTCGCTGCTTCACCACTGTAACCTGCTTCTGTCAGGATATTTATTTCAGTTTGGCTTCAGCTACCCTCCTCTAACAAGTGTTTTACATGAATTTGCTGCTACATGAGGAATAAGGGAAGGTTTGCTGAAGAAAATAAAAACAGCATTTAATGCCACATTTTCTTTATCAAGGCTAAATGCTGCTCTGAAAACATTTGTAATGTTTTTATTCACATCTTGAGCTTCTTCAGAAGATGAGTGCAAAAATCGTATGTATAAATTTAAAAACTACATAGAAAGGGTGTATTAAAAAGCTAAGCCTCAAACTGCGACCTCAGTACGACAAACATCTTGTGTCTTTTAGTTTTTGATGACAGACTGGACCCTCTTGGGCATGGATGATACCGATCTCTCACACAAGGTTTTGTTGCTCTGCTTTCCACTTTGAAAAACACCAGAGGTGTTCAGATTCAAGTCAAATGACAGGTCGCACTTTCCCTCCTTTTAAACAATCTCAGCTGTTTCAGTGTTTTTGGGATCTTTGTAAAAAATGATGTTCCTCTTCTTTCAAGCTTCACGAAACTAAGAGGCTTTTTCCATTTCTCCACCATGCAATCCCACGTAAGCACACTCCCACCCCGATGCTTTGCACTCAGCACAGTCACTGCAGTAGTGCCAGTCAGGTGCCCGTTTAAGTCCAAAGTATCCTTTTGGTTTAATCCAACCGATGGTTCTGCTGCTCCATCACATTTGCTTAATCATGCTCCTTCGTGAGCAGTGGTTTTCTTTAGCATTAAACTCCATCACATAGGTGACAATCATTAAACATCACATCTATAATGTCATGCACAGGTAGGTCTGTAAGCTTCTGGACAGTGAAACATTTGTTTTTTAATTTAGTTTCTTTACACCACTACAGTCGATTTTAAAACCAAGTAATGAAAACGTGATTGAAGACTTTCAGCTGGAATTTAAGGGCTTTACCAAAAGTGATGGATTAACCGAATTACCTGATCCTGGGTCACACTGGGAGCTCCGCTGAACCGCTACCAGCTGCAGCGTCAACACTTGGAACCAACTGTAGCCCTTTTCTCTCCACATTTGTTATGAAATAACAAAAATAAGGTAACAGGCCTCACCTGTCCCACAAGACAATGTGGGACCGTCTAAAAATGACTGTAATTACTACACAGTTCAGGCGGAACTTAAGTCGATTGTAATAAAGCAGAAAGTGATGTATAGAAGAAAAATAACAAAAACAATCCCGGTGTCCAAAAAAAATAAACAAATGGACCGAACTGTAAACTGTGCCTTCTGTTATTAGCAGTGTAGCGCTCATATAGACTATCAATAAAAGATAGACATAGCAATCATGATGTCAGCCATTGATTAGTGAAGCTCAATTCTGAAACCTCGAGCTGAGGATTTTCATCATCACCTTCTGGGTATATTGATGTTGCGTGGACACGATGAGCAATGTGCAGATCTGAATATGAAGCAGGCAGAAACTTCAAGCTTACAGTGCACCAACATTTCCAGTCACACTAAAAACACAGTCGACTTTACTGCATTTCTTTACCTTCAATGTGAAAGTCATTTACGAAATGGAAATCATGTTATATCCAGTAACTTGAAACTAGCAAGTGACCGAATAAATTCATTCAGGGAAGTTTTTACTGAGGTCACAGGTCAAGTGAGCAGCAGGGAAACTTTCTTGTAGGCGTCTATGCAATCATACTTTGTATTACTTCCAGAGAAGTCGTCCCTGCTAAAAAAAGATTGCAGGTATAAGGATTTGCAGACCTCTGGGGTCTATCTACAGTGATGTGGAGAAAAATCTAGAGGAATTAAGAGTAAGAATAAAGGTGCAGTTAATCAAACCCATTGACAGGTGTCCTTCACCTGTAGATGAAAAACGCAGCAATGTGACATGTCATCAGTTAATATTCTTACTAAATATTTTTTTGATACCTCATTAAGGATAAGGATACGCTTTATTTGTCAGTTGCAGTTGCCTGCAGCTGACAGTGAAATAGACAGTGAAATATGTAACATATGGGGGCAAAGTCAGGAGAAAAAAAGGGTTCTGCCCATCATGATTTCCAACCAGTGAGTCATCATGAGGAGAAAACACAAAAACTCCATAGCACATAAAGGAGCACAGATATCATCACACTGTAACACCATGAAACACAGACAAGCAACATAAGGGCGGGGGTACACCGATGTACACAGCTGCCACGGACGCCTCCAGCTGAGCCGCTGTCTCCATCGGTTCAGCTTGAGAAAGTGTCCTTTAGCCTGTTAGGCAAAGATCAACAGTCCACAGCCTACGCAGGTGGCCTTGAGTCAGTTTGTTCTCGTTATCGTATCTCCTGGAAGAATGTTGTTGTTCTCCTCAGCATCAACCTTCAAGCAGCTGGCGCCGTCGGGGGTGGGGGTATAGCCGCATTGTAGATGGAGGTAACTGTTTTTAGGTCGAACGAACTGCACCCATTTTACACTCGTTCTAATGTCCATCACTGGTCTCCAGGTGTATCTCTCTTTGAAGAGCCGTGAGCTCCTCCGAGATCTTTCCCATATTTCGTTCAGTAAGGACAGTCTGAGCACTCACCGCTCTTCCCACAGTTTCCATCAGAGCGGCGAGCCTTGTGGGGTTTTGAACAGTAGTCACCGCTTTCTTCAATTTCCGGTAAGCCAGGGCCAAGCCAGCTCCAAACAGCAAGAGCCCTGTTATCATGGGTCCGAATAAGTAGATGTCTTCAATGTCTTCGATAGGCAGTCTCGCCAGGACACGACACTTCTGCCACCCGTCCATCGTGTATCCAGCAAGTGTCCCTCCGGGACACTCGGGCTCTCCCGAACCCAGGCTTCTCGTCAAGAATAGAGTGTCAATTGCATTAAGGGACCAGTTGATCAAATCCATAGTTCTGCTTTAGTTTTAGGGAACAAGAGTGAGAAAGAGAGACTCTCTCAGGGCTAGAGTCAGACAAGACAAGGACATAGAAGCAGCAGCAGGGAAGATAAGGGAAGGAGAGGGTGAAAGATGCGTCCGCCTCCTCCAAGAGCCAGAAGATATATAATATATATATTACACCTGCTTTTTTTCTTTTCTTTCACAAATGAACAAGCTGATATTTGACAAGAGACACCCAGACTGGCTAATTGATGTCTGGATCCCCAAGGATCCCCAGAAGGCCCTGTCCCATCCAACTACCAGCCAATAACCTGCCTCAGTACCACATGGAAGCTCCTGTCAGGTATCATAGTGGCTAAGATGAACACACACGGCTCAGTACATAAGCAGGGCGCAGAAAGGAGTTGGCAGGAATACCACAGGGGTGAAAAATTGGACCAATGAAGAGGCCGCTGGGAAAGCCGCAACCACCCAAGACCTGCAGAGGGTCAGGCTGAGGAGTCAGCTGAATGGATAAAACAAGATCCAGGGAATCCACACCTACGCCCTGCTGCTGAGCAAGCACCCTGCTAGGATAGTAAGATGACCAAAGGAGGCTATAGAGGCCACTGACATCAAGACAGGGAAGCTCCCGACCAATCATGGAGAATTTCACCCCAAATCCAGCACCCTGAGACTTCACACTGAGCAAAACCACTGCCCAAGATGAGAAAACAAACATCCATGAGGACATCAGGAAGATCACAGACGACCATGTGATTCCTGAATACCTCAGGCAAGAGGAAGAACCATCATGGAAGGATAGGCCCCCGCATGCTATGTACCACCCGCAGATAGAAGAAGTGGCTGACATCCAGAAATCCTACCAGAGGCTGGAAAAGGTGGACTGAAAGACAGCACAGAGGCACTAATCATGGCAGCACAGGAACAGAGGAAGACGGCCATAGTGATAGATGTAGCTATACCAAGTGTTAGCAACATGAGAAAGAAGGAATACAAGAAGCTGTACAAGTGCCAAGGGCTCAGAGAAGAGGTGCAGAAGCTGTAGAGAGTGAAGGTAACAGTGGTCCCAGTGGTAATCGGAGCACTCGGTGCAGTGACCCCCAGGTTATGGGAGTGGCTCCAGCAGATCCTGCAACAACATCTGAGACCTCTGTCCCGATACTGAAGAACCTCAAGCTCCCGGCGCTCTGGTAGAGGACCTGAGCTTGAAGGATAAAAGAGCGCCCACAGGGTCACCATAGCGTGATCGCTCTGTACTCACTTTTTTTTGTTTCTGTTTTTTTATATTGGGTAACATGAGCAGCTGCTTTAATGTTTACAATTTTATAAATTGCTGGTGAACAGTGGGAGCATTTAGCAGCTAACAAGAAAGATATTTCCCTGAGGACCAGGCAGAGACTAGGACATGTTGATGTTTTAAAAGATTTGACTTGGCATGACTGTGATGGGGGGAAACTATGGATAAAATAAGCAGCTACAGCTCATCAGGAGCTGTGTAACAGTCTGGTAGTCGTTTGGACTCGCAATATTTTTTAAGTCAGTTCAAAGCAGCTCCCTCACTTGTGTGGATTGCTGACATTTGAGAGAATATGGAGTATATGGTGTAGACCAGCGTGCTTTCACTCTTTGGTTTCTTTATTTCATGACTTGTTTGGTGTGAGGGGAAAATGATCCCTGGTGACAGCAGTGTTTACTGGAGTTTTCATTTGATGTTGAGTCCTTAAAATCAAAGCAGGTTACCATAGAGAAAAAAATCAGCAGCACAATTTGAATCATATGGGAACAAAATGTTCTAAAATTATAAATATTTAGAAAGTCTTTATTACTATTGATCTAACTAACATGATTTGCTGTGAAAATCTTCGTACTGCATGCATTCATTCATTGCCTTACAATATTTTGGAGGTGACTCATTGCATTCATGTTAAATTAAAGGGAGGAGTGTCAGCGCTCTCAGGGTTACACCGATGAAGCACAGCACTGAGAGGATGTTTGGTCACATCTGGCGCTCTGAAACAGGTGCATCATTCCTCTGAAACATTAACATCTTAAGGATGTTTCTGTATAACTATAGCTGTTACTTTGTGCCATATTCTCTTAGATTACAGGATATTTATAATATAATATGTGTATGAATAAGCTGTTTAGTCATGCACAGGCAGTAAGAGCTTGGTGTGCACTGCTGACAATAACATAAACTAGAATCATGTTTCTGAATCTCACAGCAGATATTTTCCTGTTGGCTTTATTAAACAGTGATCACTGTTTGTAAGTCAGCCTGAAGGGTTTTTATTGAGAATGCTCTGAATTCACAGGGAATTCCCACCCTAGGTGGATGCCAAAGTATAAATAACACATCAGCAGCTAGAGCACCATTATCAGCTGCTGTCAGAGGTGCAATAATATTGGTTTTGCATGCATTAGCCTTAGTCAGCAGGACTGTCTGCTCAGAGATAATGAATGAAGGATACCTGTAAAGGTAAGCGAGAAGCCTAAAACAGGTCAGGCCTCTGATGACAGCCAAATATGGCTGCACTGAACAGCAGGCTCAGCAGATCGAGCACCAAGAGAAGTCCTTTAAAATTATACCAAAGGCTTTGTTTGGTCAGCCCTTCCAAAATGACACAGGGTCGTGTTTTCACTAGGACGATATATTCTGTGTCCCAAATAAAAAAAAATTTGTCTTATTTTTTGTTTTAAGAATCTATTTTACAAGTTTGGTAAGTTTCAGAAAAGCAGCATTAAGCCAATAAAATTATTTTTCATCTTTATAAATCTTGATATGAATAAATGGACCAGATTTTTGGTTCTAAGAGCGTTTCTGACTTCTGCTTTTCCTCTAATAACACATCACATTTGACTGCATGCAGATAAGGGTCATTCTCAGGGTCATTCTCAGCTGCAAAAGGGTATGGGGTATTGTTGTCAACCTGCCAGGCGGGCAGGTGGTATGGACACTTTTAAGTTGGGATAAAAATGAGGCGACGCAGGATTGATACTATAGGAGCATCTACTAGGAGCTGAGGGGTATACAGTGGTGTGAAAAAGTGTTTGTTCCCTTTTCTAGTTTTTTGCATTTGTCACACTTACATATTTCAGATCATCAAACAGATTTGAATATTACACAAAGATAACTCAAGTAAACACAAAACGCAGTTTTTGAATCAAGAAATCTCTTGAATGGTACCTGTCTGACAAAGTGAAGCAGACTAACAGATCTCAGAAAGCAACACATCATACCACGATCTAAAGAAACCCCTGAGGACCAAAGTCACTGACATCTATCGGCCTGTAAAGGGTTACGAAGCCATTTTAAGGCTTTGAGACTCCAATTAATCATGGAGAGAGCCATTATCCACACTGAACAGGGGTGAACCTTCCCAGGAGTGACCAGCCGACCACAATTACTCCAAATTTAGTCCAGAAGGTAACTAATTCAGATGGTCACAAAAGAACCCAGAACAACATTAAAGAACCACAGGCTTTACATGTCTTAGTCACAGTCAGAGTTTATAATTTACCAATAAAAAAGAGACTTGGCAAAAATGGCCTGCATGGCAGAGTTCAATGAGAAAATCACTGCTGACCAAAAAGGACCTCATCTCACATTTGCCAAAAAACATCTGGATGATCCCCAAAACCTTTAGGACTGACAAGACAAAAGTTTAATTTTTTGGAAGGTGTGTGGCTCATTACATCTGGTGTAAAATTAACACAACATTTCACAAAAGGAATATCATAACAATAGTCAAATATGGCGGTGGTGTGATGGTCTGCAGCTGTTTTGCTGCCTCAGGACCTGGAAGACTTCCTGTGCTAAACTGAACCATGTTATTCTGCTGACTGTCCGGCAGTTTGTTTGTGACCTCAAGCTGAAGCGCACTTGGATTCTGCAGCAGGACGATGACCACACCAAGTCTACCTCTGATTGGCTTAACAGAAACGTGTATGTGTGACTTGTATGTGGAGTGACGTAGTCAAAGCCCTGACCTGAATCTGACTGAGATGCTGGGGCATGGCCTTGGAAATGCAGTCCATGCTTGAAAACACTCCAGTGTTGCTCAATTACAACAATGAGTTAAGCAAAGATGAGTTAGACAAAATTCCTCCATGGTGCTGTAACGACTCATTGCCAGGGCAACATCACAGGATGTTTCAAAGCGGTGACAGGACCGCACAGGTGAAAGAAGACACTAATATTATGTTCAACTTAAAGGACCAGTTCTAGTCAAAACACTATACATAAGGTTAATATCTGTATCCAGTTATTTACAACTGAGATAGCAGATCATGATTGTTTCTAAGCCTTTACAGTCTATTAATATATTTTTAATGAGAAAGTAAGCTACTGTGAATTCAAGTTAAGATAGCCCTGGTTTGTGCCTTTCAGTAGGTGACAGGCCACAGATAAGCACCAATTCATCTAAAAGATACAGATCTGCAATGTTTGGAAAACCCAGAAGGTTGATATTGTTGCTGGATATCATATCTGGATTGAGAAAAAAACATTCAGCTCAGAGCACAACAAAAAACTATATTTGTAACCCCAAGGTCCACCTCTGCTTCAGAATCAAACCACAGCTAGTAGCCTGCTGGAAGCTGAGAACTTACTAAAAGAGCCTTTTCACAATGGAAAAATGTCACATATGGATGATGTGAATAGCTGTGGTTAGCTAGAAGCCCATGTAAGAGCACAAACTGAGCTGCCAAACCTCACAATCTGAAGGTTTCCAATGATAAACATGACAGATGTTTTATAACGAAAGGAGGAACAAAACTGCTAAATGGAAAGAAAAAAGACTGAAATAAGTCAAATAATAAAGAATCAAATGAACCAGAGCAATAATGTATGATATCAGTTTTTTGTAAGTGTGTGATAAGTAAATTAATGTACAGTTCAGTAATAGAGTTTTATTTCAAAAACAGTGTCCTGAAATACGTTTTTTTGCATTTGTGAACAAAAGAACAAACAAACAAGCAAAAAACGAACAAAGAAAAGAAAAGAAAGCAACAAGGAAAACATAAACACTGAGATGCTGGAGTTGAACATATTACATAAACACTGTTTTTAACTAATTATATTTTTTTTGGAGACAATGTATTTTAAAACACTTAAAACTTTGGGAAAACAGTATTTTCCTACCTGAGATTACATTTATCCGCATACTTAAAATCTTATTTAAAAGTCATTCTTTGCTGTACTTTTTCTTTAGTTTTTGATATTACATTTTTATAACTATTTTACTGTAAAATTATACCTTAAAGTATAAATAATACAATTTATACTTTAAGGTATAATTTTACAGTAAAATAAAGTAGAATAAAATGAACAAAGTAAAATAAAATAAGATTAAATGAAATTATAATCACACTGGATTTAGAAAAAGCAAGCAAGGACGCACGCTGCCAATCACGTGACGATAACACCGGTCTCCTCTGACGTTCGAAGATTAACGTTTCCGGTTTATTTTTCACAATAAAGGGCTCTAATTATTTCATGAATTTTGTTCGGCCCCGAATGGTTTTATGTGGTGTAAAACAATTGAATATCAATGGTGATTTGTTTTAATTATATTTTAGCTTTACGTCAGAACATTTTCAAAGAACTGTGTTCTATATACATAAAAATTCAAATAATATGTATTTTATTTTGAAAGGTTTGCTTTCCATTTCCGGTCCAGACCGACGGAAATGTAGCTAGCTTAGCGTAGCTCCTCCCTGTCTGTTAGCACGTAGAAAGTTCAGCTGGACGGCTGAACTCGGTCGTTGGCCTCGGAAGTTTAACAGAATGGCTCCACTGAAGTTTTGTGCGAATATTTCGTGGCTGTTCACAGAGCTTCCGGACTTCAGCCAGAGAATATTAGCAGCAGCCGCGGCTGGATTTCAGGCTGTGGAGGCAGCGTGGCTGTACGATTCGGATCTACAGGAGCTTCAGAGAGTCAGAAAGGCCACAGGGGTGGAGGTCGTCCTTATCAACACCCCGCCAGGTAGACACTAGAGGGGGTCGCACTGTTGGTTTACACACAGCTGTTCATGTTAACTACCAATGCTGAAGAATGGCGTGGAGAGCAACTTCCTCCCGGGTGGGAGTGCACAACAATAAAAGAAAAAAAACCCACGACCTTCTTAAAACAATAAATATTAATTGTTTTTCTTTTAATGACAAATATTCTTAAATAAGCCAATTTGAAAATTGAAAATACAAATTAAATCCAATACAAAGCCAGTCAGGCCTGTGTCAGGTAGTGCTACTGCTCCACTACTACTGGCATGTTTTACAAAGCCAAAAATACTACATTTGAGCTATTCTAATGCAGTTTCAGTACAGGGTGAGTACAGGACGATAGCGCTGCATTGTGTTTGTGTCACAGTTTCAGTCTGTTTGAGGATTGTTCCACCCCTAGTCTTACCGCATCCATGCATCTTCTGCTTACCCAGTTCAGGGTCACAGTTGGGCTGGAGCCTGTCCCACATGTCATTGAGGGGGAGGCAGGGTGGCCTTATAGCTGTGGCTCTCAGATGCTCTGGCGAAACGTGTTAATGTTTCCTCTCAGCTGACTGAGAGGTGGTTAATAAAGGGGGAAACTGATCATTTAAAATAAATAAATAAAATCTGATTGACGTGTAGACTTTAAGCTGTAATTCAAGGGGTTAACAAAAGTATTGCATTTATTGTCTTCTTTCGATATGCTGGAGCAGCGGCTCTACTCCACACTATGCCTCCAGTCATCTGAGCTCTCACCCTTTCTCTAAGAATGAACCCAGCCACCATACTGTCATTTCAACTGCATGAGTTCGCGACCTTTTGGTCATTACCCAAATTTCATGAGAGTTGGGACGTAGATGGATTTGTATGTCTCAGTCTTTCAACTTGGTGCTCTCGTCACCTTGACAATTCAATACAATACCTGCAATACTGCTGATGTTGCACCAATCTGCTGGTCCAATAAGATTTCAAAATGCTTGAACTCCCTTGCTTGAGGCAGCGTCTCTTCTCCAACACAGTGGGAGACTTCCACTGTTTTTGTGGCCTCAGACTTGTAGGACTCAGACTCTGACTCCGAGGTGCTGACTCTCCTGCATGTTGTAAGGAGCTAGTTGAGGTGACTTGGGCACTGGTTAAGATGTCTCCCAGGCACCTCCCTTTGGAGGTCTGGGAACGCCTCAGGATCCCCCCCCCCGGAGGAAAAATGTGACTGGGGAGAAGGATGTATGGAATACCCTGCTGCCAGAGGTGTCCAAATTTGAATGAGGGGAACATAATGGATGGATGCAATTGCATTAACTTGTTTTTTTTTATGCATAGTCCCAATTTAGTCAAAAGAGCAAATCTGAGATATGAACATGTGTGCATTTCAATTCTGAGCTGCCCTTTGCTGTCTCTTGAAAAGCAATCATGTTTAGGACAGCATTAAATACATGCCGTAGCCTGATATGTATGGCGTTATCTTCGTGCCACTATTCTGAGCGCACGTAAAAAAAAAAAGTTTGCAGGTGCAAGTGTTGCATTTTGAGGAGAAATTTATTTTGAGCAAAGAAAAGCTAAATTTGAGTGAACAAAATTCATTGCTGCGTGCAAAAACTGTATTTCAGTGTTTGCTATTATCCACACACACAACAGCAGCCCCTCTCGCTCAGTTTTTGTATTTGCGCTCGCTCGCAATGTGTTGCTCGCGCTCTCAACATTTTACATCAGATTAAAACTTTGGGTGTAAGATTCAGATAATTATTTATTAAAAGCTCGACATTTTAAATGAGAATAAGAAAGAAAAGTATGTCTTTGTGCCCCCTTTTCCCTGTTCATGCCCTATAGGCCCCCCTGGCTAAACTTTGCTAGATCCGCCCCTGCACAGTTACCAGCCGTCAGCTGTAGAAAAAGATCCTCGAGTAGAAAGTAATATTAAATAAATTCTAACAGCAGATTATCAATCTTAAACGTGCTGCTGTTGTTCAGCCGCTGGTTTCCTCTTTCTGGTGCAAAGTGGGCCAAAAACAAAGAAGAGAGGGACTCGCGACAGAAAAGCCGATCAGCTGGTCACTGATCGGTTTCATGATTGAAGAGAGGCAGTCGCTCCATATATCGGTTGTTAAGCTTAACGTGGGAATGCTTTACAAACATTCAGAGATGAACTTACACACTTGCTTTTAGGGATGGGTATTGATAAGATGTTCACGATTCAAATTCCATTTTCGATTCTGTTTAACGATTCGATTCTTTATCGATTCTCTTATCGATTCTTTTTAAAAAAGGAGAACACTAAGGTCGATTAGCTTAGAACTTTGTTTTATATCTTCTCTTTGAACAAGATAGAAATTTAGGAGTAACATGGCCTTACAAACCCAGCAGTGAGATCTTAAGAGATCCACAGCCTAAGGCTCTTCAATGGGGTGTCACAGGGTCCCCAGGAAAAAAAATTGTAAATGTAAAATAATAAAATAAATATTCTTCTGTAGCAATAACAAAGTATAACATAAATTATTCTGTAGCAATTACACAAGAATATCCAGTAATGTCCCTGCCTACAATTAAACACATTCACTTACTGAAAATCATCTGCTGTGGCAAATAGGTGCAAGCCTTTGACCACAAACTGAGTCTCTGCTCGGTGACATTCGTCTATCCTGGCCTGAAAGGAGACGCTACCGGTAGACTGCAGCGAGAACTGCCAGCATCTGAGCCAGACTCTCTCATCATGGTCACTAAATGCACAGTAATGGCAGGTTTGTAATAAGGCAGATCGCGCTAACATAATATGCACTGTTGATTATTTACCTGCCGCATTAACGGGAGAGGACGTGCAAACGTTACCGCTGCTGCTGGGTTGAGATTCACGAGTCCGGAATTAAAAAAACGACATTCATTTAAGGTTATCGCATGTTTTGTGAGCAAATGCTTTTGCATATTCGTAGTGTTTCCTCCCTTAAATGAAATATCTACTTTGCAAGTATTGCAAGTTGCCCTGTTGTCATCCGTTCTCGTAAAGTGTAACCAAACTTTTGAGCCGCTTTCGCGCCGTGTTTCCTGCCAGGTAAATGACGCTCCGCAATGTGGTGACGTCATTCGGGGCGACTGGAATCGATAACGGAATCGTTTGCAAAAATGGCAAACAATTCCAAGGAACTGAAACAGTGGGAACCTGTTCTCAACAAGAACCGGTTTTCGATACCCATCCCTACTTGCTTTACTTCCCTCTGGGATCACTTCCTCGGAGATGAAATGCCGGTTTGGTAGCGAGGCTACAAATACTCAACCAGAGCGCCGACAGGTCTCGCACCACAGCCGCTCTATCACGTGAGCACACTGCTCCGACGTGCTACGGTTATGAGCTGAGTTACGGCGTGTGGCAAGTTTTCTGAGGTGGTTTTGTGATATCTAATGGATCGGATTACATTTTTTTATTTCTCTCCGATATCCGATCCAGTAATGTAGGTCAGTATTGGACCAACATGTAATATTGGATCGGTCCATCTCTAGTGTAAACACAGTATATTGATTAGAACAAGGATATGTTGGGTAGGAATCTGCCAGCATAGACAAACAGTTTTCCCTATTTTCATGGCTCTGACAGTTTGTGAATAGTTTTGGTTTTGAAGTCCTCATTTCTTCCTCAGGGTTTTATTAAAAGTAACTGTCGTTCAAGATTATTAATCACCCAGAGCAACAAGATCATCAGTTTCACTTACGGAGGCAGAGCAATGAAGACGCATCATAAACACTAACAATGATGTCACCCACTACAGCAGGCATTCAACACACAGAAATTAAGCTTAAGAGTGAGTGTGATGTGTGTGTGTGTGTGTGTGTGTGTGCGTGTGTGTGTGTGTTGCAGGAGATATAAAGGCAGGTGATCTGGGTCTTGCAGCAGTTCCTGGAAGAGAAGCAGAGTTCAGAGAGGGACTGGATCTAAGTTTGAAGTATGCCAGAGCTTTGGACTGTAAGAGGTAAATTGAAATCCATTTTTTATCCCCTAACCTCCAACCTGAGAAACAAAGAAATTACATATATTATTAACAAGCGTGTAGTCATACTAACGCTTGCATTTGTCTTATGCTGTGTAATAGGGCTGCATTGATTCTTCAAGTAATCAGAATAATTACAAAAGGGAAACCAAGAAGTAATGCAGTCTTATATGAAAGACATTTCATATCCACATACGCGCATACACAGAGGGCCTCCAACACTACAGAGACGTCCCATACAGGGACGCAGACCCTAATCACGGGTCTCAGCCCGTGAAGCCCTTTCAAAGAAACGCATAGCACCGGGAGGTGCACTTGCTCTCACCCTGTCTGCTGCTTAATAAGCCTCAATTGTAGAAAAAAAATGCTTTTATCCAGCAGCTCCTGCAGGAATGTCAAAATGGATAACTGGGATGGGAGAGTGCGCTGGCCCTGGCACCATTCCTCAAAGGCTGCCCATTTGTAAGCATATGAGGCTCCTGATTGCTGCTACCATGCTTGGGGGCAGACCCTTAGCTGTCAAATTGAACCTGTCATCGTGGTGAACTGAGGACATGCGGGGCCGATGCGCTCTGTCTAGAACTGGAGATATCCCTCCCTGCCTGTTTATATAAGAGACCATCCTGACTTGGATATTCTGGCTCCTCAGAATCAGACGAAAATGCTTGAGAGCTGAGAACACTGCTAATAAGTGATCGATGTGCAGCCTGTGCTGTGGTCCACATCCCTCTCACTGATGCGCCATCACACAGAGCTCCCCACCCCATCAGAGAAGCAGTGGTGGATACCACGTTGTGAAACAACACTGCCAGTCGGAGAGCCCTGGTGCAGCAGCCAGGGCTCCCTCCAGGGACAGAGAGCTAACATGCAAGCTGTGGTTCCCGTCAGCATCCTCCAGCAAAAGCCATGTCGCCACCTCCTCTGTTTAGCAAGTTACGAGAGCCCAGTCGTCCAGATAAGATGCAAACACCCATCTCTCTGAGGGGTGCTAACACTGCCAGTGTGTTCATGGGGAAATGCATCACCTGCCTGGCCTGGCTCACTCGCTTGCAGGCTGAGCATTTGAATAAGCATTTTTCATTGATTGTAACACAGGACCGTGTACATTAATACAGTTTGTTGGAGACACCTTGGTGGGGCACAGCAATGAAACACAGCAGGAACACTTGATTTGGTCGCCTGAAAATTCAATATACCCAAACTTGGAGTTACAACCTGAGAAATTTCGTGTGCAGGGGGTTTGTGCTTCGTAGACGGTGGTAGAAAAGTGCAGTGTTGTCTAGGGCCGACAACCTAAACACAACTTAAGTGGTGCCTCTTGGACAGCAACAGAGAGGGAAAAGCAGCATTTCCCTGCCGCTGGACCCATTCTCCACTCGGTCCCAGAGATAGGAGGGCTGAGGCTTCTTCCTCCGGGGTGTTGGGCCCGAGGGTTTGCTGGTGTGGAAGTCGATACGGAGGCTGTGCGCTCGCTGCAAGGTCACCCACAGCAGCCGTGGGCGCCGCTCTCTCGCAGGTCGGCAGAGGAGTGGCAGGCCTGTGAGAGCTAGAGCTGCTTCTTCCTCAGATCAAATCCAGCCTGCATTGCTTCCAGTGATGGTCCGAATAACCCAGCAGCAGACACTGGTTCGTCAAATACACGGCCTTGTCCCTGTGTGGGAAATCAAAGAGCGTCAGCCACAGGTACCTCTGTGCCACTCCCATCAACACCATCCCTCTGCCAAGGCAGTGCTGCATAGGGTGCAGCACTCCATACCACTACTGCATAGCAGGGCGCACGAAGGATCTAATCAGTGGCGATTATGACCTTGTTAAGGAGAAGTGCCAGCGGGCTGTCTGCAGGAACCAGCAGCCCGAGCACCACCAGGGACATCGCCTGGTACGTCTGGAGCACTGTGACGAAGCGGCAGTGACTGAGCCCGATAAATCTTGTCCAGCTGCGACGTGCTGAAGCTGCAGTGCGTGAACGGCAGAGTTGTGGGGCAACCGTCACCGTGGTTGTGAGACGGGGCAGATAAGCAGCCAGGGACAGCTCCAGCTAAGCCAGCCTCCTCAGCACCATCCAGGTCCACAGTGACACAGGTGACAGTATTTTGCTGCATGATGCGGTCAGCTCAGAGACCAAGTCGGGAACATGGGACGCCAGTTTTTGGCCGTCATGGGCTCCGGTGGGAGGATAAGAATTACAACGTGTCCTGAGCTGGCAGAGGAGAGGGTCAGTCCACAGGGAAAAAGAGACACGTCGTTGTGGCCGGCCGACGCAGCAGTAGCGGCGCACTGCGATAGGCTCTCCTGCTCATCCTCCTCGGCTCCTCGTCTTTGGACTCAGAGGTTTACACACTGTTCTCCGCAGTGTGTAAACTCTGGCTCAATGTTAAACCATCATCATCTCTGCTGCTGTGGTGTTGTCAGTATTGGTGGGCTTAATAAACTTAATTAACTTAACCTTTTGTTTACTTGCTGCTCCTAAATTGTATGACCTGTATTGCAGTTCTGTTCTCAGTGGCTCACATTTCCAGAGCCGTGTGTTAAATGAAGCTTCAAAGCAAAGAATTTGTGTCGAGAATTTTTTACGATGGAATTATTCAAATTACTCGCTGAATGTTTGCAGTCCAACTGTATCTGTTACTGTGTCACTGCTGTTATACTATGATGCTTCTGCTGGCAGCTTGTGACATTAACTTCACACTAACAGGTCGTCTGTCATCACTGACAGTAGTCATCAAAACCAAGGTTTGAATTTCAGTTTTAGGTTGCACCAATAATGCTGCTGTTCCCAGCTGTTCGTAGCTTTTTTTCAACAGTATTTTTAAATATTGTAAATATAAAAATGAGACACTATCACCCCCCCTGCTCTCTGGGGTCAGCTGTCTCTCTCAGTGAGCCAGTGAGCTGTACTGAGTGATGCTGGTTGTTCCAGCAGTGAGTCCAGGCTCAGCACCAAAGCAGACTGTTTTACACAAATTGCTGAACTCGCTCCCGGTGGACTTCAGCTTTGTGTACAAGCTTGCTTTTATTTAGCTGGATCCATTTACATGGTTTAAATTGTTGTATCTGTGCGTTTTCTTTATAACACCTTGTGAAGCACTTTGTGTGTTTTGTTCTTGAAAAGTGCGGCATAAATAAAATTAACTTACTTACAGCTGCAAGTCAACCAGGCTCAGACGTCTCTCGGGCCATGATAGTAGAGCAGCTAGAAGAAAGGCACTTTAGTAAGAGGCATGGCTGCCCACGCAAGACCCCAAACACTGTCTGCTGAACACCAGGCAACGTTTATGGCCTAGTAATACCACTCTGTGTAAATGTAAGTGCTCCTTCCCTTCACTAAGTAAAACATTGTGCTCTCAGCAGCCGAAACACATTTACTTTAAAACACAAAGACTGCTTTCTCCACATGGTGTCCACTCATTCTGCCAAATGTTATACCAAGTATAAGAAAAGCAAAGGTCATTTTCATTGTGCTGGCAGTGACACAACCGCAGCATTACTGGTACATGCTGTGGTTACTTTGGCAGGTTCAGCCAGCAGGTGATTTTTACTGGTGGATGTGTTGAATTGTTTTTGCATTTTATTGCACAGCCCTCATTTCCTCAAGAGTTGTTGTCATTTGTCGCTCCGTTATGTTATCGTCTGATTAAGTCACGACACACCAGCTGGTACTTAATGAAAGTAAAGCTCAGCAATAGTTGAACTTAATTTCATTTGATATCTCTTCAGCACCGTGCACAGATGTTCTGGACACAGTCAAAGCAGTTGGTTTGTAACTTCCTGTTGATTTTCTAGTTCATCTTCAAAATTTGCATTGAAGATTTTCTGGTTACTGGAAGCTTTCAGTCACAGCTTTGTGGGTTTTTGTGACTTTTTCATAAAATGCATTAACTGCCTGATATCTTTTGGATGTGTTATAATGAAGTTAATCACACTTCTGGCATCTGAGGCTACAGATTTTCCAACATATGCTGTCTTCAGAGGCTGCAGAGATTTAGCGAACAGAAGCAGCTGTGTGCAGCAGACACCAGAGTCCACTGTGGTCGGGACCAAAGTACCACCAGGAAAAGTCAATTCAGTTCATGTAAATAGGCGTGACGTCACAGCAATCAATAACTCCGCCCGTTGGCGTTGTCCCCTGATACAATCGGAGTAATTTACAGGAAATTTCAGCGTAAGGTTCTTGATGACCGCTCTGGGGCAGGCTAAGCCTCTTAATGGTGCTGTCTAATGGTGCGAGATTTTAGAGAGGTTCGCTGATGCTCCGTAGATGTAAAGCAGAAATTTCTACTTCCTGTTGCAGTGCTCTCAGTTCAGTTTCCAAAGTTTTGTTTTTACCAGTTTTAGTGTTTTACGCGTTTGCAATGACAGCGTGTGTTAAATAAACGAGCAGCTGGATGAATGACTGTGGCTCCACCAGTGTGCGTTTCCTTTTTGTGTTATCCAGTTACGGGAGCGTCGCGTTTCCACTAAAGGTTAAGTGAAGACATTGTGTGTTGATCTGGACTTAAAGCGCACATCATCCCCACTGCTTTGTTCATGTAGAGGATGCTGGCTGACCCATGACATGGCGTTATGGTTCCAGATCCTCACTGGACATCCTTGCGTGTTAGACTGACCACAGCCAGAGACATGTTGCCAAATGCGAGTCATAAAACAGCCCCTTGTGTCCGAGCGCCCGGCTCTTCCCTGGAACGTGCTGGAAACGTCTCTTTTCAACATCTGTCGGCTCATTTTTCAGTTTTGTTTCCGAGCAGCTGGCAACGTAAATTTGAAAAGCTTGTTTGTCTCTTAATTCTTGTAATTGCAGCTGAGTTATCTCATAATTTGAGCCAGTTTGATTAGATGGTTGATAAACCAAACAAACGCACCTTTTGGAGATTTTTGTGTGTCACTTTTGTTCTCAGGTGTGTAAAACTGCCCTGCAGGTACAGAGTTGAACAAAACCATGTTGATTTGGCACAGTGTGTGAAAAATACAAATCCATTTAGCTGCTGGAGCTTCAGGCTCCTGGTGTTGCTCGTGCAGACTCATTGTCACATTTCAGCAGAACGCAGGCATTGTTAATGACACCTGCTTTAACCAGACAACGTGTCTGCTGCGAAAAAGGTCGATTCAGACCAATTTGGGACAAGGTCAGCTCCCTTAATAAGTCTGGCACAAAAGCAGTCTTTATAAATGTGTTTTAAAAGCTAGAATAGAGTAATAGATGTTCCTGTGTGCCATCTTTTCTACATTTCCTTTCCAGGATTCACCTGATGGCTGGGAGAGTTCCCGTGGACTCTGACAGAGCGACGGTTGCCAAGGAAATGGAGGCGGTCTTTGTGCAGAACCTGAAATATGCCGCTGATATCCTTTCAAAGGTAAGTGACCTTCTCTGTCCAACATACCACTACTGTCACGGCAGTGCAGTCATAAATCTTTCATGAATGCATTCCCCTTTGGGCATGAAAAAGGATTTAATCCCTGCACTCGAGTAAAGGCAGCGTTTCACAGTGCACGTGATGAGCACAGTAAAGGTAAATGTGTTTAATTGAGTGGGTTGAGCCTACGTGGAGGCGGTTTGGTGTCGTGGCTGAGAAAGAGGATCTCCACGCTAACAACTGGATCTGTTCCAGTGCTTGAAGCTGTCGCACAGAGATGAGCTAACGTGAGTGTCTCTCAGTGCTCTGTAGCCGTTTGCTTCTCCACAAACTTCTGCTTGAGAGCCACGCCCACTGCGACATCAGTCAGTGACTTTCCAACTCAGCTGGCGTCCCTGTCACCGCTTCCCAGCCCTCCACTCTCCGGTGTCTGACACGGCTGCTTTCCAGCGAAATACTCTGAAAACCGCATGTGCATCCACGTGGACGAGCCCCGACACTGACCTGCGACAGCGTTTGAAGCACTTCTGTATCGTTTCTAGCTGCACTGTTGCCAGATATGAACAGAGATGGAGCTGGGTGTAATGGCCTGTGGACAATGATTTTAGGCTATACCACAATACAGTTTATATCTTGATATTTCAAATATTTCATGCTCAATTTATCCCTTTAATACATACAGTTGCACTCGTGTGGAGCTTCTAGAAGTCATTGCAAAATAGACCTACAATAAAACATAATTTAATCCATTCTAGGGCTGGCACTGGGACACACTGGCTTTTAACAACTGTTTGCTGAAAGTAAGGCCATGATGTGAGGCTGTATATGTGCTCGTATACTGTAATTTAATAGAGACCAAAACTGGCACACACTAAAACTCCCGTTTTATTCTTGCTGTTTCTCTGCTGAAATCCTGATTCTAATAGTTGCAGCATCATCTGATAAAATCAGCGTAAAAGCCAACAGCTGTGATTGTATTTGTTCCTTTGGGGGGCGGCGGCTATCGTTTTGTGTAAAATGACTCAAAATGATATGTTTTTGTTGAATTTTTGTTGAAACCTTTTCCACTCTGCACTTACTGAGCAGAGTAAAAGCGAAACTAGAAGCGCCTCTGACAGGACAGCAGGGTCTGTGCTCGGGGGCGATATTCTCGACTCTTCTGTGGACAGCGTGCAGGCTTTTCCCCAAACGTTTGGATTTCTTGGTAACTATTTTTGTCAACAGTCACTACTTTGGACACTTGTAGTACGTTGTGGTGAGCCAGGTCTGGGATGTTAGCTTGGGCAGCAAAATATGAGACGCCCAGAGTTTGAAACTGAACCTGAAGGTTGCTGGTTTGAGTCCCTGTTTAGATACTAAAATGTGTATAATGAATGAAAAATATGATTCAAGTTACACCAATCACACTATCGCTCTTAGGAAGGAATCACTGGACTGATTGAACCGATCAACACCAGGATTACAGACCCCGGGTATTTTCTGGACTCTCCTCATCAGGGTAAGCCCGCCCACTCTAAACACCCTTGAACTGACATCAAGAAACACGTTATGTTTACTTTTGCATATGAATGATCAAAAACCGCTGACGTGACCAAACTATGAGTTCAGCTGGAGCTTCAAGTACGAGTTGACTGGTTGACTAGAATGATGATAATATCAGGGCTCAGTCCAGGTGTCATACTCGTGACCTTTGACCCTCTGGATATCATGTTAGATGCGAGTGTATTATATGTCCTTCATGCAGACATGCTAACACTATTTTGCTCCTGCTGCTTTGCTGTGTCTGCCTACGTTTTTTCCTGTTACCTTAGTTACCAGTTTCACTACTTTTGTTCTCCAAAGAGTCATAAAAGTCTCAGACAGCAAAATGAATAATGGCAGTGGTTGCATGTGCAACCTGTAGACTTTGGTAAAGTTTTAAAGACTTTCATCAGTTTGTTTTTTCCAAGTTAACTCGTGAGCGTAATGATGCAAAAGCCTGTTTCCAACAGCAGCAATGAAATCTTCCATCATCGCTGAGCTGGACCAACCAAATGCAGTGGTCTGATTGGTCAGATCGGTTTATTCCGAGCCGAAAAATCGAGCTTGGTTAAAAAGTGAAATTACAGCTGCTGCATTAACAATCAGTCCAAAAACTGCACAGTTTTTATGCATCTGGTGTGTGACGGCCTTCAGACTGCGTCATTAAAATTAGTCAACAGCTAAAGCGGGAAAATCCCAACCTAAAAGTGAGCTGGTATGTTTATTCATCAGTGACCCTGAACCATGAACGGCGCGATGTTGTAATGATGACGTTCAGTATATCGTCTCATTTCCAGCACATGTAAATGCTTCTTTTTTCTGTCTGCAGCATCTGCGATCCTGGAGAAGGTTGGAAAGCCAAATATGAAACTGCAGATGGTGGGTTCTTTCAAAATGTGTCTAAAGTGGAGACAAATAACGTAACAGCCGTCTACACTGTTTCAGGACATCTTTCACTGGCAAATAATGGATGGAAACCTCACACAAAACATTCAAAAGTATATTCCTGTCATTGGTGAGTATGCAAATGTTCATCTGGTATTAAAAACTCAAATCAGTTATAGCAGTCAAGACCTCAAATCGAATCCTTCTGGGTTAATATCTGCAGAGGCTGCCTGTCTTTCCTTCTCTTCTTTATTAATTTCTGCCGTCACTCACACTTCCTGTCTCTTCTATTCTGAAAGTGCTTGAACTCGTGGGGGTGACGGCGTGGTGGCTTGAGTTAGAGCCAGGAAATGGCCATAATGCACAAAAACTGGATGTGCAGAGGGAACTGACTTACCCTGCTGATGATATGAATCTGCTGTGGATGTGCTTTGCCTTTAAACAGCAGCTACAGAGGAAACGAGGTCCATCAGGTCGTTTGCTTCATCAGCATCAGATACTGACTGTAGGCTGCCGTAAATGACATTTTAAAACTTGTTATCGAGCAGCATGCTCTTTTCTTTCTCAGAGGCAGACTAAAGGTATCTGTGTCTTATCACACAAGTGGCATTAAGGATGTTAATTAAAATCACCTTGTCGACCTCATAATCTTGATATGGACACTGACCTCTGTCAGCTGCACTCAGAGAGGCTGAGTTTAGTTCTGTTTGCAGCGCGACCGAAGTGTAGAAGTAACAAATGCACGGGCTGATTTTCAGCATCACTCTGACACATCATTGCACAGATGAAAGAAGGCAGTCCTACGTGTTTCTTTCGTGTCTGTATTGAAGGACAAAAGTACTCCCAGGTCCTCCGTGTTACTGGAGGTAATCCTGTCCACAGTAGGCATCTGGTCAGGCGCTGACTTCTGCTCTTTATGTTGCCCAACACAAATTTGGGCAGTTTCACACATAAAACCTGGTTTTATGTTTCGTGTGAACACGTCACAAGATGATAGGTTGCCACGTTTCTCAGGTCACGTCCAGATTGCTCAGGTTCCCAGCAGAAATGAGCCCGACAGCGCCGGAGAGCTCAGTTACAGCTACCTGTTCGACACACTGGAAAACATCGGCTACCAGGGTTATATCGGGTGTGAGTACAAGCCGCAAGGTGAGTGTTCGTGTGATTTAAGGAATGATTATGAAAAAGACTTAGAAAACAGCCGTAATTAACTCTCTCTTTGCACTGCAGGCTCCACAGACGAGGGTCTCGGCTGGATCAAAGAGTACTGGGCTCACAGAAAGTGCTGAGAGGAGGTGACGGAGCATAAAGCTGTCAGAGCCCGACGGACCTCCACCTGCCGCACCCACCTTTTCCATTTAACGCGGACTTTGCACAGACTCCTGTGTCCTCCTCTCTGAATCTGTTTCCACACTGTAGAAAGAAGTGAATACACGACTTCCTCCTCATCATTGCTGGGTTTGTGCTTCTTTCTTCATCGGTGCACTCAGTTCATTCACAGCAGTGATTCAGGATGGCAATGTTGTTCTTTAAAAGTTCAAATCATTTTTTCCATAAGTTTCTTCGTAGCATCAGGTGGAAGGAACGTAGGACGGAGCAGGCAGAGCTGCCGAAGGCTCAGAAGTAGAAAATACTAGATGACTGTGAGAGGCAAGCTCGACATCAAAGGTGTTTCTTAAGAAAAAATATCTTAGAGTAGCAGACTGATGGAGCAAATGATTAAGAATTCATTTTTGAATGAAATATTTTGACTCCTGGTACGACATTTAAAACAAATAACTGCAACATAATGACATTCAATAATGAACTAATGAATGTTATATTTGAAGTTTTGGCGTCTGAGAAAATGACCTTCAGGGCTGAAAAATTAAAGTGCTGAAGTGGGTTTTCTTTCCAAGACGTGTAACCGAGATATTAGAAAAATAAACTTTCCTTCGATGTAAAATAGTATTTTCAGAAATGAATGAATAAACTTTCCAGTTTCCCCCAAACTGCATTAAGGTCCTCTCTTATTTACAGCTGATTAAGTGCTTTGCTACTAGAAGAAGTCCAAGTAATGAAGTGTAAACGATTTCCTGAACATTTAGCTGATAAATTTGACAAACTCAGAGTTGGGACAGATTTATATATTAAAACAAATTTCTGGTACTTTCATTAAGTTTATTGCTTAATGTAACAGAACCAGAGCGTTTATGCTGTGATGCGTTGCTCCGAGGCTTTGGCTCTAGCCACTTTGCTATTGTTAGCTCCTGTAAAATGTTCAGCTGTGTGAGTCATTTGAAGTGTCTGATCAGGTTTATTGTCCTGGCTACCTTCAGTTTATTTGGGCGAACTTGTTTACATTGAGGAGATCGTAAGAATAAAAGAAGGCAACTGTTTGTCCTGCTGTGAGGTTTAATGTATGAACAGACGGTCAGTCTCTGAGGTTTGCTGATACACTCCACGCTGTAATATAGAAACATACGATCATTCCTGTGGCTTGAGGCTGGTGAGTCCGCAGTGGTCGATCATCTCCGAGATGCAGAATGTGGATCTGACTCCACGGGTTTCGTGTTTCGGGGTCTCGTGGTTTCTTCCAGCTCGGAGTCCTAATTACAAACGACACCAAATCATTTTCCATTCTGTCTCCTGGTTTGCTTCAGCGCGCAGCTCATTAGTGTTCATCGTCCTGACCCTCGTGGCCTGTAGACTTTACACTGAGATGATTTCATCCACAGCAGCTTTTGTACACTTAAGAAATATTTCCACACACGGAGCCACTGGACTGGTGCACATACTGATGAACACTCAGGTAAATGAATCGTGTAACAGTCCATCTCACATTTCAGATATGTATCGATTATTAACACGTTATGTTAATAATCGATATGCCTCCACATGGACGCATTTCAGCCTCGTCGCCTCTTAACTTACGCGACGTATTTATGGCGTCCTGTCGACTGAACGGTGAACCTGCTGCTTTGCTTTTGCACTGAAAGTTGAGAAAATGTTTTCCGTGTTTTTCACGTGTCGAGCAGTCAGGTGATGCTTTGACTGGCTGCTTGTGCAGTTCAGCATCAAAACGAAGGAAGAGTTGATCGTTGCAGTGAGCAATCACTCAGCTGTGTACATGAGCTGAATCTGTAAGAGGCAGCTACCTCGGCTCGTGCCAAGTGCTAATTGAAGCTCAGCCAGGACCGTGTGAGTGATTTGTGTTGCTATGACAATTGCATCACCAGAGACACCCACCAGTCTTTATTTACTGCCATTACTACGGTGCTCTTCCTCTTCCTCAGGTGTTAGTGACACAGACGTGACACAATCCACGAGCTTGTTTCTTTTTTTTCATCTTTGAGGATTTTCTGGAGACTTTTTTCCTGTTGTTCTGGTGCACGAGTAGATTTGAGAGCTTGGTTGAAGGTTCTTGAAGATGTTCTGCATCTTATCCAAGGCGGTTCCCATAAAGTTATTCTGTTTATCTGGACGTGGCGTTTTCAGTGGGAGAAACGTTTCTCACTCATCCAGGTGGCTTCTTCAGCCCCAGCTGACTGCAGGTTTCCCCTTATAAACAGGACATTTGCATACTGGAACTGTTGCATCAGGATGGGCAGCTGGCGTAAACTGTTGGCCAGAACATGCTGCTCATTGTGCAGAGAGCAAGCATCCTCTTTAAAACTCTTCCATGGTTTTCAGTGGACTGGTTATTTTTTGGTTGGATGCTGGACGGTGAGCACTGAGACCAGGACTGTGCTCATAATTGTGTGTGACATTAATGGGACTGTGACCGAGGTCATTCCCAGGGTGAAACTGTGCACGTGGACTAATACTGAGACATCCTGGGGTAAATACTCAGCTTTTGCACTGACACAGGCTTTGATAAATGAGGTGGGTGCAAGCAGACTTTCCTCAGCGTGACTTCATCTTAAAAATGGAAATGAAGTCAGAGGATCATCAATTTGACGCACCGGAGGAGATCAAATATGTACTGCAGACTGTCCGGGTTTGCACAAGAAATTATTTTTTAAATCTGCGTTTTTTCCCTTCATTGCAGTCTCTAAACAAAAACACTAATAGTGGTGAAAAACAAATCTGTTTGATCCCGTTCTAAAGGTTGCAGAGATGCGCGTGTGAAACCTGAAAGAAGCTTTTCCTATTTCATCCCAGCTGTTGCATTTTAACCCAATGACCTCTGATACACACCCTTAATGAACACATTTAAAAATAACACAGACATGAAAATGTGACATGGATGGCATGAGTGTCAAAACCACTCTGGATTCATTCAGCGAGACCACAAATCAGTACGTTTTATAGACATGAGCCAGAATTTGAATTGTTGTCACAAACTGGTGTTGTGTTGTCACGCTGACTTTGGTATTAACGCCTTCATTAAATCTTTTACTTGCAGTGTTCCCAACTAGCTGCGCCTTTTTAAAATTATTCCCACTGACTGAACACCTAAACTATAATAAATGCTCTGACACACTGTAATAACAAACGTTTTGTGCTTTATGCCGATGATTCTGGCGTCTGCAGGATTGAAGATGCTAAAACAGGGGCGTCCGACTCCAGGCCTCGAGGGCCGGTGTCCTGCAGGTTTTAGATCTCACCCTGGGTCAGCACACGTGAATTACATGAGTTCATTAGCAGCCTCTGGAGAACTTCACGACATGTTGAGGAGGTCATCCAGCCGTTTGGATCATCTGAGACCTGCGGGACTCCGGCCCTCGAGGCCTGGCGTTGGACAGTCCGGCACTAAAGTTTTGTCCGGAGCTTCTGTCACGACACGAAGCTGCACAGTGAAGAACAGTTCAGCACACTCTTACTCTGTAACTTGTTTATTTAACTTTACATACTGTATAAAGTGTTCTGTATATACACAATATACACGACACAGGTAGTGCAGGTTTTATTTTACAGGGCTGTCTGCTTACAGTTCACATTTTGCATGATGAATAATCCAGTGTTTAACATTCAGTCCTCTTCAGTTGGTGAAGCTCAGACCTGTTTGGTTCCCTCCCAGAACGGGTGCGACTCCTACAGGAGCCACACTGGACACGGAGCCTTCCTGTTGTGATGTAACAGTCCTGTGCCAGGCTGAGGTATGACTACCAGCCACACTGTGTGAGAGTACACACCACCACCCCAACATGCTTTGGAAACACTCGGCGCTGATGACATGTGGCATGTTATTATGCAAATCACCAAAGTTAATATGACCAATTTTCCTGCTTATGAAAGGCAATTTTTGTCACGTTTCTCCAAACTGACTCAGGCACTTTCGCTGCATAACACCAGCAGTGTGTTTCCACACATCTCCTGCCAGAACGACAACGGCGTCACTTCACAGGTTTGGGAATGAGAAAAGGGAAAAGGGAGAAAATAATAAACAGAGAAAGGCACTTGAGGGCAACAGACATGGCAGTGGGGTTCAAGTGGAAACAGGTTTGACGCATTTGACAATTGAACATAAAAGCCTTCCCACTCTGCGCACCGGCATCTGGGCTGTCTCTTCTTGTTTTAACACTGATGTGGCGTGAAGCTAAATACTGTCAGAAGGCACGAGATCCAAACCGACGCTGAGACATTAGTGAAGATGTGGAGCTTTAAATTTGTGCAGAATGCATGTAAGTGCTGCATTCTGACCTCTGACTCAGGCTCAATGATGTCAAACAGCTGCTGCACGCTCACGGTGTTTCTGTCCGTACATCGACGGCGTCCTCGCCGTGTCATATCCATCAGAATGTGTTAAAGAGCACCTTCCAGGTCGTCCACCCGTTCTACCTTTGTGCCTTTGAGCACCGAATGCTCAGAGTTGTTTCCAGATTGACAGATGGAGCTGCAGCAGCTTGTGGTGGTGAAGGTATGTCCTTACTCTCAGCTATGACACCAGCTTTGGTTGGTGACCAAAAGAATCCCATCAAAGCAGCAGAGCTCTTACGTCTGTGATGACGAGGTTCAGGTCGTCTCCTCTTCGGTGATGTTTTCTGGGCACGTCCAACCAGGAGGAGACCCCGTGGCAGGCCCGGGACACAGCTGAGCTGTTCGGGAACGTCTCATTATCCTCATTTCCTGGAAGAACTGGAGGCAGCAAGGCATCATCAGTTTGTGGTGCCATGCTTACTAGTACCAGTACATTTTTAGGGAGGTGGAAATACGTGAAACTGGTTCTGGATTTGGCACGACGTTGGTGGAGGTTAAAGGTTAAAGATATGAGCCCTGAAAAGCTGCAGATCATCTCACCTACTCAGCTCAGACCGCCCCAAGTATTTGGACTGAGTAGGACTCAGTTTGATATATGCTACATATTAAATTATCAAACTTAATCTTATCAAGCACTGCAAATGACCTCAAGTTCCTCGAGGAACCAGGAGCCAGTGATGCTGCTTTGGCCAAATCTTCATCCTCAGCCCCTTTTTGAATCTGTTTCAGGATGTGAGATATTGCTGACATGTCTCACCTGCTACAAAGATCTAAAACATCACTTTTTAAACATGATTTTGTACGTTTTGATTTAAAGGGACTGTCCCAACCCATAAGTGCATACAGCCTGCAGTTCTCTTTATCAGTCTAAACTATCTGGATGTTGATCGCCCGTCTGACTCTTGACAATAGTGGTAAGAAAGGTGCTTTTGCTGTGGCGTGGTCACGGTGCTGTTTGAAGGCTCGTACAGTAACTGCGAGGGAACCCATCGTAGTGTCTGCTCAACTTTATGATCCTCAACATTTAAAACTGTTTCTTGCACATGAGTCCAGTATGTCGCTGCTCCCACTCAGTGAGCTCAGCATTATACAGAAAGCTTCTCTTCTCATTTCCATTTGTCTCGTGTTAAAGACACGACTCGGGTCCGGGTGCTATAGCAGTCCGGTCCACAGATTGTAGCACGCGGTGTTAATTACAGACTCCAGGTGATGATACATGGACACCAGCTGAGGAGGGGGGCTGCTGCCGGCCTGCGGCTGCAACGGCAGCGGCTCCCGAAACACGACCTTTAAACTCTGCGGGAGGAAGATGAAATCTGAGAACTTTGCATGACTTTATTATAAGAAAAAATAAGTCAGACGTGTATAAGAACTCACAGTTTTTCCAGCTTGGTTGTCCAGAAATACCAGAACGAAGCAGTCGGTGAACTTTTGGTTCAGAACAGCCTGAAGTACAAAGACACGAGTGGACGTTAGCTGGAACGAGGTGAACAGGTGTGTGCAACACAAACGTCACCGTTTTAAAGTCCGTCTCCACAGATACAGAAGAAATATGTGTTACTGCAGTTCATGTGTTGGAGCTCTCACTCTGAGCTCGATGCTCCATCCTCTCGCCTGTAAGTCACTCGAGGTCTCTTTTACACTCTGACTCGACTGAACTGATCTAACAATCGAGTCTGAACGGTGCAACATGAGTGAGACTAATCAGTGTGTCGCATTACGTGTTGCAGGTGTTTCTAGCTCGAGTCTGCTAAATGGTCCCATTTGTGTCCAGAGAAATGCTATTAGAGACTAACGGAGCTGTGCTTAGAGATGAAGTTTGGGGTCGTGTTTCCAATATTTTTTTAAAGGGATCTCGATGATCCTGAGCATTAAAGGGAACGCCTTCATTTGGTTGTTGGCTGGTAACGTTTTGCTGCCCGTTTGTGAAGCCACAGCGGAGGGAAACTCATGGATACAGGGGCCTGTGGGTTTGCCACTTTGAACTCTTTTTTTCTCACCAGATACTGGATGCCGTTGTCGTCGAAGTGTCTGCAGCTCTGAGGGAAGCGACTGAGCAGGACCTTGATGAGACTCTGGTACCAGGCTGGACCCATGGTCAGGAAGCAGTCCTGCAGCAACACATTCACACTACAGTTACAACACTGACCATCAGAAACTTTCACTGGGTTTCACCTGCAAAGTCAAATATTCAAGCTGCAGATGTATCATTTAAAAGCTCCTCCTTTAACTAACAAAATCCTGAAGTCTCCTGATGTGTTAGGAACATTTACCTCCCATTCACAGCTCCTGCTAACATGTATGTGCGAGCTGATGTTTGATCTGCAGGTCACCTGCAGCTGGCTGAGGTCACAGCGAGAGCCTGATCACCTCCAAATGTTTCTCATACTGTGGGAGCACCGATGCTTAGCTGTGTGCTGGTGTTGCTTTGCGTTTCAAATGACAGGGTGTCGAGCTGTGGTCTTAGTAATCAAGGTGTTTGGTATTGCTGATGTTTGATGGTCATAACTGAATCTTGATTTTAAGGCTAAAATTAGAGTCTCACCAGCTGCGGGTCGATTTCCCCCACTGATCGGCTCTGCACAGCCTCCAGCAGCTCCTCCAGCTCGCTGAACGACAACTTGGCCAGCTTCAGTTTATCCAGGGCCACATGCTCGCCGTGGAACAGCCTCCTCCACAGGTTGTCCCTGCGGCAGTGACCCATGGCCTGCTCCACGCTGATCTGGATCTGTCTGCGGGCAGACGCCACCTCGTTGTTGAGAAGAGGGAACAGAGGGGAGGCGTAGAGGAGCCCCTGAGCCTCTGGTCCACCGCCTGTCAGAGGGTAAAACTCGTTGCCATCACTTGGAGCCAAGGGTGCTGAAGCTTCAGACGAACCCTCCTCCCAGAGGTCCTGCTCAGAACCACGTGACCCAGAAGCCTCTGCTCGATCCTGGGAGAGCCGCCCCCCCAGCTCTCCGGGATCACGGTGGATCTGAGGAAGCTTCTTAAAGCGGCGCATGTCTGCAGTGAGGCGTGGGAATAGCTCCCGCTGACTGGTCATGATCACGTAGAAGCGTAGCCTATGAAAGGGGACGAGATGAGACTCAGCAAAAGTTTATCCAGTGCCTTCAGTGATGTACTGTTAACACATTTGTTTGGCCCGTGAAACGTCCACCAGTCCTCTTTAGGTTGTGTCAGGACATGTCAGATAAAACAAACATGGTGTCAGCCCAGATATGAGTAACTATCACACAGCCTCTGTGCTCCAGTCTGTAGATCTTACCTGAGCAGATGCCTCTCCCCGTCTGACTGCTCCTCAAACGGAGCAGCGTTGTGACACACCACCAGGGAAACATCGAAGTCATCGTGGTGGGGCAGACCGTCCAGATCCTTGTAGGAGCCCGAACTAAAGCAAGAGGAGCCAACAAAGGTAAAGTTAAGCAGCAGATATGAGGAGAGAAGGTTTATTCTGAGGTCAGAGCTGTTTCTCCACCTGTTCCACAGAGCCACCAGGGCATACTCGTGAAGGTCAGGCATCGCCTTCTTGTTGTCAGTGGCGACCGCAGCCTTCGACATGCGGAGCGGCTTCATGCCATACGTGCTGGCGTGGTCGGTGATGTAGTTGTAGAGCTGGTGAGCCGTTATCATCCCCGTGGAGATGGAGAAGCTCCCTGATTTACACAAGAATGACAGACGCTCAGAAGGACAAACACAGTTGTTCCTGTGCACACAGAGCCCGAGAAGCTCTGATGGAAAAACAAATATCTGCTCATCGATCCAGAACGGCTCAGAGAGCGCTGCTGGTGACGCCCGAACGGAGGCGGGACACAGCGGTCACAGAGGAACTGAACTCGTCTTTCAGTGAAACAAATTCAAATATTTACTCTGAATATCATTTCAGTTGGTTCTTTTGGTTTGCACTGACCACCAGAGGGAGCTGGAGAAGATGCTAAACATGAACACAAATTCACCTGAGTAGACTTCCAGTACTCGTGCTAGCAGAGGTTAGCGAATAAACTCTGTGCTAAATCAACCACAGGGGGGGGGGGGATAAGAGGTGAGCTAAAGTTGTTTATTTCAGAACAAAAAAGAAAAATGTTCATGAACCATCGCTGTGGATGATTCAGATTTACCTGTTTAGCTACAGGAGTTTAACCCAAACTCACCGTGTGCACCTCGGATCGAGGTGGGAGTTCGTTTGGAATTTAATCCAGACCACTTCCTCCCAAAGGTCTCGGTGCACTTATTTTTTTCCTGCACGCCTGCATAGTTTAAGCCAAGACAGCAGAGTTTGTTTTTTAAAATGACCACAACTTACATAAACGTGCTGCGAATAACTTCAGTGACTTCAGCACACGGACACATTTTCAGATGCAAGTCTTTGTTAAATGAAGCTGGTGGAAAGACTTCATCTCATGTATCAGGGACCATTAGGTAAAAGGGGGAAAGTTGAAAGCCGGAGGGAAAGAATACAAATGAAAGTTATAACCTTGCACTTTTTAAGGTTGGATAAACCTAATCACACCATAAAAATGGGGAATGCCATTCGCACTTTAGTGAGGACGTGCAGCTATATGGTGGATATAACTGGATCCTTAGTTTGTATTTCCCATCAGAACCAGTGTGTGTTTGTGTGGGCACTGACCCACAGTCCAAATGCTTCTAATCACACGATGATTTTTGGGCCTATTTTTCATTTGTCAGTTTGTTTTTTTCTGGTCTTTGTTTCTGGTGAATTCGAGTTTTGTTCCCTTTAGTAAATGCTCTGTACACCGTTCACTGTGTTGCCATCTTTTGTTTACTTTCACTGGCTGCTCTGGCGGCTGCTGTAAATGTTGAAAAGCTAGAAATTATGGCAGAATCAAAAAAACATTATCATCATCATCACATGGGATTCGGATGCAGTCAGCAACACCAGAATCACCTTGAAAGACGTGGTTGCGGCCGAACTTGGGGATGTCCGGGTGATGGGAGATGAAGTCGTCCAGGAAGTCGGTGAGCTGGTAGCCTTGCCGTAGCGTCATGTGGCAGCCGACCAGGTACTGGTGAACCACTCGCAGGTGGAAGTCGTAGCTGAAGGAGTGAACGTGCATGGTGTCCCTGACTTTATCACACTCCTCAGTGAAGAGCATGGAGAGCTGCAACAGAAGGTTGTGAGACTGTCATCACCAGGACAGCGTGACTCGCTGACACAGACGGGAAAAAGAAGGAGGTACTCTAACTCCAAACTCAGTCAGTCTGAATACCTCTGCAAAACTGATCTGGCAGACAGCGCTAACTCTGAATGTCTATCTGTGCGATCAGCCATGTATGAAACTGTTTTGCATTTGAAGGGGAAGGACCTGCTGTTCCAGCCACTCCAACAGAGACTGCTTTGTACAGCACACCTTAAGGCCCTGCTGCACTGTGACTCCCATCGCTCCTTACTGAGAAGCTTTTGTAAGCAACTTTGATATCAATCAGATTCATAATAATATCCTTTTTAATTAAATCCAACATCAAAAGGGAGCTGACAAAAGCAATAATTGCAAATGCAAATGGCTGCAGTGAGAGGCTGTGCTGTGCAGTTAATTACAGCACAATAAGAGTTTACAAGGAGCTCTAATTGCTACTCCTGCTTTTACTTTGATCTGGACCATTTGCCTGGAACGTGCACAAAAGCAGCTTCATTATATCAAAGAGCCAAGAAAAGACTGCACAGCGTTCTGTAGCTACAGACTTTCATCTCTTCGCCGTCTGGAACCTTTTCCTGCCTCGACACTTGTCCAGAAACTGGCAAAAGGGCAGAAGACTTTCATCAGCACCCTCACCGCAGAGATAAGAATGAGGAAGAATATTCTTTTGCACACAGGAATGAAAAGATGAATATTAACTTTTCTCTCCCCAGCGGTGTTCCTGCAGTCTGGCAGACAAATTAAGTGTGACCTCCTGGCCTGTTATCTATGGAGCCTGGAAGCCAATGGGACTGCGCGGCTCTCCTCAGTTCATAGGTAGTTCCTGTGTGTGTGTGTCCTCCGTGCTATCACGCTAACATTTATTATTTCCTAACCTGTAATCCCAAATGGTTCATGTTCTAGTTAATTAAACACTCCGTGTAACTTTGACAAGAACAAATTGCCAGTTTGAGTCGTGGGGCTGCAGCTCGTCTCCTGTCAGCGGCACTCGGTGGAAGTGAAATTAATGACAGCGGCTGCACTGACGGGAGAAGCTGTAATCAGCGAGGTCATACAAGAAGAAGAAAAAGAAGAGAATACAAAGCAAGCTGATTGAAAGAAAGACAAGCAGAGCGACTAGAGGAAAGCTCTCAGACTGTGACATCCATCGATGCGTCCCTGTGAGTCTCTGCATTTTCACTCCTGGAAAAAAGACTCACATTTCTGCAGTGGTACTATCACAATGCAGTGATCTGAAACCCAACAGGAGTAACAGCAGTTATCCAGCTGTGATGTGTGTACTACAACTGCAAACATACACTCACAGCCACTTTACCAGGTACACCTTTCCCCCTTCAGCACTGCCGTAGTGCTTTGTGGCACAGATTCGACAAGGTGCTGGCACCATTCCTCGTGGTTCACACTGACATGATAGTGTCATACGCATGCTGTAGATTTGAAGTCTCCTGTTACATCACATCCTAGAGGTGCTGTGTGGGATCAACACTTTGAACCTTTGATTACAGCAGAATCAGGTTCAAGAATCCAGTTTCAGATCATGTGAGTTTCCTGACGTGCCATGCTCTCCAGCTGGAAGACGGGTACATGGAGGAGATTCATCAGAGCAGATAAGCGTCCAAACTGTCCACTATTGGCGAGGCTGTGGAAATCGTAAGCCGTGGTCTCCTGGTTTTACCTGCACGCAGCAGCACTCGGTGTGGTCTTCTGCTGCTGTAGAGCTTCTCACTCAGTGTTTTCAGGGATGCTGTTCTGCATACCTTGGTTGTAATGAGCAATTGACAGAGTTATTGTTGGCTTCCCATCAGCTAACAGCAGCTTGGCCAATCTCCTCTGACCACTGGCATTTACTGGACCATCTTCTGTAAAGCCTACAAGTGTCTGTGTTGAAAAATCGCACATTCATCACCTAAATAACATTTGCTAATGCTCGGATTGAACTTCGGGTCTTCTTGACTATGCCTACATGTCTACATGCATCGAGTTGCTGCCATGTGATTGGCCCATTAGTATTTGCAGTGTTGGTGTCTCTAATAAAGTGGCTGGTGAGTGTCTGATTCTCTGCTTATGTATTTAGTACCTGATTTTCTTAACCGTAACACCCTGAGGATATGTTAGTGTGAGTGTTGCAGTACGTTTGCTTTCTCTGGCTGCTTGGTCAGGTTTAGGCACAGAATAATTACATACATTACTAATAATTCAGAAGACCCTTATGAAGAGAACATCGAGGGAACAGTTTACCCTGCCCGGGATAGGGTTACCGGGGCCCCGCCCTGGAGCCAGGCCTGGGGAGGGTGCCCGAGGGCGAGCGTATGGTGGCCAGGCCTTAGTCCATGGGGCCTGGCCGGGCACAGCCCGAAGAGGAGACATGGGCCCATCCTCCCGCAGGCCCACCACCCGCAGGAGGCGCCATAGGGGTCGGGTGCACTGTGTGCTGGGTGGCGGCCAGGAGGGGAGGCCCTGGCGGACTGATCCCCGGCTGCCAAGACTGGCAATAGGGACATGAAATGTCACCTCTCTGGTGGGGAAGGAGCCTGAGTTAGTGCGTGAGGTTGAGAGGTACCGGCTAGATATAGTCGGGCTCACCTCTACGCATGGCTTGGGCTCTGGAACCAGTCTCCTGGAGAGGGGCTGGACTCTGTCTCAGTCTGGAGTTGCCCCTGGTGAGAGGCAGCAGGCTGGGGTGGGTATTCTAATATCCCCTCGGCTTGCTGCCGGTACGTTGGGGTTCTTGGATGAGAGGGTTTGTTCCCTGCGCCTTAGGGTCGGGGAACGGGTCCTGACTGTCATCTGCGCTTATGCGCCGAGTGGCAGTTCAGAGTACCCAGCCTTCTTAGAGTCCCTGGGTGGGGTGCTGGAAGGTGCTCCACCTGGAGACTCTGTTGTCCTGCTGGGAGACTTCAATGCTCACGTGGGTAACGACAGCGAGACCTGGAGGGGCGTGATTGGGAGGAACGGCCTCCCTGATCTGAACCCGAGCGGTGTTTTGTTATTGGACTTCTGTGCAAATCACAGTTTGGCCATAACGAACACCCTGTTCGTGTGTGTCCATAAGTGCACGTGGCACCAGGACGCTCTAGGCCGCAGGTCGATGATCGATTTTGTAATCGTATCACCAGACCTGCAACCATATGTTCTGGACACTCGGGTAAAGAGAGGGGCTGAGCTGTCAACTGATCACCACCTGGTGGTGAGTTGGATCAGGTGGCGGGGGAGGACGCTGGACAGACCCAGTGCACCTAAACGCGTAGTGAGGGTGTGCTGGGAACATCTAGCAGAGGCCCCAGTCCGCGAGATCTTCAACGCTCACCTCCGGCAGAGCTTCAACAGCATTCTGAGGGAGACTGCGGACATTGAGTCCGAATGGACCACGTTCAGCGTCTCCATTGCCGAAGCTGCTGCATTGAGCTGCGGCCGCAAAGTGGTTGGTGCCTGCCGTGGTGGTAATCCCCGAACCAAATGGTGGACACCAGAAGTGAAGGGAGCCACCAGGCTGAAGAAGGAGTCCTATTGGGCTTGATTAGCCTGTGGGACTCCGGAGGCAGCCGACAGGTATCGACAGGCCAAGCGGAATGCGGCTCGGGCAGTGGCTGAAGCAAAAACTCGGGTGTGGGAGGAGTTCGGAGAGGCCATGGAAAAAGACTTTCGGACCACCTCGAAGAGATTCTGGCAAACCGTCAGGCGTCTCAGGAGGGGAAAGCGGTGCTCTACCTGCACTGTGTATAGTGCTGGCGGAGCGCTGCTGACTTCGTCTGAGAAAACTGTCAGGCGGTGGAAGGAATACTTTAAAGGACCTCCTTAATCCCACTGACACGTCTTCCGAGGAGGAAGCAGAGTCTGGGGATAAGGGGAATGACCTGCCAATTTCCGGGGGCGAGGTCACTGAGGTAGTTAAACAACTCCTTGGTGGCGGAGCCCCTGGTGTGGATGAGGTCCGCCCCGAGTTCCTGAAGGCTCTGGACGTTGTAGGGCTGTCCTGGTTGACACGCCTCTACAATGTTGCGTGGAGACCAGGGGCAGTACCCCTGGACTGGCAAACCAGAGTGGTGGTCCCCATCTTTAAGAAGGGAGACCAGAGGGTGTGTTCCAACTACAGGGGGATCACACAGCCTCCCTGGGAAA
This sequence comes from Simochromis diagramma, assembly GCF_900408965.1. Taxonomy (NCBI): domain Eukaryota; kingdom Metazoa; phylum Chordata; class Actinopteri; order Cichliformes; family Cichlidae; genus Simochromis; species Simochromis diagramma. The sequence continues at coordinate 922,465 of NW_024386764.1, read as the reverse complement.
GTCTACGCCAGGGTGCTGGAAAGGAGAGTTCATCCGCTAGTCGAACCTCGGATACAGGAGGAACAATGCGGTTTTCGTCCTGGTCGCGGAACACTGGACCAGCTCTTTATCCTCTCAAGGATACTCGAGGGCGCATGGGAGTTTGCCCAACCAGTCTACATGTGTTTTATGGACTTGGAGAAGGCATTCGACCGTGTCCCTCGGGGTGTCCTGTGGGAGGTGTTGCGGGAGTATGGGGTGTCTGGCCCATTGCTACGGGCCATTCGATCCCTATACAACCGTTGCAAGAACTTGGTTCGCATTGCCGGCAATAAGTCGGACTCCTTCCTGGTGGGCGATGGGCTCTGCCAGGGCTGCCCTTTGTCATCGATTCTGTTCATAATTTTTATGGACATGATTTCTAGGCGCAGACAAGTGGCGGAGGGCTTTCAATCTGGTGGCCTCAGAATCTCATCTCTGCTTTTTGTGGATGATGTGGTTCTGTTGGCTTCATCAGTTCCTGCCCCAAGTGGAGGAGTTCAAGTATCTCGGGGTCTTGTTTGCTAGTGATGGGAGAAAGGAGCCGGAGATCGACAGATGGATTGGGGCTGCAGCTGCAGTGATGCAGATGCTGCACCGGTCCGTCGTGGTGAAGAGGGAGCTGAGTGTAAAAGCGAAGCTCTCAATTTACCGGTTGATCTACGTCCCTACCCTCACCTATGGCCATGAGCTGTGGGTAGTGACCGAAAGAACGAGATCGCGGATACAAGCGGCAGAAATGAGCTTCCTCCGAAGGGTGGCTGGTCTCTGCCTTAGAGATAGGGTGAGAAGTTCGGCCGTCCGGGAGGAGCTCAGAGTAGAGCTGCTGCTGCTCCACATCGAAAGGAGCCAGCTGAGGTGGTTCGGGCATCTGACAAGGATGCCCCCTGGGTGCCTCCTGGGTGAGGTGTTCCAGGCATGTCCCACCGGGAGGAGGCCCCGGGGCAGACCCAGGACACGCTGGAGAGATTATATCTCTTGGCTGGCCTGGGAACGCCTTGGTGTTCCCCCAGATAAGCTGGAGGAGGTGGCTGGGGAGAGGGAGGTTTGGGCCTCTCTGCTCAGGCTGCTGCCCCCGCGACCCGGCCTCGGATAAAGCGGATGAAGATGGATGGATGGATACTAATAATTATCAAATACTCAAACTTAAGACAGATCATTTCAAATTCTAAAAAAATCTTCAGCTCACGATAACCTAATAATCACAATCTGGATGACCACACAAGCTTGTAAAGTTTGTGCACTTTCAGTGATTTATTTTCATCCTTTGACCTTTTTCTCCTATAAATTTTTTTTTTAATGATGATTGTTTTAAAATCTAGAATATAAGATTTAAACAAACTCCTTGTGGCCCCACCCTCACAGCCTGCACTTTGCAACCTACCATTATACTGTTAATTAATACTTGACTCAAGCTCATTTAGCTTTACATTACAAAGAAAATGGTCTGAAAATATTAGAAGAAAACTCAATGAAATGAGTCATTGATGGCATGATTCAATTGTAGCTACCATCACGCTGCTAAACATGCAGCATTTAAGCAGAAGTGGCCCAATAACTGAGCCCTGGGGAACAACATATACTTACTCGGACATACAGTTATAAACACCCAGTGGTCACTAACAATTTAAATGAATTAATAGTTCTGTATAAATTCTGTATAATAGAAATTATACAGAATTTTCCAGTATTGTATCTGTAGCAGCGGAGCAGCAGAAGCAGCAGTTTACATCCTGTGTAATTCAAAGACTGAACCTTCACACATGAACACAGACCCTAGCTCCAATCACCACCTGGCTGCTAAAGAAGAGGAAGAAGAGAAAGGGCAAAAGAAAAACAGTGGTTGCATAAAAAATTAGCTCCAACACCCAAAACACCAAACCAACAACCACAGAGAAGACAGCCTGTTGGAAACAGAAAAGGAAAAGAAAATCATAGAGGTGCTTGGCTCTCACCTGATCCTCAACACAATCAGGTATAAATGCATCATTTTTATTGCATAACTTAAGTCTGAGTCCCTGCCTTAAGCTAAAGATGCGTTTTTACAGTCAAGCTGTAGTTTGCAGCAACAGTAGCTCCCACAGTGCACTTGATTTAACATTAAACCCAATCATTCCCACAGAGACAGGCAGGTAAACTTGAAAGGAAAGAGACCAGGACTGATGAGAGCAAGCATAGAGTGGCGAAGAGGGGTGGAGCCTGATTGTAGTGAGACACCCCTCCCTTGAGAATGGCTGGGACATACCGCACAGTCAGATACTGGTGTGGCATCTGGAAACGGCTTGCAACGAGGTTTGGTGAGGAGGCTGCCCTGATGGAGAGATGACATGAGGTGGGACTAGGCAGACACAGAGACACAGACAGATGGATGGAAAGGAAGACTGAAGATGTGCTAAGAGATCAAATAAAACCATTTCAGACTACAAATATCCACATTACATACACACTCTAGAACTGTGGACTTGGATGTGTTTATTGTTTTTAGTGTGACACTAACCAGCTAAACACTCAGCTAATCTGACTAGCTGATAGTCACAGTAATATACATCTTGGTTAGTAGGAAACTACTTGTGGATAATACGACTTCAGTAAAGCATCATAAGACTGATATATCCATCGATCAGCCCCAACATTAAAACCACCATCCTGTGGTTAAGCTGCACATCCTTCTGTTGGCCTCAGGATCAGGTTAGTTCCCACAGATGCACCGTCAGACTGGGATAGGCGTGTTAGGAGGCCAGCTCAACGACCTGGGCTTGGACTTATAATAATCACATGATATGTGGTTCTAATGTTGGGCTGATCCATAGCTGTTAGCAAACTTTACGCTTCATTCATTAAGTTGGTGTCACTTCACTAACAAGCTGCCTGCTATTTCTCAGTATTTACCAGAACACTGTCAAAGCAGTAACACATTAACTTTAATGCACGCTGCTGTAAACCCCAAATACTAATGCAACTAATTTGTGTTTATTTATAAAGACATTTTATACTGACAGCACTAACAAGTGCTAACGAATGAATTACCACAGTCCTCGTCCCGAACACCGTCTGAAACTTTGCATGTGTGCTGGGCAATTAAATTCACTGATGATCAGAGGAACACGAGAAACAATATTTGAACAAATTAAAGTAGAAAAAAAATCTGCATCTTAAAATGGAAAAGATTCCACAGTATTTTCACATTTAGGAAAAACACGGAAGTGTTGCTATTAAAGGGGAAGAGTTCGTTTCTGATGGCTTATTGAAACACTGTTCCAGACACATTTTTCACCTCTTAGATCTGAATAAAAAGACTGAAACTATTTACTCTGATATTATTGTCTCAGGCACAGATCAAGCCCACCTTCCAATCAAATCTTTTTGCTTATGAGGGGCATCCAATGAGGAGAAAGATGGGAGGTTTTGTCAGACGGATGATGAACTGAGGGGTTGCACTGATATTATTGATATTAACAAGGATTGTTCTGCAAATCATGCAAAGCTACTGTAACAGAGCCAAAGGACAAAGGCTGGAAATAAACGGGTCCCCTTTAATGTGGCCAGCATGAACATTCATTCTTTTTATATCTGTGTGTTTCTCACATGTCAACAAGTCTCCTGTTTAAAGTGTTTCAGCAACATCGTCATTTAAATGCAAATTATATTCTAAACTGTTTAAAATTATCTATTAATTAAGAAGCAATTCATCGCTTTTGTGTATAATGTTTGGGCCAATGTGAAGAGCCACTTCAGAACGTGCTCTCACCTGTAAATACTGACTGCAGTTATGACTCCCTCTCTAACACAGGGAACACATCTCTGGGCTTTACAGAGATAATTCATTTTAAACATAAAACACATTGTTTACGCTTAATTTACTCAATGTCAAGCTTTTTGTTGAGGATTTATGGACATCTTTAATTCACAATAGCTGCAGCGAATGCACCTTTCTTCCTTTCTCAACACTTAAACCCTTTGGCCTCCCCACTGTGCTTAGAGGCACAGGCTCTTTCAACACAGTCAACCTCTCACATCACTTTGTAGACATCCTGACAACACCACCGGGAGGGAAACAAACAGCATGACATCTTTCAAAACATCTTTCTCTGCCTTCGTCACATCAAAGTGCACCGACCCCCTAATCTGAAAATGGATCAGTCACAAGTGGGAGAGATGTTCACCTAATATAGAAGCAGAACAAGGACCGAAGCTGCTGGCACTCGGGATAAGAGCTGAATCTTCAAGGTCGGAAATTCTTCAAAAATCCATAAACAGAAGTGAAAAAGCACCTCTGCTCATGTACAGAACAAACAACCACAGCTTTGTGCACAAGGGAACACCATGAAGTTGTACTTTGGTACTTCCTGTGAGCCATCCTAAAGTAGAAATGGCATTTATACAAGATAGAGGACATTTCATTTAAGAAGTCTATATAAACAAAGTTTAGCAGAACTAATGGCGATTAGCTTATGTTGTCTTTTTTTTATTGAATATTGCTGCATCTGACTTGGCTTTAAAATTCATGCCTAAGCTACAAGGCAGATTAATGCAGGTCTCATTATTTCCCTTCATGTTTACACTTCCTGTTACTCGATATAAAAACTGATGGTTTGATTCATGACTCCACCCAGAAGTATTCTTGTAGGATTTTCATTTATTTATTTATTTATTTATTTATTTATTTTATCTCTGGTTGCCGCTGGTTACCTTTTCTTCATGTTTTCCTGCTCCTGTCTCCTTCACAGTTAAATTTTCCACTGACACCATTTCTGATCATGTAGTCTTGAATCCTCCATTTATCTAATTTCCTCAGTATTTTTAAGAACACACTGCACACCATGCCAGGCACCACCCCAGTGTGCGGTTTAAGCTGCAGCTGCTCTAAAACAGCAGTATTGCTCATTAACATCCTTTTTGACATATTTCTGTAATGGTTAGTCCACCACTATGTGCAGGTTCTTTCATCTAAATGATCATTTTTCACCAAAAAACAGAAGAAAAAAAAAGTGAAGTATATTATGATCTTTATAAGATGCCAAATTACAGATAAATACTTGATTAAATAACCATAAAGAAGTCCAGTGTGCCAGTTGTTATCTGCCTTAAAAAATAACATAATTGTTTGGTTTTAAACTTTGACAGATTTTTAAAATATTTGCATTTTTTGATTTTATCACAGTGTTTGTTATTATGTAATAAATGCATTCATACAGTCGTATGCAGCTAACAGCTCTTTGAAAATCCATTTTTGGAACAAACCCCACATATTGCACAGATTCAGCTGCAGTAACAGCTGTACGAGTGTAAGGCAAGTTTATTTACAACAAGGTGATTCAAAGCGCTTTACAGAGACATTAAAAAACAAAAACAAATAAAAAAGCATGAAAAAAAATGTAAGTTTTGAAATTTAAGCTTAAAAGTAAAACAGAGCAGATTTGGTGCTTTATTCAGCTGAGAACAGGTGAGTCTTCAACCTGGATTTAAATAAACTGAGTGTTTCAGCTGATCTGAGGCTTTCTGGGAGTTTGTTCCAGATATAAGGAGCATAAAAGCTGAATGCAGCTTCTCCGTGTCTGGTTCTGACTCTGGGAACTGATAAAAACAGGATCCAGATGACCTGAGGGATCTGGAAGGTTCATACTGGGTCAGGAGGTCACTGATGTATTTTGGTCCTAAACCATTCAGAGCTTTATAGACCAGCATCAGGACTTTAAAGTCTATCCTCTGACGGACAGGCAGCCAGTGTAAAGACCTCAGAGCTGGACTGATGTGGTCCACTTTTTTGGTCTTAGTGAGGACTCGAGCAGCAGAGTTCTGAATGAGCTGTAGTTGTCTGACTGATTTTTTAGGTAGACCTGCAAAGATGCTGTTACAGTAATCAAGCCTACTAAAGATGAATGCATGGACTAGTTTTTCCAGGTCCTGTTGAGACATCAACCTTTTATCCTTGAAATATTCTTGAGGTGATAGTAAGCTGACTTTGTTATTGTCTTAATGTGTTTTTCTAAGTTTAGGTCTGCATCCATCACTACACCCAAATTTCTCGCCTGGTTTGTGGTTTTTAGGTGTGTAGATTGAAGTTCTCTGGTGACCTGTAATCGTTTTTCTTTGGCGCCAAAGACTATTACCTCAGTTTGTTTTTGTTTAGCTGGAGAAAATTGTGGCACAGCCAGTCATTAATGTCCTCAATGCATTTACCAAGAGCCTGTACAGGGCCTCGGTCTCCTGGTGACATTGTGATATATATTTGTGTGTCATCTGCACAGCTGTTTATGTGATATGTCAAACAAACAACGCTGATTCATCCTTTGAGTTTAGTAACTTTTGTATGTTTGAATGATTTATAGTGAAGTGGCCAAAAACTAAAAAGATGTTCCTCTGACGCTGGACCAGTACAACAACTAAAGATGAGAGGATCAAAAGGCTGTTTGATCATCCTTTTGTTCCTAAAACTTGGAAAAGGTTCCACCTGAATTATTTCAAAGTACTTTTGTTGTTACTTTGTCTCTGGTTTCTTCAGGCTACAGGTGTGTTGTAAGCATATTATTTTATGCATCAGACAATAATACATTTGATAAATAATGCATCTTTAGATTAAACCACGTGGAGTATGCTCTAACAGACGAGGTGAAATGAGATGGGAAGTGCAACATGGCTGATAGTAAAATACTGTCAGGGGGCCGAGCTGCAGGCTAAAGCCACACATTGTCAGAAACAGTCCACCAATGTTGAATTTGCTATAACATATTTGGCGTCCAGATTGATGGCAGCAACTGTCACTCGTGCATGATCGGAGGAGACCTCACAGAGAGGAGAACTTGGACTTATTTCTCCCTTCAGCTAAACAGCAGCAACTGTTAGAAACAGCGGGTCTGAAACTGGAGGCAAATTTAAATAAAAATAGAAATAAATAAAAACCAGCTGACTGTTTGCAGAACTAAACAGCTCTGCAAACAGTTGAATTAACGCCCACTTAGATTGAAATGGGCTTTTAAAAAGTCCCACTTCACTTTCTCGCTAAAAGCAGGCAGGCCATGTGTGCCTGTTCTAAAATACTTTTCCTCCTTGCAGTAATACATGTTCGGGATGCACAGCATGAAACAGCACGGAGCGGCAGACCCAATGAAATCTGAAAAGTGACACAGTGTGAAAAACACCCTGGATGGGGAAAGTACTGGAGCAAAGTGATTTTCTTTCCAGATGAACAGTCGCTGCTGGACAGCGTCAGGATTTCATCTTCACAGGCAGTTACTCAAAACATGTGAACCCAAAACAGAAAATATACACACCTATGGATGGAAACAACAAACAGATGTTAGCTTTTATGTGCAGATCAAGAAAATGCGGATATATCTTTAAAAATCCATTTGTGATTGAATCCTGTTCCAGAATTTTACAGCCACTCTGTCTGTTCATAAATAAAACACATTTAAAATGAAGATAAGACTAAAGCTCGGGACTTGTAAGACATGAATGCTGTTATTAGGTCTGATTCTTTATCGATCGCCTCAATATTTCCAGATTCATGTTTCATTATCTGAGTCTCAACAGAAAGAAAAAAAGCTTCATTGTTGCTGCTTCTCCGACACCAGCTTGATGCCATTTTTATGCAAATATCAGAACATAACATGCCAGCACTGATAAAAGGAGTCGATAAGCTTGGAGGTGCACGAGTCTGCAGAACTGGAACATTTGGAGCAGTTTCTTGTTTCCTCCCTCTGTGGCTGAGAAGTTTAGTTTAGTTTCACGAGCCTAAAGGTGGGTTAGGCGAGTCCAGGAACATGTTTCTCATTTCACTGTGCTCCATGATGCTGTCCCTGCAGCTGAGACTGTCTGTGGTTGTCCTGTGACAGCGTGGATGTGACAGCACAGACAGCAGGATAAACGCAGGACAGCGGCACCATTTTTACTTAACACTTCAACACAAATTTGTCCACTCAACTCAAATTAAAGTTGAGAGACTGCTGCTTACACAGGAAATAGTGGGACTTCCACAGAGAGTCTAAAACAACCAGACTGATTGGTCAGAAGTGCTCGACAGGATGACCTCGAACACAAACCAGCAAATTCAAAGTCAGTGAGATTTGATTGCATAGGATCACTTCCTGAACTGGCTGATGTCCTTGCTACTGTACTGTGTTTTGAATAAATGCCACTTTCACTGACCTGTTGCTCTTTTTACTGACATTCTACTTTGGTTCTTGTGTCCACACATCCTCTGGAGGAAGCTTGTGTCCTGCTTTTTCACAGAATCGTATTATTTTGCTCGTGGCCGTAGGCAAAGGTGTGATGCTGCCATACAAATCTACAGTTCTGCCTTCATACTCTGTCTTTACCACAGGGTACGGTTCTACTCTACTCTACTATGTGAAGGCCTTGAAATACCACATCTCCTTCTGAGTGGGCTCTACCTGCTTCCAGCTGATGGCTGAATGATGCAGCGGTCCTCCACCCAGCCTGCAGACAGACATTATTGCCTACATGCTGCAGCTGTTTACTGTCACCAAGAGAAACGTGCCCCCTGCAGTGTCCCGTGTGAGCTTCTCCTGCGGTAGGTTTTTTAAATCTTAGGTGTTTTTGTTGTACTGCTGCACTGACACTCATTTTTTGTTCCAGCACATTTCCCATGAAACCAGCATTGAATCTACACACGTCATCATCCACATCAGGCTACATACTGTTGGGTCATTGGAAGCCAGCATGCCTGCATTTGTTACTTACCGCCATGATTAAGCTCTGCATCCACAGATACCTACTACTGCCACAAATCCTGTACCATAAAAACGCATTAAGAACGATGGCCTCAGACTTGAAAGTGCTAAATTTCCAATCCTAGGATCCTCCCACTTAGAGGTCAATGAAACCAAGATAAGCAGGTCATCTGCTAAAAGCTAGCATAGATAGATGCTCTTCAACCTGCAACTTCTGTCCATGACAGCTATGAAGAGAAGTGATGACAGAGAGCAGCTTTGGCTCCAACAACGAGTGTTTGAATAGCTGTAGCCTGTTTGGTCACTGCAGTGTAGTTTCTCATAGATGGTTACGGCCGACACTTTTAAGTTGCGCCACCTTATGATGACAAATTTACCCCAGTTGGACCTCACATGACTAGTAGATGTGAAATAACAGTGGAGGTTATTCTGTCTCAGCCAGAGGGTTATTTTCAAATCTGTATCTGCTTCTTATTTATTAATACGTGTGTTTCTGCTCACGGTGGATAAACAGACAAAGGGTGGAAATTACATCGAACGAGAAGTAAAGAAATGGGAGAACACGCTGTAAACCAGACTGAACAGCTGCTGTTGACCACGTGGCTCTTAAACTGCATCAGAGCAATAATAATATTCAACTGCAGCACGAACAGAAGAGGCAAAATAACACTAAACCACAGTAAAGCTAGCATAAAAGCTACGTGTGGTTCACCTCTTCCCATCATGCTGTCAGGGACTGGCTGTTTCAAATGATTATTTTATCTTATTTTTTATTTTGCTTTACTGCTAACAGCTGGGAAAATGTAGTCAGAGTGATAAAACCTACATGTCGACTCACGTGAGGCACTAATGGTGTGAAGGGGCTTCAAAAAATGTGGTTTTTAAACAACTCAGACTACAAGGAATTTATTCAGCATTTATATTGAAAGAGTTTAGGTGTTTTAAAAATGGCTTTAATTTCAAGTATATCAGTTCCTGCAAAAACTGATTTAAACAAAGATTTAAGGATATAAATTTGACTGAGCCCATGATCATAAAGAGCCCAGCAGCCCAGCACCAGTCAGAACCCCAAACCTACATGATGCACACAGATCGGCACTCCTGCCCTCCCACTGTGATCATTTGTGTTCTGGTTTTGTTTCCTTTTCGCTCTTTTATGTTCTTGTTGAGGACACGGAGCTCCGTGTTGTGTGTCCACACAGCAGTGCAGATCAGTGTCAAGCATTTACCTGCGAGTTGACGGTCTGGCCCATGGGAATACGGGAACACTCCAGTGCATACTGCTTCACACAAAAGTAACAGCCCTGGTGGAGTGACACAAAGACCACAAGGTTACTCAACACCAGAGTAAAATAATCCGTAAGACTGCACACAGGGAGTCAATGTGCTGTTTTTCAGGAGAGCTGAAGGCTTGTATGTGGAAAAAATCCTCACCATCACAACAAACAATATGTCGAAAGGTCAAAATGTTTCACGTGTAACTAAGGATGAGCAAACGGCAAAAACAAACACATAATGCCAGGATATCAGACCACACACACACAGCACGGGGCCAAACGCACAGCGCTGCGACGACAACATCACAGCAGTAATTACACACTCCTCCCACTCTCATTAATAGGTTTTGGCAAACACTGTGGCTTATTTCACTCGTCTCACACCAGCTGTGTTATGTCTCGTTGTACGTTAAGTGTGGGACACAGTAAACAAAAAGGTTGCCATAACAACCTGGGAGGAAGACCTTAGCTGAACACGACTGAAGGCCTAAAGAAAGATGCTAGTGTGGGAAACACCAGTTACTCAGTGGGACCCAAGATGCAGGCTGATACTGATTCACTCTGAGTGTTTGCAATGGCAGCGCTGCTGACACTGAGCACTGACCACAGGTACAAATGCTTTACTGGGGATGCTCGAGAGCACTCTGGCAGCACAGCGTTTCACTGTCTGACACACTCCTATGATACAGAAGTACCTGACACCAACTGCCTGCTGTAGACAGTCAGATGTCTATTCATATTAATGTACAGAATTCACCTGCTTGCTGCTACTACTGCACATTCACCCAGTGTATATACTATATGTGTGTGTATATACTATATGTGTGTGTATATACATATATATTAGGGGTGCAACGATATTCGTATCGATATTGAACCGTTCGATACAGTGCTTTCGGTTCGGTACGCATATGTATCGAACAATACAACATTTGTAATTTATTTTATCAATTTTCCTTCTGACGATGCTGTCTGTGTTGAGCGCTCAGTGAATCTGCGTTCGACTACTCCGCCTAGGCTGCACTGTCAAGCGCAGATCCACTGAGCGCTCAACACAGACAGCATAGTCAGAAGGAAGAGCGCAGGGCAAGCTAGCGAGACAGAAGTTAAGCTCTCCTTGCAACATTCAGATCTGGCGTTTGGAATTATTTTGGTTTTCATGTGACGTATGACCCTGAAGGTAAGCGAGTCATGGACTAAAGTAAAACAGTATGTTGGATGTGCCATGCAATGCTCAATTACATTGGTGTGAACTAGTGTGTTAGCGCAGTTAGCTCATTAACGTGTTTGCCGTCTAGCCCCATGCACGGGGCGATCGGTGGTAGCTCGTTAACGGAGATTTGCCGTGTTGTGGCGTTAAGGTCATTTCAACGAGATTAACCTGAAAGCACTAGTGGGAACACAACGAATATGACTGCACATTTACGCCGACATCATCCTAGTGCAAAGACAAAAACAACAAGCATGCTACTAACTTTAGCCGAGTCATTTAGACAGCTGTTAGCACATGATTCTCCTTATGCTGCTGAGAATATAGCCCAGAAGAAGCGGATAGTATAGCTTTTATTTTGGAAAGAGACATTTCTCTGTAATAAACTCTCTTTTCCAAAGATGAGTGATTCCTCAATCAGATACAGGGCTCGCAAAATCGCTAGCCCGACGTCCTGGGGCTAGCGATTTTTTCAGTCGGGCTACCAAAATCTATCTCTTCCCTGCCCGTCGGGCTATTGTAGGAAAAATATATGTCAATGCTTTTGCATTCTTTCAGAAATGTAGCTGGGTAATTATGTCATTGGCATCGGTGAGCCACTGTCAATATGTGACATATTGAAGTCGCGTTTGAATTTGCGCTTGTTTTTTTGCTTTCACTTTGCAATCGTGCGAACTGTGTATAGAGAGCGACAGCACTGATCTGTGAGTGATGATAATTTGTGCACCAATTCCTCTGACATCGTCTTATTAATCGTTAGCTTACTATGCAAACATGACAAGTGAAATCTCCCGCAGCTTAAACATGTGAGAGGTTGATCGCGCAGAGAATCGCTGAGCTTATGTGAGTGAGCGTGTAAAAGCATTTCAGTTCTGCTGAGCCAAATAAGACAGGTCAGGGTGAAGAAGTGACAGCCAAAGAAAAGCTTACCACAAAACGGAGAAGTTATGACAAATCAGACTATAAGGCAAAAAGAAAGTGCAGCTTTATGGTTTCATGGACAAAAGAATTTCTGTGGCTGCAATATGACGAGCTAAATAACCAGGGCTGCACATAAGTGGTCCGCAGGTGCGCATTCGCTGTCAAAATAAAAAACACGCACAAGGGTTAGGGTTAAATTTAAAAACTGTACTTTTGAGTTAAAATATATATTTATAATTTTAATAAATGACATTAAAAATGCATGAACATTTTTTTGTATCGAAAAAATATCGAACCGTGACACCAAAGTATCGAACCGAACCGTGAATTTTGTGTATCGTTGCACCCCTAATTAATATATTAATATATATATATACATATATATATATATATATATATATATATATATATATATATATATAAAATGTTCTTCCTCTACACACCCCCCCCAATTTTTGCACATGTCGAGGAGCGTGTCAGGCTACATTTCACTGTGTGTTATACTTGTATAACTATGCATGTGACAAATAATAAAGAACCTTGAAGAACCTTGAACCTAGACGCACTGCAAACAAAAAGTTCCTCCAAGCATTATTTCCCTTTCACTACTGTAAGAGTTTGGGGCTTTAAGCAGGTCATTACTGTTGAGTGCTACCAGTAGGATGTGGCTGTTGGTCAGTGTGTCGCGCTCTCCTTCGCAGGAATTTGACAGCAAGGTGAAAAGTGACACCAAGCTCAGCGTTTTTATCTGAAGTTGAACACTTTTCAACTTGCTCAGCACCTCTTCTCTTCTCACTGCTGCCTTTTTTAGCATCTTTCAACACTGCAGCAGAGGGAACCAACACGACTAGAAACAAAGTGTTAGAAATGCTGGCGTTCAGACCGGATCTCTCCAGGATGAACGGAATAACTGAACTTTGGAAACGATCCCCATCAGCGTCACATGGACCTCGTCTGAACAGCCAGTTGGCCGCTGATCGCTGTGACCCATCATCCCTTTAACTATTTAACGTTTAACCATCACATTAGATTTTTAATCATTATCTAAACTAAACTGCTCGCCTGTCTCAAAGAACTGAAAGAATCATACTACTATGATTTTAGCACATACAGTGTATTAGTGAGGACAGCGCTTCTCACCTGAAAAGCCAGTTCCATCAACACGATTCCTCCTGGCAGCGCCCTCTGCAGGTGATACGCGGTGGTCCCAGACGCCGCAGTCTGAAGGTCACAACAGTCACAGTTTGTAATTGTAACATTTTAAATGCGCACCACCTTTATGTGTAGCATAGTACTACTCCAGCACCCTCATCAATACTAATGTTATAATGGTAGATAAGATAAGATAACCTTTATTAGTCCCACACGTGGGAAATTTGTTTTGTTATTTGTTATAAAGATATTCTTTATTGTAACACAATATTGTTTCTAAAGCAACAAACTGTTGTTGCCGCTGTGTGGACTGACTGCTGTGCAGGTTTGGAAAGGAAAGGGAAGGACTGATATAAAAGCGAGGGCTGTCATCTCAGCCTAATGGGATTTAGGTCTTATTTATGCACATATGTGGTGTGGACCTCCATCTGTGCGCAGAGGCTTTCATGGTCTCCGAAACACCAGGGCGCATCCAAACAAAGCATTCAGTGGAGGGGGGGGCAGCACCAAACGTAGCTATGCTACCGAGCTCCTCAAAGCTGACGAACATGATTATTGTGCTCTTGCTTCCCACAGGTTTGAAGCCATCTGCCCGTCTCTCCGCTGTTTCACAGAAGGCTCATCAAACCTTTGTAGAGACGTCCGTCAGGTTCATGCTGCCCCAGTGGAGCCAACGTGCTTGTTGCAAGAAGCATGCGATGTCACAGGAGGCACACCTTCACTCCGCATTATTAGTTTTTGTTTGACAAAAAACCACCGGTGTTGGATTCGATCATTATACAGTCAGACGTCCCTGCCGTGGATTAGCTCAGACATAAACAAAAGCAAATAAACTTTCATGGCCTGATGTTGTGACATCACTCAGAAGGAGACACTTAAAGGTCTTAATTTCTAATCTAAAAGCAAAGTTTTGTTTTAGCATCTCTGTAAATCTGCAGACATGGAGGGGGGCCACGAGTCAATAAATATGCAAACGAGTCCAAAGCTCTGTGCTGGACAGCATCACGGCACAGATTTGAAACTTCTGACTGATGCAGCGAGCGAAGGTCAGGTTGATCTTTTCCCAGACGAGTGTGGCTGCGAAGCCAACAAACCATGCAGGTAACTTTCTAACTGCAGCACGTGAAAGGTCCAGTGCATAAGAGCAATTCAGACCTCAGCTTTGTAAATAAGAGACAGATGATCAGGCTTGTGGCTGATATTGTAAAATCTGCCACTGTGAATCTTTTTCATTTCTCTTTTTACGTAGCTGGCTGTAGTTTTCATGTTCAAATAGCAACGACGTAGAAGGTGACGTCATTAAAAGCTGGGACAGAAGGGATCCGGATTTTCCGCCTGCTGTTGCAGGATCACAAGTGATGAAGCTGAATTTTGTGATTTCTCACTGTGGCCCGTTTCAGGATGCAGGTGTGCATGTTAGTCTCACCCAGCAGGTAAACAGGTTTATATTTGCCCAATAAGACGTTACTGTGTCTGATTATGTGCAGCTGCTGGTGCCTAAACAGTGTGATTATTTACAATAAATACACACAATGAAAGGACAATATTTAAACCTGTGTCACATTTTGTTTCCTACTTTAAATCAGGCTGATGTTCCTGTTAAATCGAGGAGAGCGTCCATATTTGCTAGGTGCTGAAGTTGTGCCACAGAGGAACTTTTTACACGCCATAACTCATTAAAGTTAGCAGCAATGAAAAGGTTACCACTGCCTGAGTACAAACAAAACAGTTTCTTGACCCCCTGAAGCAGCGCTGCAGTCTTCTTCCATTGTTGCATCATTACACACATGTTTACACCGTCTTTGGGAACTCGCATCTGTTTTTTAAAAATACAGAAAGATCTAAAACTGTAAACTTCTCAGCGTGCATGAGTACACGAGTCTTCCTCGAGTTTGCCTCACCACAGCTCAAACCATGACTGTGGCAGCTCTTCAGTCAAATCTGATAAAAAGAGTTTAAATCAGACGTAGAGGAAATGCACGTCTCTGGAGATGCTGGAGACTTTAGTTTTACTGACACATTAGAAATTCACTGGACCCGTTTTCCCACAGCACAGTCTGACTTTATCCCCAAGTTTTGTGTTTGGAGAATAAAAGAGCATTTTCAAGGTGAACACTAACCTTAGGGCTGTCCTCGCTCTTCTGCTTCACATAAGAAAAAGACATCCTGCCTTCTGATGACATAGAGTTCAACATGGCAGCACGAGCGCGGGCGATGCTGCAGGACAGGGGGTGGGGGTGGAGTGGGGGACAGGGGTCAGTAAAGATCTGCTTAAACTATAAAAAACCCAACAAAGGCTCATAGAGAGCCAGCAGCAAATATCCAAGCAGGAAGACGATTCAGTGCGAGTCACACACAGACTGAGAAAGTGACAGCAGGCAGGACGCTCAGGCTTCCTGCCTCAGTGGATGGAGGTCAAAGGTCAGAGGAGAATCAAAACACATGCGATTAGATGACTAATAGACAAGTATGACACACGACAGTGCGAGAGAAGACTGGAGGACGGGAGGAAGGTTAATGATTCCTGATTTTCTTACATTTTACACACTGAAGGGAGAGAAAAAAAACACCCGTTTACTAATTAAACAGTTTATGAAACTTGTTTATTCTTATCTATTAAACATAAATATGGACTTACACATGAAAGCATTTATTTTAACTGCTGCCATTAGACATGCCCCAGTTTAAATGCATCAAATCAAATCACTCACAAGACACTTAAATATGTGCCCAACCCTGGACGTTACATTTCTTTCATTACCATTTAATACTCGTACAGCTGCTCTTTTGTTCCATATTTCTTCATATTCTCTTATATATTTTCTATATTGTGTATTTTGTTGTACAGTTATTTTATTTTTAACTTTAATTTTTATATTTTACTTTATTCTTTCCTAGTTAAATTTACCCTTTATTTTAATTTTCATATTTATTTCCTATCCTATTCATAGTCTTTTATTTTAGGTCACGAGCAGTTGTCTAAGCACTTCACTGTGTATGTGACAAATACAATTTGAATTTGAATTTAAATGGGGGCATTAAAGAGAAATCTCTGAGAACAAGCAGCCCAGATTGAACGTAAAGTTCTGATTAACACGTCTGAGCTCATGGAGGGGGACACACAGGTGCTGAAAGGGTTGAGGGTACATTAGAAGGAAGCAACAGCTGAAAAGCACACATCCAACACACCTGCGAGCTGGAGACTGAGGCCGGACCTGCACCAAAATGAAGCCCATGCTCTGCAGGTATTGGACATACTGCTGAAGGAAGGTGCTGGAAATTTCAAGCAGCCAGGACTCTTCCTTCAGTCGGCCAGGGCAGCATGTCAGCTGAGTCTGTGCTGTAGCTGCGGTCCCGACCTGATGCCGTGGAATCACTGGAGCGATGCCTTTTCTGACACACACAATTTCAGAAGAATTTATAGTACAGTGCACATGGCCTGAATACATATCAAAGAAATGAACCATGTTTGAATACAAAATTCTAAAAGATGACTGAAAATCACAATTTTCATTTTGAGCCTGATGAAACAAAGTAGCCATACGTCTGAGCCGTGGAAGAATAATCCAGATCAATCCACCACTAATGGAAAAAGCATTTGAACTTTGATGAAGGCCTGTTTAACTTGAAAAGAGCGACATGTGCAGAGTTAGAGCACACAGGCAGAAAGACAGGGGGCTGCTGTCAGCTCTGACAGGAAGCACCGGGGCTCAGATGTGGAAATACACGTCACAAACTGATCCACATCCCAAAATCTGTCTGAAGCCTGTCGACCACAAAGTGCTCCATACATACAACATGTTCCTGCACTGAAAATGACCAAAGTGACTCCGATTGTGAGATTTTTCAGATGAAAGAAGCTGGAATCCTACAAAACTTCCTCCTGAGGTTTGAAAGGAACTTCCAGGGAATAAATTTACAACACTAACATAAAACATGCTGGAGTGCTGTGTAAATCAATACTCCTTTCACAACAGAACACAGAAAACATATCAAATGTTGAGACATTTTACTCTTTCATGAAAAACCATTTCTCGTTTTGCAGCTGAGCTCATGTTGAGGAAGTCGGGTGTCCACAGCCCCCTCCTCATCTGTCAGCATGACAACAACACGAGGCTGGTGGGGTAAATTTTGCAGCTAACTGGGTTCCTTTAATACAGGTGAGTAAGATGTAGAGAGGCACAGAAGGTGATCTTCAACTAAGCAAAGCTCATTTAAAATGAACTGAGGCAAAATGGAAAACTGTTTTGTGATCAGATGAAGCAAAATTTGAAATTCTTGTTCCTCTGGACCAACGAGGAGAGGGACCATCTGCTAGTTATCAGTTCAGAAGGTGCTGGAACTGGTGGCTTGCACTTCTGCAAAGGTACCGTCAATGCTGGAAAGCATATGCAGGTTTTAGAGCAACACACGCACCCAAGCAAACACTTAGTATGCTGAACTGAAGTGTCTGCAGACCTTTCGTCAACTGAACACATTTGGTGGGTAATGAAACAGGATGTACAGCTCAGCAGCCTGAACGCCACATCGAACACTGCACAGATGATACTGTCGTTGTTAAAGACTTAAGGAAATCTAGTCACACACTTTGGGGCCAGACTGAGATACTTTAGGAAACATCAGGCTCTGAAATAAATTCCTCTAAAACTTTCATTGTGTTGGTAAATAACAATAAAAAGGCTTTAAATACTTACAATTAATTAACTTCATCAGTCACTATCTATTCCCTCTTTGACCATAATAGAAAAACTAGTCTTCTGGGAAGGGGTTGATATGTAAACTATATCACTTATTAGCAGACGAGTCCTCTTCTGTAAAAACACTGCAGAGGACTAACACGACGATATTCCCAGGAAGAGTGGAGGAAGGCATCCAAGGCTCATTCAAAAACACATTCAACGCATGTTTTAGGCTACTGCAAAAATAATTGGTTGACATGAACCTCCGGAGCACCAGAGCAAAGAATAGCTTCATTTATGCTTTAATGTGGAAATAATTAGCAGTGTGTTCGAATAAATGCATTCTGGGAAGCAGTAGGAGTTTGCATTCAGGATCTCGTCTCAGTGAAAATATCTTCTGGCCCTTAAAGGTTTATATCCAACAAATGACAAATGACTAACAGGACTAATATGAAAGCATGTTTTCTCCTCAGCTAAAGGGTTACCCGCTCACTCGTTTAGAGTATTTGAGGCCTTTTCATAGGTTATATAGAAAGAACAAACTGGATCTCAATGTTGGAGATACTTGATGATATGAATAGCCTTTTGTGATATGATGCTCTCAGATGTCTTATCTGTGCACAATAAATGGATTAAACGGAGAGCTGCCCATCCTCACTCAGCCCTTTTCTCATCTTTACAGATGTATAATGCTGTGCGTAGGGAAAGTTTAAAAAAAAGGGACCAAAATAAACGACAGCATTCGTTTCCAAAAGTCCAGCAACTGGTGTCCTCAGCTCCAAGTCTAACTGTTGTTAAAAGAAGAGGCGATGCTACACTGTTTACACGTCGCCCTGCTCCAATTTTTTAAACATTTTTCCTGCCGTTGAATTGAAAAAGACTCTTCTGGACCAAAATGATCCATTTTCTCAGTCTAAATATTTGATATGTTTTCTGTGTCGTCGTTAAAGCAAATCCTTTTGTAAAAGAACATCTCAAATCAAGCATGAATGTAAAACAGAGGATTCCTAACCTGGAGTCACTGTGTTTACCATGAAGTAAGAGAGGAACATTAAACACAGGATCAGAAATTGAAGACTGTATTTATATTCAGTCTTTATATGAATAAAATGTCTAAAGTGAAAAATGAATCTGCCAGTAACTTTGCCTTTAGTTGCATGGAAAACAAACCTTTTCTAGAGGCTGAATAATCTGTTCCTCTTGGATCTGCTTGCGGAAGACGGGGTCAAAGAGCAGAGGGGTGGCACAGTAGTGGACCAGTCGGGACGACTGCTTCAGAGTCTCCAAATCTGTCCCCTGCAGAGACAGCCAAGGTAACTCTTACTGAAATGGTAAAAGTATGAAACTGCAGGTGGGATGACAGTGACATAAAAGACCACAGCAACATCAAAGATGACACCAGGCTGAACGTTTAGCAGGAGATCAGCATTCAAACTACAGCCAACAGGTAATTTAGCTTGTTTATTGCACTGGACACGGCTCCTGGCCCCGACAGACTCCGCTCAGGCTGCAGACCTCCTGCTGGATGTGCTTCAGTAAGAGTACCATGCGGGCGACTGCTGAAATATCAAATTTGTAAATTTAATGCCACCGTGTAACCTCTCGAGATGTCACGGTGTCAGATAGAAACCTTTTTAATTAGCTCGGATATTCCCCACTTTGAAACAAGGCGATACAAAATGATTTCCCCGAGGAGTGAGCTGTAACTGAAGCCCCTCAAAGACATGAAGCAGTGAGACGCTGTTCCCCCGGGTTGGTCGAGTGCAATTAGCTCTATCTGAGATTATGCTGCTTGCACAGTGGAAGAATTTACTGGTCAAATCCAATTTGCTGTTTATGTTTTAAATATCCAACATCATTATGAACTTAAAGGTGCATTTTGTAATTCCCCTTTATGAACGTTAACTAAAACTATCACCACCAGGGGGCAGGCTTTTCAGAAAGTATAACGACACGTGTGCTGCTTTTCTTTTAACTTTCTTTTGTTTTGCATTCCTCACACTCCACAGGCTCCATTATAAGTACAGCTGTCTTCCTAATAACTTGCCTGGAAACCTAAAGTTTACATTTACTTACGTTGACCCTGCTGAGCCGCTGCTTTCAGGAAGCGTGGGAATTCTTTCAATTGAGCAACTGGTTCAGGAGTTATGGGAATTACAGATGTTTAAAAAAAGCATTGCAGGTGCCTGTGTGACCCCAGCGACCGGCTCTAAAGGGTTAAACACTGTTGAAAATACTCACTGAAATGGGCATGTTGGACTGTGCTGACCTCTGCTGCCAGGTCACGAACAGGTTCTCTATCTTCATCTGCTTCTCTAATTCTGTAAGAATAAAAACAAAGCCATTAATTTTTCAAACTGACATCATGTTTAATGTACAGGTCAAACTATTCACCTCTCCGCTCAGCAGCTTTGATCTCCAACAGCTGGCTGCCATGTCGAGCCACCACATCTCCGTCCATCAAAGGCCGAATGGTGCAGACGTCCCTCAGAGCTTCATCAAAGGGAAGCAACTCGGAGGGAAAGTGGAGGGGAGCAAGACTTCGACCAGAGTTTCCCAGTCTGCCCTGCTCTTTACTGGGCAGAGGAGGGACTGCGCTACGCAGCAATGCATCAGGCTCCATGGAGGGACCGAGGAATGGGTTGGGATCCTGATCAAGATAGAGAAAAAATCAAATACCTCGACAATTAATGACGCCATCACCTCACTTAGCAGCTAAATACCTCCTGAGTAACCTCAGGAAACCACTCTTATTACATAGTTGTCAAGTGAATCGCAGTTTCCTGTCTGGCCAAGCAGGCTTTCACCGGGCTACTGTTAGCAAACGCTAGCTTATATCTGAGCCAAGCACAGCAGCTTTTAAAGTCACCACTAAAACACTATCTGAAGCCACAGGTTGGCGTTTCTGTATGAGAAGCTTGTGTTGGAGGGTTTGATGTTTGTGGTGGTGACTGCTGGGTGTCATCACTCAGACAGTGCTGCTCACAGCAGAAGAGAAGTCTGGGCCCAAGTCCTTCACAAGAAGTCATTTCACAAGCAGCAAGAGGGAACTCAATAATCTGGAAAGGTCTTGTTTTTGTATGGTCCATTAAAACTCATTTTAAAAGAGTTTAATACATGAAATCTTAGTCTGTGTTCATCAGGTGATTAATTCTGCCTTAACCTGAGGATGCTCAAGCCTTGGACACCACAGACAGGAAGCACATTTGCATTCTTCTATCACATGACGCAGCGACGCGCTGCAGTCACCGCGCTGCATATTAGTTTTGTCTGTTCTTCTTTTTTTGCTGTTGACAGGAGCTTTTGGGTGAGTTTGCTCAGCGGAGCAGCTCAGGGCCCAGATGCCCCTCGTGTGGCAGTGCTGGCTGCACCATGCCCACAGGCTGGGGGGTCAAACCGTGCACTGGTGCTCCCTCTGCTTCTCATCAGGACCTTGACAGATGAAGTTCTGTTCAGGCAAATTTTCTGCTGCTCTGACTCTGCCTTCTGTCCGCACTCATTAGTAATGCCGTGATGAAGAGCGAGGCCATCGGAGGGAAAGGAAAAGTTTGCTTCTTTCTATTCTTTGCGCTTGTTTTGTTGTTGGCCACAGGGAGAAGACTGAAAGGGCATTTGGTGTCATTCTCGGCTGCAAAACGGGGTCTAATAAGTCCCTTCTTCCGTCTGTTTTGCTCACACTGTGCATGACATTTTGCTGGATTTTACTGAACTTTCATTCAAACTAAAACAGCATTACATGATTTATTTAAACAACACCATGGTCAGCTTGACACGGTGGGGAAGGGTGGCACTCTTTGCTCTCTGTATACTTCTCCATACTGGAAAAGTACTGTATGCTGATTATCCAACCAGTGATCTCCGATCTGAGCCAGAAGAGCCGAACAGTCACCAAAGACCTCGTCCCTTAGTGTGTTCTACAGACGCATCTACTCCAGGAGTTTTCCTCCAATCGAATGATCCCAAAATACTCGCTCCCCACTGTAGCTGGCCTTTGGCTAGTCTGCGTGGACAGCGCTTTGGCTCAGATTAGTACTCTTCCTCACATTTATCACCACCAGCAGGGGGCCTGTTCACAGAGGCTTTTGTTTTACAGTTTACAGATGTAAACTAAACAATTCAAAAGTTCTTGTTCTGAAAAGAAGACATGAAAAACATGGCTGTGCAACATGAGGTGGCAGCTTTTTAAATAATCACTCCTTCAATAATATGAGAGGGTTTCTGAATCCATTCGTCACAAGGTTAGACCAGCGGTCCCCAACCCCCAGGCCGTGGACCGGCACTGGTCGTTTGGTACCGGGCCGCGAGAGTTGAGGCTCGGGTTTTATTTTATGTTGCTGTATTTATCCGCCACACCTTAAAGGCCGGTCCGTGAAAATACCGTCGGACATTAAACCGGTTGGGGACCGCCGGATTAGACCATATTTAAATAAAAGTTTTTGACTGTGCCTCGTTTTTCATGTCTCTTCAAATCCTTTTTCATGTTTATACAGTAGTCTTGCACATCTGTGAGGTTCACATCTGTAAACAAACTAAACTTGATAAACTGCAGTGTCCTCACATCACAGGTTACAAATCAATGTTCTATCTACGCTAATGCTGCACGATGCAAGCTAGCTTTAATCGATTTTTGAAAAGCTCTGTGGCTTGATGGCTTTATCATTTGCATGATGTCGCTTGTATTTTAGCAGCAGTCGCTGATGCCGTCACTCTGCTTTCTCTGCCTACATTTTTCCAGATGTTCCAACACAGAAGCCTTTTTAGTCGCCCAATTCTCAAGCCATCTGTAGTACACCATCACGTATGACACCCCCTTCATCCCACCAGGAAAAACGATTGTAAAATCAATCAGTAGCTGTAGAAGTGGAGCCTTCTTGCACTGCTGTCCTCAGAGCAGCGAAGCTGATGTGTGAGAGTGGGAGGGAAGATGGGATGTAAAAGATGCTTTGCAAACAGTTATTAAACAGGCGGCACAGCAGACTACAGAAACCTACAACCCAAAGCCCTCTGTGTGAGAGAGGATCATAAATAATCGAGGAGGATGAATGGAAACTGACAGAGGCTAAATTGCACTGAGGTGGTTAAGTCCTCCATTTTGGAAAACAAGGCCGCTGATGTGACAGGGTTATATTTCCAGGATATGATCCGGACAACATAAGAAGACAGCAGATAGAGAAGGGTAATAATCAAGGAGAATAAAAATGCTTAGTCGTGTGGCTGAAAAATCTTGTTTTGGTTTCTGCTGCCAACACCATCAACTGCATATTGATCCAAAACTCCATATTTAATAAAGGGTGTCCAGCAGTTTTTGCTGAGACACTCAAAACAGAAAACAAAGCAGAATCGAGCCACAGCGAGCTTTGATGAAGCTGCAAGTGGCATAAATATGGAAGAGGCTTCAGTGAGTCTTTGCCTGCCAATATTTATACAGGATGTCAATCGACTGAACTGAAAACAGTTTGCACACTGCAGCATCTCCCAAATATTGAATATTTTACACGAGATAAGTGTAGTAGGGGCGACTAGTAGCAGACCAAAGTTAATAAACACCTCTTGTATCTAAAAAGCCAAACTTTACAGTGATCGTACAGAAAATGCTGCAGGAGGACAAACGGAGCAAAGCAGAAACGGTTCTGATGCAAAAGCAAGAAATGCTCACACTCAGAATAAATCCCAAACCTCTCGGGCTAATAACGTAGATGCTAAGAGGTGGTTATAGTCCCACGACTACAACTGTCATAGCCTAACATTAGCATTTTGTGTGCATGTTGCAAAAATCATAAACGATGCTTATGTACTGTAATAAGCCACGGCGATTTCAGCTTTTTGTAAGAGGAACCACAGAGATGCAGCCCTGCAGCTCTCTATACAACTATTGTATCATAGTACAAGATGAAAACACATTACTGTGACACATCGTCACTGAAACTCATAAATAGCACGAGGACCACTAACAGGCTGGATCAAGTAATGACATCACCATCCATGTGGGAGTCACACAAATTCCTCCTCGGGACACAACAGCTGCATGAAGTGTGCTCCGGGAGCTGCTGCCTCCTGTGACAGCGCGAGTGCAGATGCTACCCTCCCAGGCTGATTCCACCTGAGCTAGCATCCTGTTCTCCTCACCAGCTCCCCACCAGATGCAGCAGAGCAGCAGAAACAGAAGGTGCAGCCGTGCTTTTTAGAGGCAAGTCTGAGGTGTTTCAGCTCACTGAAAACAAGAGGTCTAAGGGGGAGCCTGAAAATGCTGCCGAGGTTTTTCTGATGTCACTTTTTATATTGCTGTTATAAAAAGAAAGAAGGCTGTGATTATTCCCCCTGAACAATCACTGTGGCAGGACCACGTCTGACATGTTAAGCAGCGTTAATCGTCCTGCTTTTATATGAAAAACACCCCTGTGCAGATCATATTCCACAGTTGCACAATAACTGAGCGGCACAGCCTGTCATTGCAGAACTCAGTTAACACAGCGTGTCATTGCAGGAAGCACGCGGTGACTGCCACAGTGCTGATGCCACATAACAACCTCTGCAGTGAGTTTGACACTGGTCATTTGCTGTCACCACATGTGAACACATGATGGCCGATCGTAGTTAGCTGCCTCCTTTCTTTCTCTAATGCAGGACAAGCACAGCACTGACTGTGAGAGAGCTGCTGGTGACTCAGCAGCTGCTGAAATACCATGAATAAAAAATACGCCCTGGGTTCCAAATCAAATACTCGAATACTACTTTCAGTCCATACTGCAGCTTCTCTCATAAAGTCAGTATTACTGGAGTTGGAACTGATTCCTCTGTCAGAGCACTGTACCTTCAACATACATATATATTTATATATGTATGCACACATACATAGAGATCAACGCATTTTTGATACAAATCTGTTGATATGCTTTTTGGCCATTAAGCACTGACTTCATTTGTGTGTGTGTGTGTGTGTGTGTGTGTGTGTGTGTGTGTGTGTGTGTATACACACACACACACACACACACACACACACACACACACACACACACACACACACAATGAAGTTAGAATAAAGTATGCGATATTGAACCCAAAAGAAAACTCCAGGGCTAAAAAATGAAGTCAGTGCTTAATGGCCAAAAAGCATATCAACAGATTTGTATCAAAAATGCGTTGATCTCTATTTTTAAGAATCGAAAGCTTTGACTGACAGGTGAGGGCAGACTAAGCTGCTAGACACCTGCTGGGGTAACTGGACCGTAAACTACATTTTGCTGGATTTTGTAGGAAGTGTGCAACTGTACAGTTCAACAGTTTGATGCTGCGCTCCAGTCATGCAGTGCAATCTACCCAGCAAAGCATTTTGGGGCGGCACAGACAACAACAGGACTGCATGAAGTATCCTCAGAGACGGACTTTGGTAACGTGTATGTAAACAAAACAGTCACCAAAAAGTATTTTACATTGTTTATACACAGAAAAAAACAATGTAGTAAGCTTTCATTTGTGGGTCTGACTGCCAAGTCTGATTACCTGATTACTTATAAGACGACAACTTGCTCATAACCTAAAACCTAAGACACAGTGAGGCTGTCCTGCTTTTAAAACCTGCATTCAGCAACCAGTTAAGGCCATCTTTGAGGTACAGTTTATGTACTAAATGGTGCTTCAGTGCCTCTGTGTGCTCTCTCTGACTCAGCTCTACTGTGTACAGACATCACAAAACGTCCCTCTAACTAAACAATGAAGTGATCCCATGATGCTTTTCTTCCTGTACTGCTGTTGGCCTGCTTACAATACACCAGAGTGTTTTCACCTGCTTGGAGTCTATTTCATGGATGGGAGCATCGGAAAAGCAGTAGTGATGGAAGAGACCCATCTTCTGATTGAACAGGCAGTGGACGACGTGAGCCCTCGCATTCTGCCACTTCACCAGACGCACCAGCTCGCGATTCAGAGAGGCGCCCAGATCCACGGACCAGTTGTAGCTGTACAGCGTCACCTGAAGAACCAATGGCGAAGTATTACAATTATGTTTTAAAGAGCACACTTGTACTTAGAAACATAAATCCACAGCTTAATTATGAAGCACAATGAGGATATGTGTGCTACCTTTTTGAAAAGATATCAGAGAAATTGGCTTTACAGAAAAATGACAGCATTTGGCTTCAAAAACACGCTAATAAAGGTATAAAACCCAGAGGATTAAAGATCTTTGGGCTAGTAACCTGGCTACCACGTGGGCTTATATGTCACACATTTTCATTATTGTGGGCAGCTTATACACATGCGCTGTCAGAGCACCATCTTTATTTGCTCAAGCACCCACTGAAAAAAATACATCTAAGGACAAGTTCATGTATTTGAAAGCCATTACAAATAGGACCCTTTGGGATCTTGTTCTCTGCCCGGCCTGAGGGATATACAGAGTGTACAGAGGCCTCCATATCCCAAATCACCTCTTTGTCCAGGATGCTGATAAAGAGGAACCTCTGGCGAGGAGCCATTCCCACCCCAGCCTGGCTCGGACCGACCGAGTCGCTCTGCTCCAGAGCATCGAAGCGCTGGAAGCCTTTATGAGCTGGACAGAAAAGACAAAGTCAGTGCAACAGCAAAGCAATACGAGTCCAAGCTGCCCAGCAGGCTGTGTTACGTCCTTCAACAAAGAGTCCCAGCTGACTCTGATCACAATCTTTACTGAACTGTCAGATGAACATAACTGAGCTTTAAATACAAACGTACTGGGCAGCTGCTTCGCAGGTTTTTCACTTCCTGGGAGGTTTTGGGGTTTGTGAGGTTTGACTGACGAGAGCGAAAGCTTTACTGTGATGCTGCTTCTGAAATCACAGCGTTCGATGGACCACAAAAACAGTGTTGGCTGGATTATCAGGAGTGAAGAAACGTGGTTATTTTGTAAAACCGATGTAAACCTGTTTGCGAGCGGCGGTCGTGATATCCCCGCAGAAAGGAAGCAGAGAATGATGAAGTAATATCATTACCACAGGAAGGTCAAACAGCATTTCAGCTTCAAGATGATTTAAGGTGCGCTTAAACAAAACGTATTGGTGCTGCAGCTTTATAAAAGCTCATGAGTGCAGCCACACAGCTTGTACGCTATTCTCTCAATGTGTGCGTTTAATTCTCCTCGTCAGTGTGAGACACAACGTCACGGGGCTGCTTTTATTCACTTTGGTTTGTGGCAGGTTTAGTTAGTTATTTGTTACCTCAAAGTATAAATTAGTAATATTCAGCCCCAAACTATGAAGCTATGGAGAAACTATTCAAAAAGAGAACTGCTAACATCATAAAGGCATGTAGTGTAATAAGAACCGGACATGGGTTCCAGTGCAGGGAACTAACTGCAGAAATAAGTCTGACTGTAAAGAAGTCAAAAGTAAAAATACATTTATTTTCTAAATTGTGATCGAGCTGTTAGCCAATGAGCATCGAGTATCCCGCGGCTTTCACAGTCGTAGCTCGAGGATGAACAAGAGGACGTCACATGAATAGATCCATGTTTTCTATACAGTCCACATTAAAAACTTTGCTATCACAGCATAACAATTAGTCTGATTAACTGATGTGTTTTAAAGTGGGAGGCGACATAGTTAGCATACGTGGTTATCGTTTTATGATGGCTCCGTTCTGTTACAGGGTGATCGATACATTTAAAAACACGACTGAAGTTAATGCAACTTTAGTCGTCTTTTATTTATAATGTAAAACAAATTTCATAAAGCTTCATGTCAACATGTGACGTACTCTGCTCTCTGTGAAAGCTCGCTTACATATATTTCAGCTGTTGATAATATAGAAAAACAAACAAACCAATATATTGACAAAACGCAGCCATAAAGAAAATCCCATTACCATGAAAGTTGTTGGTAAGCTGAGGAGCAAACTTACGTGTGAACCTATTTAGCACTGGGCTGTTTTCCTCATCTGAACTGTCTTCTGTGGGTAAACAGAGGAGGTACAAACAGCAAGGCGGCGTGGACAGTGAAACACAGCTCGACACAAACCGATGTAAGCAAAACAAAAATAAGACAGATGTTAGAGAGCAGCGAGCATGGACAGAGAAACACAGAATCAAAGAGCAGCGGCGGCGAGGACAGAGCACGTTCAAAGCTTCAACAGGAAACACAGCGTCTCCTCCACACTACTCGTGGTGTTAAAACAAGTGTTAGCAACATGCTGCAGACAGGTCTATGCCAGCCTAATCTACCGAACAGCTTTACCTCAAGAATATCCTCACTAGACTAGCAGTGTGTGATTAGCTGCTGCGACACAAAAGCAACAGAAATGAGGCCGAACTTTATTTTGCAGCAGTCGAATAAACTAGAAACAGAAGCTCTGCATGAGACAAAAGCAGACTTCACTCACTGGACACCTGAAAGGACTCATATGTTGTGCCATAAGATATAAACTACAGTTAGACATTAATATCTCAAATTAAACTGTATTTATGTTTTATAGCCATCATGTTTGTTTACTTTGTTATATGTAAATTATAGTTTTATTCTTTTGGCTTTTTAGTTTTTGGTAATTATTTACTATAGTTTATAATGTAGCATTTTATTCAACTATATGATGTTTAATCAACTTTTCAGAGGTTTCTTTTTTGTTTGTGTCATTTTGTTGTGTTTCCATCCTCTGCTGCTTATAGTGGAAATGTTTGACATAATGTTCGGTGCAACCAAACACAGCTTTCATTTACCGAGTCAACCACAAACTCCTCACCCAGCAGGCATCCAGGTCAGATGCCTAAACAACCTCGATATCAAACAGCTGCTGGTCTTTACCCCATGGCCAAGTTACTCACCCCACTCTGAGGGTGAGACAGGGCGGTGCCCCCACACACACCCTTCATTTCCACTACTTGTGTTTTCTATGGTAGCCTCACCCATGAGTAGGACCGTAGACAGACCAGGAAGCTGAGAGCATTGATTTCACACTCGGCTCTTTCTCACCAGGATGGACGGTCTGACTATACGTTAGTCTCCCACTCCACTCATGAACAAGACGTTAACATGAACTTAAATTCCTCCACACTCGGAGCGCACGTTCCTTCCTGTTCCACCGCAGAACCACAACGCTGGACTCGGGGCTAATCCTCATTGATGTGCTGAACTCTGAGCGCACTTGTATTTAACGTCCTTTTATTCCACCTTCTGTTTGGTTTCAGTTTGCTTTGTCTCATCGTCGGCTTCTCAGTCGTCTGTGAAGCTCTTTGAACTGCACTTACTTGCATGAGACGAACTACAGACTGAAATGTGATTGATTACAATAATGAGGAAACACAAAAGAACATCACAGGATAATGTGTTTATTGGACTTCTATTTGACGTGGTTTTACTTTATTATGGGGTCATTTGTTGCTCATTAGAAGCAACGAATGACTCGAGCACATAACAGGCTCACAGAACCAGCAACAACACTTTACATGGACTTGTTTTTATGTTTTTTCTCTTTCTCGTTGTCTTTATAAGCCTGTTTATTGTTTTCAATTATTTTTGATCATTTCTCATTAAATGCTTTTATTCTGTTGTTGACATTTATCCTGTGTCTTGCATTGTGCAGTCTTGTTGCAGCTCGTTCTCACCGTTACCTTCATCTTGTTTTGTTTGGCCTTGATTCTGCTCATCTGTCAACTGACTGCTTGGTAATTAAGCAGGAGGGAGATGAAGTAATTAACTTTTATTCTAAAAACTCTGGTACTTTGTAGATGATAAAATATAAATCTAACAATGTGTCATTTGAACATATCGCCATCCAATAATATAATGTGGTGGTCGCTGTCACTGGGTTTAAATCTGGGGGCCAGCTGGGGTCAGCGGGAGTTTGCATGTTCTCCGTGTGCCTGTGTGGCTCTCCGTGAACAAAGACACGTATGTTAGGTTAACTGGTGTTTCTAAATTGGTTGTAGGTGTGAATGAATGTGTGAACGTCTCTCTATGCAAGTATGGTGGCCTGTCCAGAGTGCGCCCCACCTCGCACCTAAAGGTCAGCTGGGATCGGCTTTGGAAAACGGATGGATGACACCGATGTACTCGTACTTGAACAGCTGTTCAATTCCAAACATGGACTCTTACAGAAAGACTCATCACTTACTACATCTGTATCAGGGCTGCACAAATCTATGAACGGCATTCATTTCTAATCAAATACTCTGATTTCCTGATGAACTGGAGAAAAAGGAAACAACCAAACAGGTTGTTTAAAACACAGTGGAGCTGAGGTAGTGATGCATAGCCTGTGCAGTGCAGAGGGTAAGGTAGTAAGGGGCTACTGTGAACGGCTGGTATTGCAGCGGTTACCTTGCTCTGTGCTGTAGTGCCACTGATGGAAGTTGCGGCCGATGAGAATGAAGCTCCTCACAGCGTCCGGTGGTTGGCTGAGGTTCTGGCCAAGAGGGAGCGGCACAAAATGGTCTCCAGATGTGGGGCAGCTGCAAAAAGTATAATACAGTTGCAATATTATAGAGCTGAACGACTTTAATGGCAGTGTGCAGTCAGAGGGCGCCCACCAGGTATGGTAAATATCCTGTTAACAGTTTCCAAAAATATGCCTTTCTACTCTCTGAGCTCTCAAAGTGCTTCATACAACATGTCTTAATGTTTCAGTCCCATTCATAGAAGCACTGCTTTCTATGGCTAAGTGCATTGGATGCATTCCAGTGGATGAAGCTGAGAGAAACCTGGGGTCAGTATCTTGTGCACAGACATTTGGCATGTAGACTGGAGCAGCCAGGCATCGAATCACCAACCTTCTGATTAGTAGATGACCTGCTCGGCCCCCTGAGCTCAGTCTAAGTGTTTCTGAGTGTGACCCGAAGCTGCAGCTGTTTGCTCAAAACCCTCAGTTTAACATTTTTTTTCTATTTTTGAAACGTCACCAACGCGACCTGCTCGTCAAACCTTTAGTTTGTGAGGGGCAGCCAATCACAATAAATGCTGCTGTAAAGGGAGAGAAATAAAAGGCCTCATGGCTGACAGAGGATGAACTGGGGGTGGTAACCCAAAAACAGCGCCTAACTTCACATCTATAAGGTAAAGCTGTGTGTCTATAGTCGTGTTCATTGATTATATGTCTGAGAAGTCTAAAGGAGCACTGATTTTCGAGTGCGATCACAACAGTGACTCGGTATCTGTGTGGCAACAATCAGGAACGAAGAAGTTGTCTGGCTCCAGAGAGCGCACACTTCTTATTCACAGTGTTTTCTAACGAGCAGGCTGCTAAGAAGTCTGCGAGAACAATTTGTTCGCTTTCAGGGGTCTGCACTGAAAGAGATGACAGCAAGTTGGACTTATAACCAATAAAAGTCATTCAAATTTCAGCTGAAGAGTCAAAATGATTCAAAGCATGAGGAGGCTGAAAGTAGCTGGAATGCCATTTGATGAAGTGCAGACAGCAGTTGGAAGATCAGCTGCAGAGATGAAAGTGAATGAAAGCTGTTGAAATGTCATTTGCATTGGAAGCAACATTTGAGCTGAAGCTGAAGAGTCTCAGCTGAGGTGTTTTTGAATGTCAGAGCACAACAACAGCTTTCATGCACCTCGGCAACAAAAAATATCACAACTCAGTGTTACTTTTTATTGCTCTCAACATCAGGAAGGTAAGAGTGATGATCGATTACCAAGAAGAACACGATGTAAAAACTCACCTCGTCTTTCGAAATGTCTTCACTGTTGTGTCGGCGGCCAGCGAACTGACCAAACTGACAATCTCTGCCAAGATGGAAGGCAGCAGGAAGTGTGAGGCCGTTTTAGTGGTACACTGCTGAATGGAGGGGCAACCTGAGAGTAACACCGAGTGTGAGAGCTCGCAGAATATAAACCCCCAACTTCTCAAATAAGTTTTCAGATTCTGGACGAATGTAGAGATAAAACTTACCAAGTTTGGCCATGAAAGTTATCCACGGCTGGCAGATATCTTGGTAAATGGGGTCCAGAGTGCCTGCATCTCCCTCCTCAAACTGAGACAGCTGCCTCCTGCACAGCCACAAACCCCCCACACTTCATTAAACCACATTTTTATGGGACTCACAGCAGAGAGAAAACCTGTTTTGGTGGTTTAAAGGCTTGTTGCCTGCCATCAGTGATGCAGTGGTGATCAGGCAAGATTTCTGCTTTCTCAGCTCCATATTTAAGACAGAAATGACAATACTACAATACATGGTAAAATATTTAATCTTTAAATATGAAATGGACAGTACTGGCACTGTGACTCCACTGGTCAGTGAACTCCAAGCATCATGCTGTCTTAGCCTTTTCTGAAACCAGGCATCGTGATCGCGCTGGAAGACATCTGACTGTGAAACCAAGGACACCGCACACTAACCAGCTAACAGCCTGTCAGTCACAGCAACTTGCTAACCAGTCTTGCTAGCATTAGCTGGTGTCTTTCATCTGTAAATACAGTCACTGGTGAGTTCAAAAGGCAACCACAGCAGCAGCCAATAATCTAACAGGCATCAAAATGCCAATGAAGCTAAATGGTGACGATGCAGTAGCTGTGTGCATCTATGTACAGTCTGAGACTGAAGAGCCACCAGCAAGACTGTGCAGCACCTATCAGCTTTCTCCATACATAGTGCAGACCCACCTGCTAGGACCTGGCGTCCACATATGTGGACTTCACATTTTGGGTTGTCTAGACCACAATTATTCCACCGCTGTTCTATCGAGATATAGAACGAATGTCCTCATATGTGGATCTCATTTTTCTCAGACACTACATCAGGTAAAAAGATCATTCTTTGCTTTTACATCCAATCAGCCTAAACAGCAAAGAGAAGTTAAAAACGCCATGAAGGAGTTCGTGTCTTAGGAGGTTAAATTTGGCACCAAAGACCGTGACCATCTTCTAAACCATACCACAATGATTTCAGCTCTTCTTGCTTTCCTCTCGATATAAAGTTTTAATGCGCTTTAGACAAGCGGCTCTCAAAGCATTAATGTCCAAGTGTTAACCCAAGGGGCCAATATATGACTGAGGGCCACACAGGAAAAATGCTGCATATATGATGTGTCATGTAGCTTTCATTAGTAATAATTGGTCTTTTCCTGCGATATCACACTCTTACATGAAGTAGAAGGAGGAACTGCACAGCCCACGCTGTGTCCGTATTCTCTCCAAGGACTGCATAAGGGTTCAACTTTGTATGATTTCTAGCTTCCTGATGCAGTTAGTGTTCAGTATAAGTGGCTTCAGTGAGTCCCACCTCTGGGTCTGCTCTAGCTCCACAGCCACCGTCTTGTCCTGGCTCCACTGCTGCTTTACATTCTCCGTCTTGTGTCTGCGGCGCGCTGCTCGGCCCTCCTCGCCTTTCTCCTGCACAATGTCGTCTGTCGTCTTGGGGCTCCCGAGCTCGGCCGAGTCTGGCTTACTCTGATGGAGGGAAAGAAACATGCTTACTTTCATACGTCTGTGACGACACGTCTGATCTGTCGAAACTAGACGAACAGTCAATAAGCACTGGGAACTGTGCAAAAAAGGAACGATTGTTTTTTAAGTGATCACAAAATGCTGACGTAGAAAGCCAGTAACTGACCAGTATGTCCCAGAAGCTGCGGCGAGTGCTTTTGCCAGTAGGCGTGGTGGACTCGGGTGTGCTACTTCCTGTCGTGGGGGCGCCTCCTACAGCTTGGATTAAGCTGATCGGAGATGGACTGGTTTTAAAAACCCTTGAGCCACTGCGCTGCCTGGGGCTGTCCTTCACTTCTCTCGCCTCAGCCAAAGGAATCAGCAGCCCTGAAGAACATTTCACAATCAAACTTCAATTAAAGTCTTAAACATTTCCCAAGGATGGCTGCAGTGAGATCCTCCATGCTGTTCTGCTTTCTGCCACCGGGTGTCACGAACGCCCGCATCCAAATATCCCACACGCTTCTAGATTATTCGTTTAGTCTGTTAGGCAAATAAGCCTGATAATAGAGTGCTTTCATGACCAATTACATGAGGGTCAAACATAACATGGGAGGGAGCTTTACTACATTCAAACAGGAAAAGGAAATCAGTCTGTCATACCAACGTGTTAAAACTTTACCACAAAGGCCCTGCAGCTTCAGTATGTGCTGCTGCGTCTCCTCCATGTCATCCTCTGATGTTGGGTTAACCAAAAGCAGATTACATGCTTGTGGAGTATCTGACAAATTCCAAAGTGTGGGGTAATCTGGAGTCCTTTGTGACCCATCGGTCTAAGTCTGCTTGTGCTGATATTATCAGCTCAGAGGACAACTTGCCAATTTTCACCATCACCATCATTAAACCTCTGATCTGTGTCATGATATCAGTGTGGAAGGCCACAAACAGATGAAGCAGCATGAATATTGGATTAATCCGGCCAAACGGGCCATTATGCAGCAGCAGGTAAACCATCTCACTGAATATGTACAAAGGCCCACAGTACACTCCATGTTGGTAACAGAAACAGAAAATCTGTCAGCAAACAGAATTCTTCACCTCGCTCTGAGGACGGCATTGATAATGTAGGCTCAGCTAAATTTGTGGCTTTGTAGTTAAAAGGTTAGCAGGACGTCCCTTTGATACCAGAGAGCAGTCCTGGAGGGACAGCTGCATCCATTTTTGAGACCTACTCAAACACCATTTGGGTTGTGTAATTATCCGCTGAGTTGTACCAGCTCAAGATTCAAGCATTAAACTAAAAAACTGAAAAAACAAATGATGGGGAAAAAGAAAAAAACCTCATGGCATAGTCGCCTACTACTCCGAAAGACACTCGCGTTTAGGAACAGGACTGTCTGCAGGTCAAGAAAGCACAAATATAGAGTACACCTACACCTGCTGTAGCACCGCTGCTTCTCTGTCACCATCTTACAATGCTGTGATTGCAGCCAGCCCCCAACTCTGTGAACGCCACTCATGGCCACTGATCAATGGTCATGACAGTTCAATGATAATGAAACTGACCTCACGACACACTGTTAGTCAGTGGTGCTACTTTCAGTCATTACGTGAATGTACTGACTATAAGTCTGTGGAAACCTGAAGGATGAGAAGGCGACGTCCAGATGAACAGAATCAACCTTCTGGTTCATCTGCTTGTAGTTTTGTCTTGCAGTGAAAGTTTGTTATTTGATTTGCTAAAGACAAAAACATTGTAACAACATGAAAC
This sequence comes from Simochromis diagramma, assembly GCF_900408965.1. NCBI lineage: Eukaryota > Metazoa > Chordata > Actinopteri > Cichliformes > Cichlidae > Simochromis > Simochromis diagramma. Next base: position 887,411 of record NW_024386764.1, on the reverse strand, counting down.
TGCTGCTGACTACAGCTTTCATGTATCACCGTGCACCGCACAGCAACAATGTGTCAAAATCATTTTAGAAAAATAAACCTCTTTGGCTATTTTGGCTGCATTTGCTTATGTGACCGTTTCAGACCCATTATTAAACTTTTAGGACGTAGACAGAGCCAATTATCTCTGCTGCTACTCGAACATAAGCCATGACATCAGTGTTTTTGTTGACACAGTGTCAGAAGTGTGGTGAATGATATTACGCTGTAAAGCATTGTTTTTATTGGACTGCTTGGTACAATCTGATTGCAAATAGGTGCAGACACAACAGACCCAGCATACAGATGCAGTAATGAGCTCACCTTTTGCCTCTTCTTTCTGAGCTTTCGTTGCTGGGCAGAGGACCCCGACACAAAGAGGGTTTGGCAATACTCTCAGCTCCATGACAACATCACACAGTGCGTGGCGCAGTGCCCCCTGCAGTTTGTCACTCAGCTGTAAGGGGCTAATGTTGCCTTGCTCCCAGATGTCGAAGCGGACATACAGCTGTGGTTCTGTTAGAAGCAAAACAGACAAATAAGTGAAAAAAGGGAAAAAAGCAATAAAAAGGAACACCTTGTTGACTCACACCACAACACACACAGAGCCAGAAAGATATCTGACATCAATCTGTGATATTTTGTTGAGCATAACATCTCATGGATGGATGGATGGAGGGGTGGATGGATGGATGGATGGATGGATGGATGGAGGGGTGGGTGGGTGGGTGGAGTGATGGACGGATGGATGGGTGGGTGGATGATGGATGCATGGATGGATGGACGGACGGACGGATGGATGGATGGGTGGGTGGGTGCATGGATGGATGGGTGGATGGACGGATGGATGGATGGACGGGTGGACGGATGGATGGACGGACGGACGGACGGGTGGATGGATGCATGGATGGATGGACGCGTGGATGGATGGGTGGATGGACGCATGGATGGATGGGTGGATGGACGCATGGATGGATGGGTGGATGGACGGATGGACAGGTGGATGGACGGATGGACAGGTGGGTGGATGGATGGATGGATGGATGGATGGACGGGTGGGTGGAGTGGAGTGGAGTGATGGACGGATGGATGGGTGGGTGGATGATGGATGCATGGATGGATGGATGGACGGACGGACGGGTGGGTGGGTGGAGTGATGGATGGATGGGTGGGTGGATGGATGCATGGATGGATGGACGGACGGATGGATGGATGGATGGATGGATGGACGGACGGACGGGTGGGTGGGTGCATGGATGGATGGATGGATGGACGGACGGATGGATGGATGGGTGGATGGATGGATGGGTGGGTGGGTGCATGGATGGATGGATGGATGGATGGGTGGACGGATGGACGGACGGATGGATGGATGGGTGGGTGGGTGGAGTGATGGATGGATGGGTGGGTGGATGGATGCATGGATGGATGGACGGACGGACGGATGGATGGGTGGGTGGAGTGATGGATGCATGGATGGGTGGGTGGGTGGCAAAATGAAACTGAGACATTATTATTTTCCCTTTAAGGGCCACAGCCTCATGGCAGCATTTAATGCTGTCATCAGCGGACGTTGTGTTACAAGTATGTAAAACAACTGATAATGAGGCTGCTCTTAATGCCTGTGCTGTGTGTCCTTTAGCTTAACCCCTGTATCAAAGGTGTCTGTATCCACTGTGATATCACCCACTGGTTTGCAAAGCCTAAGACTGAGCCCTTTCATTGGCTTGGCCTCATGTCACCCATGCATGAAAAGCACAGGGCAGGTCTGACTGTGACACTGAGGGATCATCAACCACAGGACAGGCCTGCCATAAAGCATACTTTTCTTTCTAAAGGTTAATCAGGTCCAATATATTCAATATAAACATTTTTAATAGATCCTAAAATAATCAGAAAGTATTTACTGAGGTCATCGAGTTAGCCAGCAACAAGGTTGTTTTCCTATTCATTTCTAATCATGTGCAGTCGGACTTTTTATCCCCCAGTTCTGCATTGGCTTCAACTGTAGCTGAAGCCAATGCAGAACTGGCTTCAGTAAAATTCAGCAGCTGTAGGATGTAAATGGTGAATGGACCGGTTCTTATACGGCACTCTCTACTCTATTGAAGCCCTCAAAGCACTCTATACATCATTCACCCATTCACATTCATTTATTCAAGCACTGTCCATCTAACATTCACACACATTCATACTCTGATATCAAAGAGCATTTTGGGGTTATTGTTAGTAAACTGTAAATTTATTACATCCAGGGATCGAACCATCAACCTTTCAATGAGTGGATGAGCTGCTCTGCTGCAGAGAAGTCATAACAACAAACACCTTTGTTGTTAAGTGAAATCAAATGTTACGGCCAATAAAAAGGAAGCACTGCAGACACCGGCTGTCCCATCGTTCATGCTTTTTGATATGTGATCACCTGTGATGTGGACAAACATCCAAAACTATGAGTTTTCCTCCAGCACACAGTTTCGGGGTCTCATAATGATACCAAAATAACAAAAGAAAACCTTTTTAGTCACTATCCAGATATCTAAATACTTCATTTACATGCACAAGCTACTTATACGGAGAGACTTCAGTTTGAAATGGTAACACCTGCATCTCATGCATGAGGTGTTTACTGGAGTGACAAAACTGTAAAGCCTGTTCAGATGTTTTGCGTAGACACCAAGTCCCTCGTCTCTCAGTAATTTCCACGAGGCTTCTGTCATTTTAAATCTTAGGGGTTCCTACACAGAAAGGGTTGCTCCTTATAATCCAGGTAGAGATAAAAGCACCAACACTTAAGCTTTCAGAAGTAATCAGCACACGTTTCTTAGAGATGTGGTCTTAATATCAGGTCAGCTGTGGCACCATGTCGGACTCAGATAAGGGCCATTAATCATCTGCACCATGGTGTCATTTCTCTCACAAGGATCATGATTAAACTGTCTGTGATATATCGATGTTAAAAACAGCTCATGGTACTGCACAGTTTAAATTACATTGCATTAACGGTTAGCTAACACATCCCTCTCTGTCACTTCTACACATCTATTCAACCTAATTGCAGAAGGTGATGAAGAATAAAAAGCACCTGCTCAGAGGGACGGTGGCCCGTTATGTTCAGATGCTTGTTAGGGACACATCATATGAACTCGGTAGCCTCTGTTCACTGCTTCACACACTCACACTTCATATTTCAGCAGAATTCACTGAACATGTCATGAAACTATATAGAAACCATGTAATGTGAAGGTTATACTACACAGTTCAACCTACAGCACTGACGATGACTATTTTTAATGCCTAAAACAGCTTGGTTATTATTTCCCCCATATTTCACCAATCCCAGCAACAGAGTGTGACTAACGCTTTATATAACAACAAGCCCCAAATATGAGATTTCGTTTTGATTTATGGCCGTGTGCTGCAGTGTCACACTGACAAATTTAGCTTCCGTAAGTGGCTCCGTAATAGACTCGTATTCATTAACCGCCAGATTTACTTGTTCCGATTTAGGGGCATTTCATATTTGGACACTAAATTTAACGGCTGGACTGTTAACCCCAGCACAGTTTGATGTTTATGTTTGCAATTAATCCATTTTAAAATGAGTGGCGTTTACATGCCTCCTGGGACGTGCTGTAACCTTGTTACATAAACAAATCCAGCAGTGAAACGATTCTCCAGAGGGTGAAGAATAATGTGAAAACCAATGAGCCCAGTCTCTGCTGGAAACATTAGTTTGGCATTGTAAAAGTGGGCTGCACTGATTTTCACATGCTAAATTCAAGTCGTGCTTAATCTACGCAGACTATGAAAACATCTGGAGACCAGGTCATTACCTCAGTCTGGGCTTGGACATCTGGACCTCATTGCTACCTAATATTAAAATATGCTCTGGAGCAGATGAAGAGAAAGATCACCCAGATCTCAAGATCTCAAGCTGCATCAACATAAACTCAGCACACCTTTAAGAGAGTTGTGCATTGCTACAAACCTCTCATGACCTCCTTTAATAATGTCAGACTGAAAGAGGCCTCTAGTCTACTTCCTGCACATCAAAGTGGCTCCCTGTCAATATCAAGCTTCACCTGAGATACAAATTTGTTTACAGTCTGCAGCTCTGATTGGCTGCTGGGTTTTCAATAAAATATCAGCAAAGCTCAGATAACACAGACGCTTATTGAACTGTAGAAATACAAAGGCCTGTGATCACGAGTCACTGTGTGTGGACAGCTTCTGCAAAGACACGGTTCAGGTTCACCAGAAAGGCAGCTTCACAATATGGAGATTTTTAGAACTGCAGCAAATGAAAAATAAAAGTGCAGCTATGACAGTGACAGATGCATCAGCTGTTTACAGGCTGCATCAGCTGTTTACAGGCTGCATCAGCTGTTTACAGGCTGCATCAGCTGTTTACAGGCTGCATCAGCTGTTTACAGGCTGCATCAGCTGTTTACAGGCTGCAAATCTGCAGCTTGTGAGTCGTCACGTACATGCGCGGCTGCAGGTTACATTCAACAGATACTTTACATCACTGAAAGTTTCAAAAAGGAGCAAAGTAACTGAATATTTATACATTTCTTTTCCCTCTCTCCTCGGGGCATTTCACTCAGTGGTCAATTTAAGCTTTTATAGGAGCAATAAAATTCATTTCTGAGGAACACAAGCAGGCATTTTTCCATTTTCATTGTAAATCAGTTCGTCTTCCTCAGAGGCCAAACCAGCACTGTTGTGTTGATGAATTCTTGTTTCCAGCATCTCTTCAATAAAGCTTATTTATGGACCCACCGAGCACCAAACACCACTCACAGCCTGTTTCCTGCTGCACGAATCTTGTCGACCTGTCATCAACATTGCTGCTAATATTTTTATTAAAATGGCAAATTCTTTCCTTCTGATAAACACGTGTTTCCTTTGTTCTGCTGTGACTAAAATATCGATACAACATTTACAAATGACTGCGATTTCTTTTTGATTACCTGAGCCGCTAATGATGGACTCCACTTTGACGACAGCGGTCAGCTCATTAAAGTGATCCGGGTGCAGGGGGACGGAGCAGTTCTCGGACTTCTGCAGGGCGGCACCGCCCTGAGCTGGAACTTGAAGGGGCCGACCGTGGGCATCGACAAAGGAGAGGGCGATGCAGGCGATACCTGAAAGAGCAGGGAACGTGTTCAAACGACCAACTTCAAATCACCAAAGTCTGGGTCGCTCATTAGTTTTCAATTCATAGTCTCCTCATTTCATGTTTATTTGAAATTTCCCAGCAACTTTGAGGTTTTCAGGCCTCGTTATCGATCATCTCATACTTCCTGACGCATCACAGTTGTGCACAAGCTTCATCAGAAGTATAGCTGCCACCACATGTCTGAGGATGTTATACTAGTTATCAAAGAAAGCTCCTGAGCTAACACACAGCTACATAACCACCACGTATGTACACTGTATAAATTCATCAAAGTACTGGGAGTGAGCTGAACCCATACAAGCTGATACTCCCTGAGAAATACTGTGAAGCTTAAGGAAGGATGAGTGAGGGCATCCACGGCTGCGTTCTTTCTACCGCGGTGTTTAGTAAATGAAAACTTACACAATCACATGTAGCAGTAATTATTCCAAGGCAGTAAGAAGAAACCAAACTCACATGTGTTGTTAGATCAAGCAGGTTATTCAACTATTGGCCCGTTTTTGTCTGTGAGCGTGTTTCAGTGTTAGTGGCCTATGTTGGGTCAACACGAGGGTCAAAGTCAACAAAGACGACAACAAAGCTCACGCTACTAAACTAAGACGGCAACAACTGAAACCCTCGCGCAGCAGTACAGGTACCAGCCGAGCTGTCACTGCGAATCTCCAACTAAGTTCCTGCAAGCTACTCTGCAGCCCTACCTCCACCCTCCACCTCCGCCTTATTTAATATCATGTCTGCTGCCACCTGTGCCCGCTCGGTTCTGTACTGGGAGATACTGGACCCTGCTCAGAGAAATAGGAAAGTCCCCGTGGGCGAGATGACTCTTATTTTTTAAACAATTTAAATTGTTAATTTTACTGCTTATCAAAGTGAATCTGCATCTCATATTTGACTATTTATTGCAATGTGCATGCAGCCGAGCATGCTGCATTAGCCAGTTACTGATATAAGCTTCCTGTAACTGGCTCTTCATGATGGTGAGCGAACGATCAAGCTGGGAAATGAGGCCTGTGTGTCTAATGGGCAGCCACAGAGTGACTTCAGGCTCCATTCTCAGGGCACATGGCCGTCCTCTGCACAGTCTATCAACACTGACACTGGTTGGTGAGTTTGACACAACAAATAAAAACAAAATCATAAAATGCTCCCCAGGACGAGACAAAAGTAAAATCCCATAAACCCATATTTCCTTCACAGCAGAACACAGAAAACATCTACATATTTACACTGAATTTGTTTTCTTCTAATTTAACAGCAGAAGTTCACCAGTGTGCAAAAAAACTGCAAAATGTTGTGCAACAAATTTAGAATAATGTTTTTCAAAAGAATAAAAATGGGCTGCATCATGCAATAATGAAGCTCAATGTGAACACGAGGCAGAAAGCTGATCCAAAAGACAGACTGAGGCCAAGTGGAAAAATGCTGTGAGGTCAAACAAATCCAAATTTGAAATTCTTTATGTGCAACATGCACACTGGATCCTCTGGCCTGCAGAGGAGAAAGACCACTGGGCGTGTTTTCAGCGCCCAGATGAAAGCCTGCTGCTGGTGCTACGGGAGTGCATCAGTGCCCAGGGATCAGGCGCCATTAAAGGGCACAGTTACAGACCGTGTTTAGAGCAGCGTACGCTGCCTTACATATGACACTTCTTCAGGGAAGGGCTTGCACATTTCAACATGATAATGTTAAACCCCACACTGCATCTATTATATAGTAGCATAGCTTCATAATACAAAAGTCTGAACTGGCCCACAGTGAAATTAAATGAAAGGGACGACAGAAACACAGGACTGTCGAGCATCTAGAATCCTCCATCAGACATTCCTCCCACAAAAATCCAGCAACCAGCGTCCTCAGACATTTACGGGAACTATACATGTGTTTAACTAAAGCGGTCCTGACTGACTAACAGTTTTATAAAAGCTGGGAAGCTTAATGAGCATGACCCTGTTACAACTTTTTCATTTCTCAACATTTTAAAATGGTTTTTTTGTTCTGTTGTGGAAAAAAATGGTTTATGAAATTTGCAAATCGTTTCATTTCTGTTTACATTTTACACAGTGTCATACTTAAAGTGTATGTTCTTATATTTCAGGTGCATTTCATTGTGGTTGTGTTGAACTCTTACTAATGTCCGTAAGCAGAAGAGACCCTGGGAACACCGCATTTCATGCACCCTGCAAGTCCATGCCAAATCTTAAGCCAACTAAAAGATGGATGCAGCTAACAATAATAATAATAACAACAACAACAACGATGTATATGCTGATGGAAGCCTAACAAAGGCCGAACACACTGTTAGGGCACTACAAAGAAAATAAATAAAAGGCCACGAGCAGCAGCAGCAGCGCAGGCTTCAGTCGACACAACCAGCAGGAGTGAAACGGGCAGGTACCTTTAAACTGAGAAGGTGGGAAGAGATGCTGAACCAGCTCCAACATGGTACCTGGGTCAACATTAAAAAGACCCAGAGAACAGAGAGTATTAGGGATGCAAAACCAATAACATTTTATTTTTATCCAATTTAACACCAGGAAACTCCAAGAGGGGGTGGCAGTTGTTGGGCACCACACTAGTAAAGCCGACCCACTGGCGGGATTTTGCTTGCAGTAATATTTGCAAGCAAAACATGATTAGCCAGCTAGCTGCAACTTCACTGTCTGGTGATGTTTCGGTGATAAACTCATTTATACATAGCCAGATCAGCCCAGGGAGTCATCCAGCCTTATTTTCAGTATCTGGCTTCATGAGACAGTTTTGCTGTGTTTGTAGGCACACTAGCATTAGCCAACATTAGCTTAAAGAAAGAGGGTTGCGAGTCAGATTTGATCCACCAAACCAAAACAGCCTGCCATGTTGTTTAATGCCCAACCCAGCAGCCAGCTGTCTAACCACAGCTTGCTTATGTCATTACCAATAAAACTCGTTGCTTTGTTGTGTTTATGTGGAGTTTGTGCTGGTTACTGTATTTCTAAGCTACCATTAACTATTGTTGCTTAGTCCTGATGCTGGGAGCAAAACAGTCTCCTGGGTGCTTAAAAACAGGGGAGCTACATGTTTTTAGGTTCATGGAGATGCTTCTCATCCAAGAGGCTTCTGCAGTTCTAAAACTGTTACCAAGCCACAGGTATCGATCCCCTGGTGGGGCTGACCCCTTGTACGGGGGCCGGATGTTCGTACACCTACTGTTAATAATATACACATGAGCCACGGTGTGATAGAAGATCAGCATCACTGGGGCCAAAGTGTGAAGACATCGCCCCATTTCCACCCTCATGTGAGCTGTCGAGGTCAACTCGGGCCAGGAGTGAGCGTGGGGTTTAAAGAGGATCTGGAGGCTGCATTGTAGGTGCCTCATAGCTGACAGTTGAACTGAATAAGCCTCTTGGATGAGAGGCAGAAGCTTTTCACAAACCTACTGAAGTCCAGCTGCCGTCTTTTTAAGCACTTAAGAGGACTGAGAACCGACAAAGACATGAGCAAAGGAGAGGCACTCAGGCACGACACTCGGGAGTGGGAATTGTGTGGATTTGAGAAAATCCAAGAGCTTCTCTTGGAGGCAACCAACAGAGTCATTTGTGGGTATAGTTTAGTTTTTAAAGTATTGACACAAGCACCTGTTTAAACTGCAGTTTAAATATATATATGAATAAGTTTAATCTAATGTATGTTTAAAGCCCTGCTCAGTGTGACCTCTCACAGACATTTGAACTTCAACTTCATTTACATTTCATTACAGGTAAACTCAGTGTGTTGAACACATATGAAAAAGCATAAAGAGCTGTGCAGTTGACAGCTCCGTGTCAGCTGAGCCCTACACACCTTACTAGAGACATACAGTCCTTCATCTGATACTTTTAGGGAGCAGTGGCAGGTTGGATGTTACTGATGATCTTTGGCCAGAGTGCATTAAGAATATATATTGTAGTTCTATAAATGCTAGACATAGTCTGAGCCAATTTAAGGTATTTTTTTTCTCCCACTAAAGTGGAAAAAATATACAAGAACGTTTCAGCCCTCTGTCTTAAGTGTTCAAGTGGTCGAGGAACTTTACCTCACCGTTTCTTTCAATGCCAAAAACTAACTTTCTTGGAATCATCTGTTTGATTTTCTGACCAAAGCCTTTGGCAGGAAGGTCCCATGTTCCCCTTTGCAGCATTGTTCGGGGTGTCTGAACCAGGATGGGCAAGGGACAAGGCAGAGACGCAGGTTGTGTCAATGACCACACTTGTGGCAAGAAAGCTGCAAGTCTGATAAACCTCCTACCTACGAAATGTGGTTGAGAGAATTTGGAAATGTACTCCACCTGGAGAAAATCAGGTTTACCTTGTCTAACCGAGAGAGAGTGTTTTATAAGATTTGGCAACCAGTCGTTAGCCTGATGGATACACTTAAGTGAAATGTGCTCTGTCTCAACATTTATGTGTGCTGTATTACCACCTTGTTGACTTGCCATCCACCTTCTATTGTGTTCTTTTGAAGGTGATTGTTGTATACTGCTCAATTATAAAATCAATAAAAATATATTGAAAAAAAGAAGAAGCTGTGCAGGCTTTCACTGCACTGAGAGGTGAAATAAAACAAAGCAACAGCACCTGTGAAGTCTAAGCCTGTGTGAAGAAAAAGGTTTTCAGTTTGTTTGTAACTGAGCAGGTTGGCAGGCAGCTTGTTTCCAAGAACAGGACTCAGCACGCGAGTTTTACTGCTGCGTCAAACCTACGTCGTAAATTACACCCCAACCAAAACCCTACTTAACCCCACGCTGCAACCTCCCACGTAACCTGACGTGCACTTCCTGAGAAATGTAACCACAAATCGGTCGATGCAAACCCAAAATGACCTGACTGGAAGTTAGTCGGTTTATTCCCTCATTTCCCACAGACGTCTAAATGAAGCTTTACTTCTAATTCTGGGAACAATAAAAATGAATAACACTCTTATCTTATAAAAAGGTCTTTATAAGATGCTTGCTGACATAATTTACATGTTAACAGGACTTCTTAATAAGGTATTATTGTTGATTTAGAAGCAGTATAAAGGCAGAGTTAGTTGTTAAACACAATAAATAAATAAGAAAGTATCATCACTATTAGAATCTATTTAGAGTCTTAATGGGTCTATAACATGTAATAAACCCTTGTGTGATATCTGATGCCACATTTGCATATTATTAACAGCTAGTGTGTGTTAATAAGCGCTTTATAAGGATGTTATATATTAACAAGTGTTGATAAGGCCCGTGACATTTAAGTGCAAATAAAATCTGAAGCTACAACAGGAGCTGTTACCTCACAGCTAGTTTGGAAGCCGATCCTTTAGTCAGCTGGGATTCAGACGATAAACGACTGAGCAGCAAAGAGTCATCAGAGAACATTTCATTAATTAGCAGTCAGGCAACACAGGTGAGAGTCAGGGTATCTCTCACTTTGCAACTTTTTGAGCTGTCTGACACTCGGGAGTTATTTCACACAGCGAGTGGGGGCTTGGATATCATCATATAACTTGAGGACCTCGTTCCACAGCTGCTAAGACTAATGAGATTCAGTCAGAGCTTTCCTGCATAGCAATTAAAAAGTAGTTAGACGGCAAGTGGAGCGAATGTAGGAGCGAGGGACAAACTCTTCACATCAGCCTTGATGTTTAGATTCGACAGGCGCGCAGAGGTCAGTTTGAAAGAGACTCGAGGAGGCCATCTCCAGAGCTCCACTGCTCTGCAGCTGGAAGCAGCGCTGTGTCTGTTCACTGGAAAGTTACTTGGTACCAAAACAAAGCAAATAAATCTTGGCTTTTTTATTTTTAAAGAAGCTGATATGCCAGGAGAAGTTGTTGCTGATCTTGGTTTGATACTGATCCAATATTTGGTGCAAAACTCTACAAAACCAAAAACTACACCTGATGTAAATTTGGCCACTTTCCCCTTCCAGGCCGTCTGCTTGCCCACCTCTGGGCCACTTCCATCACAGCTAATACTTTTACATCGGGCCACAAAAGTCCTCGTGCAGACAGCAAACAGCAACTTCTGTTTCATATCAACCTGTCTGCATATTAGATCATCACCTGTGAGGAGTCTGCTGCCTGCAGTAAAAATGTCCAGCAAGCACTGCCTGTGCTCGTTATTGGTGAAGTCTGAGATGGTTTAAAACCAAAGTGCCCAAAGCAAATGAAACACCCTTCCTGCGAGCTCAATGGCTGGCAGAGGTTAAAAATACAAGTAAATTCCATTTGATGTGCTTTTGCTTTTTAATACTTGCAACCAAAGGTCTGATTATATACAATATCTTTGTTATTGGTTAATACAGGAAGTGTACTTTGGGCGGCACAATGATTCTACAAATGAAAATGAAGCAGTGTAATTAACAGCCAAACGTTGAGTTGTATTGACAATGGCAGGGAACGTGTCACAGAAACAGTAATTATACATAAGCGCTTCAATTCAGTAAACTCATCATTTACATTGATAATTAGCTGCCCTTTGGTTGGAGAGTTATACATTCGCTTTCTCGCAGTGAACTAGCTAACCTTTCAGTTACAAAGCAGCAGCACTCCCCTTTAACTGGCTTCAAATGCCAGTAGATGACATTAGCATATTGATAAACAAGAAAGTATTGCAATGTGAAATGGAACTGATCAGTTCTGCAGGAGAAAGCATGAAGGCAAAGTGGAAAAACTTTGCAGAACTTCAGCTCGATTTGAATGAAGGAGCACAGCTAAATGAGGCACCGTTGACATGAAGCAAACCAATTTCTACACAAGTGTGAAATTACATTCATGAGTGCATAAACCACACTGTACAAGCTGCTAGCTCAAGGCAGCCGGCTGTTAAATAGCACTTGTTTGTGCAGCTCACAACAATCCACATAATGAGCAGGACAGCTGAGAAGCTTTCCTGCAACAGGCAGGTCACCGCTGGTTAAAGAGCAAGTTAGGCTCCCAGCTTAATGCATGTGCGCACGCACGCATGTGCGCACGCACGCACACACGCGCGCACACACACGCACACACACACACACACACACACACACACACACACACACACACAAAAGTTTCAGGTGCATGTTAAGGAGAAGGAAAAGAGAGCTGCCTCAGGAAAACAAATGTGCTGATTCTCATCACAGAAATTAAGAGTGTGCAGCAAAGGGAGGAAGACTGTGATGGTCTCTGTTATGCCAGACAGGGACAGGGAAATGTCTCCTGAATTTAATGTGGGAGTTATAAATAGGACAAAAAACAGAGAATGTCAGCGAATTTGACGATATCACACTGACTCCACATCTGCAGCTTAACAAAGGAAACGGAGCCAAAAGCTGAGGTTACAGCAAAGTTTCCAAGTCATTATTTGTTCACAGTAAACAAGGAGAACTTGTCAGTGCTGTAAAGCAGTTTATGAAAATGGATCCATCTAGAAGAGGTTTAAACAGGCCGTTTTCTGCTTCCTCTCACATATATGTGGTCACGGCAGTGGATGCCCACTTAAGGCCTAAGGTTTCGAATAATGAGGACAGAGGATTGAAAGGTCACCCTGTGAGCCGAAGCTCAGGCTTCACATTGTTTTCAACACTTTTCAGTTTCATACTGCTTTTTCTACTCTGAGCGTCCACAAGTGCAAACATGCAACGTGCAGGCATCTGAGGTAGGAAGCTGTGTACACGCCCACCTGCAGTTCAAAGCTTCTTGTTTTGAGGGACAGCCAATCAGAAGAAAAGGTGGCCCGCACCTTCAGTTAGACACAAAACCTTTTTTACTTTAGTGGACGAAACCAACTCTAACCTTGTGTCACAGGTTCCACCAAACCCCGTACCAGGACAGAGACGTGTCACGTAATGCCAAAGGTGACGCACTGCACTGAAGGTCTGCTTAAAAACTGAGAAACGTATCAGCCCACAGCTGGGTTCAGCTTTCAGCTGGGAGAAGCTACGTGTCTGAACATTAATGGGGCCATAATGCTGTCTGATCAGAGAATAAAGGTTTTTAAACCTTATTTTGAGGCAAAGCTGCAACATTTCTTGTCTCCGTGACAAATGAAACTGAGTCTATGCTTCTCCTCTTTTTTGTTCAGGCGCTCAGTCTCACATCACCTGACATCCTTTTGGTGTTGCCGAGATGGCTGCCAGGTGCTGAGACTTAGTCCTGGCTACCAGGAATGAACATCAGCAGTGCTCAGTAAGTATACAGACTCCAGGTACTTACAGGTTTCCAGCAGGTGCAACCAGCACCACAGCAGCAATAACCTACATGTAGACTCCTGCATCACTATCAGAGAGACGGGCTGTGGCAAACAGCCTCAATAAGAGACACCGCCGGCTCTGGTCATGTGTCAAAGCTGGATTTTCCTGAACACAGTAGTGCAGCCCACCTGGATAAGGTTAGGCTATCGGTATTCACAGGTGACAGGTTTGAGGTTACTGTGCTGTTGCCTGTCTTTGTAGGATTACCTTCCCCTCAAACACACAGTAACTGAGGCCTGGTGGCACTGACGTGCTGGGCTGGGAGAATGTGATTACCTTTGCCTCCCGTCCCCTGGCCTCCGGGCTTATTGTAGAGGTAGATATCACCGTCAGCCGTGTCACTGCTCAAATGAAAGTAGTGCTGCAGACAGAACAGGAGAGCAAATCAGTCCCTGGAAGCTCAAACCACACAAGTCAGCATTTATTTCATACACCACAATGAGACTTGTCAAAATGATTTTAGTGTCTGCCTCAGTTGTGCAGAGCCTCCCATATCTAGGATTTATTCATTTTTAATCCCGATCACTTTAAACAGTGCTGTTTGTAGTGCACTCGCATGTCAGCCTGTCATCTATCAATGCAGGCAGGCGTTCCTCAGTTTGCAGGGAGCACGGACTTATTTTTTACAAGTCAACAAATCTTTCAAAGTATTTGGAGGACACAAAAAAGTCTGTTTACTCTGGTGTTTAATCAAGCAGCAGTAGTTTCTTGGATTATGTTAAACTGTCAGAAACGATCTCATGGTGAGTGATTAGAGAGCTGCTGAATGAGTAACCACACAATCTGCTGAGTTTTCTCTTTTCTTAAAAACAAAACAAATCCTGTAAATTAAACACACAGTGTGGAGATAAGACCTGAACAGGTACACGCTACAGGAAGCTGGGTTACACCGATCAGATGCTCAGGTAACCAGTAACAGTGCCTGCTTCTTATTCTTACTGGGAGGCAGCTGGTGTCCTGCAGTGGACCAGTGGACACTTGTTTATCACTCGTGTATCTTTATGTGTTGTGAGCCTGTTTAGCTGCTTCCTTGGACACGTGTCTCTTATGGAATACATTTTTAATCTCAGTGGGATTTACCAGTAAAATAAAGGCTAATCTATTCAAACAGAACGATCTTAGTAGACATGCTAGGACATATTTACATTACCCTTTTATTTTATCAAAGCAGGTTTCTTTCACTAGAATGTCTGGTGGTCCCTTCCTATTCTTCATGTCTATGGTTCACGTCACAGCCTCCTCGAGGCCCACAGGGATAAACTGCAGAGCTTTTCAGGCAACTTCCAGAACTTCAAACCTGACTTTAGTTCCTGACAGTTCCTTCAAGTTTTCTGTGTTGCCTCCAAATTCCTGTGAACTGTCTTTAACCTGCACATCCACAGCAATGTGTTGGGGTCCCTTTTAATTATCTGAGAACTAACACTGTTTGCTGTGGGGGGTAACTAGACTAATGGCCCATACAAGAGCATTCAAGTAGTTTATTCATCTGTAACTTGATACCAAATATTAACATAATAATCTATTTTACACACAGTCTATAATTATTAGTAAAGAAAACACTGTAATAAGTCAGAATGTTCAATAAGCCTAAAGAACCAATAAACAGAGATACAAACAAGCAGACAGAGTGAACGATAAAGTAACAACAAGCTTTCTGATCCGACTGCTGCTGCTTTTTTCACGCCATCAGACTTTATTGTAACAATGTCACAGTGTTGCCTGAACTCAGCCTTTCATTTGGGGTGTAAACAGTTATTCAAAGTGACAGAACTGCCAAGAGCCAGAACTACAAAGACGATCACTTCCACAGCCGACACTTTGACGTGTCAGAGGACTCGCGTTTTAATGAAGGCTCAACTCCACTTAAAGGATGTTCTGTTTTTGTGCATACTGGTGCACCGTCACAGCTCACATAGAAATGTAATGACAGGCAGCCATCATTAAAGGTCTTTTGTAATTACTCTCCACCACAGGCTGGCGTTTTATCACAGAGTGTCACTGTGGTTGAAAACCTTCTTTCTGCTCACCTGACTAACACCATGCTGATTCCAGGTATTATTAAAGATTTAAAGACTAATATTAAACTGAACGCATGAGGGGAAATGTTGGGTTGTACCTTGAAGTGATGTGCTGTGTTCATGTCCGTGTACTTGGGCACGTGCAGGAAGATGAGGAGGTTCTGTTTGAGGTAGTGAGCCACAGCGGACAGCCAGGGCAGACAGTACTGGGGGAGGCTGAAGGTCATCACCTCAGTGGCTGGAGATCCTGACGGCTGGATGAACTGACCAGACAACATTTGGTGAAGGCTTTTATCTGAAGCAATTTTCAGTAGTCTGAGTGCAAACAAGTGCTTTCTGCTTTCCCCAGGGTGGATACAACCCAGACGCAGGACACAGTTTACTCATTTCACTATACAAGTCGCTGCACACAGAACTACAGAAGAACACCACACACACAGAAACACAAAAGCAATGTTCCCCTAAAAAGTGAAAATCATAACAATGTACCTCCACATCAGCTGGCGTCAGCTTGCAGTTCCTGACAAGCATGACAGTGATGATGTCCAAGGTGGTTTCATCCAGGCGCTTACGCAGCACCTTCACCAGCTCGTCTGTGATCTCTGGACCTGAACGAACGGTGATAAAAGAGCCCTGTGTCACCCTCACACACCTCTTCTGCCAGTGCATTAGAAACGGGACGGAAAGTTAGCGATTAAAGTCTTCAGAGGATCGAGTGCATGAGGCAAACTGCTCCCCTGTGACAAAGTCAAATAATCCAAAGGTTCTGCTTACAAAGGGACCGTCCAAGTGGTTTAAGACTGTCCTTGTTTGTGAAGTTCAGAAACTTTTAAGGTGTGCGAGATGTTTAGAAAGTCTCCAGCTATGTGATATTGATCTCTAATAACATGCCAACGTCACGTCTATAGCCCGATGTTTTTGTGTTCACCATCCTGTGATGGAAGCACATGACTGCACCACCCTGCAGACACTGGTTCTGCCACAGGATGGTTGTCTCACTAATATTGTATGAACCTAGAAACCCAGTATAAAGTAAGGATAAAGCACCTTGCTTGGATCTGGCTGTATAGAAACAAATGAGAAAAGAAAGAAGAAATCGAAAACAAGGGGAAAAAATATCAGTCTTTACTTAAAGATGCTAAGATGGGCCCGTTGCTGATGTGAGCGAGACGCCTTGGATCGATGGGGAGTGGACTGCCTGTGGTGCCAAGGGCAAAACCAAAGTATGGGGAAGCAGCTTTCACATATAATGCAGCATAAAAAACATGATAGTTTCAGGAACGTCTCGAAAACGAATTTTCAAATCCAGACGGAAACATTTTTATTCTTGTTTGCTTCTGCTGAGCATTTCAAGGGAACCTCGTCTTTGTTTCTCAAAGACATATTTATACTTTCCAAGGTGAATGTTGATATTGAACATGGCCTTGGTTTCAAATAACAAGGTCAGGTTATCCACAATCAATCCCTGTGGTTGCTCTAAACACAGAGACATTTTTTCTACTTTCGGCTCTGTATGATGTCACAGAGAGGGGACATTCCTAATATGGTCATCTCTGGCGCACAGCTTAAACATACGCTAACCTCAATATTGGAAACCATTACCATGATACTACTGTGGCACTCTATATAAGAAAAAACATGTAAAGGAGTAATGTTGGGTCTGCTTTAATAAAGCAGCTCTTCTGCTGACAAAAGAAAACTAATCACACAAACACATGGAGGAGACTTTAATACAGTCATCCAGTGATACTGCAGAATAAAGATAATTTCAGACTACGATGAGTGGAAGAAGCAGAGGAGGATTTTAATGAGTTATGCTTTGAGAAACCATGAAGTGAGGCCAGCGTGTCTGCCTGAGACAGATTCCCAGTGCAACAGCCCCATCAACATGTCCGCAGGAGGAACAGCACCGGGCAGCAGAAACTCTTCACACCCAAACGTCTCGACTTTCTATTTTTAACATGAGTTAGCTGAAGGAAGACGTGTTTAAAGCGCACACACACACACACTTAGTGGGATTATTCACAGTGTGATGAAACTAAGGTGCACACAGTAGTTGGGTTTGTGTTGTGTGCAGGGCTGAAAAACATTTCTCTCTAAATTGAGTCCAATTTGGGAGTCACACCCCTCGACTACAGAACCCTTGTTCCCCAAAAGATGTGTAAACAAGGTAGGTGACAACTGCCTTCTCTGTCAGCGCCCCAAGTCACACTCAGTGAGAGAAGAGGAGCAGTGAAGGGTGTTAGCAAAACTGTCTGCAGGTTCCCACCCCTCACCACTGTGTGTGCAGCGGAGCAGCATCAGCCACCGGCTTGTTGCACTGAGGGGCGCCACACAGTGCTACAGGCCTTCATTTATGTTTACTGGTAAATGGACCTGAGCACTCAAAGACCTTTATAATGCTACGCAGCACTAAAAAGCCTCCTCAGAAACTGAGAACTGCTTTGTGCAAAATCTGCGCCTGACAATGGTCACAGATAACAGCGCATTACATCTTAGGCTGCAGGAAACATGAACATCTATAAAAAACATTTGACCCAACTATCCTTAAGAAATCAAAGTTCATATGTGGAAATGTTGCCACATGTATGTCAAAGCCCGTTATTAACACCAGGATAACCTAACTAACTGCTGCAGGTTAAGTTGTTGCTGCATTGCTGCCATTAATTGAAACAATGCATCAATGCAGTCACCGTGTTTTTCAGTAGCTTACTAATGCATGGACATCTACGGAGTTTGAGGGCTCTACACCACTCAAAACACTAGAAGCTGCCCTCCAGCAGACATGCCATTCACAAGATTGGCAGAACCCTCAAAGTCACTAAGATCTGAACACCAATGGCATCAATTTGAAGCTCCTACGTTGCCTCGTTCCCAGTTATTCACAAACTTAGATGCTCATGCTGCTGACCCCCCCACCCCCCACAGTGGGGTGACAACAATAACCCATCAGCCTTTTATGGCTGAGGTACGGAAGACAATTAGGGCCACTGGAAACAAAATCTGAGATTAAAGTCAGAATTCTGACTTTAATCTCAGAATTCTGGAAAAGAAGAAAAAAAAAAGACGTGCCCACTTTTTTTTCCAGTGGCCCTAATCCTCTTCCGTACTGAGGGGTAAAAATATGAACTTAATTCACAGAATTTTCAAGTTGTATTTATGACCAATGTTCCCACTAAGCTGCGCACGTGCGCAATTGTGCACTGCTGGCTCGGTCTCTGCGCACAGAAAAAAAAAAAACTAACCTGAATTGAAATTAACATTAAAACTTTAACGATTCTGTTTTGCAGTGTGAGTCAGTGACTGGCTGCTCCCGTATGGGATCAGAACGATGCCACCTTATCCCAAAGTCCACCCAATGATGCGATGCACATTCGTATATACGCAGCTAATCAACGTCGCTGACAGGCTATGACAGCGTCCTTATGTGTTTTAGCGAGCAAAGCGGCTGATGTGGAGTGAAGCCACGTTAATGACAACGTGTACAACCATTGGAGATGTGAGCAGGACCGACGGAACAACTGACGGACAAAGTGTGGACTTTATACCAGTTTTTAAACTGTGTTGATCGGCCACGTAAAACCAGAGTTATGATAAAATATCTGCAATGTTTGTTTTTCTTCCTGAATACTGTCGTTGTTTATATTTACTGCAGGAAGAAACGGTAAAAACAGCGTTTTATAAGGAAAACGCTCGAAAGCCTGTGAGCAAAAACAACGCCAAAAAACCCCGCCCTTTCCTATTGGTCGAAAAATGTACCATGTCGACCAATCAAAAAATGATATGGCAACAGTGGTATTTAGTTGTTTACGAAGGAGGAAGTTTTAGGAGTGACGCCGTGTTTGAGATGTAAGAGATTTGCGACGTTTAGCACAAATCTTGTGTAGTTAGTGTGTAGTTAGTGTGTAGTTAGTGTGTAGTTAGTGTGTAGTTAGTGTGTAGTGTAGTCAGTAGTTTTGTTGTGTGTGTCAGAACAATGAGGCGCCTGCTGAGTGTTACAGGTGTTACAGCAGGGATACATCTGCTGCTGTCAGGCCTGCAGGTATCAGGCTGTTGTTCTCCTTCATCTCATAGTGGACACAAATTATTTTTTGGAGCGGCACAAATAATTTGTGTGGCATCAGATTTGATGCAGAACAGCTGATTGTTCTGTAAATAGTTTGAAATGTTTATGTAAAAAAACGTCTTGGCTGCATTTTTAGGTAAACAGCTGCAAAAAACTTGTTTGCATAACTCAGTTACTTTTTTGAAGAAGTAACTATATCATTCATTGCCCAACATTGGTCATTATTTACTGTGTTTTACAGACAGAGTTACAGACTCTCTCCCAGACCACAGACTCATCATACAAGTCAGAGCTTTATAAATATATAAAAAGTTAAAGTTATTTTTACTTCCAATAGTGTTAACATGCTGCACAGGTCATCAACAAGATTTTTTTAAGTTTTCATTGTAAGTGGGCTGAAGCAGTTAATTAAAAGTCGTCTAACATAAACGCTGTAATTTGATTATTTTAATAAACTTGGATGCTGGCGTGACCACAGTGCACACGTCTGCTGTTGCTCAAGGGACACTCGGGGAGTTTGTGCGTTCGCTCGGACACATGAAACATTAGAGGGAACATTGTTTATGACACAGGGTATGTGGTGTACCCTTATGTTATCTTATGTTTACAACATAGTTGCATAAAATATATATATTTAGAAATACCATTACAAATGCATCCTTACGTTCTGCTTAAAGATGAGGAGGTTCGACCTGAACCAACATGACAAAGTGTCCTTTGGGCCTTTTGGCAAGATACTAAACCCCAAATTGCTCCTGATGCAACCATCAGAGTGTGATGGGTGTGTGCACGCATCAGGTAAAAAGCACCTAAAGTGGACAAAATAAAGCACCGAGTGTTTGTGTGTGTGTGTCTTGTTGTAAGGAAGTGCTTTCAGTTCTCAGCAAAGACGAAAAATATAAAAAAGAGAAAATAGAAATACCGTCCGTTTACCATTTCACGAGTCTGGATGCAGCATCTGTGTTTATAGTGTGAGAAGCAGCAATCTGCAGGTCAGGCTTTAAGTCACCAATTTGTAATTTAATTGGTGTAAAAGCTGAATTGGCTTTGACATCAGCTGCTTTGATTCTGTGGTTTGCTTTTCCCCTCATTCTTTTCAAGTAATGGTTATTTAAATATTGTCCCACTAAAACCAGTGCAGGGAGTTGTGTTCACCATCAGGAGGTGATTGTGTTTCAGTGCTTTAGTCTTTAAGACAAACATGAAGATGAGCAGATTAAGCTGCTACATTATTCTACAGGAGGTGATATTGTGCTGGGCTTTCTTCTTCACAAATATTAAAATGAAATGTTTGACAATGAACCACAAAGGCTGCAGCAAAGGACACTATTACTACTGCAGGCAGCCTTTGAACCATATGCATTCTCCATCACATGGATGATTTCTGACCTTATTTCTCAGCTACTCATAGTGACATCACTCCCAAACTGGCTTCATTATCGTGGCCAAATCAGAAAATCAAAGAAAAACAGAATTTGTTTGGCTTGCTAGCGAGGTAGAGCAATTTGTACATTACGATCAATACAGCACAATACTTTTCCTTCCTATAAAACAGCACATTAGTGGATAGAGCCTGTGATGTGAAGAACTGTACAGATTAAAAGTTTCACAGTTTCACTGATGTTTACGTTCATTGCCGCCTTTTTACTTTATTAACTCGTGTTGGTGGAGCTGCTCCAACTTTCCGAGCTGAGAGGGCGTTTCCGCCTGGGAAAATAATTCTGACTTCATTTGGAACGCACTATTACAACTTGGAAATGATTCTCAAGCCCTGATGTTTCCCAGTTCTCACCTGCACTCCCCACTCCATGCACCAGCAGCAGGATGTGCTTATCTACTTGTCCAACTGGCCGAGAGCCCTCCAAAGAAGACCTGGAGCCCTGAAAGACACATCAAAGATTTGGCAACAGTACTCTGATTTCAAACCTCAATGCAGATTACACCGGTATCCTTTAATTTGTGTGTGACAGAGCATCTCTGTGGGAGGTATATGTACATGGACTTGGCATCAAACGTGCTCATGCCTCCTGCCAATGTACCAAAACCCTCCCCCGTGCTTAATCTGGTAAACAGTGTGCATGTTCATATTTTGATAGACATCTGTTTTCTCTCTCTGCTTGTGCTAACAAATATTCAGTCCTTCATACTTCGCTTCACGTTGTCCTTTCTGCCCGTTCCATGGGCACAGGATCCTCTGGAAATATGCTGAGAGGAAGATGAGATTTACTTCTGCTGCTTAATGTGAGTGCTTTCCAAAACTGTCCATCAGCCGTTCCGTGAGTGAATCTGAGGGAACGCAGCTGAAAACGTCTTGCTTTCCTGCCTTATCGACTGCACCCAGTGACTGACAGGCTCGGGTATAATCTCCCTTTCAGAACATCAGATAAGGTGCACAGAACCACCGGACCTGGAATTACAGTCACTGAACTAAAACTTGCCTGAATTCTCTGACCTTTGACTACAGGAAACTTCCAGAAGACTTAAAATCCCCGTTTGATTAATCCAATTAAGCAGCAAACCTTCATGTACACACTGTTGTTTATTATCGGGAGGAAGTCCTTGAAGCATTTCACAGAAGAGGGGGAAATTAAAGGAAGATACTGGTCTCCACCAGTGCTACCCTTCAGCCTCCCAGTAGATACAACTATGGTATTAATTTCAAAAGCCTATCTCACCTTCTTCTCAACTGCATTTTGATAAAGCTCGACCCCTGACCACCGAGATTCAAACTCATCCGAGATTTTCAGTAGATGCACCTATGGTCCAGCTTTAGTGGTCTGACAAGTGAAACTTTTACTCTAAGACTCTAAGACTCTTAGTCTAAGAGTAGATCTTAGTCTGAAATCTTAGTCAGAGTAGATCTTAGTCTGAGAGTAGATTTTAGTCTAAGAGTAGATTTTAGTCTGAAATCTTAGTCTGAGAGTAGATCTTAGTCTGAGAGTAGATTTTAGTCTGAGAGTAGATTTTAGTCTGAGAGTAGATTTTAGTCTAAGAGTAGATCTTAGTCTGAAATCTTAGTCAGAGTAGATTTTAGTCTGAGAGTAGATTTTAGTCTGAGAGTAGATTTTAGTCTGAGAGTAGATCTTAGTCTGAAATCTTAGTCAGAGTAGATTTTAGACTAAAATCTACTCTGACTAAGATTTCAGACTAAGATCTTAGTCTGAGAGTAGATTTTAGTCTAAGATCTTAGTCTGAGAGTAGATTTTAGTCTAAGATCTTAGTCTGAGAGTAGATTTTAGTCTGAGAGTAGATCTTAGTCTAAGAGTAGATCTTAGTCTGAAATCTTAGTCAGAGTAGATTTTAGTCTAAGATCTTAGTCTGAGAGTAGATTTTAGTCTGAGAGTAGATTTTAGTCTGAGAGTAGATTTTAGTCTAAGAGTAGATCTTAGTCTGAAATCTTAGTCAGAGTAGATTTTAGTCTGAGAGTAAATCTTAATCTGAGAGTAGATCTTAGTCTGAGAGTATATTAATCCATGTCTGGGAAACTAAGCCTGTGGCCCTCAGAGAGAACAAATTCCAGCGAGATCATCTTAATGGCATAATTGCTGTTTTAACATAAGTCCACCAACCAACAGAAACACATCATAAAATGACACATTGATAAGATGAAAGGAATAGTGCTACAGATAAACTGTGAAAAATGGGATTCAAATCAAGCTGAACAGTCTCATACGTTTGATCCGTCCCAGCCTTCCCTGCCTGGCACATACTCTGCCTCTCTCCTTCTGCAGCTCAGGTTCATGCCTGTGGGCAGGTTTGGCACACCTGTGCTTTACCACCTCATCACCCTGCAGTATTTAAGGACCAGCTCATACACCGACTCTGCCAGAACGTTACAGTCGTCAAAGCAATTTAGGCTCAAATTATGCTCCCAGTCAATTATCGGAGATTTTCCTTGTTCAGTAAATTTTCCCCCCGTGTGGCCGCCAGCAAACTGTCAGCCTCATTTCTGGATCCTTGCCTCTCTTGATACTTACCTGTCTGCCCACTCTCCACCCATGCCTGCACCTCTCAAACCGACTAAGACTCTGTACAAAAACCTTATCCTCATCTTTGAGTTTTATATACACAAAAACTCTAAATGTTTCAGAATGTAGACGTTTGTGTGGAACCTGCATTTAACTTTGCCTATCCTGGCTTACATCATCACACAGTCCCCACATCTCACAGTGAAATGATCTGTTACTGGTTGCAGTCAGTGGTGAACAGACTTGGTCACTTACTACAGAGTCCTCGGACATCGAAGGCTCTTGACTCCTGGCGAGCCCGATGCAGCGAGGCACGTGGAGGTTCCCATCCATGTCGGAGTACTTCCCTGTTAGTGACGTTTCACAGAGTCTGGAAAGAGCACGAGGAGGTGCTTCTGTAAGTTGATGTTTTTCTGGATGAGCTGGTAATAATCATGTATTTAAGAAGAGAGAACCATCTCTGCCCGCACCATTACGACAAATGTCACACAATTTGTTGCTGCTTCTCAGTCTATTCTATCTGAAAATCACTCTCAGTGATGTTACAGAAATGCTGGATATCTGAAACACATTAGAGGTAAATTACAATACTTACTTTCTGCTTTGCCTGTGCAGAGAAACGTCGATGTGCTGCCACTTTGAGTGTAGATAACTGCTCTAATCACTCACGCTCCAATCAATACGTACGCTTGAATCCTCATCACAAATTCATGTCGGAGCAAAGATGCTGCTGAGGTGTAACATTACATACGTGTCGCCGCTGTTTTTATCGTCACTACATCACCTCAATAATCTATATAAATACACACATTCACACACAGACTGATTTACATGAAACTCCATATTCTGTTGTTTGTTTCCTGTTTTATTCTCAAACAAGGAATTTTAGCACTTTTCCTGCAGAACAACACACAATGAAACAGCTGATACGATCATCAGCTGATCACCTGTGTGCAGCAGCAGCACATGCTTCATGGTTTCCCACTGCACCACATCCAGAGACGTCCTGAATAATAACTGAAATGGAACCACTGTGACCGTCTCAGCTATTTTACCAGTGACAAACCCTTCAACTCAAAGACCGTCTGCCGCAGGTCCGTTCTAAGGAGAGCGATTGCTGAGGATGTGCGACTTAAATAAACAAAGAAACTAAATAGAAAAGATTCGATGCTAATGTTGGGATGACACACTGCTGGTTTGTAAAGAACAATGACTGCATGCCTGTCAGGACGATTTATAACATTTGACGACGGTTCTTATGCAAATAAAATATTTTCTTTTCCAAATACATCAAAAACCCACATTTCAATGCCGTGGACTCCACCTTATGAATCAAACAAACACGCACACAAAGTGTTGTGTTTAACTCCAGCAAATCTTTAGTTAAACACAACACAGTAAGTTAACTGACTGTGTTTCACTGTGAAGTGAACGGGGAACTGCGTCAGCAAGCATGAGAGGAAACGCTGGCTCCAGCCTCAGAGTGAACACTGCGATTTGGAAGCTCCTCCATCTGGCACAAACATCACAAAATTGTTTCCTTGCGATGTCCTGTTTGACAGCAGTTCAATTACCAGGAAGTCGGATTTCTCCTCCACCACACAGTTGTTGTAAGAACATCTGTGGGTGGATTTTTGCTTCCAGCAAACAAGATGGAAAAAAAGTCAAGGAGAGCTGTGTCACAACAATCTTCACAAAGCTCTCGCAATATAGAGGAAAGTTTATACTGGGAACTTATATTGGGAAGTTATATTGGGAACTTTCTTTGAGTATCAGGGGGCGAAATGCTGAAAAATACTTTGGGGATAAAACTGGACCCACTGGAGAAGAAAAGAAGTAACAGAGAGTCAAACCTGAGGTAGAAGACTGATTTAGTGGAACGCTCCTGGTAGACAAACATGTTCTTCCTGTTGACCACGCAGAAGGCATTCAACACAGAGCGCAGGGCCTGGATCGCTGCGACAGGAAGACAGAAACATCCACGTTTACAGAACAAATCCACTGATTTAGGAACATCATCTTTGCTGGATTAAAACAGAGAAAGATTCTAATAAGCACATAATTGATGTAAATATGAGAACTGCACATCAAGTACACACTCAGAACAACCACAGTCCCAACTGCAGCCCACTGCAACAACCAGCGTCCAACAGGACGTTACAGCAGTCGCTGCTGTGACTCGAGTCACTGCTCAGTCACAAGCACTTATTTCTTCAGCTCTCTGTATCAAAGATTAGTCCAGGCCTCGGTATCATACTGGAATTGAAAAAGTTGGATCATAACCTGAGCGAAAATGTGGCAGTGAGCCATGAAAAAGAGCCCACATGTTCCCAGTTAAAGCCAATTAAAATGCATGGATTCATAGCTACAGGTGAACATTTAATAACAGAATTACAAATCCTGTTTTTGCTTTGGAGCCATTTAAAGCCTACACAGCGACTCCTCGGAGTAAGTAAGAAGAGATTTATAATACACTGAACTGAAATGACTGCACGCGTTTAAAGCCGAGCACCCGGACGTTCCTCTCACCTCTGGCCACTCCCATGTTGGGTCCCATCTTGAGGCGGGGGTGAATGTGGATGATTGTGCGCCAAACCACATCGCAGGCAAAGTGCCCTGGGATAAACTGCATGGTAGCAGCCAGATAATCTCTGGCCTGGTAGCTCTCCTCTGTGCTGTAGTCTGTGGTTAGAGAAATACCAATATTTACAACTTTATTTGCAGAGGACTAACTGCAAAGAGGCGACATTATAGTGCAACATGACAGAAGACTGCAAATGTCTTATAGGCTGTGAAACCCTTTGTGAGGAATCCCAGCGTTAATATAAAACACTGTAAAACTACCTGCAGCTTGTTCTCACTCACCATCAGCGGTGTTGAGCCTCTGCCTGCAGTGAGGCTCATTCTTCCAGATGTCTTCCTCACTCTCAGCCACCAGCAGCTTGTTACACAGATGGCTGTCGTGCAGGTCCTGGAGCAGCATACGCTACAAAAACACAGAGTGTGCAAACACCGAGCAGTAGACTGAAAATGCAAGTTTCAATCTTCTTAAATGTCTGAAAATGATCCAGTAATTAACCTCCTAGGACCTGCGTCCACATATGTGGACATCACATTTTGGGTTATTTAGACTAAAATACTCAATTTTGCTCTACAAGGGCCTGATATCCACTTACGAGGACATTATGCTGCTACAAACAATGAAAGAGACGCAGCTTCGGGTGCTGCAGTAACTACCTGATTCACAACTCTGCACATTTCTCCGATCTTCCTGACCACCATTTGATGCAGCTGTAAGCATTCAGGCAACTCCTGCTCTTCCTCCTTCTTCTCCAGCTCCTCGGTGCCGACCTCTTTTCCCTCACTGAAGCATCTGTAACGACACAACACACCCAAAGGATGAACAGCCGTGATCAAAGTTATGAAAGTAAGCTCAGACTTGTTTTTAGTGCTTCTAGTGTCAGAAAGGAAAAACTTTTGACTAAAAGAAAAATGAAAAATAAGAAAGAGTCAAAGGAAAACAACATTTGTATTTGATAGTCATAAAGATAACATCTGGCGACCTCCCATTAATGGCGAGTTTGACACCGTAGTATATATCAGTCGACTGTTGGAACATTTTCCAGGTTTTTCCAAGCGTACATGCATCGACCGAGACCGCCATCACTAACTTCTGATCCAAACTCGACTTTGATATGACAGAAACCGGAAGAGCCACAAGGGTTACAAGAGCTACAGAGCTGATAACTGGGAGCCATCCAGAAATACCATTACACCTGACAACATGACCTACAAACAGACTGTACTGTTAAATAATAAGAACTTCAAATAACTGGAAGTAAATCTTATTAGCACTGTGATGTTTCATGGATCAAATCCTTTCATGGTCACGAAGCACATAGTAGAAGTTACAGTAACAACATGCAATAATAAGGTATGTAGTAAGTGTTTCAATTAAGAATAACTGGTTACCAGTCTGGACTTAGTCTGGAAGATAAGTCACAGAAAGTCAGAGCAAAGCTATTCACAGAGTTCATGTTTATAAACCATGAAAAATATTACATGAGTTTAATCTCTCCGCTTCTCAGAGAGGTTTAAAGCAAATCTTTGAGCAGCCAGGTCAAAAAACTATTACCACTAAAAAAGAAAAATGAGAAGCTTGTGTAGTGAAAATTGTGTTGCAAATGAATAATGCATTTAATATCTGAGTGCACAAATGTGAAAAAAGAGAAATGCAATCTGACTTCTCAACGTCTACCTCTCTGCAAGTCAGGACTGTCCAGCTCCAGGCCTCGAGGGCCGGCGTCCTGCAGGTTTTAGATGTGATCCAACACAGCTGATTTAAACGGCTAAATTACTTCCTCAGCATGTCGTGAAGTTCCCCGGAGACCTGGTAATGAACTCATCATGTGATTCAAGTGTGCTGACCCGGGGTGAGATCTAAAACCTGCAGGACACCGGCCCTCGAGGCCTGGAGTCGGACACCCTGCTTTAAACGGTTCTGATTTTTCATGTCTATAAAAATAAAAACGGATCCTTAAACAGGGGCTTCTTTGAAAACTTGTTACAGTTGTTTTAAAACCTGTATAGTTGTTTTTAGGTCACTTGTTACTAAATGAATGAAAAATGGGAATCACTAAATGACTCTGACCTGGAGTGGGAGTACACCGTCACTCTGTCCTGGTGGATCTTAACAATGAGCCAGAAGTCTGGCATAAGCCGGGCCTGGCACTCCTGTTCATCCAGGGTGGGGCTCTCACACTCAGAGTCGCTGCTGCCACCATCATAACCTGTCAACACAGCATTACGTCTGTATTTAACATCTTTCCACCATTCTTCTGAAGACGCATTGACATGAACCGTCTATAACATAAGAATTAAGACTCTGTAAAGCAGACACTTTGAACCTTTCAGACTGCAGGTGTTTATATGACTCTCCCCCACAGGGAGCCTCTCACTCAGCTTTGTGCAGCACTTACCCTGCATGTCTGAGTCCAGGCTGCCTTGGCTGGAGACGACACTCTGGACTCGACTCGGCCTGAGTTTGCCGCCACCTGAGGAGAGAAAACAAGAAGTGATAGTGGAGCGCGTCTCTGTTCTACGCAGATTAAACTACAGAGCTGAAACCCGAACAGTGCACCACGCTGAAAGAATCGGTTACTGTTACGATTCCTTCACATTTTACTTTTACATGGACTTTATTTTTTTAATACTTGTATTTATTAAGATTTATTATGCATTATGTTTATCTTTTTATATGAAGTTTCTTTTTTTACTGACCAACTTCTGGAATGAATAAAGTACAAATGTAAGGTGTTTTATCATCACTGGACATGATGATGACACACGTGCAACAAAACAGTGAAACAAGCAAACCTAAACAGGTATGAATGTGAAACTCACTGTGAGAGGCCGACTGCACGGACTCAGCCAGGCTGACACTCGAGGGGGTCTTTGGGGGTGAGCTGGCCTCTGTGCAGCTCTCTGCCTGCAGCTGGGGGGTACTGGGCTGACCTCTGTCCCCAACCATGCTAACAGAGTCATCTGCTTCAGGCTTCAAGGCTGCAACTGATTCACCAGCGTCCGGAGTCGTGTCACTGAGAGCATCAGCAGCAACACTGGCTGGCTTCCTGTCCTCACTCTGCACAGAGTTCAAGTAAAAGTTAGAGTCATTCTGTCTGATAAACTCCTGCAGATAAACTCTACCAACTACACGTCTTAAAACTTAACCTGATTTATTTCTGATCATGGATTTATGCTGATGTCAATAATAACATAAAAACAAACTGAATGCACAGCTGGACAGATGAAGGCTGATCTGATGTATTTTCCCTCCTCTGCACATCACAGTCACTGATGTATCTAACCTCACTGTCGGCCTGAGCTTCTGCTTCACTCTCGAGCGTCGTGGTCTCCGCCTGAGCTGCAGCACTGCAGGATATGGTGGCGGCAGCAGGGTGTTGTGGGGGGGATGCAGTGCTCTCAGACAGCCTCTCGGTCTCCCGGATCCTCTGTGGGTGCAGTCTGCTCAGAGACATATAGTAGAAGCCGGCCTGTTCTCCATTTAACACATAGCCAGAGAAAGACATCCTACGAAACTCCTGCAAGATAAACAAACGTTGTACTTTATATTCATACGTCCATCTATACAGAAATAACAAACCTCTGTGCATGCCTGTGAATCAGCCTGTAGGCACATATGCAAGAACAAAATTAAAGATTCATTAATTAACTCCTATCATGTTCTCATACAAATATGTGCAGACATGTTTTTGTAGAACATTCCTGGAGAAACTTTGTTTTGTCTCAAGTTTAAATCCTGTTTGTTCTTCTTGCCTCTTTGAATTTTTCCAGCGACTGTTCAGGCCCAAAGACAAACTGAAGCGGGACTTCCTCACAGTGACAGTGCGGTCGACCGCTGGAGCGTAAAACGTGCTCCGCCACTTTCTGCAGCGTGGCCGGGCCGATGACCCGAGAGTGACGCAGAGCAGAGACGATCTCATCCTCCAGCAGCCAGCGGATCTGAATCACACCGAGAGAAACCAGGATAAGAGCAGCACTGCTAGTGTGTGTGTGTGTGTGTGTGTGTGTGTGTGTGTGTGTGTGTGTGCATGTACAGTAACAGCAGGAAGCACAGATATCTGTTCAGTGAATTTTTCACAAAGACTATTAGAAATGCTCTTGTGAAGTGTACGAACGCTGGACGCTTCAGTAATGTGGAAAAGCTGCCCACCTGTCACGTGTGTGAGGACTCACCTCGTCCATTGTGGCCAGGATTGCCAACTTGTGGGGAAGTGGGAGTTTGGATAAGGGGTCACCAGAGATGCCGTTGACACCTCCTCCCCTCAGACTGTCCAGCACGGCCATCAGCTCCTCGTCAGAGCGATAGGAGGAGGGCTGCCCTGGTGAACGATTCATGCTGCTCTCTGAGGTGTACCTACACACGGAGACAGTTGACGTGAACATCATGGAGTCCACACTCAGACTGACTCAAAGACGCAGTGCGTGCATGGGTCTCCCGCCAACAGCTTCACTCTGGTGCTGCTGCTAATCATCACTTCCAATCCCGTCAATTTAATCTAAAATAAGCAATAACTACTGAACATGAAGACAAAAATTACAATTGATTATTTTTGTCACATCGGTTTTTAGGTTTACACGATGATAGAAACAATAATAACTTGGTAGCAGGAAATTAGCAGTCTTTGAATGAAAAATGACTGAAATAAGATATTTTCTGTGGATAAAATAATCAATTCAACTTAAAAAAATGAAATAAATAAAAGGAAACAGCACGTGTTTAATTGTAGTAAAATGAATGGAGTGATATTTCAGATGTGCTGGTGTAGTCATCAGTGAAATACCGACACAGCCACAACTGTTGCTTTGCTTTTCTAAGGCTTGTTGGAGTCCATCTTCCAACTGTCAGTTCAGCCTTTTCTATAACTGTTCAGTGAGATCCAGACTCATGCTGCAGTGTTTTCTTAGATGTGCATTATGGATGATTATATACAGGCAGATAGAGGTCCAGGGTCCTGAGTGGGGTGTGTCTTAAAATGAAGCTCCGCCTCCATCTCACAGAGCTGTTTTTTACTTTCAAAGCTTGTGATTTGCTAAAATGCTCTCATTGAGATTCATCTGTCCGACATTTATTCATCTCTTCATCTGGCTGCGACTATTGCAGCTGTCACAGACGGTGTACACCTTGGACAGGTCACCAGCAGAGCTAACGAGCACTAGGACTGGGTAACATAAACGTTGACAAACTGTGGTCCAGTTTGTCGTGTTTCTCTTTCAAAGGTGTTCCTGGTTCATCTCTGCTGGAGCCACTTTAATTCAGAGAGCAGTGCAGAAAGACCCTTTGTTCTCTGAAAGGGTCTGTTTTTGGTTCATGTTCAGCTTTCCTTTCATTCTGTTTGCTTTTTGTGGTCAAATCCAGGAAAGTGAGTAAAGTCCTGCCCAAAGAGGCATCAATAACTCTTTAAAGGCCATTTGAGAAATTCACTGCAGAATAAGCAACGTCACCAGTTTGTCTTTATTTCTGCTCCGTGTCACCACTTTTAAAAAGGTCAAAGTGTGATTTCATTAAAATCCTTCCAACGCTCCTACAAAGGATCTTTACTGCAATCGATCAGGATGTAAAATTGAGATTAAAAAAATTGGATTTTGCACACGACCTGTTATGATGGAAGTCCGCCATGGCTTCGATCTCCAGAGGCAGCGTCAGAACAAAAATATCCAGCGTGACTGAGAGTTCGTTCAGATCTACAGACTGCACCGCCTCAGCATTCTCCAGGCAGGAAATGACCTCACCTGCAAACACAACTGTGACGTAAGCTCGGGAACAAAATTAACAGTGTGAAGAAGAAGCTCTTTAAAGGGTCCAAAGTGGTGATTTACAAAAGCTAAACAGTAACACAGCTTCAGATATGCTTCCTTGCACAGAAAGAAGCCACTTAGGTGGAAAGCAGTCAGCTGCACTCACCCAGGCACGTGGGCAGCGTCTGCATGGGCACGGAGCCATGGCAGCTCTTCATGTTGACAGAGCAGGTGATGTGAACAAACAGTGGTGGCATGTCCAGCTGTGGGGCCTCGTTCTCCAGCAGGGACTCTCCCTCCAGGATGCTGAACGAGTCCTGGTCCTGGTTCACAGTGTTGGAGTCAGACAGGGACTGGTCCTCACCCTCTCCCTGGGAGCTGTTGCCTGGGTGCTCCTCATACTCCACCACCAGATCTGTGTCGCTCTCCGTCATTATGCAGGAAGACGGCACATTTTCTGCAAGTGTAGCAAGACAACTTTAAAGTAGTCCTAAGAATCATAAACTCTGCAAACTCTTTTTGTTGTTTCACGTCTTTGGTTAAATAAGGTTTTAGGAAAGACTTTATTTTACTTTCAGGCTTTTTAATGACCCACAGGGACCACGTGGATCCTGCCTGTTATGCATTGTTGTGCATATGTGGGCTACATGCCGACTACGGGAAAAGCGACCCCCGTCTTGACGTTGTTCTCTCGATAACGCAGGACTGCATTGGGCGTTCCAGGAAATAAAGGACTCCACATGAACGTCTGGAATTCCTGAAGGTTACTCACTGAGTTATAACTTATGTGTTTGTGTCAGTGTCTAACAGTAAAGGCATATAACTGTATATGAATACACAGACGAGTATCAGACACCTGTACAGAAATCATTTTACTGCTACAATATAACCTGCATTATTAACATTGTATTAGTAATCTATCCCACAGCACTGATGTTGCATTAGAGATGCTTATTAAAGTTATTGCCACCATGTTAACCTTTTTATTACAGGTGCAGCTATAATTATTTTATACACATTGCATGTTTGTGCTCATTCAGAGTTGATGCTCAGTCTCTTAAAGAAGGTTTTAAGCTTTGTGAAGCGCTATGTCCTCACAATCTATAGTGTAGGTGACCTGGAGCACAGAAGGATAAACAGCGTACACGCTTACAAACACATAATCCTGCCAGGCCAAAGGCCCGAAATTCATTTAGCTTCTAACTGCATTTCAGTTTGCTTGGTAACAGATGACAGAAGACAAGGACAAGCCCTCAGGGACCGTCTAGGCTTGAAATTTACTGCCATGTATGGAAGGTGTTATAGAAAGAGGAACTTCTGTGTCTCTTTTTAGCTGTCTAAGATGTACCATTTACTGCAATCGATGTATTTGATCTGTAATCGATGTATTTGATCTGTAATCGACGTGAGAAGGGGCGTTAACCCTGATGTTATAAAAGCATTTTCAAGTGTGTTCTTAGCAGGAGACGTGTGCTGATGTGATGCTGCAGACTTCTTCTCCTGTGTGCGTTCGACCTCACTCTTCTGGGCCTCTGCTGTTTGTTTCATTGCTCCACATTTATTGAAGTCGGGACACCTCAAAAGGAGGCGATGTGTCTCGCGTTTCTAAAGCATGAAACAGAAGTCGCTGAAATAACGACGCATAAGGCTGATTAAAAACTAACCGATGAAGCACTAACTGGATATTAAATGTGAAATGAGCCGTGCTAAAATGATCAGTTTAACTGGGCTCGGCCTCAGAGTCTTCCTCATCTTCACCCTGCTTTGAGTTAAAGAAGCAACACCTTCTACACTTTTCTCCCAGACACTGAAGTCACCATAACGATTGCTTTCCATTATAAAAAGCCACTTGTGTAACGCTCACGAGCAGGCAGGTGCTGTTATTGACTGGAGAGAAATATCTGAAATTTAGTGCTCAGAGCACAGGATGGACGGCTGCTGAAAATTCACTCGTTTTATTTTCCCTTTCTATCAATCTCACATTTTATCTTTTGTAGCCTCCAACAACAACAACAGCCCTTTTGTTGAGTCACGTTTTCACAGTAATTTCGATGATTCCACTATCAGCCTTTTGGCTACAGGTTATCAACAGCTACAGGAGGAAGAAAAGAAACAACAAACACAAAAAAGCTACGATACTCCTGCACAGAAGCTTCAGGGAAGCTTAGCAGTATAACAACTTGTGCTTAATGAAGGACGAAACATGAAAGGTCCTCCACTTTAATATTTGTTACTGCTGAACACTGAACAACTGAATGTGTGACCACAGTGCTGACGGGAGACTAACAACAAACCCAAACTAAAGGCAAACGTCTCAGAACGGCCTTTACCGTCTTCAGTGGCGGGCTCAGCTTCTGACAGCAGCTCTTCACTCGCCCGTCTTTTCATCTCGCCGTCCTCCGACTCCTGTGAAGGAAAATCAGAGCAGCAAGGTTCATGCTCAGATATAGAGATATAGACTCATCTCTCTCTTCGGTTTGCTTCTCTGAAATAAACAGTTTTTAGTTTCCCCCCAACATCTGATTTGTCCAAATCCTTGATGATATCCATCCCTCTTTATAACATCTAACCTGCTATGTGACGCATGATATTGTAGCAAATTTACAGCAAACTCACCTCTTTCTTGGATGAAGGTGGAGAGTAGTAGAAGTAGTGTGGGTTGGAAGGAACACTTTTGAAATACTGAGAAAGGATCTCCATGAATTTATCCTGACAACAGTTTAAAATTGAAATGATAATTATTTAAAGCCGTTAGCTTTCTGGTCCAAGAATCAGCTTTAAGGAACTGAAGAGTACAGGATTCCCCTTCAGACACTACCTGTATAATTTTGTGCAGATCTGGATACACGTCACACGTGGGTTGTGTCTGCAGCAGCGTTAGAGGGAATTCTGGTATCGCTCCTTTCTTGGGCTCTTCCTTGATCGGTGGAGATGTAGGAGCAGAGGAATCAGGAACTCTTCTGGATTCAGCCTCACTGGTGTCCTCCACTTCAGTACTGCAGCCAGAAATATCACACAATTAATAACTGTGTCAGTTAACATGAATCTTATTGCAGACTGACCTTAAAACAGTCGTTATAAAAGTGCTTTGGAAGGGAAAAAGCCAACACACTGACAGCAGACTTATGAACTGGAACGTGTTAACAGATGTGACTCATCAAAGGACAATTAGCAACATCGTGCGGTGGTTTGTTGCTTTATTTGAATGATGACTGGTGAAAGGGAAACATGCATTTATCACTTCTCAAACAGCTCTGACATCCTGGAGGTCTCAGAGCGCCACATTATTCCAACAGAGCAGCCCACTGTGGGAGCACAGGCCCACCGGTGGCAGACTGCATTTAGGAAACAGACACCATCTATACTTCTTACATTACAAACATTTTCATGAAGCTAAATGACACTAAAACTCTGCTTAGTTGTATCATAGTTTTGTGCTGTGTTCGTTCTTTCGGCTCCTGTCAGAGATCTCATCCTGGTAAACTGGAGCTCTTCTTCCCCACGCTCGCTTGCTTGCAGGGGCTGGTCTGGAGGTCTAATGTTATAGTTTTTACTGCAGTTTACTAAGTCTTTCCCTGACCATGTAAAGCACAGTGAGAAGACGAGTGCTTGGAAGTGTGACTACAAGAAACAAAGATTTGTTTATAATAGAACTAAACCCTCTTTTTACAGAAAAGTGGAGAATAAATAAAGTTCATTAATATAACAAACGAATCAAAGTATGTTTGAGTCACACCAACATCAGCACATGTGAAGAAAAACCTGACGTAGGCCTCTGTGGATGTGAATTCACCAGCTCAGACAGCACCACCTGCTGGACAGTTTAAATCATTACCAAATGACTAAACTATGCTGATGGTTTGCATGCCACTAGCCCCAGATAAACAGATCCACAGACGGATGGGCAGAAACGTGGGTTACTCCCTATGCTGAGATGTTTTATGTAAACCAAAATATAAGAAGGTGATAAGCTGTAACTTAACTTTGTTAAATAGAAGCAACTCATTTCTCAAAGACTGGCATGTGTCTGATTCTGATGATTGGCTTCACCTGCATGAAGAGGCCACTTTATCATCCAGTTGCTCCCCCTCAGCTTCACCAAGGATAAACGTGGCAGGGCTCCTTGAAGCTTTCAGAGGCCCTCCTCCCCATGCTGGAGTCTTGCCGTGTTCCCTGAAGACCCTGATGTGTCCACATAGCGTCTGCAGGAAGGAGGTGATGTCGATCTCCTGCAGCGATTCTTCACAGTAGTCCATCGCCATCAGGACGTCCTGGGAGCTGATGTTGTAGGACTGCTGCAGGCTGCGGTATACACCTGACAAGAACATGGACGCGTAACCAAACGACGCTCGGACGAGTTTCAGTCACTGTATTTTAACACCTGTGAAATCATGGACGACTGTGACATGTTGCACTGCTGTGATGGACTTAACCTTAGATCCTGTGTGTGTTTTGGTGGAGTAAGGATTTTTCTTTTTGACTACTCAGTTAAGCTTGAAGCATTCGTGTTGGTGGACACAGATCACCTTTGACGTAGCTCTGGTGGTAATGCTCCTGCAGCATGCTGCAGTAGTTGGCCAGCTCCTTGTGTTTGTGAGGCTGAGACAGGAGGTCGGTCCAAGGAGACGGACTGCTGCGATCCTGAGATAGAGACCTGCTGGGGAACAACAGCACAGAAAAGACACTGAGAAGAGGAACCCGGGTCTGACAGGATGATGAAGGATCAGTTGAACCCACAAGGATAGATTACGTTAGTACATAAAACCTCAATTTCACACATGTAGAAAACAGTGCTGGTTAAAATACAGACAGTTCCACTGCACCTAGTTTTGCATAAGCACTTACATGTAAGCATGAACCCATATCTGCACCACAGTACAGGCCCAGTCACAAGGCCGAGAGACCAGTCGATGAAACCCTCACAAGCCAAAATCCTTCTGACCGACTGCTAAATGGCCGACATGCATTTCCCAAAGCAAATAAATTTGAATGTTTCCATGTTAACCAGTGGTTGTTGACTGGTCTCTATGCTTATGTGACTGGGACTGGGGATTAAGCATCATCGAAGGAGCCAATAAGCCTGTGAGGGACAGCTGAACCTCCACAGCAAGCATCTGAAGCGCTGAATTAGGGGAGGAGCAAACATGATTTATCAGGTCAAAGTCAGGGAGAGACGAGTCATTTAACAATATTTCTATTTTTAACCCAAGTGTAGAAGTTATTTGTGTGTGTTTATAGGTTTGTAGTTTAAACTTAAAATAAGACACAAACATCTAAACAACAGTCTTAATTCAGTATTGACACCCAGAGTTAACTGTTAGTTAAGCACAGGAAGTCTTTTATTGTTTCCCAGTCAACCCATTCTAAGTATTAGGATAGACTCCAGTATGCTTCTGTTTATAAACATCAGCATGACTTTACATGTTTACAAATATGTCATGGCCCCATGCTGTCAGTTTAAGCATCACCAGTCTCTGCATTCCCGCT
Source organism: Simochromis diagramma (assembly GCF_900408965.1). NCBI lineage: Eukaryota > Metazoa > Chordata > Actinopteri > Cichliformes > Cichlidae > Simochromis > Simochromis diagramma. Next base: position 850,129 of record NW_024386764.1, on the reverse strand, counting down.
ACATCAGTGGTTCACAAACTGTGGTACGCGTACCACTGGTGGTACTTTGGCTCCATCTAGTGGTACGTGGGAAGTCTCCAGATTAAATGATATCTGGCACGTTCTGGTTCAAACGTACAGCTCTGCTGTCACTTCCAACATGAATGAAGACAGAAAACTAAACAGCAGTGACGTTTGTAGGGTTACTGAAGTTGGGCTAGCTGGTAGATAATGATGTGCTACGTGATCGCTAGCCACACAGCTATGTTAGCATAATATAAACAAGCTAACTTTTCTTCCACTGGATAAACGTTAACCTGAGGGTTCCTGATGGTTCGAGACAAATGCAATCGCATGGCAGGATGCTGTAAACGGACCAAACTTCAGCAGGAGAACAACTGAGATAATCCATCCACAACACGAGGTTAGTCATTAATATACTGCTGCTGGGCTGCAGCTACATCGTAAGGGTTTAAACACTGAGCTGTAAAATGAACAGTGATGATTAAAACCGAGAGAGGCCGACAGTGATCACTGACTGTTTTTACGGGCTTGTTGAGATTAGAACAAGGTACAAAGTATTAAAACATGTTAAAAACACAGCAGCCTTAATAAACACGGAGCAGTTTGTTCAGACGTCATCACTTAACGATTGGCTATCCCACCTGCTGTTTTAATGCAGCACAGTTGTTATTATTATTATGACGTGTCACATCCTGTTCATGACAGTTAAAATAAATAACATTCATATAAGAAATAAAACTGTCTCGTGTAAACTGCATGTGGTGTTAAATAGGCTGATCTGCACTGTTCAGAGTGCAGTGTCTGTGTGACACTCTTATATAGAATAACAGGTATCAATAATCATCCCTGACAAATATCCTGCCGACCTAACAGAGTTTGGCTTCAAATATCACTACAATCCACATTCAGTGTTTCTGAGGTGCACCAGTAAATACTGCCAACTATTTTAAACTATTGCTGTCAGCTTCAAGCATGCAGTGAGTGCTGTTTCACACAGAAAACTGAATTATTGCATTACTCAGTCACACCAGCACAAATAATGTAAACAGAAAGTTTGATCTGTCCACATCATCTCTTTGAATTAAAACTATAGTTCATGTGTAATCCTTGGCTCATCAGCAGTGAGGCTGGTTCTGCACTAAAACAAATTACAAAGCTGAAGAGCAGCAGACAAAACTGCAGCCTGTGATAGTATCAGTGTTAATACATATAAATGCAGCGAGTCCAGCATCCCGCTGAGACTGTCATAATTCATGTTCGTGGATAAAAACCTTGTATATAAAACATGGATGTAGATCCCAGGTTTAAATATCAGTCTAAACTGGAAGTGTCTTAAACCTGCATTCCTTCCCCCATCCCACAGGAAGTGACTGTCTGAGGCAATTTTGATTTACAACCTCAAAAAAAACACGTCTTGGTATTTATGATACCAAACATCATTTTTTATGTCTTATTCAGTAGGACAGGAGAGCAGGCATGAAGGCAAGGCCACAGTTTTAAGAGACTTCAACAATGTCAGAGCTCCAAATAAGCAACAGAAGAAGAAATGTGACCCTTTGATGAGCGTCTGTGGTTTTCTCTGATGTTTGCAGCAACAGGAGGAAGCACAGACAGGCCCGGGGAGTAGATGCTTTCACCAGCCTAGTTTTAGGAAAGCCACACTGTCCCGCTCTACAAGCGCATCCCTAAGTTGCCAGAAGTGTCCAGAGAAAGCTGAGCAGCCCCTCAGCAGACAGAAGGAGAGCAGACAGACAGACAGTGTGCTACCTGAACTTCATCTGCTGACACATCTCCCAGGACTCTGCATCTCGGGCTCTATTCTCACCCGTGAAGACAACCAGAGACACACATGTTAACATCTCCACTGCAACAATCCAAGGCTCACAGTGCGTCACACAATCATGACAAAGCCTAATTACAACACGGCTCCTCTTCGTCTAGTACTTCTAAGACTGGGTTAGATGATCCATATTCAGTATTTGGTGACGGTTTTTGTGTTCCAGGCAATAACAGTGTCATTATTATGAGATAGCCAAGGTTACAAAAAGACCCAAATATATACAATAATTCTATAAGACCTTCTTATCATTTTATAATTGTAACTGGCAACACAACTGTAAAACCTTCCTTGTCTTTCAGTATTTCAATGCTTGCTTGTTTTTCCCTCAGTACCTGAAGAAGACGTCCCTGGGTTGGCGGCTGGAGTTTGGGTGAACCAGCTGCTCTTTCAGATTCTCCAGTGAACAGTTGTAGACGTAAACTGGACACTTCAGCTGGCTGCTGTCACCAGTGCTCTGCTGGGAAAGCTGTCTGCTGAGGCTGATATGGAAGTCTGACTTCTGTGGCTCAGAGAAGTGGACTCCTTCTTTTTCTGCAGCATCTGGAAACATCAGAAAAACGTAAATCTTTGTGCAAAATGTTTGAACAATTAAAATCCTGCAGACGTGTGGTTTTAGGCTCACCTGAGCCCGGCATCCAACTCTCCATCTCTGAGCCTCTGCTGTCCCAGCTGTTCTGCTCCAGGGTCTGGGAGTCAGCAGCTCCAGTCTGGCCATCAGATGGAGATGAGAGCACAGGGGACCTGGCGGTGCTGGAGCTCAGTCGCCGACTAGAGCGCAGGCTGAGTCCAGACTCGGACCCTTCAAAGCCACCAGTGGATCCAGACAAAGAGTCAGCCTGAGATTTGTTGCTGGGGGTCAAAGTGTCGTCCTCCTGTGTGCTCACATTACTGCGAGGCTCGCTCTCTCCTGAAGCCATCAACATCAGAACATCTGCAACATAACAAACATCATGAGAGCGCGCTAGAAGCACCACAGCCAACAAACTCCAGACTCACCTGTGAAGGTAGCAGGAAGGAAGGTGAGGATTAGATGCTGGGAGCTGATGCACTTGGCATAACATCTCCACTGTGGCGCAGAGCAGCTGCTCTCCAACAACAGGGGCTCTTCATCCACAAGGTCTGCATTGCTGAAACTCTGCCAAACACAACAGACATTTGTCACGAATATAGGAAAGACCAACGAGGGACCTGAAGCAGCTCCCACTGCAGATTTCCAGTGTGGTTGTGGCCTCATTACCTGCAGAAACAGTCAGAGAGCTCAAAAGGACAATTTCAATTTATTAGAGAAATGTTTGCATTCCTATCCCATGATTTACTTTAGTACGTTTATCTAGAAACAGCAGACTTAAAGAAAACAATACAAGTATCACAGACGTGTGGCAATCAAGCCTAAAGCACATGCTGTAGGATTCAAACATTTTCAAAGGCTTCAACAGATCATCACTAGCTGCATTATAACAACATAAATAAAAAACACTTAAAAGTGACACAGGTTTGGTTTTGTGCAAATGTTGGAGATCACCTGTAAAGTGCTGGTTGACCCCATCACCTCTCTGCTGCTGCCGGCCGTGTAGAATGACGTCACCATGTCCTGTTTCTCTGGAGGCTTGGCGCACTCCTCTAAAGAAACCGAGACGACAGAGAAACTGATAAAGTAGAGAACAAAAAACTCATATTTTGTTACTCTCCTATCATTCTTTTCCAATTATAATGGGATCATCTACCTCCAGGAGATACTCTGGCTAGATTCACGTCCACTTGGACACAGACTCGTACAGACCTTTAATAACCGGCAGGGAGAAAGGAGCGACGTGGCCGTCTCGTTCCCGCTCCAAGATGTGATGCATGAAGGCGACGTGGTCCCCGTCAGCTAACGGGATCTCTCTGTCACTCAGCTCGTTCTCCAGGCTGGTGTGGAAGAGGCTGAGCAGGAGCTCATTGGGCAGGCAGTGGGAGCTGTTCATCTGCTCCTCACTCCCCGTCGCTGAGCACAAAAAGGGAAACGCGCTCAAATCGATTTATTATATTTATTTATTTATTATCATTTCTAAGCGTATAGATGCATGTTGTAGGACACAGATGGAAGTGAGATGCATTAAAATCAGCGAGCCCTCATATACAGTACGCTACTCTGTCTAAAGCAGGTTGAAGTAAAACGTGCTGTACGTACCTGTGCTGAATGTGACGAAAAACAGCTCAACCTGCTGGCATTTTGGGAGCAGCTTAATGAGGTCAAACTGGAAAGGGACCATGTGGATGCTCTCCTCAGAGACCAGATGTTCTCCTGCATGCACACATAATGGAAAATCATCACATTTTCAAACAAGCAAAAACTGGAGAATCGCATCCGCTGAGCCATCAAGGCTTTAATGTATTCAGCTTTAGTTTAATGTTTGACTAGAATGAGCTCAACAAACGTCTAACAACGGCAGACTGAGTGCTAACACTTCAGCGTGGCACGACTCTTGCAGGCATTTCTGTGATGTGAGACGTTTGGCTAACGCTGATTAAAAGCTACGTTCGTTACCTTGTGCATCCTTGAGTCCAGCTGGCAGAGAGCAGACCTGATCCTTATTCTGACACAGCTGGCTCAGATATTCAAAGGTCATCATGGTGGACATGCAGGCCAAGTCCCTCGGGAAGATCTGCAACACAACAGGGACGCGTAAACCAAACCTGCTGCTTTTGACGAGCAAAGCTTCACATACAGACACAAACGGAGCAAACTGAGCTCTAGTTTGAGAGCAGCTTGTATAAGCCAGCTTTTCGTACTGCTCGAGGGAGCTCCTGGTACTTAAGGCCCTGAAAGGAGCGGTGCTGATCCGTGCAGTTCACCGTGCCGCACTGCGGTTCCACCCAGCATTCGGTCACGAGGTTCAGCTCCGTGTCCAGGTCGACTGCCTCCACCTCGGTGTCATTGTCGTCGTCGGTGGAGAAGCTAGAACTCCACGAAAGACAAAACAAAATGCTGAAAATTGAAGAGTTCAGCTGAGCTTAACCTGCACAAACATTTTGACCTGTGTTAAAGGGCTTCGTGTTAGATTAACACTTTGCAGACATCGACACAGTATCAGGGCATCTCAGATTAAATGACAACGACACGCTGCTGGCGGAACATAAACATGTCAGTCACACAGCTTCTTCCTCATCACTGTCGATACCACACGCTGACCAGCTGCAGCTTTGCAATAAACATGAATAAATCAGTCAAACTGAGCCTGGATGTAAAATGCTGCATTATGTACAGGTTACTGTTTTTTAAGAGGTTCTGAGGTTTAAATGAAATCCACTGTTTCTGGTTTCTGTTGCTTATTTGCAGCTTTAATAAACAGGTGAACTAAACGTAGACTTTGATCACGCTGAACTCAAACCAAGTGACAAACATTCCTGTTGCTTTTAATAAAAGCTGCGTCCTAACAGCGTGTCCTGGTCTAAACTATGGGTACTGCCAGGTGTTACACCGAAACGTAACACAGGCTTACCTGTCCTTCGTTGAGGTAGAGTGAGGGGGAAACAGGATATACTGAACAATACAAGAGTGACTCTCTCTGTCCACGTCTCCTGACGTTCCCTGAAGACACAAATAAAACCAAATCAGGATCACAGAGAATCACTTTGGGAGAGCAGTTTGTCCTGCTGTGCTTTACCTTCATTGGCAGCTCGATCACCATGTTTATAATGCCCTCGCCACTGGCAGCAAAGTTGAAGCCTTCTGACAGGCGAATCCTGCAGACATCAGGACAATTTTAAGGTTTTGCATCTCAAAGAGAAGAAATTTGTAAAGAGAGACACGGCACTTAAAGAATCCTGAATTTAGATCAGAATCATCTTTGTTTGTTCCAGTGTGATTTATGGGAGAGCTGCATAACCACAGAGTAGATACCATCAAAACCACGGTGAAAAACTGCTGCTCAAATGCGTGTATTTCTTCCTCTGGCTCATTTATATTCGTAGCTGTGGTGTTTTTAAAGAGATCACATTTAACAGCTTGAACTTACTCCGAGAGAGTAATGTTATTTTTACACATAACATTATATGTTATGTGTAAAAATTACACATAACATATAATGTAATTGCAAGGAGGTATTTCTGTAGTCTATTGATACTAGATAGTGGAAAAGGGGTGGGATTAAATAAGCTCATGCTTCTTCCTGCTCCTTTTTGAACATGAACGTTATTTGGAGTTGTGGTTGCTCGTTTTCCTTTTGTTTTGCTTTGTTCATTTGTCTCTTTTAATTCTATTTTGTTGTACTTTTTCAACACGTTCAAAATAAAGATTCAATCAATCAAAATACTTACTCCGAGAGCATGGACAGGATATGGGCAACAGCCTGCATGGCTACAGCCGGTCCCTGGCTGCTCTGCACGGCCCACACCCAACGCTGGTGCAGGAAGTAACGTGACAGAGAGGCCAGCGTCGAGGAGGCTGTGCGGTTTGCTGCCACGCTGAGGGGTGCAGCGGTGCTGGAGGGCAGTGGGAAGGTCTCCATGTTGAAGATGAAGGGAGTCCTGAAGTCTAGAGGAAGCTTGTCATACCTGCACAGGATCAGCAGTTAGTCTCCATTCAGTTGCTGTTGGTAGCAACAGCAAACTGTGTAACCAGTACTTTTAAGTGGTTATGCATTTATTTATTTATTATTAGATTACATGACCTTCCTCTGGTGGCCTACTATGACATGGACCGACCTGATAAGCAGCTTTTCCAGAGGCTTACTGACCACCACCACACAGGGTCTGTCAGAGAGCGCAGGCTTGGGAGCAGGGATGGAGGGAGACTTGGATGGAGACGGGTGGCCCACAGCCTTCCTCTTGGTTTTGGGTGTTGCCTCTTTGTTCTGAACACGATGAGGGAAGCGAAGCTTGAGGATCTGCTCTCGCAGCTCATCCACAATCTGATTTTAGAAAACAAAGCACAACACGAGTCTCACAGAGAGTTACAAGCGGGGCAGTTTGTTCCCCGAGCATACATGTGTCCCATAACCTCCTTTCATGTTTTTATAAAAAGAAATGGAGAACCGCATTTTGTAAAAACAGTGCACAAAAAATACAATACTGTCATCTACTAACAGCTATGGATCATAACACTGATATTGTATTGGCCCCATGTTTTTTCACTGAGTACCTTGTTCCTAATGTGGGCCGGTGTGCCGATGGGGAAACCCAGACGCAGGACCATGCAGGGGGTCTTTGAGATGACACGCACCAAGTAGAAGGAGGTGGGAGGCTGATCAGAAGAGCTGCTGAGAAAAAACAAAGAGCGTTGAGGCAGAAGCAGTGAGTCTTAAACATCATCAGCCAACACCACCTGTCGTCTCACCTGTATATGAGTTTTACATACGAGTAACCCTCCACCAGCACGAAGCTGCTGCAGTCCCTCAGCAGTGACGTGAGGGCCGAGTGGGAGATGCGACACTGGATGGTGCTGTAGCGCCCGTTGTTCCCAGGTGTGTGCAGATGTTTGGGGACAGGCCTGCAAAGGTCAAAGTATTGTGGTAACAATGAAAGACTGGCAAAGAAAAACAAGCTGACATAAACAAATATGGCTGATAAAAAGAATACAAGAGCTTCATTTTTCTTAATGCATGCTCAATCATCCAGGTAAGGAAATCTCAGTGGTTGTTGATCAAGGGTCATGAGGATTTGCATAATTAAGATTAAGGAACTGACCTCCCAGCCCATTGTTCCCTCAGTGGGCTGGTTTCAGTCATTATGCAAATGTGCTGTTTATAAGATTGAAACCTGCAGTCAGCTGGGACTGAAGACGTCACCTGATGATGACGAAACGTTTCTCCCACAAAACGCTACGTCCACATGAACAGAATCAACTTTTGGAGATTCATTATTCTTACATATCATGCTCAAGGATGATGACAATGCGATGCATGTGTAGCCATCTCTGCCAGAAGTTGGCGTCCATGGAGAGGATGGGCTTCCAGTATGATGCAAACTGGGACTGAGAGGAATCTTTGGATCCACTGTGCTGCAGAGACAAGACCTGGAGGAGGAGGAGAGACACGACAGCGTTAAGAGACAAACAGATAAACAGAGCTGGTCTCTGCAAACACTACATGTTAGTAGGTCCCACACAGCAGGAACAATAAGAACAATTTGTGAATATTTAGGTCCATTCTGGTGTCTTGCTTCATAAATCTGCAGGATTTAGGAGCATTCGGGATGAAAGTTTTCCAAGAAAAAATGCAACTACGCAAAAGCAACACTTTGTGACACACAGAGTTTTTAAACCTTGCACCAACACAGATCATAAGAGTCGGTAAGTTCCCAACATAGTGTGAAGTATAACAACAAGGCTGACCGGAGTGGTGGAGCCAGGAGGGATGTAGAACAGGGGAACTCCATTTTTGGTGCTCTCAGGAATCATGTAGTTCTCAGGCATCGAGTTAAACGACTGCAGGTGCACCAACATCTGATCAGTTTGGTTGATGCTGGAAAGGACAAACAGCACATGGATTTTCATATCAATATGTCTACATGATGGTGGGATCGCACAGAGTCTCTAACTGGAAACCAGATTCCAGTCCTCATGTCGTACCTCTGCAGTGTGTTCCAGAAGCGCCGGATGACAGAGGTGCGGTACTGGCTGGTGATGGGTTTCCTCTGGGTGCAGCTGATGTCGTGCAAGATGTCGTAGCTCCCCTCCATCGTCACCTCCACTCTGGTGGTTCTCTTGGAGGGGTCCAGTGGCCAGGAGGCAGCCGCGAGATACTCAATGTGCATGTTGTGTTTCCATAAGAGCACGAGCTTCACCTCCAGCTGAGTCCCACCTAATGTCACCAGCAGCTTCAGTCTCAACACAAACATTCAGTTTTCCTGACTTGGTGTGAGATGTTAGTAAAGACACACAGCCGTTTACCTTTAGTGAGGCTGATGTCAGTGATGGTGTAGCCCTCTCTCAGTCTCACAGACAGCACGCTGATTAGATGAGCATGGACCTCCTTCTCCGTGTGCTTCTTCCTCCTCATGACCAGAGCAGGGTTTCCACTGGCCGACACCAGGTGCTCATTGAACAGCTTGTGCTGGGAAACTACAAAAAACAGAAGCAGTTAGTATGTGTCATGATGATTAGAACCATCACTGTCATCTTCATCACTAACAATAAAGAGATTATGGCCTACAAACGCTAATAAGCTGACAATGAAGAGCAAGAGGACTAGCGATAAATGCAGCAGTGTTTGAACTCCTCGGACATTTTTATAATTCTATGTATTCCTTCATATGACCTGAAATATAACTGGTTTTTCATATAATGTAGCTAAAGAGATCCCAGGTAAGTAACTGTTAACAATCTATGGAACTAAGAGAATTCATCATATCTTGTATTTGTGATACGCTTAAGATTAATATTATAATTCAGCAGCTGCTTTTCTGTAAAAACTGACAGTAAAATGTAAAAAAGGCTTGGTGTAAATCAGCGCTCCTCAACCTTTTTTGCTCCACAGACGGTTTCATGTCAGACAATATTTTCACAGACCGGCCTTTAAGGTGTGGCAGATAAACACAAAATAAAATGATGCGACCGAGACAAAAACTGTGGTGTTTTGTAAATATAATAATAAATATGAATTCACTGTGTAACTTTATTAGCAGCGTCCTCCTGAAATGCACCAACAACACTGAGAGTAACACCCTCCTCTCTGCCCCTTAATGCTCTCTGGTCACTATGGTAACGCGTAAATATTTCTTTCAAAATAAGACACAACTGCAACACGGGAAAGACCCAGGGAACCAGAGCTAACGATAAAACCCCTGAAAACCATAAATTTCACACCCGAGCCTCAAGTCTCGCGGCCCGGTACCAAACGACTCACAGACCGGTACCAAAGGACTCACGGACCGGTACCAAAGGACTCATACCCCAGTACCAAGCGACTCACGGACCGGTACCAAAGGACTCACGGACCGGTACCAAAGGACTCACACCCCAGTACCAAGCGACTCACGGACCGGTACCAAAGGACTCGCGGCCCAGTACCAAACGACTCACGGACCGGTACCAAAGGACTCACAGACCGGTACCAAAGGACTCACGCACCGGTACCAAAGGACTCACAGACCGGTACCAAAGGACTCACGCACCGGTACCAAACGACTCACAGACCGGTACCAAACGACTCGCGGACCGGTACCAAAGGACTCGCGGCCCGGTACCACGCAACCGGTCCAAAGGAACTCACAGACGCGTACAGACGACTCACGCACAGGTACCAAAGACTCCGACGCGTACCAAGGACTTACACAGACCGGTACCAAACGACGCAAGCGCCGGTACCAAAAGAGATCACAGGCCGGTAACCAAACGACTCACAGAACAGGTACCAAAAGGACTCGCGGCCCGGTACCACGCCCGGTACAAAAGGACTCACAGACCCGGTACAAAACACTCACGCACCGGTACCAAAGGACTCGCGGCCCGGTACCACGCACCGGTACCAAAGGACTCACAGACCGGTACCAAACGACTCACGCACCGGTACCAAAGGACTCGCGGCCCGGTACCAAACGACTCACGCACCGGTACCAAAGGACTCACGCACCGGTACAAAGGAGATCGCGGACGCGGGACGCAAAGGACTCGCGGCCCGGTACGCACGCACCGTTACCAAAACGACTCACAACCGGTACCAAACGACTCACAGAACGGTACAAAAAGGACGCGGCACCGGTAACCAAACGACGCACGCACCGGTAACCGAAAGGACTCGCAGGACCGGACCATGCGCACCGGTACCAAGGAATCACAGAACCGGTACCAAACGACTCACGGACCGTACGCAAAGGACTCAGCACCGGACCAAACGACTCACAGACGCGGTACCAAACACTCACGCACCGGTACCAAACGAATCACGCACCGGTAGCCAAAGGACTCGCGCCGCGGTACCAAAGGACTCACAGACCGGTAAGCAAATGACTCGCGCACTGGTAGCAAACGAACTCACATACCTGTACCAAACTACTCACATACCTTTCCCCAAAGGACTCGCGCACTGGTACCAAACGACTCACAGACCGGTACCAAACGACTCACAGACCGGTACCAAAGGACTCGCGGCCCGGTACCAAAGGACTCGCGGCCCGGTACCAAGCGACTCACGGACCAGTACCAAAGGACTCACGGACCGGTACCAAAGGACTCACGGACCGGTACCAAACGACTCACAGACCGGTACCAAACGACTCACGCACCGGTACCAAAGGACTCGCGCACCGGTACCAAACGACTCACGCACCGGTACCAAAGGACTCACAGACCAAAGGACTCACAGACCGGTACCAAACGACTCACGCACCGGTACCAAAGGACTCACGGACCGGTACCAAACGACTCACGGACCGGTACCAAAGGACTCGCGGCCCGGTACCACGCACCGGTACCAAAGGACTCACAGACCAAAGGACTCACAGACCGGTACCAAACGACTCACGGACCGGTACCAAGCGACTCACAGACCGGTACCGGTCGTTTGGTACCAGTGGTGTCAACCAGAGTGCTGTCCTGTGAGGCCTGATGGGGGAACGCTCATATATTCATGTAAAATGAGTCATTAAGACTGAGGATTCAAAAAACGTTAACAATAAAAAAAACACAGCTTTTGTGTTTCAAAACAAAGAATAAATATTTAGATTCTGCACAGTTTTAAAAACTGTCAGAGCTAATTTGTGTTGCATCCTGTCACTGAACCAGTGCTCACAGGACTGATGAAAAAAAAACTAGCATCAGACTTGTACATCGTTGTCTCACCACAGAAATACTCTGAGTTCATGGACTCGGGGCTCTTGAGGAAGGAGTATGTTAGAAATGCTTTGTGGTAGGCATTCATCTCCTCGCTGTTTAGGTCCACTTCAGGACAGCTGGGCAGGTAGGAGCCAAAAGTGGCTAATGAGATGAACTTCATCAGCTCGACGTTGGGGATATAGCCAAAGCTGCAGTCGTAGGAGTACGCCCCGCCAACCTGTGCATGCAAAAACAGGACTCAGAGACGAGCAGCTGGAGAATCCCCTAAATATCTCTAAATAATAATCATCATCACTTCCATTGTGGAAAACGATTGTTGTGACTGCTTTAGATAACAGTTCTTGCACACAAAAATGTATATTCAGAATACAGAGTTAGATTCTTGTCTTTACTTGTACAAAGGAGCAGGAGATGGTTCCACTCCGGAGCTGGTTCAGCAGGGTTTCACACATGGCCACATCAGGAACACTCGTAACCCCGTCCGTGATTATAATGATGCCTTTGACAGAAAGACAAGTAAAGAAAGGAGTCGGTGTTCCAAGTTTATTCTTCTTTGTAAAGCACTGGCAACTTTATATCCATCGCTCCAGGATCGTCACATAAATGACTGTCATGTGGTACAAAACCATTCATTAAAAACCTTTAAAAGTTACAGGAAGCTTATGTGTGTTTTATGCGACTGCATTTACTTGTTCATTAATGAAACTTAACGTTAAAACAAATGTACGCAGAGTTTCAACCTCTCTATTTTTATTTCTCTCATAAGTACACCTGTCATTTTACAGAAGAGAAACTGAGTGCATCAGTGATTTAACCTGTCTGAGAGTGTGCACTCTTCCTCCATCAATCATGTCATAAACTCTATAAAAACAACAGTTTCTTGGCTTGCAGAATAAAGGAAGCCATGACAAAGTCCCAGATGTGTGACTTCAGTGGTTCACATCAGATCAATAAGTTGACCCATACAGCAGGAAAACAACATCAGGAATATCTGATGGAGTACTGTGTGCTTTCAGATGTTAACAGTTATTTCTGAGGAAACAATCATCCAGGTAAGTAGATCCCAAAAGGCTGATACTCTTCATCAGCGTTTTCACTCATCCAGGTGACGTCTTCAGTCTCAGCTGACTGCAGGTTTCAATCTTATAAACAGGACATTTGCATAATGACTGAAACCAGCCCACTGAAGGAACAATGGGCTGGGAGGTCACCTTCATCATAATTATGCAAATCCTCATCACCACTGATCAAAGACCATGAGTCCCATTCACAGAGAGGTGGGGAACGGCTGCAATCACAGCATGTAAGATGGAGACAGATGCACCCTCTGCTTCAGAGGTGGTCGTTCCCTTTTCACAGAAATGTGCTGTTTATAAGGTTGAACCCTGCAGTCAGCTGAGATTAGTGACGAAACTCCTCCCCCACTGAAAACGTCCAGATGAACAGAATCAACCTTTTGGGCTCTGAGGAAACAGTTCTCTTGATCTGTGGATGTCAAGTGCAAAATCATCTGCATAAAAACAGATTTGTTCTTAGAAGAGACGTTTTTTAAATAAGGCATGACAACGAAAGAGAAACTGCTAAATAACACCTCTGATACTTGAAGTGTAACTTCACCAACCTGCACTGGAGTTGGGAGGCAGCAGCTGAAGGGCCAGGATGCCCTGGCGTACCATGCTGACCAGCCCCATTTCAGCTGACACCATGGAAACACTTTGCGTCCGGTGGGGGTGCTCGTCCAAGCCGCTGCTCTGGTCACTTGAGTTCTGTGACGGCTCCACGCACTAAGAAGCAAAGGAAATATAAATGTGTTAGGACACATTTAATGCACAACATAGAAGGCAGGATTTAATGCCACACTCATTCTTTATAAAGCAGCATTAAACTGTGACACGCTTTGATGTAGACTCACAAGCTGCCCCCAGGTGGAGGAGCTTTTAGTTCACTTTGCTGAGGGCAGTTACAACATGTGCTTTCATAGGTGGACAAGGTGACGCACTGAATGCAGTGCAAAGTCTGCCCCTGTTTGTTTTCTAGCAAATAACAGTGAATAATGTCAGCAGGGAATTGTGTGTTTGTTAACATATCAGGATATCAGCTACTCGCTCCCCTGGGATTATCAGCCGTGTGATGAGAGACGATATTGTACTGACCTGCATAATCAGTCGACCCACAAAAAGACTCAGACATAGCTGTTTAAAGTCTGGCCCATCTTCCCAAAATGAACCACTCAATAAAGATCTTTGACAGAAGATCTTTTTCTTAACAACAATGACCTGCTACAAACGGGGCACGAGTGAATCACACGGCGTAACAAACCAGCCGCAGTTGGCTAAAGTATCACACCCATGCTGTTTTTGGTAACCATGGATACAACAGGTGCTTGTGGTTGAAAGCCAATCGTGGAGAGGATGTTCGGGGTCAAACTGAAGAGCGATGCTAATCTAGTCTGATAAAGTAGGATGTTGTTTTATTTTTGCTTGTAAGGCACGGTGGAGCTTTACAGGGTGCTGGTGAGAGCTTTTACACTTGCAGTGTTTCTCTAATAGTTACAGCATTCTTGCTAGCACAGTGTCATTTCTGCTAGTGTGCACTTGCCTGTTCGTGCTGCTGATGCAGGACTTCTGCGATGCTACTCTCCAACGCTCTGAGCTGCTGGTAGATGCGATGCAAGAACTCAACCAGGTCTGTTTTATCAAGCTGGCATCCTTGGACCAAAACCTGCAGGGAACAAAAGATTAAAGACCGTCAGAGAACTGCACAAACATCTACAGCAGCCTAACATCTCCCACAGAAACTAACCCAACGTGTGCTTTGGTGGCTGAAATGTAGTCAAACATAGTAAAGAGAGAGATTAAAGTAAGCGTGAAGCACTCCACACCAATGTGGGCTGGGCAATAAACACGTGCTGGAGAGAGAAACTCTGCTTTTCTTGGCGTTAAGTTACTCTCGAAGACATTTGTTTCATTCATTTTTATGACTAAAGTAAATTACTGTCATTACCTGATGTGAAGGGAGGCCAATGATGGAGGAATATGCAAGGATGGTGATGAAGATCTTAGGCTTGAAAAATCGATCTGTTCCAGGGACTTTGAATGGTTGAACCAGACCAGCCAGACACCTTGACAAGGCGTGGAAGACCTCATCAAAGATCATCTCGCCTGTGCTGTCATCCTGCAGGACACAAAACCAACGTGTAACACAGAGACACCAAATGATCTGGCATATTGTACACCAGAGGCAGGACTCAGTGTGAGCTGTTTCCCTCAGTCTATGACATTCATACCTGCCCAGTTTAGGCAGAGGTTTTATATTGAACTGAACACATGTTCTTTACATGCATCAATGGAGCCACTGTAAGAGCCCATGTCTACGTCAAAAAAACATTAAACTTGAATTAAAGTCTGTTACTAGTGGAGCTGACTCAACCAGTGGTGCTCTGTCCACAGAAGCTCTGCTGTGCAGACTGAAGAGCCGGTCTGATGGATTTTCACCACACTGAGAATAACAGTTTTAACATTAACATCAGGCTGATGTGGAAGTTCAGGATGAGGCTTTGCAGGAAGGCCTTATCTTAACTGTTTTTTAAAGGCAACATGTGAGTGACATCACTCAGTTTCAGCCAGGTTTCAGAGCTCATCACAGCACAGAAACAGCTTTAGTGAAGGTTACAAATGATCTTCTTATGGCCTCTGACAGTGGACTCATCTCTGTGCTTGTCCTGCTAGACCTCAGTGCAGCATTCAATACTGTCGACCATAATATCCTATTAGAGCGATTAGAACATGCTGTAGGTATTACAGGTACTGCACTGCAGTGGTTTGTATCATATCTATCTAATAGACTCCAGTTTGTGCATGTAAATGGAGAGTCCTCTTCACACACTGAGGTTAATTATGGAGTTCCACAGGGTTCAGTGCTAGGACCAATTCTGTTTACATTATACATGCTTCCCTTAGGCAGCATCATTAGAAGACATAGCATACATTTACACTGCTATGCAGATGACACCCAGCTCTATCTGTCCATGAAGCCAGATAACACACACCAATGAGTTAAACTGCAGGAATGTCTTAAAGACATAAAGACCTGGATGGCTGCTAACTTTCTGCTTCTTAATTCAGATCAAACTGAGGTTATTGTACTCTGACCTGAAAATCTTAGAAATATGGTATCTAAGCAGATTCTTACTCTGGATGGCATTACCTTGGCCTCCAGTAACACTGTGAGGAACCTTGGAGTCATTTTTGACCAGGACATGTCCTTCAACGCACATATTAAACAAATATGTAAGACTGCTTTCTTCCATTTGTGCAACATCTCTAAAGTTAGAAATATCCTGTCTCAGAGTGACGCTGAAAAACTAGTTCATGCATTTATTACTTCCAGGCTGGACGACTGTAATTCATTATTATCAGGAAGTCCAAAAAACTCGCTGAAAAGCCTTCAGCTAATCCAAAATGCTGCAGCAAGAGTCCTGACAGGGACTAGAAAGAGAGAGCAGATTTCTCCTGTTTTGGCTTCCTGTTAAATCCAGAATTCAAAATCCTGCTCCTCACATACAAGGTCTTAAATAATCAGGCCCCATCTTATCTTAATGACCTTGTAGTACCATATCACCCTATTAGAGCACTTCGCTCTCGCTCTGCAGGCCTACTTGTTGTTCCTAGAGTATTTAAAAGTAGAATGGGAGGCAGAGCCTTCAGTTTTCAGGCCCCTCTTCTGTGGAACCAGCTTCCAGTTTGGATTCAGGAGACAGACACTATCTCTACTTTCAAGATTAGGCTTCAAACTTTCCTTTTTGCTAAAGCATATAGTTAGGGCTGGACCAGGTGACCCTGAATCCTCCCTTAGTTATGCTGCAATAGACGTAGGCTGCCGGGGATTCCCATGATGCATTGAGTTTTTCCTTTCCAGTCACCTTTCTCACTCACTATGTATTAACAGACCTCTCTGCATTGAATCATATCTGTTATTAACCTCTGTCTCTCGTCCACAGCATGTCTTTATCCTGTCTTCCTTCTCTCACCCCAACCAATCACAGCAGATGGCCCCGCCCCTCCCTGAGCCTGGTTCTGCTGGAGGTTTCTTCCTGTTAAAAGGGGGTTTTTCCTTCCCACTGTCGCCAAAGTGCTTGCTCATAGGGGGTCACATGATTGTTGGGTTTTTCTCTGTATCTATGAAGCGCCTTGAGGCGACTTTTGTTGTGATTTGGCGCTATATAAATAAAATTGAATTGAATCACTGTGATGTCACTCACATGTTAGGTGACATTCTGCTGTGAAGACTGGAACATTTGTGTTGGCACTACTTTAGCAAACTGCTGACGTAACAAACAGCACTGATGTAACTGAAACAAAGAAACATGGCACTCATACAACTTCAGTCACAAGCCACGCCCACATACAACTTCAGTCACAAGCCACGCCCACATACAACTTCAGTCACAAGCCACGCCCACATACAACTTCAGTCACAAGCCACGCCCACACTAAAGCAAACCCTCCTTTATTCAGCTTTCTGACTCTAGAAGATCCATCCATCTACTTACTTACTCACTTGCTTATCCAGCTGAGAGTAGTGGATGTTGGAGGCTATCCTAGCTGTCATGACCCTGCACAGGTTGCCAGTCTGTCGCAGGACTAACATATAGAGACAGACCACCATTCACACTTACATTCAACCCATTTAATTTAACCCTACGCATGTCTTTGGACTGTTGGATGAAGCCACAATCCCCAAAGAGAACACACACGGCCCTAAAGCTTCTTCTAGCTGCTCTCTTAATCAGCAGGGTTCACCACAGCAGACAGGTCTGCAACTTTGATTTGACAAACTGTTATGTTGGACGTCAACATGGGAATAAGGGACCTTTAACATTAGGTGAATTTATAAACTACATAAATTTATGAAAAATCTCTTACTGAGGTTGTAATTTAAAGGAATTAATACTTTTTGCAACCCGAGGTTCCAATTTGAAGTCATGCAGGTTTACGGCACTTAAAAATAAGTTCTTCTTTTATATTTTACACCATATAAGGATATCTCTTATCTGTAAGTAACTGCTTAACAGTTTTCCAGATATGGGCTTCATGCTAACAAAGAAGCAAATAAGTCCATCCGTTGTCCATATGTTACCAGACATGCTGAGAGAAGCGGACCTGAAACCTCTGAACTGCATGAGGTCCTTCTCTTATGTAACGATATGGTTCAACAGTGCAGCGTGTGCATTTACAGAATACTCTGTGCTGTCTCATATAAAAAGGGTCAAATGTGAAGACTGAGGAACACATTCAGCAGCACAACAACAGTCTCAGTTCTGTGCTTTCAGACTTTAATTCTATCCTTGTGATTGCACTTGGTAAGAGTTCATTGGATCACCATGCAGTGCTGCTTCACATGCATGGATGGCCATGCATCCAGTTTTCTGTGAGAGGTTTCAGTACGGAGTAGCAACATCCCACTGAGCAACAGCTCGAACACGATTCACATTCAACCAACTAAAAGTGAACAATCTAAATCTTAATGAGGTGCTTCGTCTGCGAGTCAGAGCAGCAAATGATTGTGAGCTCAGAAGGCAGAGCGGGTCATCTGCAGTATCCTTGAGCAACATACTGAACCCCAGGTTGTCCCCAATGTTAAATAAAGAGGCAGCTGGAGTAAGAAAAAGCACTTTAAGTGATCAAATATTTACCATTTGCAAAATTCATTCACAAATTTAAATATTTTTTGCTCTTCTAACAGCGTCTGAATAAATTAAAAGCCTTCTTGACTACAAATGGAAACACACTGAGACACTAAGGAGCCAGAAAGAGACGTGATGTACTTGATATAAGACAAGCAGACAAATGGATTGTCCACTATGAATAATTTACACAGCAAATAATCATAACAAACTTAAATATTACATCTATTCTTGCACTAAGCACTTTTTAATATTGTTTGAACTCATTCAGGAGACAGTGCATTTAAGACTTACCACAATCCCTGTGGAGGGACTCAGGTCCAGCTCGATGATGAAGCGGTACCTCCGGGCCAGGAAGGTGGCCCGGGTGGAAGGCATCAGTATGCATGCGTGTGAAGTTGGGGAGATATCTGGCTGCCATCCTTTAGGTAAGATGCTAAGCAGGTCCAGTTCATTTTCAGAGTGCAGCTACAACAGGAAGTGGGAGGAAATATGATCTGCAGTAGCTTTTAGAGACCAATCAGAACAGCAGTTACAATGTTAAAATAGCTCTCTATTTTTCCTTTAATTTGTCACAGTGCAGCCACCATCTAATCATCGGTGGCATATACAAGGATAATAACAGAAGGGTGCCAATCTTAATGCCACTTTTGATCTTGGTGCTGCTGGGCCATCATGAGGACAGGAGAGGAAACTCACCACTTCAGGCTTTGAAGCCGGACAGATGATTTGGTTAAGTTTACTAAGAAACCACGCCAGTCGCACATTCCTAGAGATCCGGTAGTCCTCTTTCATGAGCAGGTAGATGTGGTCAGCCTCCTCCACCTTAACAACAACATGCACAATCATAAATGTGGGATGTTCACACATCTGTATGAGCGAGAGAGGGTTTGAGGATGCCCAACCCCACTGGATGGCAGCATTATTCAGGAATAATAAAGACCATATTTTCTAATATAAGCATGTCCATGTAGAACAGATCTATGTGATCTATTCTATATAAACTAGCAAGAGTGGCTATAAACGTAATATGAAAGTATTTACCAATATCACAGTTCAGGAGAGCAGTAGGGTCACAACTTTCACTCCATGTTTCAGAGGTCCCAGTGCAGAAACTCCAGAGCAACAGATTTCAAATCGAAACTAAAAACTCACCTTTTCCGTTTTAGCTTTAACTGTTAACAGGTGTGATTCTGTGAACAGCACCGACTCTCATTTTTAATTATTAATAACTATATTTTAATTTTCCATTTAATTTGATATGTCATTTTTCCTATTTGCTTTATTGGCTGTTGTGCATCATTGTCATCAGTTTTGTTGTGCTTCAATGTACCGTAAAATCTTTACTATTATCATTTAAATGATCCAAATAAAAGCTTCACCGAGTTTGAAATCATTACCTTTGTTTAAAACACCATCTGGCTGATACCACGTTTTGTGCTGATGTTCTTTTGTTCTGCTTCAGGTTTTTATTACACCACAATTCAACATTTTGCCAATACTAAACTGATGTAACAGCTAAACATAGGCCAGAGTTTTTTGCTGACTGGCAGTCAGCAGGGTCCATATCTGAGACAACCAATGATAGCCTACATATTTGTGCATCATTACACATAGTTATAGATTACAACACTCAGCAGTATATTGATTAACATTAGCTGTAGCTTCCACATTACTTATATACAAATAAAATAAGAAGCAATTATAATTCAACAGCATCGTCTTCAGTCACACCAGTCCTCTGCATATCCTCCTTCACTACGTCAATGAATCATCTCTGTGGTTTTCCTCCTGCCTGGCAGCTCCATCTTCAACATCCTTCCACATGCACTCTCCCTCCTCTGCACCATCTCAGCTCTGCCTCATTAACTTTACTCCAAACCACTCAGCATGTCCCTGTGTCCATTCTGTGTCACCATCTCCGAGGCAAGCTTTCCCAGATGAATGTGCCTGATCCCATCTGCCGGTGGATCACTGACTTCCTGACGGACAGGAAGCAGCATGTGAGGCTGGGAAAGAATGTCTCGGACTCCCGGACCATCAGCACCGGCTCCCCTCAGGGCTGTGTTCTTTCTCCTCTGCTCTTCTCCCTGTACACCAACTGCTGCACCTCCACCCACCAGTCTGTCAAGCTAATCAAGTTTGCAGATGACACCACCGTTATTGGGCTCATCTCGGACGGGGACGAGTCTGCCTACAGGAGGGAGGTTGAACGTCTGGTGTCCTGGTGCAGCCACAACAACCTGGTGCTGAATGCCCAGAAGACAGTGGAGATTATTGTGGACTTCAGGAAGCACACAGCCCCACTCCCCCCAATCATCCTGACTGACACCCCCATCACCTCTGTGGACTCATTCCGCTTCCTGGGTACCACCATCACCCAGGACCTGAAGTGGGAGCCCACCATCACCTCCGTCATCAAGAAAGCCCAGCAGAGGATGTACTTCCTGAGGCAGCTGAAGAAATTCAACCTGCCAACACGGACGATGATGCAGTTCTACACTGCAATCATCGAGTCCATCCTCACCTCCTCCATCACTGTGTGGTACGCTGGAGCCACTATCAGGGACAAACAGAGACTGCAGCGTGTTGTGCGCTCTGCTGAGAAGGTGATTGGCTGCAGACTCCCATCTCTGCAGGACCTGTACACCTCCAGGACACTGGGGCGTGCAGCTTGGATCTCAGCTGACCCTTCTCACCCTGGACACAGTCTGTTTGACCTGCTCCCCTCAGGCAGGAGGCTCCGGTCCATTCGCACCAGAACCTCTCGCCATAAGAACAGTTTCTTCCCCTCTGCTGTTGGACTCATGAACAATAACCGTACGACTGTTCCCACCACTAACTCATGACCCTACGCTGTGTTCACTGCATTAGTCCATGTTTGGCACTGATCACCACCTGCACTCATGTATATATCATGTATATATCTATCTACTTAGCACTTTTAATTCTTATTCTCATTTTTATTTTCATGTCTATTTAAGCTTAATTTATAACAGTATGTTTGCACTGAAGCACCGCAGCAATTTCCTAATGTTGTAAACCCGCTCAACATTTGGCAATAAAACCCTTTCTGATTCTGGTCGCTCCCAACAAAAATCTTCAGTAGCATCTTCAGCTCTGCCACCTCCAGGTCGGCCTCACGTCTGTCAGTGCTATGCATAATAGCAGGTCTAACTAACATCTTATGAAACTTCCCTTTATCTCCTGCTACTATCAATCTGTCAAAAATCACCCGTGACACTCGTCCCCACCCGCTGCACTCTGCCTGTACTCTCTTCTCCACCTTTCCTCCTGCAGAGTCCAACAGTACAAATGTACAGCTTGCCTTTAAGTAACATTTAATAGTCAATCTTCCTTTTAGCTAGCTGGTATTTTGAGATACTGGACTTTCATGTTAAAATTTCACTTCATAAAACTGCATTTGTATTTATTGTAAATACATAATGTGGGCTAAATGTTTTTAGCTCTGTTTCCTAACGAACACACGCGGAGCGTTAACCCTTTTGCCTATCTTAATGCTGAAGGAAAGTTTTATTTGGATGTGTAATCTGCAGGCACGTATCGCCGAGTTGCTAACAGGCCAGAAACTCAGCAAAATTAACTTAAACCTTCTGACTAATGTGACTCGTGTTTACTGCCAGTTTGTCAGTTGCTGCTAGCTTCCTGTAGTCGTGTAGCTGTGCAGCTATCACAAGTTTCTCCTCGTCTGCAGACGTCACGTAACAGCTCTGCCTCTCTGTTGTGGATTATTTAAATTCATGCTTCACTTTAAAAGGGACTTTAACGACTTCTGGGTGTTAAGAGCACGAAGTTAAAATGTGCCATGTTTTACTAACCAGTGCTACCCTGACTGTTACCTCATTGTCCGGTCTCTCTGCCATGCCGTGTTTAGCATAAGAGCTGCAGGGTGTCGGCGAGGCTCGGCCGACGGATATCCACTCTGTGTTGTGCAAAGTGGTCTGTATTAGTACTTGTTTATCATCTGTCTTCTCTTCTGATCAGGTGCTCGTAGAGCGGTACCAGCGTCGACATGTTCTTCTTCGTCTTCTTGTTTTCGCGCAGTTGACGTCCAAACTCTGCGGTCTTACCGCCACCTGCTGGGCTGTAGCGGGACCTACAGGTGACCGGGTCGAAACGATAGTGTCGATGCTGGTGTTGGTATCGGATCAATACTAGAAAGAGTGATAAGATTTATACATATAAATATTTACATGTGTTAAATGAATTATTTTTTAGAAATTAAAAAAATAAACATCAAACATGCACGATGACATATGATGTTTTTTTGACTCTCAGGTCTATGCTGTTTGTAGCCTGTAGCACATTTATAAGACTTCTGTCTTATAAATGTGCTACAGGCTACAAACACAAAGTCCTTTAAAGACAGGCACATTTACATTGCAGGTCTTCATAGAAGTTTGAAAATACATAAAAAGCTCACAAACTGTTCTCCACAACACGAGCTGCCTTTATAAGTTCAAAGTACCACTATCTGTACTGGTATCAGCAATACTGGCCCTGGTTTTACTTGGTATCGGAGTGATACCAAATAAAATCTGCAGTATGGCACAGCACTAATGGGGCATTTTACAAACTTTATAAACGAGGACTATCTCCAGCAATAACATCATTCTTAGATTTTCTCTGACACAGTTTTGCATTACAGAATTGATTTTCATGATTTTAATAAAGAAATTATAGCGGAACTGTTACTGCTGCCATATTTTGCCTGTGGCACGCTCTTTATGAATAATTGGAGGTAAGATGGCTGTGAAAGCTGAATAAAAAGCAGTTGATACTTATACGCAAAAAAGTTTTTGAAGGAGTTTTTGAAATGTGAATAGAGAAGCAGACTTAGTGCTCGTTAGGTCTGTTGTATATCATGTCTGTTGAAAACAAATGATGAAGACAATATTTTCTGCTTCTCGCACTCTTTGAGTTGTTTTTTCCACTCTAGCCGTGAACATTGAACATTATCCCAGATCCCACAGGGCAAGTGGCAGAACACACCCTGTACAGGTTGCCAGTCTGCCACAGGGCTAAACCACAGAGTCACTGTGATGCACTCAGATGAGGTCCTGTTGTGAAGACTCAGAGTTTTGATGCTACTTCAGTGACACAAACACTGACATAATAAGTTCATGTAATTGTGACACCAAGAACCACTGCACACCCATACAACAGCAACTACGGTCCCAAGGCAGACCTACCCTACACCATACCCTGCTTTATTAAACATTTTGATTTTAAATTGGGCTATCTTTCTGTCCATCCATTTTCTTCCACTTCTCCAGTTCAGGGTAGCTGGGCTGAAGGGTAACAAGATATCATAGAGTGAGAGAGAAGGTAAACCCTGGAAAGGCTGCCAACTGTCATGGGTCTTAAACATAGAGATATACTACCATTCAAGCCTATAGGGTCAATCACGCATATGTGGGAGGACCTAGGAAAATATGTGGAAAACACGCAAACTCCATGTGTTGTGCAACAAACAATATTTCTATAGCGAAAGGTGAGGACCTGGTTAAATGCGAAGGTTAGGGGATTTTCTAAACATATAGTGGGAATTTTGATTTGCAGCAGTCAAATCACTGAAATATATGTTAACCCAAAAAGTTGAATTATATTCTGAAGGAAATTGGTGTCGAGGATGTTAAATAATAAGGAGAACGTATGTTTCCACCTCCTAAACCCCTAAAGTGAAAGACGATTCAAAAGAAGCAGCGAAATGAGATTTACACAACTCAACATCGTGGTTTAATTTGGATGTGAATACGTGAGTCCTCTGTGAGAATGACAACCACAACTGTTGTTTTTACACGTTTTCTGAAGAATGGCTGAAGCTGGCCAAGGCAGCTGCCACCTTTGACGGTAAAAATATTCAACACTACGGAATTATGCAAAACACTGACCGTTACACCCACTTCTGTCTTTGTTATCCTCCCGTTTTCTTTACACGGCGCTGCGAATACATTTAAATACTTAATAAATATATTGCGGTTCTGCCTGTCAAATGAAGTTCAGGGCAAAGCTTCCCCACGTTAAAGATTTGAGTCGCGGGATGACTACGTCATTCAACACGCGACGGCGAGCAGGCTTCTCCATGCTGTTTATCTAGAGTCCAGCGTGTGTGTTTTTGACTCGATCTTGCTGCGATTCTCGTCTTTAGTCATGGAGAAAAAAGCCCCAAATCCTGTTGGGAAAAAACCGAAACCCCAAAAGATGAAAGCGAGCGTCGACCCCGTCAGAAACTTCGAGAAATGGAAGAAAAAGTACAACCGGACCAAAGCACGAGTGAAGCAAGAGAGGGCGCAGAAGAAGAAGCCCGAGTGGCAGGTAGAACGAGAGTACATCGATAAGCTGGTGAGCAGGTATGGAGAAATCAACCTCAAGGAGGTTGTCAAGTTCTCCGACTTCCCCATTTCTAAGAAGACCTTGCTGGGCCTGCAGGAGGCTCAGTATCGGCAGCCTACGGAGATCCAGCGGCAGACCATCGGCTTCGCTCTGCAGGGGAAAGATGTTCTCGGTGCGGCTAAAACTGGCTCCGGTAAGACTTTAGCCTTTCTCATACCGGTCCTGGAGTGTCTCTACCGCCAGCAATGGAGCTCCATGGACGGCCTCGGTGCTCTCATCATCTCTCCCACCCGAGAGCTCGCCTACCAGACCTTTGAAGTCCTGCGCAAGGTGGGCAGGAACCACGAGTTTTCTGCAGGGCTCATCATCGGCGGAAAAGACCTGAAAAGCGAGTGTGAGAGGATTCACCGTACCAACATTGTCATCTGCACCCCGGGCCGACTCCTCCAGCACATGGATGAAACAGCCACCTTCCACGCGTCCGACCTCCACATGCTGGTCCTGGATGAGGCAGACCGCATTCTGGACATGGGCTTTGCAGATACGCTCAATGCCATCGTGGAGAATCTCCCCAAGTCCCGGCAGACTCTGCTGTTTTCTGCCACGCAAACCAAATCAGTCAAAGACCTGGGCCGGCTCAGTCTCAAAGATCCGGAGTATGTGTGGGTGCACGAAAAAGCCAAGTTCAGCACGCCAGCCACGCTGGAGCAGAACTACATCGTGTGTGAGCTCCACCAGAAGGTCAACATGCTCTACTCATTCATTAGGAGCCACCTAAAGAAGAAGATCATAGTCTTCTTCGCCTGCTGCAAGGAGGTGCAGTACCTGTTCCGAGCTTTCTGCCGTCTCCGGCCAGGCATGCCCATCCTGGCGCTGCATGGAAAACAGCAGCAAATGAAGAGGGTGGAGGTGTACAACGACTTCCTCAAGAAGCAAAACGCTGTGCTTTTTGCCACCGACATAGCTGCCAGAGGCCTGGACTTCCCTGCCGTCCACTGGGTGCTGCAGTTTGACTGTCCAGAGGACGCCGACACATACATCCACAGGGTGGGCCGGACGGCCAGGTACAAGGAGGGTGGAGAGGCCCTGCTGCTGCTGCTGCCCTCGGAGGAGAAAGGCATGGTGAAGCAGCTGGAGGAGAAGAAAGTTCCCATCAACAAGATACAAGTGAGACATCATCTACCCATTACACCCCAACACACACAGACACACACACACACACTGTTCAGTAGGTTTATGTAAAAAAGTAAAAAAATAACTTTGATGTTTTTACTCCATTTAGAAGGAGATATTTCAAACCCTCGGTACAGTACTTTGCATTACTCCCCAGGAATTACGCGTTAGTATAACACTGTTAATATCTGCACAAACTGCCGTCCTAACGAGGTGTGCACACGTCAAATAACTTTTTAAGTATCACTACAAATCTGACAGAAAAGTTGGTGAAAAGACTCACGGTGGTGACAGCAACTCAAATTTAGGAACAAGTACAGGCAGATATAATATGATTATGCTAAACCCAATACTGCTGATACAGCTTAATGTGGTACTTATATTTCAGATATTGCAAAATAATAATAAAAAACCTTTATGTCCACACATCTCGTCACCCAGAGCTGTACTAGTCTTAGAAACCTCCTCAGAATATATTTATTATAGTTCATTTATTTAATATATATTTATATGTGGTTTCAAACAGGCAGATTTAAGTGTAGTCACAAAACATTACATAAGATCTGATTAACTTAATTGTTTGGCTACTTCCAGGTGAACCCAGACAAACTGCAGAACGTGCAGCAGAAGCTGGAGGCCTTCCTCGCTCAGGAGAAGGAGCAGAAGGAGCGAGCCCAGAGGTGTTTTGTTTCCTACCTGCGCTCGGTGTACCTCATGAAGAACAAAGAGGTGTTTGATGCCTTTAAGATCAAGCTTCACGAGTTCGCTTTGTCCCTCGGCCTCGCTGTGGCCCCAAGGGTTCGGTTCCTAAGTAAAGCTCAGGCACAGAAAGTAGAGAAAGAAGTGCAGGAGGAGGAGTCTGAGGAAGAAGAAGAGCTGAGGAGATTTAAGGCCCAGCTGAAAGGAGAGGTTTCTCGTGAGGAGCAGCAAAACTCGGAGTCAGACGAGTCCAGTGAGGATGAGGACGGTGGTGATGAAGGAGGTTTGGATACGTCCAAGACATTAACCGTGAGTGCAGGTGACGCTGATGACGATGATGATCTACGAGACTTGGACCTGCTGACAGTCAAACGAAAGGATGTCTTTAATCTGACGGAGGATCAGCAGAGTCCAGAGGATCCTGAAAATGACCCAGAAAAGAAAACTGAGAAAGAGACAAAGTACAAAGAAGCTAAAAAGATCCTCAAGAGAAAGTTTCAGGTAAACACCAAAGTGACTTTCAATGAAGAAGGTGAGGCTGTGCAGCTTTGGCCACCAGTCCAGCAAGCAGTGACTGCTGAGGATGAGGGGGAGGAAGAAGAGGAGGACGTTTCGGGAATCAATGTGGAAAAGGCTCGGGAGAGGCTGAAGCGGGAAGATCAAGAGTTTGATAAGCAGGAGTACAGCCGCAAGGTGAAAGCCAAACACCGAGAGAAGCGGCTGAAGGAGAGGGCTGCCAGGAAGGAGGCAAGCAAGCGGGACCAGGACGAGGAGGACGAGGTCGTGGCCTACCTGGCCAATGACAGCGAAGACGAGTTTGACCCCAGTGCCCTGCCAGATCCCGACAAAGTGCACTCGTCGTCTTCTTCGTCGTCAGAGGATGAGGAGGACGAGATGGAAATGGGGTCGTCTAAACGGCAGCACAGCAGTGAAGAAGAAGAGGAGGAGGACAGCGAAGAGGAGGATGAGAAGCATACAGCAGGAAAGAGGAGGAAAGTGAGCGATGAAGATGATGAGCACACAGCTCTGGACACTGGTCTCTCTTTGGCAGAGGATGAGGAGTTAGTCTTACAGTTGCTGGGTGGGCGAAGGTAGAGGTGACCCAAAGAGAGCAGAACGGTTCTAATGAGGAGTACTCAAGCTGTTGCAGCAGCTTCAATCTGACCAGTGTTTCACTCTGCAGTGCAAACGTGCAGGTGACTGTTCAGTCCAGAGGCTTCGAATCAGAAACTGCCATCAAACGTTATCAGGACTGATCCCATTGGGTGTGAAAGAAACACTGCTAAATGTTGCCCCGTCCTGATTGGCTTACACAAGAACAGAGTCATAGCAAAGAGACGAGCCAAACATGCTCCTAGAGTGAACACAGCACCAGTCAGTCATGTTCGAGCACATTAGCAAAAAATAAAAGCTCACTTTGAGCAGAAGTTGTGACCCAGCTGTTCAAAACAGAAGAAAGATGGCGGTGTGCCATTAATGTGTAACTTTCCCTGTAAAACAGTCAATTCCAGTTTGTAATGCAGACTTTCAGTGCTTTAAACACAAGCTCGGGGTTGGTCAGTCTCAATAAAGCTTGAGACAGCAGCATTACTGAAGGTCCTGCAGAGGGACAATGAGTGCATCTTTATTTTACATGTATTATGTTTAAACTGTTGTGGATTTGAAATCAGTTCTACTTTTCCCCAAGTGGCTAAAATGGCCATTAGGCTGCTGAGGTTAAGACTAGGTCATTGTGTTATTGCACTCATAGTGGGATAAAACCGTTTCTGGAAGGTAGTCGGTGACTTTTCAACTGAAAACCAAACAGGAAGTTGTTTCTGATGGCACTGATGTGGAAAATATGCCCACATTAGTATCTGAGGGGTGATCATTTTCAATCACTGTCCACTGTTAAATGTGAACAGGTTAGCTCCACGATGCCAGAGCTGCTGATGAGGACAAGCGGTGCCTGGTTGGCATCCATGGGGAGCTGTGTTTCTCCAAAAGGACTAAACAGCTTAGTTAATGCACCGATGTTCCCTGTGGCTCCCTGGCTCACCCCTGGAATCGTGGCCTCTTCTTCTTCTTCTTGATCCATGAATATAATTTCATGTCTGAGAGTCACAACTTTGACTTGTCTGATTATTGAGTTATGCTATTAAAATATTTGTAATCATTGAAGTTTTCTTGTCATTGGTTTGAACTTTAAGGACTTTAAGGGTAAATTTCCAGGAATTTCAAGTAAATTCTAGTGACCTGGATTAACCTGCTCTAAAGTCAGCTGAAGTGCTTCTCTCGGTGTGTGCCTGTTTTTCACAAACATGTACTTCTGTGAAAAATGAAGAATGTCAGGATTACAGTCAGATTGATTTACATTGAGATTTCCCACTTATTTTGCTCCACAGATGCAACGCTACACCCTGCATGTCCAACATGTGTCCAGCAGGTGGAGCTAAAGTGACCCAGTAGCTGCTCATCTCAGTGATCGGCAGCTCCTTGGTTATGCACGTGTTTGGGCTGTTATGTGTTGTGAATGAGGCCGGGTGATGCAGAGCAAGAACAAAAGAGACTTAATTGGAAAAGTGCAAATGTAGATTTAAAACAAATTAGCTTTGTTCCACTACATTTCCCCGTACAAAGCAATTCATGCGATAGACTCAAAAATCCTTTGAGATTCTTATTCAAATATGAAGCAATCGTCATTTTATTCTATCAACGTGCAATAATTTAGTTTGACTGCTCTAAAATAACATCTGAATTTCTACATGTTTAAACACTTGACAATGTATTTAACTCATATGTACTCATTATGGAGAATCATATATGTCATATTTAATCATAATTGAGTCTTTAATGTTGCAGCTGGGGGTGATTTTAATTATATTTATGATGCTTAACCTATATTTTTAACAGTTTGAGTGATTAATGTTGTACGCTAAATGTTTAAGGAGCCTTTACTGAGTTTACAGAGTAATATTTAGGTGACAGTTTATAATGAAGGAACAGAGGAGGACGGGCCAGTGTTGGAAATAAAACCTTAATCAGAACTGTTAACAACTTATATTTATCTTATAGACCTAAATGTCTTTAGTTTACTGTGAGTGGATGTTAATTTAGACATTAGCAATATTCACCTACTTGTCTTCTCGTTACCATGTGTGAAAGTAAAAGGAGCTCCTGGAGCAAACTGAAGGGAAAGGTTAGGGAAGTATAATCAAGGTCTTGTTACCCCCAGTCTCGGACCTTTCCAAACACACACCTGAGGACAAAAGGAAGCCAGCTGCTTTCAGAAGGGTTGCTATGTGTTGAAGTTTCTGAACAAATTTGTGGATTAATTTTATTTCTTTGTTAACCTGAAACTATCACCTTTGAAAATGACAATCCATGTTCTCACCCAATGACATCAGTGAGTTACTACAACCATACATAACATCTAGATCTCTGAGGTCTGCTGAATACATTTACATTTTATTCAAATACTGCCAAATCACAACTTTAGTTGCATTGATGCACTTTATACTGTAAGGTAAAGGTAGCTTCCAGAAAAGATCCAGTGGGTTTATGAAGAAATACTTTAAAATCATATTTTGGGGATAAAATTTAGAAGATCGACCCCTAACTGTTTCCCCTGTTTCTTTTATGGAGAAAGAGGGCAAGTGCTCTAAATACTGCACGGGCCCTAAATCTACATATGACAGAAACGAAGGAAAAGTACAAGAAGTTCTCTTTAATCAACATTAGCCAACAGTTACACATACAACACATCACAGAGTACATCTCTTTTACCTTTAAAGTGAAATGCAGAATAGATCGATAAGAAATAACTCGCGGTGATTTATAAATAAAGTTCGGGCTGGGTCATCTTAGCTGCAGCCCTTGAATGCAGCATAGGACAGCCCGTGAACGTCACACCGTTCTCGAAGCTACCACAGGTGAGCGCGTGCGCCAGGCCTTGTTCCTCCAACGTTTATGTCACGGGTGTCCAGCTCGTCCTCGAGAGCTGCTGTCCTGCAGCTTTTAGATGCAGCTTTACTCCAACACAGCGTTAATCTAATGGTTAGATGACCTCTTTAGCATGAAACCGAGTTTGGCAAAAGCCTGGTAACAAGCCATTCATTTGGTTCAGCTGTGTCGGAACAAGGATGCATGTAAAAGCTGCAGGACAGCAGCTCTCAGAAATGGAATTGGACACTTTGGTTTATGTGACTGAACCTCGGTGTGTGGGAGATTTAGCACACAGGTAACGCTTTGTGTCTCACTGTTAGGTAAGCATGACTTGGATGGGGAAACGTGTAGGACCAAATAAACCTTTTCCCGCTTTAAACCTTTAGCGCAGCCTGTATGTGAGCCCGGCAGGAAACGGGGTTTACCCCCGGATGAGGGGTGTTTAACACATGCATACATTTAAAAAACGAAACCGTTCTACATGTAGCTGTCCTGAATTCATTATAGCTGAAAATGATAAAATCGTCTTGTAATATTAGCATTACATTTTGCCACAGCCGCCATTTTCACCGGTTGGCTCCCAGTTTCGCTTGATTGGATTCAGAAATCTTTCACCAAAAGTGGCCGCAATGATCTTGGATTCAGGCCTAAGGAGTTTTAATTTTCTGAAGCATACATGGGTCAGATCCAGCGGAAATAGAAATTCACAGAAACGTCCTAAAACCTGGAATAAACGATACTTTCGCACTTCCGGTGTCCTTCTTTTCGTGTTAATTGTTTGCGTTTTTCCAGTGGGGGGTTTTGGTTGTGTCTCAGGTAAGATCTGTGGTTAACATGAGCCGGTTTCATATTTGTTTGCAAATACATGAAACTTCAGCTACTCCATGTCGAGACCGGCGTTTGCTAACAGGTTGAGATGTTAGACACACTTTGGCATGAGTGTGACATTCAGTCTAGCAAACCACGGCGCGTTTGAAAAACTCCTTTGTTGTATTTAACCTTGCTTCTGCTTTGAAGCTGAACCCTTCTTTCGTTCAGCTGCTGTCATGGCCACAAACAACGTGGTTACTGAAGCTAACAGGCTGGATCCCCAGGCAGCACCCGGGGATGGAGACGCTTCTGTTCAAGTCAGGATACAAGTCGCTGTCACAGCTGCGAGCATGTCACAGAGTGACTCTGTCTCAGCCCCGCCTAAAGTCGTCCCGAGTGGCCAGCCCTCAACCTGTGCAGTGTCAGGGCCTCGCACCTCACCTCCTGTTGTGGTGGTTGCAAATGCAGGAGTGAGTGCAGGTAACCAACAGACAACGAAACAGCCTCAGAACCAGGTGGCCTCCGTGAAACAGGTTACAACCACAGGAAGGACGGTGTTGATAACTGTTCCCAGATCAGCAACTGCACAGCCAGTCACTCCTCGACTGCCACAGGCCACCTCCCCACATCTCCCAGCCAATATCCAGATACCTCCAGGTGAGCTGCACAACCCGCTGACTGTAGTCTACACTGTAATCCCATTACAGATCCTCCTTTATTATATTCCAAAACCTTGTTGGACATGTGCTGTCACCTGCAAGGATAATTCATCAGTTTATTGTAGTGTTTGGGCCACATTTATGGCAGGTATGATGCTGATCCGCAGTGAGAGTGGGCAGCTGATGCTAGTATCTCAGCAGGCTTTGGTTCAGGCTCAGCAGGGACAAAGACTTATCAGTGGTCAACCCACCAGGATACTTGCACCGCAGGTGGGTGCATGTGCGCGGCTGCTTTTCCATGTTATATAATAATGACAGATGTGTGATTGCACCTGTGATGTGAGCTGCATGTCTGCTGTTCAGGTGTGTGCAGCAGCTGAAAGTAAAAGGAATGAGAATGTAACAGTGATCAAGATGATGCCTACTTCCAGTTTCCAGCAAGCAGCACCAGTCCAGAAGACTGCTGTGGTAAAATTACAGGAGTCTGTTTGCAGCTCACAGTCACTGGTAGCATGTTATGCAGTGTATGGCTGTGTGCACCTCTGACAGTTAGTTTCTTCTTTTAGGTATAGAAAGAAAATCCAAAAAATTGATGCAATAATTACACGACTGATGGACACATTTGTTTTCATTTGAAGTATAAAAAATGTCATTTAGTGACGGTGCTTGAACTTTGTGTTAATAACAATACATCATCTTTAATCAGTAACACTAATGAAAACAGAATGATGCTGGAAAGTTGCAGTTTGATAGGATCCCGAGTTGAGTAAAAGCAGAGCTCTCCAATGAAACATAAAAGAATAATGAGCAACAAACACCAGAGAGGCTCCTGCTGCTGTGATGCTGGTGCTTTTCTTTGCTGTTCCTGGTTTTAGTTTTTGGTGACTTTGTGTTCAGGTCATTGGTGTTGCCCCCAAACCAGCTCTTGTCCACACGGTGAACGTGGTGTCTGAGCGAGGCAGCCATGCTGGCACTCAGGCAGCAGGCGCTAAAAAGGAATCAGCGCCCACGTTTAGCAAGGTGAGTGCGACCAGGCCCAGCTCCCACCTGCACACTCAGCTTGACCTGGCTCAGCAAGAAACCATCAAATGAGTTTTTATTTAGATTTTTACTGATACTGTTTATAAAATCCAAGGATTTGTTGTATTGTCAAAGAGGAAATCTTTTCACACAGTTTCCAGTTCAGACTAATCTTTGTAATCTTATACTGGTGTAGCCGCTTAGTTCTTCCTCTTTAAACCAACTTCATCAGGGACAGCCAGTCAGAACAGAGTTTGAGTTAGGAGTGCAGAAATCCATATGAGGGATATCCTCTCACAAAACACACGACAAAAAGCAGCCACAAATTGAGTTTTTGGAGTAGATGATAACAGATGAGATGTGACTACTAAATATTTCACCAACAGGAGACGCTGGAAAGTGTGAAGAAGTGCAAGAACTTCTTGGTAACGCTGATCAAGCTGGCCTCCAGTGACTCCAGATCTGTGAACATGGCTAACAATGTCCAAGCGCTGGTCAGGAGTCTGCTGGTACATCTCTGGAAGACACTTTATTTCTCTTGTTGTTTTTAACCTTGTTTACAAAAAGTATTGTTACTAGGCAGACTGAAAGAGGCTTGTTAGTAAGAGTTAATAAGTTGTTGTATTCTTGTTGTTCTTGTGCTACACATTTGTAATTTTTAATTCTTATCATGAAGTTCATTATTAAATTACCGGCTTATTTATTTATTGATGAATTTTTTTGCCTGCAGGAAGGAAAACTGGAAGCAGAAGCGTTTACGGAGCAGCTCTATGACACGTTGAAGTCGACTCCACAACCCTGCTTGGTGCCTTTTCTCAAGGTATTGAGAAGTAAAGCCTGTTGCTTCCTCATCTCCAGATGTCTGCGATTGATTTAAAAATAAAAACCTTTTTGCATTTGTGTAGACTGCGTTACACTTTGCTGAAAGGATGTGAATCACATTGATCATAGCTAGACTGTTACATACTTAGCTGATGACATTTCTGTTTCCTCATTGCCACCAGAAAAGTCTTCCTGCGGTGCGTTGCCTTACTGCAGACCCCCAGTTATTCATCCAGAAAGCTTCAGCTTCCACACCCCCTCCCTCAACACCGTCCTCCAGCATAAAGCAGTCCAACACTGAGATAGGAAAAACCCTCCAGAACAGGCAGCAGGTAACCAGATGCAATATTTTATGGGGGGGGGGGGGATTTGACATTAATTGTACCAAACATAAACCATGTCTGATCTGTGATATTATTCATGGATGTTGACGTGATTAAAGGCATTGCTGAGCAGCACGGTTGTATTTGCAGCATCCATGGAGGTTCACAGTTTAACAAAAGTGAAATTCACTGACTTGAAATGCAAAAAGAAAAATCCAGCTGTGCAGTCGGCACAAGAATATATAGTCAAAACAGAAATCAGAGATGGTATACTGAGGAGGAATCGTGCTGTTTTAAATGCATTAAAATGTGGACCTGACTTTGGTCGTCTCGTATTTGCAGGACTGACAGTAAAAATATTTCGTCTTAGGAACATCCTCATGTTACATTAAGCATCCCACAGCTTTTCACTTTGCTGTGAAAGTGGATTAACATTAATGAGGTGTGTGTGTGTGTGTGTGTGTGTGTGTGTGTGTGTGTGTGTTCCAATTACCTGATTACACTGAAGAACTTAACATGATGCAACCTGAAGTAAGACATTTGAAATTATTCCAGCTTTGTTTTATTGATTTCAGCCATGACACGCAGAGTTAGCAACAGCAAAGTCGATTTTGATTTCAGAACAATGTATGTCCATTATACCCTCCAACATCATGGGGAAGCTTCCACTTCAACAGAATAAGCCTCCGAGCCAGTAAAGTGGTAAAGGCTAAGGCCTTTTTAAGGGGGCCAGATTACTGTAAACTGGGGGGGATGATAAAACATTGCGGAGAGTGGGTTGGGAGGGACAGTCTGGCCGTATGCTTGACTAAGTGTGTCGAATATATTCCTCCAAAATGCACTCGGTTTAGAACAAGACCAGAACACGTGGACATGGTTGGCAGGTGATAGTCCGCATCTGCTACAGGCATCAGTAATGGTTGGATAGATCTTAGATAATTTTGCGTCTGTATAATGTGCTTTACAGACCACCTTGCACTGAATCAAAGCATGACGGGCACAAATTGAGGACGAGTGAATGAGTTTCAAAGCAGAATCCCACTGCTGTTCTGGCAGCTCTTCCTCCCATCTCAGCTTAGTAGGAGAAATTGGTTTGGGAACCAAAGCATCTAGTGTTTTATACAAGGCTGATATCAGTCTGTTTTGATGAGGGTTCGTCTGCAGGATCATATCCAGATTTGTTTCTGGAGGCCGATTGGGAAAGTGAGGGAACTGCTTTTTTACAAAATCTTTAGCCTGAAGATAACGAAAAAATTGGACTCAGGCAGGTTGTATTTAGACGACAGGTCAGCAAAAGATAGAAAGGTGTCCTGACTGTACAAGTCCTTAACAGCCCTGTCCTTTATCTTTCCAACTGCTAAAGGCCGCATCAGTGTTTGAAAGTGCAAAATTGCAATTCTTTAGTAAAGGTGTTAGCAAAGACGGCCCACGTAGCCCAAAGTATTTTCTGAACTGTCGCCAAATAGTTACCGTTTCCTTAGCTATTGGATTCTCCCCAACAAGGGTCGGAGAGAAAGGGAGTGGTGAGCTGAGTATTGATGATGATGAGTAACAGCAGATAATAAGTAACAGTAACTTAACCCAGAGAATAAAGTCAGCCCCCAAGCCAAAGCTATCCATCACCTCGTAGAGGAAGCTCCACTCGACGCGGTCGAAAGCTTTCTCTGAGTCATGAGATACCGCAACCTCTGGAACTGAATTGCACGATGTCTGGATAATATTCAAGAGGCGTCTTTAATGATCATATGAGTGCCTGCCGGCCGTGAAACCTGTCTGATCGAAGGAGATGATTTGTGGCAGAACACGTTGTAGCCAAAGTGCGAGAATTTAGAAAGTATTTTAAAATCAATATTTAAAAGAGGAATTGGTCCATAACTGATGCACAACAGAGGATCCTTGTCTTTTCTCAAGATTAAACAAATAGTAGCTTCGGACAAAGTCTTGGGTAATTGACATTTTGAAAAGGCTTCATTATACATGTCTTTCAACAATGGTGCCATAAGATCAGCATTGGCTTCATAGTATTCTGCAGAGTAGCCGTCAGGATTAAGGATTAAATGGCTTCTTGCACCTCTGCTACAGTAATTGGTCCCCCTAATCCCTTCGTCAGATCTCTATCTATTCTTGGAAAATGTATATTTTGGAGAGTTTCATCTGATAGAGGTGGAGAGCTTGAAGTGTACAGATCGAAATAGAAACAAACAAATACTTCATTAATTCCCTCTGGGTCCGATATTATGTCGGAGCCAGACGTTTCCCTGCCTTATCACCGGATTCAAAAAAGCGTTGCTTTGTCTTAATTAATTGAACCATGGCTGTTGCAGTGGTGGTTAAATTGAGCCTGGCTTGAACTTTAACACGTTCTGTTTAGAGGTTAGGATCTGGGTTTGATGCATATTTGCCATCTAGATCTTTGATCTTATTCAATAAACTGGCCGTGTAAGAAAGCTGAAACAAAGCTATAAGCTGGCCTCTCATGTAGGCTTTCGACGTTTCCCATAGTACACCTCTCGACACTTCAGTGGAGTCATTCAATTCAAGGAAACGTGAGAGCTGTGATCTCAAACATTTTGTGTAGTCATCCCTTATCAACAGGCTAGAGTTGAATCTCCAGTGTTTAATGGGTCGAGACGGGGTCGCTAATAACGCATCAAAAGAAACTGGTGAGTGATCTGAAATGGGGATAGCACGATACTCACAGTGGCTAATTTCACAGAGAAACCTAATATTGATAAGAAAAAGTCTGTGTGTATATGTGTGGTGGGGATGAGAGAAACAGGAAAATGCCTTAGTAGTAGGATTCACATGTCGCCATGGATCCACAGCTGAGTTTTGACAGATTCTGGGGTTTCAGCAGATTTACTCAGGGAACAGGCCTTAGTTGATGATCTACCCAGCAGAGCGTCCTGAACCAAGTTAAACTCACCTCCAGTAATAAGATGATAGTTTTCCAAGTTTGGGAGTGAAGAGAAAAGTTTAGCTATAAAAGATTCATCGTCCCAGTTCGGCCCGTACACGCTGCCAGTAACACAAGTGAGCCCTGCAAGTTTCCTGACACAAATCTGGGTCCGCAATAACTTTATGTTGCTCAAACAGAATATTATTGCGAACAAGTATGGCTGTCCCTCTAGCCTTGCCGTTAAATTTGGAGTGATATATAAATCCCGATCCAGTTTCTCTTGAGTCGCCTCACTTCTTTGTTGCAGAGACGCGCCTCTTGTAGAAAAAAACACATCTCTTTTCAGCTGCTGTAAATGCGCCATGACTTTGTTAGTTTTGGTTGCATTTCCTGCACCCCTCACATCCCAGGAGACGATTCTAAGACCACCGATTGTGCTCGACATACCTTGCTGTAGTCAGACGGGTCTATGATTTGTTGACTTGGCTAAGTTAACCGGAAAACACCGGACAATACAAATACACATGGAACGACATAAACTGGACCTGGAAACCCCTGAAAACAAAACTTGCAAGTGTCCACTGCACAGCAGGGTGTAAACGTTCCCCTGCAAAGACTTCGGCATCACCACTCTATCTTCCCTGTGGCGGCTAAGGTCTCACTATGAAAATACACCTTGTCCTTGTTCTACTAGAAA
Organism: Simochromis diagramma; assembly: GCF_900408965.1. NCBI lineage: Eukaryota > Metazoa > Chordata > Actinopteri > Cichliformes > Cichlidae > Simochromis > Simochromis diagramma. The sequence goes on along the minus strand of NW_024386764.1, from coordinate 812,464 downwards.
AATTGAGAACCAGGTTGTATCTTACTATACAAAAACACACAAAAGAAAAACACCCAAAAAAGCAGAGGTGTTGTTGTCCGACGTTTGAAATTATAGTAAGATATTAAGAGGCTTTTTTATTGTATTAATACAAATGTGTATGAGATATTTAGATGGCATAGAAACTTACAGCTGGAGTCATTTTTATGATCATAGTGTTGGATTTATGATGATGACCTTTTTTAAAATGCAGGTTTTCCAGCCTCGAGGAGTGGCTCTGAGACCTGGCCTGACGACATTAGTCCAGTCCAGAAATTGCATATCTAAGAAACCCACCACTCGGCCCATAGTGGGATACTCGGGAAAAAACTTCTCAGGTAAACTTTGTTAAAATTTAGATTTGGAGCCACGTTGAGGTGAACACAGAACTGATCAATCAGCTCATTTTTGTTCCTGTAGTTGTTTATTTCATTGTGAGGGTGTTGTTTTGTTTTTTTAATAATTGTACACAGTCAGGGTGCTTCAGTGTGTCCTCACAATGTTTCAGGAGACCTAAATGTGTTTTTTAGGCTTTAGAAATTCAAAAGTGTAGTGGAATTACATGTACAGACCATATGACACCAAGAGACGCTTGCATGACCCTGGCGTGCTCTCACTCTCACTCTTTATGCATTTTGCTGTTTTATAGGAGGTTTTTCGGTAAAGCAGCCCTTCCCTCATGAGCCACCTAATTCTACCAAATTTGCATTCAGAGACAGTTCAGGATCTTACAAGTAAGATATAAAGTTCACACATTTGAGACTTTAATAGGAATTTTGTGGTGGTTGGAATCAGTGCACTATGGGGTGGATGAAAGGAAGTGTGTAAAAGCAGCCCTACATCCAGCTGTTTGTCCTTCAAAGTGGAGCTGTGCTGGTTCACACAGCTCGCACCCTTCATATGCACAATCCGCCGTCACAGAGAGGGCGTGTCTTCATCTGTGGCAGGTGGTTGTGTGACATCTGAGATCCAACAGTTACCTAATGTTGCATGATGAGAGAATATTAAGCAGCAGTTTAACTGCAGCAGCAACATTTAATCACAAACGTCCTTAGCACAAATGTGTGTGTGTCCCAGAGAAGATGATGATATTAATGACGTCACCTCCATGGCTGGAGTCAACCTGAGAGAGGAGAACGCACAGATCTTGACCAGCACGGTTGGTGCTGTGGTGCAGTCGTGTCAGGATCAGCTGTTCCTGTCCGCTCACCCGGTGCTCAGCAGAATCCTTCGCACAGGTACAGGATCCACACTGAGACACATGTTTATTACAGACACTGCCTCAGACTAGTCTCTGAGACTCCCAGGATGTGATATTGTCATGCACCCTCTGTTAGGACAGGCTCTGGGAGTAACCGATGTTGGTCCAGATGTGGTTGCTTTGGTTTCTCATGCTACTCAGGAGTTTCTTCGTGGGCTGCTGGAGAAACTCACTGTAATGGCAGAACACCGCAAGACAGCCCTGAAGGTAAAGATGTAAAACAGAGGCATGAATAAGACCCGAGCAGGGATGCATCTAGTAACACTACGAGGTGTTAATACACGCATCAGCCGCTCATCTGAAAAAGCCAGCTGAGGCAATGTCCATCTAATTTACTGTGGCATTCCTGGTGCTTGGCACTTGTTAAGATGTTGTTAACAAGATGTTATTTTGAAGCACTATCATATACTTTATATGGAGACATGGCCTGCAAAGGACCGTGAACCTGTGGCAAACTAATGCAACATGTGGTCCCTTTGCGTTAAATTTGTCTTTCAACAGCAGAACTCGTGGCACACGCAAGTCAGTGACGTTCGTTCTCAGCTTCGCTTCCTGGAGGAAATTGAGACCTTGCAGAAGAAGAAGAGAGATGAGGAGGAGAGGGAGAGATTGCTGCGTTTTGCCAGAGTAGGTGAAGCCAGAATAAGGCTGCACTCTTATCAAACCGAGATATTCAAAAGCAAATTTTACAACTCTAACACGATTAGTGTTTTTAGATTCAATGTGTCTTTGAAAACAACTACTGAGAAGAGTTTGTGCATTAAATCCTGGATTACATGTCTGGTTGTGATCACAGAGTCGCTCTCACACTGAAGATCCAGAGTATCAGCAGCTCAAGCAAAAAGCCAAAGAGGTGCGTTTCCTTCTCTAAAACCTCCACAGGAGTCATTCTTCCACCTGCCCCCGTTTATGTTGGTGTTTGTGAGCTCTGTTTACTCTGGGAGGCAGAAACTGTCGTTCTGACTGCAGGTTGGAACTGTGAAGAAAGAACATGTATATAAAACATGAGCATTGCCACTATAAGTCCAAATTTAAAGGCTTGATTGGTTTTTGAGCCACACGTGACCTCTTTTCAGATAAAAGGCAACTTAAAATTATCAGAAGAGTGTCAGGTAACACTACTGGTTAGTACGCATCATCCATAGACTGTTTGACAGAGGGAGGGATTGTAAACCTTAACTGAACAATGCTACATGTGGGCTGAATACAGATCAGCTGAAAGGGAAGGACAGGCGAAGTAACAGGAGTAAGAGTGGCCGAGGTGACCTGCTGTTCCCGTCCCACAGACTAGCAGTGCATCATCACGGAGATGAAGTCTAGAAGACTCGAGCAGGCCTGTGTCAGTCGAAGTAGCCACACCTCTGTTAATTCTGAAGCCTTGATAAGATTTAGTCTGTTCAGTTGTAGTGAAGGAGAGATGCAGCCCACAGTCATTCATGTTCCAGGCCATAAGCTTCTCTATTCTGCTGGAAATCTGGGTCATTGTGGGAACGGCAGTTTGTATTTTATCGCTGGCTTCATTTCAGCATCAGGAAGTCGAACTCTGTAAGTCCCTGCTACTTTTCATGCTAATTGTTCGTTTAATAATACGATGGTGTGTGTGATGTTTTTGGCTGGCAGGAGATGGAGTAGTGTGAGGAAGATGAAAGGCAGCGGTAGCACTGCGGCTATTTAAGGAGGCGGAAACGCCACACATGGCGTGTTTAGCTGTAGCTGTGTAGCTCGCAGCCATCACGCCCCCAGAGGCTTCTCCACGGCAACACAATCTGTTCATTTACATGCCCTCCCACCCCCACACACACACTCAACCTCTGCACTGCACACAAGCTAGCACTTTGCCAAGTCTGTACCTACACAAATACTAAGAGTATGAGCAGGTACAAACTGAAAGGATTCCCACTGGTGAATATTGTGAGTTTAGTGACACGCACTTAACAAAGTTGGTGTGGATTTGGTTAACAAATCTTTGCCATAATTTGTCATATATTTCCCATTTCAGTGATCGCACATCTAATTCATGTCACTTCCGACCTGGAGGACAGTGATTAGCTACAGCTGCCTCATCGAGCCTCTAAACCCTGGCTTATATATACTGCATATATAAAACAATGACAGTGTGTCCACGTATGCATACAGAAAATATGTGTGAAAACATCAAAAATGTTTACGAATTCGTTGTCTTCTCTTTTCAGTTGCAACAAATAGAGGAAGCTCAGCTGCAGCAGAGGGAGGCCAACCTCGCTGCTCTGGCTGCTATTGGCCCTCGCAGGAAGAGACCCCTGGATCAGGCCGACAGCCAGGTGGGTGCACAAAGTTTTGTTTTCTATTCTTTTGTGGTCTGAATGGATCATTTCAGAAACATCTTTTCTAATTTGATATCTGTGAATGTTTAACCTGCTGCTGTAAAACTGCTGCCCTCCTCAGCTGATGAAGACACAGCAAATCTAGAACCTGCTGCAGTTAGCCTGTATAAGACTGTTAGTTTAGCTCATTGAGTCTTTAATTCTTTGTGTGTTTAAGTCGCAGCGCTTCAGGCTGTAGGTTTATAGATGGGGACGCTCTGTTAGCTGCACACTCTACCCGCTGCCTTTGAACTCCATTACCCAGAGGAAAACACTGCGTGCCGCCTCTGTTTCCTCTCGCTGCTGCAGGCCTTCCTCCACGTCTGTACAGGCTTTACCTCAGCTAGTTCAGCAAACATTGACAGGAAGCATGGAGTAGTGATGGAGAGAGCGCCATCTTTGCACAGATGTTCTTTTTCAATATCGAGTTAGTGCTCAGATCACACATCAGTTATGTTATCAGTAACCAGAAGAAGCCTTTCCCCTTCATTTTAAAATGTTTCAGACATGGTTTGAAATGAGACTGATTTAAGTGTGATCGCGGAGAATATTTGAAACTTTGTTACAAAGGCAAAGCAACATATTAGCTACCTAACAGGAAAGATGCTGTTTTAAAACCTGCCAATGAGATTATTTTTATTATGTCAGGATAATTACGAGCATAAAACTGAACGAGGGAGACGTCCTCTCCGTCCTCTTGCTGGTGGATGGATCATCACCTCTGGGCTGCTTTGTTTTAAGAGATCAGATTAAATTAAATCTGTAGCAGCCAAGCGAGCTGAAGAGCAGGAGCATGTGTTTATGTCGCAACACAACCAGCAGGTTCATGCAGGGAGGGTAACAGAAACTGTGTCTGTGTGTGTCAGGTGTGTGTGCTGCCCAGACCAGGTGTTCACAGAGTGACCCGGCTGATCCTGAAGGATCTGCTGGTGTGTATGGAGGAGGAACCCTTTCTGCGTCACTCTCTCACCCTCTACAAAGCCATGCTTTGATCAGCTGATTGTCTTCCTGCAGTTGATCTAAAATAATTTGTTGGAGTCCTCGTTTTGTGATATTCTGTTTTGCTTTTTGTCACGGTCGGGTTCAGCTGCATTTGAATCGCAGTCAGTTTTGGTTTTGCTGTTGTTCTGTTGGAAAAACTAAATGTGAAAGTGAGCACAGCTGTGTGTCCGTGAGCTGTGTGGAAAAAGTAAAGTGACTGTGGTTTCCTGCTGGATTGTTGGGTTTTTTCCACGATTAAAAACATGTTGAAATTGCACATCTCACTGTGTCTTTGTTTCTTACCTACAGTTGCAGATTCTTTCCTCTGCGACAGAAGACTGTAGTGCAAAGGAAGTTTTGTTGCTTAACCAGGAAACTGTAGTTTTACCTCTGAGTTTTTAGGGTCATGAAGGTTCAAAAAAATAATAAATCGGAGTCTCAGGCTGACTCTGGACCCCAGAGTCAGTAGCTTGAAGCAGCCCAACTAAATATTCACTTGCACTTATTAAGGAAAGAAATTAAGGACATTCTTCACTTCTTACTTTTTTCTCTTCTTCGCTGCAAGTTGTGAGACCATGACATGATTTTTCTCATAGTTTGTAAAATATACGATCTACTGTCAGGATACCTGTCCATGAACCTGGCTAAACTGGGAAACCCTGAGTTTACGTGAGTAGGTGATCAGCTGTGTGACTGCTTGATGTGAGGGTAAGTGTAGCTGGACAGTGCTACAATTACTTAAAGACTTGATTTGTAACATGGGCTGTTGGCACGATGCTGTCAGTCTGATAGCTCGTTGCTGTAATTAAGCGTAGCATGCTGAGCCAAAAGTAGCTGAACTCAGTGATGCGGTGCAGTTCTGGCCTGTCGCTTGCATCCACACCAACAGCCAGGGAACAATCTTAAATAACCTTAGCAAGATGTTTTCAGGTAGCATAAAGAAACACCAGCCTGCTGGAAGCGCCCACAAACCTGACATTTCTAGTCTTACAAAACTTCAGAAAATTAAGTCAGATGCCAAAAATCTGAGCTTTCCTGCGATTTACTCCTAATGACTTTGTATGCTCAGTCACTGAATACAACATTAAGTTTTTGTCAGACAGAATCTCCATTAGACTCAGAAACACACTAGGTAACGCTCATTAGCTAATGACTTCTCAATATTTAACTGCAGCCTCCGCAGTAAGACAACAATAGACTATAAAAGATGAATTTTACCACACGAGTGTCACTGTGGCCACGGTCGACTCGTCTCCATTATGACGCTAACGAGACCATAACTGAGAAAGTGAACAAAGTGGTGCAATAAATAGGTCTGTAAGATTTAAAAGACCATAAACTCCATCACAAAAGCATTGACTGAGATTAATGGATCAAGCAGCGGGGCTATTTTCACGTACAGCAACGTGCTGCTGATCCCAGCACTGATCCTGCTGCTTGTTACACTGCAGAGTCCAGTTCAGTGCTTACAGGTGTTTGTACATGGTGAGCCCAGAGTGAGCACACACACTATGTGAAGGACAAATGTGAAAATGTCTTTGGTTCACATAAACCTGGAATCACATCTCTGATCATCAGCAGCCTAACAGCAGGGATTTCTTTGCTCTTTGTTGGGGTCGAGTCTTTTAGTTTTCCTTCTGACACCTCTGACTCCTCGCCTGTATTTGTATAGCGCTTTACTAGTCCCTAAGGACCCCAAAGCGCTTTACACACTGGTGATGGCAGCTACAGTGTAGCCACAGCCACCCTGGGGCGCACTGACAGAGGCGATGCTGCTGGACACTGGCGCCACCGGGCCCTCTGACCACCACCAGTAGGCAACGGGTGAAGCGTCTTGCCCAAGGACGCAACGACCGAGACTGTCCGAGCCGGGGCTCGAACCGGCAACCTTCTGATTACAAGGCGAACTCCCAACTCTTGAGCCACGATCGACCAACAAGAAAAGACAAGTAGGGTTATAAACATGTCTGATGGATGAAGAATGACATATTTAAATCCCACTGCTTTGTTTTTATAGATCTGTTTCAACGTTTTCTCTCAGTAATATTAGTTGAAGGCCAACATGTGGCACACGAGGCAGCTGTGCCCATGACCACAGATCAACACTGCAGTCGATTATGGAGACGCAGTGATTATAGCTGTGGACACGTGTTTAAGGATGTCATTTACACACACGCAGTGTTGGTTCGGTTAAATGTAAAGCTGCAAACTCTGGTTTAGCTGAACGTAACATCCCAACATCAGACGCTGTTATAGTTAAAGCACAGCAGGTAATAAAGAGTAACATGTAATGTGGCAAATGTCTTTTATTGAACCAGGTCCTCTCAAGCATTTTGTGGTTTCTTACATAATTGTTTGGCGTGAAGCCTCCCTGCACTCCGGTGTCATCATGGAAGTGCCAGAAAGCAGCATCAAACCAGTTTTCCTAATATTTTTACATGATTAGCTCAACGTTTGGAAAATGTGCTCCTTTGTTTTCTTGTTGTGATCTGATTGATGGCTACTCGTGTTAGTTAACAGTTTGCACAGCGGCAGGAGATTTTCTATTTAACGTTTGTTCACCTTTGTACATGAATATGAGGTCGATCTGTCCTCTTAATGTCAGACAAGCACATTTTCCAAATGTCTGAGCTGTTCAAAGTGCACGATGCCACTAACAAATGAAGAGTCAAAGTTTTGCCTTTTCAAAATAAAACTCATGACAGATTTGTGCATTTAGCCTTTTAAAGAGTCTCAGTTCTTCATTCATAAAATGATCTCACAGTAATTATGCAAAACAAAAGATGACGTGAATATACAATGTGGGACTGATTCGCTGTCCCTTAAAACACATTTGAAAAACCAAATACAAAATACATTCATTTCTTTTTTGTAGATTCTTGTAAGTTCTCAAAGCATGAGGAGAAGAATTGTGCTTCTACAGTAAAAACGTTGCATGCCATAAATGAAATTAAAGCTTAAAAATATAACTGAGAAGCTCGGTTTGTTACACGTTTTTGTTTTTTTGCCGTACCAAAAATAAACCTGTCACGCTTGCATCAGGTAAAAGTAACTGATGGTCTTCGCAAGTATTAAATATGAATGTAAAGGTTCATGCAGGCAAGGCTCATGCCTTCATATTTACACTGTTCAATGCAACTGTTGAAAGCACAGAAACCAGCATCAGCTGTGAAAACCTGTTTCTGACGATCTGTGGGCCACTGCCTCACATCTGAAATGCAAATGTTTGTGTACAGATTTGATGTGGGCCCACATGGTTACATATGTGTGCGTTAAAGGAGAAAATGAGCATTGGTTACATATAACACACGCGTGTGCGGGACTACAGAACTGATGCTTTCATCCAATCTAAGCTCGAGAAGAGCAGACAGGAAGACCTGAGGCTGTCACTGCTGCCAAAGACGCATTTACAAAGCGCAGAGTTAAAGGTCTGAATACCTTTAAAGACGAGAATCGAGTTCTTGGTTTCCAACAAATCTAAAAAAAAAACCTCTTTCGTGTTTTTATTTCATCACAACAAGTTATTAAAAACATTCTTTGAAAAATCTTTATTTACTGTAATGGCTGGATTTCACTCTGGTAGCGTGACACAGACTGACTTTAGAGTTAATGTGGACAATTTTGGGAATCTCAGGAAGGAAAACATATCTTGCATCAATGTGATGAAATAAATTGGTGAAAGGATGGCTGTGTTGTCTTTTAATTCAGGTGCTACCTTACGTTCACGTTTGAAGATTAGACCACGTTTCGCACGTCCCGCTTTGTTTCACTGTTCTGCTGCAGTGAGGGAGTCTGTGTCACGTGACAAACTGTCCATGCACTTGCACAGAACAGATGTGCAATCAGGTCTTCTGAATTTAATGCAGGAGTTCCTGTTTTATTGCTTTGAGGATCAGGGGGCGTCTGCCTTGGATCTCCCGTCGCAGGACGTATTCACTAAACAGGGAGGAATCCACTCCGCCGCCACACGACCCTGTGATAAAGAAACCTTTCTGCTGTAGCCGTTCCAGCACCTGCAGTCAGACACAAACCAAATAACAGCAACACAAGAATGAGGCATAACGAGAAGATCCAGAGCAAACCATTTAGACGTGATCTCTAATGTCTCGCTGGAGTCAGGAATACTGAAGGAAGGTGGGACTTGTTCAGCATTTGATGGCGTTTCCACCCGGTTGTTCGCTACAAGAGTTGAACCTGTGAAGTGCATGCATTAAAAACACTCATTTTCACCATCATGCATACCAATAACTTTATCACACCTTTACCAAATACTCCCTGGTATCAATACTTACGCACCAGAGCACATAATAACCACCCCAATACACAAAGGCATTTAAACAGTTTAGAAATAGACTCTGAAATTGAAGCCTCTGCAGTAAAGTGTGGTTTAAGAGGCAGTGTAAGCTGCCTTCAACTCATCTGACCTGATTTCCTTGGGCAGCTCGTTAGATATTGTAGATATAGTCAGTATTTAATCAAAGTATCAAGTCTCTATGTGGAAAAGTAGGTAAAAGGGGATAAATAGCCCACTGGGTTACAGATGCTTGCTGCCACAGAAAGACACATTCCTGTGGAAGAAACCTGCAGGCTGGGGCGAAGTTCAGCTATTAATTAGTGCTTCAACCCTAATTATGATAATCACAGTAACTTTCTGTAGATATCAGAACACACTAGTAGTGTTAACAGTACAGCTCTACAGGGGTTTGAATAATATCTAATAAACTCAGTTCGTGTAAATGGGGAGTCTTCTTCACACACTAAGGCTAATATGGCGCTCCACAGGGCTGTGTGCTGGAGCCACTGTGCTTTACACAATGGTAAATCCAGAATCCAATCTTTCCTGTGGTACCAACTCCCAGTTTGGATTTACTCTCTATGCGTTTATAACCAACACTGCATTTAATTATTAGCTGTTTTTAAACTCTGGCTCTCTTCAGTACACCCAACCAGTTTCTGGAGATGGCTGCCCCTCCCTGAGCCTGGTTGTTCCACAGAAGTTCATCCTCCCAGTGTCACCAAGCGCTTGCTCATACGGGGTCATCTGATTGTTAGGGTTTTTGCTCCATTATTGTTAGGCCTTTACCAGACCACGTGAAGTACCTCAATCCAACTGTTTTCAGGTCAGTCATGATGGCTAACTTTACTTTATAAACCTCCTGTAAACACTTAATTTCTGTGCTCTGTTTTTGTTCTTTCCCCTGACGTATTATGAAATAGTCAAATCATTGCATTTTCTTTAGAAAGAGTGTTTGACACAAAACAGATGTTTTTGTGTACAGTAAGTATGACAACAAAGGAAAGCAAGCAGCAAATCTGTGTCTTTCTGATTTACGGTTATTCTCTGCACTTCTTTTGTGTTTGCGTTTAAATGTGTTGCTAACAACGCGTGAGCCCCAGGACCCAGGGTCACTCTCCATCTCGAAAAACCCATCAGCCTATCTGGCCTGAAACACAAACACTTCAGAAGTAGTCCATTAGTTCCCCTCTCTGAGCGTTTCTTCCTGAGGTGAACACGGTGACATTATCTCAGTTTGCCCTCTGGAGGCTTCTGCTCTCTGTGCTGCTGGTCTGTCTTACTGAGATCTCCCCCAGGAGACAAAGGCAGACCTTCAGGTGATGAAATGTGTCACCCGCCTCAACACAGCGCTGTTACAAACCGACTGTCAGCATTCAGAGTATGCTAACATCACATAAAAACACATCAGGCTTTGATGGATGGTGGAAGGGTGGCATCTGCCAAAGACGGAGCTGACAGATAAGAGGCGACGGCACATTTTAGAGTCCCAGATATCATCTTGACTCCTTTAGTTAAGCTGCAGCTTGAGACGGTGCATTGAACACAGCTATCACAGCGGCGGCTGTTTAGCTTGACTCTCTCACACTGGGTGTCTGGACGGTGAACTTCTAAATTCCAGGTCCCGTGTAACACGTCCATCTTTATGAAGGATGTTCAGAAGCAACAGTCCAGACGCTGTGGTGTATAAACAACCTATGACAGGATGAATATAAGCTTTCACCCTTCCATCCGACATTGCAGCAGAAATCAAGGCTCATCAGAGCAGGCGATGTTTTTCAGTCTCCCATTGTCTAAAGTAGGTGAGCTGTACCACCAGTTTCCTGTTTTTAGCTGACAGCAGCAGCTGTGGGCTCTTGCTGCTGTAGCCCATCCGCTTTGAGGTCTGACATGTTGTGCATTCAGAAACACTCTCCTGCACACTTTGGTTGTAACAAGCTGTTATTCGAGTCCCTGTTTTCTTCCTGTCAGCTGCGGTCTGGTATTAACGAGGCATTTTGGCTCAAAAACTGGATATTTTTGACTTTTCCAACCATTCCATGTAAGATGAGCAGTTTCTGGAACACTCTGAGCTGCCCGTCTGCCACCAACAATCACGATACTCTGTGAACTTCTGCAGGCTGTCTTGACTGTGTCTACATACCTAAATGCTTTGAGTTGCTGCCGTGTGCTTTGCTGATGAGAAGCAGGTGAACCCAGCAAAGTGGCTGCATGTGTATTTCAGTATAGCTGGCCTTCTAAAAGGCACTTAATGGTCTCACTCCAGCATCTGACATGATGAGAGAATATAAACCAGTGTGGCTCAGAGGATGTTATGTACCTGAACTGAGGTGAGGTGGCAGTAGCCGTTGAGCGGGAAGCGGAGCACGTGTGTGGGGTCCTGGTTCCAGCTGGCGTTCATAGAACTGTAGACGATATCAGTCACCTCAGGGAAAATCTCCTCCATCAGCGCCCGGGATGCACTCACACTGATCCTCTCACCGAGCTCCGGCGTCACGTGGACCACGACACACTCGCAGTCTCGAGAAACGTCCCGGCGCTCCTGCTCAGCCCTCCAGCGCTCCAGCTCGGTCTTTAGAGGTGCCAGCTGGAAGAAAGTAGCCTCTTCGTAGAGCAGGGAGTACTCCTGCAAACACACACACAGCAGAAACAAGAAAACACTCAGAAGCATAAGTGCAGACTTACACAGGCCAAAAGAACACGCACAATGCACACAGATACACACACATGCAGATGAGTACACAACACCCACCAAAAAATGCAGAAAACTCCACGTTTTCTTGCAAAAAACAAAGTTTAAAAAATGCATTAACACATATAAACGCTCGTTCAGTACTTTAGTACTAAAGGTGCACTAAAGCCTTGGTAGCAGCTGCTCTGCTGCTACCACACTAACGGAAGGAAGACTCTCATTTTCATTTATTCGATAAACAAATCACATACAAAACCTTCTGATTCATTTGAAAGCTGCTACAAGCCAATGAAAAAGTTTGCACACGCTGGCTGCAGGCAGTTTCTGTTTGGGCTGTCATAATTGTGATGAAGAAGTAATGAAGAGAATGAATGTGTCTTTGGCACGGACTTGCTACCTCATTCTCGCCTGAAGTCTCACAATGTTGATAACAGGTAATTTCCCTGATGCAAACATTAAGCCACCGCTACTATAAATCCTTCCATGCATTAATCAGTTTTGAGATCTGGGGTCATTTTGCTGCCATAACATGTCGCCTTCCTAGAGTAATGGAACAAATACTCATTTATTTTACTGCAGTTTATCTATTGGTCATTTTTATGACGTTTGAGAGAATATGACAGAAAATACAGAAAAGGGCAACAGAGTCACTCAAAGAAGTCTCAGTGCTGTAAGCGACAGGCTCGTGTGAGACTCTGACAGGGGTTCAAGTCTTTCTTTTGACATTTGTTTTCCTGCTTTAGGTCACGCAGCAGCGGTGAACTGTGGAAGTACCTGATCAGGCACTCACTTTGAAGTCATCAGGCAGGAGGAGCTTGGAGGTTCGCAGGAAGTTGAGTATGTAGCGGAACATGTCCCCGTCCCGATCGATGAAGTAGTGCTGCTTTAGACTGTCCAACACGATGGGCTCTGTGCCGTCGAACAGACGCCCGATTCTGCCCAAAGAGAAGGAAACAGGTTTCCACACTCAGCTGTGGCTAAATTTAAATGTACATGTTGCAGCTAAATCATTTCCTAGCTCAGTGATTGGTAAATGCTAAGTTAATTTTAAAAAGTAGGTTCAAAGATGATCAAGTTTATTGTAACAGTGTACAGTGATCGAGATTATGAGGCTTTTTTAATTCAAATCTCCGCTGTCTGATGAGCTGAGATATCTGCATCTTCATTAATGTGTGGACAGCAGGCCACCTTTTCCCCATGAAGCAGGAAGTATATCACCGCTGCCTCTTAAACTATTCACAGATTTAAACTTTCTGAACAAATAACTGAAAAGCAAACTCTTTCTATATTTTGCAGAGAAGCCATTAAAACCAACTCAATATACTAAAATTCGGTTTCCTGAATCATAGGAAAAATATCCATTTGCATTGAAATGTGATAATTAAGGTAGCAGATATTCAAAATAATCAGTAATGTTGAACTAATTTGTTGATTAAGAGCTTTTGATATTGAGGTGTTGAGGTGGATTACAGCCTTAGCTTTACTCATACTTTAAGAGCTTGGATGTGTGCCTCACCTTGACTCGGGGTACCTGGTGAGTGTGGGCAGGCTGCTGGTGTACATGTGTCCTCCTACATCAATGTGGACTGGTGCGTTGGTTTTGGTGAGCTGAGCTGGTGCTGGGATTCCCGTGGTACACGGGGGAGACATCGGAGACCAAGAAGCCAGCTTCTGACTCGACATGCTGCTGCAGCTGCCGCTGCTACGTCTGTCCTGGGACACAAATACACGCTGTAGTGATGGTGGTGCCAGTATATGAAAAAAAGATCAAACATAGCCATGAATATCTCCACATCCATGGACATAGGTTATCTTTACAGTTAATACATTGGAACATAATTATCACCAAGTCATGGAACTGCTATGTGTGTGTTTAAACAACAATTTAACACAGTCGGGATCACAATACATTTGGTGATGCGACCACTCGCAGTCAGTTGCCATCTTCAGAAGGAATTTGGGTGTCAAGGCAGCAACAAGGCAGCAACAAGGCAGCGACAAGGCAGCCTGCTATCAGTTTGGATCAAGTTTTCGTTTACGTGCAATCTGTGATAAATCAAAATGATTGAGGAGAGGCAGGAAATATAGCAAAGAGGGGAGATTTGTCCCCTTCAGCACACTCATTTTCATCGCCGCCCACGAGTTATGTATTAACTTGCGACCGCTTGCAGAGCAAATGTAACTGATTGCAACATGTTGGCAATCTGTGTTTATAAATTATGCAGCAATTATTTGCAAACCTCTCTCTGCCACCGAGCTGGACAGGCTGGAGACAACAAGGCGAACTGCACAACCACCTCTGCAACCCGAAGTGCAGCACCCTCAACCTTTATGTGAACAGCTGGTTGCTGCAGGTTAAACTAGAGAAATCTCTGCGTGCTGTCATGAAGTTATGCTCCATAATAAATGCATCTATCTGCAGCTCCTGAAAGATGTTTTGTACTTGAAGCCAAACTGGGTCTCGTCGATGTTGGTATAAAAACCTGCAAGCAGGCTGGCAAACCTGACCTGAACAGTTTTACAGAAGAGCTGGTTGCTTAGAACAGTTCCTGCCAGGCAGACTCGGGACGTGTCAGGTAAAGCCAGGAGCCTGACAGGAAGCTAAGAAGCACAAGGACATCCTGTCAGGCTCACAGATACGGCTCGGTCAGAGCTATTCCTGATTGCCTTGTAGGCTACGTTATAGTGCCAGGTGTCTGGCACGAAACAAATCATTAAGCTCTGAAAGAAACAATTGGCAGCCTGGTAGGAGGCCAGTGGCTGACAGGCTGGGAACACACGTCCTCTGGGCTTTCACTCTGCTCTTCTAGACTGATCCGCCGTTTCCTTTCATTCTGTTCCAACTGCTCCTTTCAAACCTGTTCTGCTCCAAACGATGGTGTTCATGTCAGTTCAACTACACTGAACACTAAATGTGAATGGTCTGCAGTGAGGATATGCCCTGAACATTTGCTGTTACTGGCTACATAAGCTGTAGCACTGTGTCAGTTTATATGTTATGATAATATGGAGCAATTCTACAATAAGGGCTACAGATGAATATGTAAGGGATTAACTTGCTAAGTAATCAACGACCGGCACTGCTAAAGAAAACAGCAGCGTAAGAGTGTAAGCAGCGGTTTAAGCAGAGATAAGCAGACCTTCCTCTTCCTGCCAGTGCTTCCAGCTCTCTGAAGAGGACACTGAGGTGTTTCCAAGCCAGACAGTAGACAAACTCTTCTCTGGCTTGTTCTGGGGCTTTCCCAGGGTCTCCTTACAGAAGAGCATACAGGAACTACCTCATCTAGACGGCATCCAAGAGGCATCTTAGACAAATCCCCAAAACACCTCAGCTGGTAGTTTTTAATGTGGAGGACGAGTCTCTCTACTCCGAGCTCCTCCTGAATGACTCGGTGCCGTTAAAGGATTTCTGCTGTGACCTTTCACATTCCTGCCTCGTCTCCCTTGACCTTAATTTTTTAACCTCAGAGAGCGCAAACAGTTCAACTGTCTAATTCATAATTTTAACATTTTGCTTAAATCTTTGCTTGTATGTACACGTACATCAAATTACATATGAATAAATATCAGAGTAAGCACCATGAAGGGCAAACAAACAGCTGAGACACCGGCCTCACACGATGTGTAGCAGGTACAGATTATCACATCTATATAATCCATGTTTGTGTGTGTGTGTGTGTGTGTGTGTGTGTGTGTGTGTGTGTGTGTGTGTGTGTGTGTGTGTGTGTGTGTGTGTGCGCGTGTTGTGACTGCCCAACAAGCAGTCTGTACCCTGCAGCTATGGCACTAATGCATGGTGGATAAATTCATCAGCAGGTATAGTTACCCTTGGCAACAGAGGGACACTCCCAAAGACAAATCACTGCTTCTCCTCACAGGATTGGGCCACATGGACAACACAGTTTCCTACAGGGTGAGATTCTGTAATTCTGCATTATGTTTACGTCAGAGCAACTTATGTAACAAAAATATAAAAATGTACAATCAAAACCTTTTTATACCCACTTCTTCAAGCAACTTAAACGAGTCCAGACGCTTTTCTTTCCGAGCTCCTTAGACTACGATGACCTGCATGACTGAGAGCCTTCACAGACAAATGCATATTTCTGTGCAGCCCTCAGTGATAAACATTTGTGACTACAAAGTAATGATTTTCCCTCGTACCAAGCACTAGAGCTGATGTTGTGCAAATGGTTTTATATGTTTGTAATTCAGAATAAAGGGTGCACAAACTCTGGTACAGGACTTTAAGCTTAGCATACTTCAAAATTCTACTTTCATTATTTCACTGAAAAACTGAGCACGTGTAATGTTTTGGTATCCAATTACAACCTAGATCTAAAGAACTGAACGCTTAATTATGCTTCCAGGTTAGTGTTTGTAGGTCTTTATGTGCATCGATTTTCACACTGTGGCACCACTGAAGTAAACTACATGATTACAGATGTTTTATGTCATGTTCAAGATTATAAGACGTGAAAATAACACAAAAGTGATGAATTGCTTTGTAAATGAAGGGTGCAATGGTTCGGCATCTGTATTTTGTTTTTATTTATTTTTTTGCAACAGTTTTATTTATTTCTGTATTTATTAGGCTGATCGGATCCCAAATGTCCCTGTAACAGGAAGTTCACCCTGATACTGATGTACTTCTTAGAGAGAAATAGAAGATTTCTCTTCTAGAAGAATTAGAAGAGAAATAAAGTCAGAGTGCTCACTAAGGTAGCTAACTCGAATAGGTATGCTTTTCCTGAGCGTCTGTTTATTTTAATTTTACTTTAACCCCCTAATAAAGCAGTTCAAATAAAGTTTTTCATAGATTACAGCCCACCTTAAACACCTACTAGTTTAATATTTTATTGCGCTCTTAACTAACTCTCCTCCTAAAGATGGGCGTCACATCGGTACGGGACTGACTCCCTGTCGGGTTTAACACGGGAGGCTTGGAGCTCCAACAGATGAAAACGGACCAACATGTTCCGGGTTACCTCTGTGGGCACGGGGGACCGGGCGCCGGACTGTGCGAGACGGGACTCCGTGGCTGTGGCAGGCACCGACTCTCTCTCATTCGGCTCCGCGGGCGACTCGGCGCGCGTCCCGGGGCGCACACAGCGCTTCTTGGCAGAGGGAGCTCCCGGGTCGTCCTCGTTGCTCTCCCTCCTCGCTGCTGCTGCTGCTGCTGATGTAGGCGATGTGTTCGACGTCTCTGCTTCTGTGCTTTGCTGCTGATTCAGATCCGCAGCGTCGCTGACCCTGCGCAGGTACGGGATCACGAGCTGGAGGTGGGACTGCGCGTGACCATTGACCGTTTCCGAGGCAACGTAAAGCGTCGTCGAGGGCTTGAAGCCCGCGGCCCCCACGATGCTGTTGAGGGTTGCTATGGAGACGGCACCGATGCAGTGGTTGGTGTAGGTTTTCGAGAGCTTGGCAGCGCGCGACAACATCTGCATTCTCGTGCCCAACAGGTTCTTCCCGATGGCTTTGTTCTCGTACCACGTCACGTCGCTCGCGCAGCAGTGGTCCCGGGGCCGCTGGAAGAACGCCCTGCACAGCGGGTTCCGTTTGGACACGTACCGGACGAAGCTGGCGTACGGACACTGCTCCGTGCCCGTCTCGTACATGCGCGGCAGCGTGTCCTCGTCTGCGTCCGGGCGCTTCTTGGTCCAGGCGGCGGAGCGGGACTTGTGATAGGGTCCGAGAGCTTTAAAATACACAAACTTTCTTCCGTCCTCGTCCACGGCCAGGCCGAACGAGTCCTCCTCCAGCTCCCGCTGGTTCTCTCTTCCCCTGGTGCAGAAATACATGCAGGTCTCAAACCAGACTTTGTTCAGAAGCCCAAACGGGGTGTCGGTGTTGAACACAGAGGACTCGTACAGTTTCCGCAGGTCCGAGCGCGTGATGGCTTGTTTCTGCACCACCGGACCGGCACCCTGCTCCTCCAGCCTCCGTATGACCGCGGCCAGGGTCAGGTTGGCGCTGCGCAGCTCTGGGTCCTTGGTGAGGTCCAAGGTGCGGCAGTAGGGCGGCTCGTTCAGGTACCGATTGAGAGAGCTCCGGATGCTGATGAGGGAGGACTTGCTGTACAGTTGTCCACTTTTGGAGCGCGCCTCGGCGTAAAAGGAGCGCAGCACAGCGCAGAGCGCATCCTTGTCCAGAGTTTCAAAGTCTGGACTTTGGGCTTTCTCGCTGAGGTACTCCCTGAAGATCCTCACGGCGTACCTGGTGGCCAGGCGGGTGTTCTCGCTCAGCTTGTTTCGCTCTGACCGCTGAAGTTCTCCCTCCGGGTGAGACTCGCGCCCGGAGGGGATGCTGCTGCCGAGTGGGTCCGCCTCCCCCTCCTCCTCCTCCCTTCGGTCCATACTCCGCATAACGACCGCTTGTGTCTGCGCGGCGGAACCGCTGGAGTCCAGCACTGTGCTCCCTGACTCCCACTCCACTCCATCTCTGTCGGACTCCTCGTCCTCCTCCTCCCCGGTGATCTGGACCTCCTGGATCTCATCTTCCTCTTCCTCCTCCTCCTCCTCCTCATCCCTGCTCCTCTCGGGGCAGCTCATCTGCTCCTGCTCCGTGTCTCCGCTGCCAGGCATTCTCGCCATATTGCGGTCTGTGAAGCAGTCCTCCGGCAGCGCGCATGCGCTATATTGGACCGCAGCGCTGAAAGCCTTTTGTGTTTAAGTGACCTTCAGCCGTGCACGCGTTTTTTAAGGTACGGGGAGCGAGCGCAGCGGGAGGGTAAATTTGGAGGCGCGCTCCCTGCCAGAAAGGCTGCAGTATTGGACTGAATATTGGACCAGCAGCACGAGCACTGATGAGGAAAATGGCAAGACTGCAGTAGTGCCACCGCCAGTATCCAAATATCTTTTTACTTTAGAAGCTGTTTGATACTTAACCGGAAAATTACCGGAAGGCAGCCAAGAATGAAAGAAAATCAACAATAAATATCACGCAGCTTGTTTTAGTTACGTACACGCGTGGATAGCTTAGGTGCTCGTGTGTTTGCTGCACCAGTCACAGAGTCCAGTTGGTGCCTTATAAAAAGAAAGTAAGGTCGTGATACAAGCACGTGAAACAAGCAAAAATGCACATGATGTAGTCCAGTGGAGTTAACACGGTTACAAAGAAACCCAGAACTGCAGCTCAGTGAAAATTCAATATCATTTGTGTATTTTTATTGTTGCAATGTAGAGAACATCCAGGTATATCTGTGACATGAAAGGTCAGAGTCTCTTTCTTGCTTTGGACCACCAATGCACGCAACATTAAGGCAGGGAGGGGGCGATGCACGCAGATGGGTGTCAAAATATTCAATCAGAGGTAATCACAATTTAGAAAACATGGCACATGACTCACGTGGGGAAAGTGGACATCAGCAGTAGTTGGAAAAGCCCATGTTGTTTATGTTTTGTATTTTAGGGAACTTGCACCCCTAAAGTTTATCATTTCAACTACAGAAGCCTTGCATTGTAGTATAATGGGGTTGCCTAAGCTTATCATTTCAACTGCTGAAAAATAAAATTACTGTTACTGTGATTGTAATAAAGTGGCATCAACACAAGGGATAGGAAGCAGTACAGACAGGAGAACGGAGCAGCAAATTTATGAGTCCTTTCAC
Organism: Simochromis diagramma; assembly: GCF_900408965.1. Lineage (NCBI taxonomy): Eukaryota > Metazoa > Chordata > Actinopteri > Cichliformes > Cichlidae > Simochromis > Simochromis diagramma. Next base: position 793,264 of record NW_024386764.1, on the reverse strand, counting down.
CAAACAATACAGAGAGCAATCTTTAAGCCACAGAAACTGTAGAACTGAGCTAATAAATCAAATTGATCTGAGCATTTCTTGAATATGTGCACTGGGATTTTTGTGCTTTTTGCATGAACAACATTGGTAATTGTTGAGGGACATTCGGATCTAAAACAGAAGCACCTGGACCTTTGGGCCTTTCATTCATATCATTATGTTCAGTGGTTGCAAACTGTATGGATTACAGGCTGTGTTGCTGCTACTGTTAAACTGTCAGTCATGTTCATATTTTAAAGCGATGTTTATTGAACACAGACTGAAAGAAAAATCCTGTTTGTGAAACCTCAAGGTGAGCTTTGAAACTCTGGACATATGCTTCAGAAACTGAGGGACGCTGCGTGCTCAGTGTGGTAGTGACGTGACAAACGTGTATAAAATTGACAAAATAAACATGTATTCAAAATGACTTGAAAATATTGAGGCCATAAACTCATCGGGAAAGTGTTTGAGGTCACAAATGAAGTGAGCAGTAAGATCATTTTCTCATACTTTTATACAATTTGACTCTTTTGTTGGGTGAAGGCATGTCATGGTTGCGGCTGTGTGCAGGCAGGATGAGGACCCAAACGCAAGCTCACGGAGGCAGGATTGAACTCAAAACACAGCTTTATTGCTGGACAGAAAAACCATACAAACTACACTGGAAACTACAACACATTGCACAGAGAAACACACGGCCATGAATGCGGGAGAACGCGACACAGAACTGAGGGAGACGCAGACATAAATACACAGAGGGTTAACGAGGGAAGTGGGAGCACACGGGGAACACAGCTGACACAGATAATCATAACAAGACACGGCAGGAGTAACGCAACACTGACGGGAGACTGTCAAAGTAAAACAGGAAGTACACAGAGGTTCAGACAGGAGGAGAGAGCACGGGCAGAGCACAGACATAACGGGCTGGGGAACACATGGAGGAGAGACGAGGGCTCACAGATACACAGAGGGTAATCAAATAAGGAACATCTTAACAGAACCCAGGAACCACGGCATAAATAAAGAACAAAATACAAAACACACGAAAACTAAGAATACTGGGCCAACATGGCGCAGGACCGTGACAAGGCAACCCCATTATATTACAATGCAAGGCGTCTGTAGTTTTTTTAAATGAGGGTTACCTCCTCCTCTTCCTCGCAGTTAGAAGAATTGATGCACTGCATGCATGCACAACTCTACAACATATTGTCCTTTAATGTGATGGCGGCCTGTTTCAGCAAATCAGCCGACCCAGGTGCTGAGGTGAGGATATATTCTTAAACCTAACCAACAGCTTTAGTGCCTAAACCAACACAGAGGCTGAAAATAAAAGTAAAATCTAAAAATACAAGTAGCGGTCCCTCAAATCTGTCTTCTGGGTAAAAGTGGTGGTTTTTCGCTGTCTGTGTGTTAATGCAGCCCTTTTACATTTCTTATTGTTGCAACATGTTAACGTACAATTTATAAATTAAGCCATTAAGTGCATTAAATGTCAGTACCAAGAGCCAGAGGTAACTTTGAAGTCCCCCAACCTAAAAGGAAGTAGTGTACTGAATTAATGCATTTGCACTTTAACATGTCCCACTTATCATCATAAACCATTTGACCCAAAAGGATTTAGGTGAAATTGCTTTAGTTTGCAGTCATCGTTAACCCTACCACACACCTACCATCGCTCTGCTTGTTTATTTGCATTTTTTCTGGGCTCGTTGATGGAAGAATGCAGCATTGATCTTTTCGTCTCAGACACCCTTTCTGATGCACAGTTATGTTAGCAGTTATTTTAGCAGCTTCTTAATATAGCATCCCATCATGCTCTATGCCTGCTCCGAGCTAAGAGCACTGGTTCCTCCCCTGGGCAAACATGACCTTGATATACAGTCTGCACCCCATGTACTGCTCTCATTACTGTTGGGATTACATCAAATTATTATCTCATGTTAAACTACAGAGCTCGCTGCTCCTGTGACAGAAAGAGTGGCGGCGATCATACAAGATTCTTTAGAGTGTAATCGAAAAAACAAAACTTTGAATTCATTCAAATTCCCATGAAAATGTGTGTCAAACAATATTGCAAAACACAACTGCACATCGACCACGCAAACAAAGCGCTTCATTTTTAATCAACAAATCATTTTGTGGAACAGTCCACTCACTGTGAACTCCAGTGAGTGGACTTTACAATGTATAATTCAACTTAATCATGTGGTGTGTGGGATTACCATAAACCACACAACTCACACAAGCTACCGTTGAAATAACTGTTTCCCTACAACTACTCACAACATCACAGTCTTTGAAATGAAGAGACAGCTCATTTAGCAGGATAAATCATGTTGTCCCTGACTGATTGGCAAGTGGTTGCTGGCTGTCACCAGGTGATATCAGTTGCAAAGAGGCTGATGTGGTTGCTGCAGTTGCTTGTTATCTGGATGAAAGTCTCCAACTTGTCTGCAAACACTTGCCATTTGCTCTTCAATCGGTAATGAAACTCGTGTGACATAAACCGCAAACTGAGAACGATGGCCTTCTACGTAAATGTTGTTCTGTAACCAACACATTTCAAAAGACGCTGTTTTTACTTTAAGGCCAAACACTCTGTGCTTCTGGTTTGGGTCCTACTTCTTACACTTCCACTGGATAAATACAAAAACCTGCTAATGATCGGATCAGTTCCAAAGAGATTTTGAGTGCAGCACTGTATATTTATCTTTGCAACCAATTTCAACCTAGCAACTGCTGGCAATCTCCAGCAACCACTCTCCAAAAGTGTGCACACTTTTCCCCATCGTCAGGTGGTCACTGAGCAGTCTCTAGGTTTGTTTAATTTGGGGTTTAGCAATTGATTTCCCAGCTAATGCCAGAAACTGTTTAGCAACTGGTCTCTAGGCCTAAATAACCGGCTCCCTAATTGTCAGCCTTTTAAATTCAGCAGTTAACATTCTTGCATTTGGAAATAGATTGTGTATCAATAATAATGACAATCTTTAATGGCAATTATTTTTTTAGTGAAGTGTTAATGCTACTAATGCTAGCTAGTTATAAACTTTACACAAACTCATTCTTGTCTGTTAGTTGATAATTATTGTTAATCAGATACTTATTGTTATTAAGTAACAAATTAAAAGAACAAACAAAAAAGCAGATATATCAGATTCCTATTATTATATTATACAAGTTAAATTGAGTAAATATAAAATGTGTTTTTTAAATGATGATTTAATGTATTAAGTGAAGAAAGCTAAAACGTACATGAGTAGAACAGTAGTGGCCCTCTCTTGTTAACTCAGCTATGATCACATTTTGTTGGAAAGCCAAGTTTAGTTTCAGTAGCCACACTCAGGCCACTGCCAGACCCGTTACTGTCTGTCAGACAAAGTGAAGATGCCTAAATAGGTTTAATAAACCAACAAATCTCATCAGGACCCAAAGAAACTCAAGGAACAGTCATTGAGATATTTCGGTCTGGAGAGGATTTCATTTAGAATGAGGCTTCAACAACTCATCCAGGAAGTCACAAAAAGAAGCCAGAAATGATCTCATGAGCTGCAGCCCTCACTCTCTTCAGTTATGATCAGTGTTCATGATTCAACAACAAGAAGGACGATCAGCATCCACTGAAGTGTTCCAAGGAGAAAACCCTGCTGGACACAAAGAGCACAAAGGCTCGTCTCACAAATGCAAAAAAACATCTTGATGATCCCCAAGACTTTTGGGGACTAATGAGACAACAGCAACAAGTTTACATCGGGCATAAAATGAAAGCAGCACTTCATAAAAAGAACATCATACCAGCAGTGAGACATGTGGCAGTGTGATGGCCTGTTTGACTTCTTCAGGACCTGAACGATTTGACATAATTGATGGAACTACGAAATCTCTGTATCAGAAAATCCAGAAGGAAAATATTCAGCTGCTTATATTCAGCTGGGTGAACTGATGCTCAAGTGCACTTGAGTGATGCAGCAAGGCCATGTCCTAAAACATACCAGCAAGTCCTCTGATTGGCTCAACAAGCAAACTTAAGGTTTTAGGGTGGCCTAGTCTCGAATCCAATTTAGATGATTTAGCATGACCTTAAACTTGGAAACCCACAGCATCTGCTGAATTAAAACAAAGGAGGTCTGGAAGACTCACTGGCAGTTAATGCCATCAAAGGTGGCTCAACCAGTTACTGGGTTTAGGGGGCAATTCCTTTTTCATACAGTGTAGGCTTTAATCGCTTTCATTTAAAAACAACATTTACTCAGGTTATCTTGTTTAATATTAAAATTTGTTTGATTATCTGAAACATGGGACAAATATTCAAAAGGGGCAAATACTTTTTCACAGCACTTTAAAACACCCCAATTTATTATTGTGAAAACATAATTAAATTTTGATTAAATATTGCAAGAAATATCGCAGAGTTCTTTATTGTTTTACTTTGCATATTTTGCATAATTCAGTAATTTTATTATAGTAGGGACAAAAAGTCATGTAACAGCTGCAAGTGGAGCGGATTGGTGTGTTTTACATCTCTGTGCCCAGGGGCCCACTGTCTCATTATCTCGCCCTGTGCTAAAGCAGTTGGATATAAAACAGATGCTTAATTCCAAGATGTAGACGGGTGGGGGCTTCATGTAGGAATAGAAATGTCTGTTGTAAACATGGTTGTGTAAATGCAGCTAACAATAAATGCGCCTGTCCATGCACACCACAGTGAAACGACTGCGTGCCAGCGTCCCTGCAAAGCAGAAATAATTTCACCTGTTTTATCCATTATGTGATATATAGGCAATGTTTTTAAAACAGCTCTAAAGAAGCGTCAGCCTCTACTGCTGCGGCAGTGGCATTTGTCAGTGTGTTTGTGCTCTGGGGCATGTCACCAGGAAGCCGGAGACACTTCACAGGCATGAGGCGCCCCCGCATTTTAATTCTTGTTAGGCAAGCCCACTTTAGACCTTGCTACTCAATTAGCAATTAGCCAGCCTTTTAAGTGGAGACCTTTGCTGTGGTGTGTGATTCTGGCCTGATTTGTATGCAGTTTGTGCAGACGCTGATAAGAGCACCCGCAGTACATGCGCAGGTTTTTTTTAATGTAATTTTGTGATGATTTGCATGCCAGGACTGCTGCAGGGAGAGGGGAAATAACATGGCCCGTCTTCAAAGGGAGATCTGTGCACCAAGCACAGCAAAATGTGTAGGACTGCGCTTTTTTTGTGCAGGCAGGTAATTTGCTCCCTGACTAATCTGCAGAGATAGGGAGAAGTTCAGAAAAAGCACTTACACAAAGAGCAAGCTGTAGCTCCGAGGCTTGTCAAACACCTGAAGAAATTAACACCGAGGTGTAATAGCTGGAACAGACAAGCATCAGCACAAACCTCCGAGGTAATGAGAGGATGTGTGTGAACATGTCTGCCTTTACCAGTATACACACAGCAGTGTATTGATGTATATATGAGAGCGCATATGTGCCCGGAGATAATTAATTTGTGGTGCGATACGAGACACAAGACTGTTTCTGTTTGTTTGTGTTGGATGAGGAAGCAGAGTGTAGGTGGAGGTTGGATGGAGCTAAAACTGAAGTAGAAACTGCACTACAAGTTTTTTTTATTTCTATATTCAGTTTATATATTTCTACATTAATCAGGTGGTTCAGTTTAAGTGTCAGTCTGGTCAGTGATTGGTCAAAATGTTTTACTAACTAGCAACTGCATAACAACGCTTCTGACCTCTTTAATGTTCAAGTCTGATCTTTATCTTATGAATATTTTTTGTAAATTCCAGTTAGAACTTTAGAAAAATGTTTAAAACGTTTCCAAATGAACTCAAAGCCATAAGCAGAAAGCAAAGAAACTGTTACTTATTATGTTTATGTTCTTATGTCAGTGTTGTTATAAAGAGATATTAACTGCAGAGGGATGAGAGCTTAATGTAACACCATTTTATACCACTAGATTATGCAGCATGTAAATGTGAACAGTTTCACGCAGGAACATATTTACGGTGCTCTTATTTGCAGTGGGAGTTTGGAAAATGTAATTTGGGTCAAATGACCCGGGAGCATAGAAAAACAAAGGCTCTTAAAAAAAGTCAAAAGTCTAGCAACACAACTTGGTGAAAATGCAGACTGTGATTATATCTCAGACTGCCATGAGAGTGGGATGCACGAAGCCAAAATTTATTTCTTCAGTATTTTTTTCAACAAAAGAATATAAATCGATGTAAAATTGAACTGAAGGCATGGATGTGAGTCTGTCACCTCTGAGGACTAGGCTGCAAGCAGTGCTTCAAGTCGCTGGTTTGCACTGTTGCCGCACAGCAAGAAGGTCCTGAGTTCGGTTCCACCATCAGGCCCGTTCTTTCTGCGTGGAGTTTGTGTGAGTGGGTACTCCGGCTTCCTCCCACAGTCATGCACTTAGTGGGGATAGGTTAATTGGAAACACGTGAATGGTTGTGTCTGTGTGTATGTTAGCCCTGTGACGGACTGGCGACCTGTCCAGGGTGTACCCCGCCTCTCGCCCTAACACAGCTGGGATCGGCTCCCGCCACCCTGAAAAGGAGAAGCGGATGGATGGATGGATGGATGGATGGATGGATGGATTGACAGTGCTTCAAGATGTCACATCTTTCAGTTGTCAAAGAAAGATGTTAAATACAAGAACATGTAGGTTTTTAAAAAGTTTTAACAGCTTCTCAGACTGATGTGTAAAAATTAATTCCATTAATTAAACGAGTGACTTTAATTTGTATCAGCGACTGAACTCAGCCTCTCATTCAGTTACAGACAGCGAGGCTGGCAGTGATATTTCAAACTGCGTCCTTGTTCTTTGTGCTGTGAATAGCTGCAGGTCTGTGCATCTATAAGCATGCACTGCAAGCTCGTGCTTTGTCTTAAATGAATGTCTGATATATTATTAATAACCTGACAAACTACTGAGTGGCCTGAGGCAGCACATCCAAATATAAGCTGAGCCAAACAGAAAACACACAAACACTGAAGCGGGGGTAAAGTAGTGCATGTGTGTATTTTTGTAGCTAATTTGTCCCTGTAGAGAGAACAGTACAAACCTGCATTTGGGATCCGATATTTGGGTTGATGGTGGAAGTGGTCAGGACTCTGATACTAGTCCATCACCTAATGATTCAACATCTGGAGTGAAACATTAGCTACGATCAGGTAATGTGATGTGTCTAAAGCAGTGAAATGACCTTGAAATATCTGCGTGGAGTCTTGGTGGGAGCTGGACAAACAGACCACTTTGAAGTCACAGTTTAAGTCAGTGCAGCCGTGCGCAGAGACTCACTTCACTGAAACAACACAAGTGAAAGACAAAAACATGCAGGGTCATAGAAATGTGTAAAAAATAAAGCATATTGTTCAAAGCATTGACACGTCTGCCTTCACAAGCATATGACCCTGAGTGACATCCCATCCTTAACAGTGTTGACCCAGCAGTTGCATCACAGCTCCAACTCTTCTAGAATAAGCTTCCACGTGTTTTAGCAGAGTGTTTATGGGCCCAACTCCCAGCGTTGGGATGGTTACTTTTAAAATGTATTCCACTACAGATTACAGATTACATGCCCTAAAATGTATTTTGTAATGTATTCTGTTACGTTACTCAATGACAGTAACGTATTCTGAATACTTTGGATTACTTAATATATTATCATGCTTTTTACAACTACATGAATGTACTATTGCTGTGTGATTTATTACTATTACTGAAGGTTACTCTCCACACCAACACCAGCTAGATGTTTAAACCTTAATATAAATGAGTAACAGTAGGTGGACATTAGGTAAGGCTGCACTTTTTGCAGCGATCTCATATAGAAAACTATTCAGCGCGTATATAAAACAGGTCCGCGGCTCCGAACCGTAGTAAAGGGACCTCTGGCTGATACGTCGGGTTTGTGTCGGGCTCGTAGCTGAAAACTAGCTTTACTTTGTTGTCTGGGTCAAGTTTGACAGAGAGAGGCGTTGAAAGGCTGCTCCAACGGGACTTATTGTTTCAGAGGAAAACAGGAACACGGTGTACAGTCGAGTCTTAACAGCTTACTTACAGCTGGGCTCGTCAGGCTCTCTGTTTGGCTGCAGTGGTTATTATTATATTTACATGCTTCCAGCTCCCGTTTCTGCTCCGTGACAGCTCGTACTTTTCCTTTTTCTCCCTCCTCGCTCACAGACACATAACGTGTATGACAGTCCATTCTCCCTGCAGCATGGACTACACTGACCATCAGGCTACATGCTTTAGGGCGATGCCTGTAACACTCTATTGCCTTCATATTAAATAAATAAAAATATTTCTTTACGTCATTATGAGACGCGAGATTGAGACACAGACATTAGAGCTTCTTAATGCGTGTTTTGTTTGGGTTTCCACCAGCGTGGAATTACCGATAATAGAGAGACCATAGCTGAACATATGAAACAGGAAAAGTCCGCCGTGTAATCCCTTTATTTCAACAAAGTAACTGTATTCTGAATACCACCTTTTTAAACGGTAACTGTAACAGAATACAGTTACTCATATTTTATATTTTAAATACGTAACAGCGGTACATGTACTCTGTTACTCCCCAACACTGCCAACTCCTAACAACAATCCCACATCATAATGCCCCTTCCATCAAACATCACACTTGGCACAATGCAGTTGGACAAGTACCGTCCTCCTGGCAATCACCAAAACGATTTTTCTATTGGATTGCCAAAAACCTGGTGTCTGTGATCCGTAACTCCAGAGAACACCTCTGTGCTGCTCTAGTGTCCAGCAGCAGTCTGCTGTACAACAGTGCATCTTATGCTTGGTATTGCACTTGTTGATGGAAGGCTTGGATACAGCTGCTTGGCCAATCCCATCCCATGAATCTCTCCACGCGCTGTTCTTCAGCTAATCTGAAGGCCACACTAAGTTTGGAGGTCTGTTGCGATCGACTCTGCAGAAACTTGGTGACCTTTGCGACCCATGCGCCACAGAACGGCTCAGCTGATGCTTTGATTTTATATGCCTACCTCCTGAGTTCCTGGCATTCCCAGTCGCTTCCACTTTGTAATAATATCACTAATAGCTGCCTGTGATGAAATTTCGCGATTGGACTTGTGCAAGTCCTGTAATCCTATCACGGCGCTATGCTGGAATTAATTGAGCTCCTGCGAGCGATCCGTTCTTTCACAAATGTTTATAGAAGCAGCCTGCATGCCTGCAGGCCACGTAAGTGCTTGGAACACCTGAATCTGATGATTTGGATGGGTGAGTGAAGAGTTTTGGCAAGATAATGAACATAAATGTCATCCTGAGGAAGGGAGGTTTGTTTGAGGTTCACTCCCTTTGCATGAGTCGCAGTGTTTTAGAAGTTTTAATCTTTTGATTATCTTCTAAGTGTGTTTTTAGTTCTTATAGTTTATTGCATGCTTTTATTGTGAAACCTGTGTAATCTGTAGCAAGGGAGCGTTTGGATCTCTGCTGAACAAACGTTAACGACGGAGTCAAACGAAGAACAGCGGTGGGCAGAGTTGAGGGCGGTGCCCACCTGGAGAGTTCGGCACTGAAGTGAAGAGGACGTGTGGGGATGCTGCTGCTTTAGTATTTTACAGGGACTTTATTGGACTTTTAGTGTTTTTAACAATTTGTGCAGATTCTGGCTACTCGCTGATGGAGTTTTAGAATTTTATTTTTATATTGTTATATTTGAATTCTTGTTGCCCCCAGGACTATTTTTATTGTAAATAAATTACATTCAGCCAATCAATTTTTTGCTCTCCTACCTTGGCTCCACACTGCTCTCCACCCACCTAGAAGGGCTTTTCTCTTCCAAACGCACCGACCACATAAAATTAAAGTCAGCCTTCACTGGGTGCCACAGCTCCTCGCTCCTTCACGGCTTTACTGTCATGAACCGTTGTGAGGCATCAAGTCAGGACCCCAACACAGGACTCTGAGAGAAGGGAATTACCTTCATCTTTATTCTTTATTACTGCACTTAGAAACTCAAAGTAAATACAGAAAGAAATGCAAAAACTCTAACAAGGAGCTGGACGTTGGGAAACAAAAGCAAACGAGGTACAAAGAGACAACGAGCAGATGGAGACTGAGGACTAAAGTATACGCAGGATAACGAGAGGAAGGGCAGCAGGGGAAGTAAAACTAAACACACTGTACACATGAAACGAGACTGTCAAAATAAAACAGGAAATACACTAAAAAGGGCGAGATGAAGACTGAGCGACACAAGCTTGACTCTGGGACCGCAGAGAAACAGACACGAGAACATGACTGACTGGCCTTTTGTTGTGGGCAGTCTGAGGTACACCTGTGCACTACTCATGATGTCAGATCAGCATCCTGATGTGGCACACCTGTGAGGTGGGATGGATTATCTCAATATAGCAGATGTGCCCACTACCACACATTTGGACTGATTTGTGACCACTGTTTGGGAGGGATGGTTATATTGTGTATCTGGAATGAATTTTAGGTCTCTACGTCCATCCCATGAGGAATGGGAGCAGTAACAAAGGTGTTGCGTTTATATTTTTGTTCAGTGTAGTTTCACCTGGAGAGTCAAAGACTCCTCACCCTTTAACACGTAGCTTTCATTTGGGCTGTAGCTCAGGAGGTAGCGCTCTCTTCAACATGCACCCATAAGATCTATAAGGTAGGAGCAGTTTGGAGCTTTATTTGTGAGGCGACGCAGAACTCTGCACCTCGTTTCTGGTTAGTGCAGTTTTAACGAGACCGTTTATCCATTCAACCCAATTAATTCAAATGAAGCGACAAGGATTTAATTTTTACACAAATAGCCAAGAGAGAGAGAGAGAGAGGGAGAGAGGGAGGGGGAGAGAGGGGAGGGGGAGGGAGAGGAGAGGGAGAGAGGGAGAGAGAGTGGGAGAGAGAGAGGGAGGAGAGGGACAGAGAGGGAGAGAGAGGAGAGAGAGGGAGGGAGAGAGGGAGAGAGAGGGAGAGAGAGGGGTTTAGATAGATAGATTTATCGTCATGTATCTATAGGTAGGCTATATCTATATTGAGACGTCGATCGAGATGCGACGAGATAGATCGCTGGATAGCTCGAGGTGAGGGAGTTTCGAGAGATCGCAGGATCTCTCGATGTCTCGCGCTTTATCTCTATAGAGTGGGGTAGAGCTATCCAGTAGTGATCGCGAGATTGAGAGCTGGAAAGATATGTCGGTGCAGGGTCGTTACTAGCATATATATAGAGCTCTCTTGTATCTCCGATGTTTTGATATAGACTAGCTCGATACCGACCTATAATCGAATCGTTAGATACTACGAGATCTCTAGATCTCGATTATCGCTCTATGATAACAGAATCAAAGGGTATATCGATATAGTTGATCGACGCGGCGAGCGAGATTACTCGAGTTCTTTGTTCTTGATCCATAGTTTATCTAGTTATGTTGCTATATGGCTTTATGATCTATATAGTATAGACGAATTAGAGAGCTAGCTGGGGAGGCGAGACTACTTTTCTAATATTTTGGTTCGTCTCTAGTTCGAGATAGCGCGAGAGGGATAGCGACGAGAGGGAGCGAGAGATAGGGCGAATTCGACATGGGTAGGCTTTATCTCTGCTATATATATCTATAGGTCTCTCTCTTAACCGCTCTCTCTCTATTTCGCTCCCTTCTCTACGCATATCTATGCTCTCTTTCGCTATATCGCTCTTTCTCTCTCTCTACGCTCTCTCGGCTTGCGATCTCTTTCTTCGTCTCTCTCTCACATCTCTCTCTATAGTGCGCATTTACTCGCGCTCTCTCGCGAAGCGGTCTCTATTTCTCGATGATCGCTTCTCCGCGCCATATCAGGCGCTCTCTGGATCTCGC